>NC_090266.1:524657381-525323214 GCF_040414725.1 Anabrus simplex
TACGCTGGCCACGGAAGCATATGTACACCTCGTAGAGCCTGTTGGGAGATGCGAGCAGTGTGTGGGCGGGCATTATCCTGCTGAAACAGAGCACTGGGCAGCCCCTGAAGGTACGGGAGTGCCACCGGCCGCAGCACATGCTGCACGTAGCGGTGGGCATTTAACGTGCCTTGAATACGCACTAGAGGTGACGTGGAATCATACGCAATAGCGCCCCAAACCATGATGCCGCGTTGTCTAGCGGTAGGGCGCTCCACAGTTACTGCCGGATTTGACCTTTCTCCACGCCGACGGCACACTACTCTGCGGTGACTATCACTGACAGAACAGAAGCGTGACTCATCGGAGAACACGGCGTTCCGCCATTCCCTCATCCAAGTCGCTCTAGCCCGGCACCATGCCAGGTGTGCACGTCTATGCTGAGGAGTCAATGGTAGTCTTCTGAGCGGGCGTCGGGAGTGCAGGTTTCCTTCAACCAATCGACGGGAAATTGTTCTGGTCGATATCGGAACAGCCAGGGTGTCTTGCACATGCTGAAGAATGGCGGTTGACGTGGCGTGCGGGGCTGCCACCGCTTGGCGGCGGATGAGCCGATCTTCGCGTGCTGACGTCACTCGGGCTGCGCCTGGACCCCTCGCACGTGCTACATGTCCCTGCGCCAACCATCTTCGCCACAGGCGCTGCACCGTGGACACATCCCTATGGGTATCGGCTGCGATTTGACGAAGCGACCAACCTGCCCTTCTCAGCCCGATCACCATACCCCTCGTAAAGTCGTCTGTCTGCTGGAAATGCCTCCGTTGACGGCGGCCTGGCATTCTTAGCTATACACGTGTCCTGTGGCACACGACAACACGTTCTACAATGACTGTGGGCTGAGAAATCACGGTACGAAGTGGGCCATTCGCCAACGCCGTGTCCCATTTATCGTTCGCTACGTGCGCAGCACAGCGGCGCATTTCACATCATGAGCATACCTCAGTGACGTCAGTCTACCCTGCAATTGGCATAAAGTTCTGACCACTCCTTCTTGGTGTTGCATTTGCTCTGTCAGTCAGTGTATATCTAGCATTTAGTCCCGTTTTCCTGATAAGAGGTCGGAGATAAAGTGGTATGAAATTATGCGACGTGCTTTCACGGCTGGATGCTCTTCCTGTCGCCAACCACAGTTGAGGAGCTAATGAAGATGAAATTAGGCATTGAGGTGGAACGAATCGGCTGTGGCCTATGAGTAGGAACTGCTCCAGTTTTGCCTGGAAGGTAATAACTCAAAACCCTTGTTAGGATAAGCGATGGTAGGATTCGAACCCACATGTCTCCCTAATGCAGAGCTTACCTCAATAGGCGTAGTACGTTAAACACGCATGGAAATTCAACTCTTTAGACCTCACAACGATTATTTCGAAGATATCGATGGCTTACTTCTAAAACCTCGTATCTCCCAATGTTCTTCCTTAAGACAGGTCACGTCTCACAGTCACATATGGATATGCATTCCATCAGAACAATATGCGTAGGGTTCATTTTCCTGTGCGAGGAAAATGAACCTTAGATAGAGTGTACTGTAGGCGTGCGTAAATTCGCCAGGCAAACATCATCCCTACAATACGGTATGGTAGGATCTATTTGCGTTACACACCAGCATAGGAAAATGAACACAACGAAAATTATTCTTACGGACTGCATATAAATATGTGGCTGGGAGGCATGACCAGTCTTAAGGAATATAATGGGTAGGAAGAGCACTTTGACATACGAGATTATAGAAGTAAGCCATCGGTATATTGCTTACTTTTAGAGTTAAGTTTGATTCACTAAGTGACTTACATCCTCATCTCACCCCAGTTTTGTTGTACTGTCTTGTAGCACGATAAAATTCTTATGTGAAATGTGTTTGCTAGTCAGAAACTGTAAACACTTATTTAGAATTTAAGAAGAAATGCTTCCTCCATATCGATGGCAGTCCAATAGAATAATTTTCGTTATGGTCATTTTCCTCTGGCATATTGTAAAGGAAAATGAACCTTAAATACATTATACTGTAGGAGTGTGTAAATTTGCCGTACAATCAACATCCGTACAATAAGGTACGGTAAGGTCCATTTTCCTTTAGACATTAGCAAAGCAAAATAAAGACAGCGAAAATTATTCTGATGGACTGCATACAAATTTATGACCGGGAGGCGTGACCAGTCTTAAGGAATATGATGGGTAGGAAGAACATTTGGACATACGAGGTTTTAAAAGAAAGCCATCGATATGGATGTATAATTCGCAGTTCGGCTATGTTATCTGTGCATTAACACGTAATTTGGAAATTGAATGTGTATTGCACCAAGTATTAACATCCTAGTCATGCAACTATCCCTGGTTCAGATTTCAGGCTAGGCAAAGCCAGTGCGCTTGATCGCCGCTCTGTTCCAGCTCGGCGATCTGCTCTCCGCGTGGGTAGAATTCATTAGGCGATTTGCCAGTCCACTAATTATAAACGTCAGCTCGTCGGAAGTAAGCCAGTATGAGCTGCAAAAGTGTGAAGCATTCCTCTGGTAATTAGGAAACAAAATCTCGTATGTCACAAAGCTCTTCCTACCCATTACTTACCTTAACACTGGTCACACCTCCCAGCCACATATGGACATGCAGTCCATCACAACAATGTTCGTTGTGTTCATTTTTCTATGCATATGTGTAAGGGAAAATGAACCTTATCCTACCATACTGTAGGAATGTATGTTTTCGTGACGTATTAATGCAATCCTACAGTATACCGTATTTAAGGAATGACCAGTCTTAAGGAAAATAATGGACATAAAGGGAACTGTCAGATTCGCGGTTTTGTTGGCCTAGCGGGGATATCGATGGCTTACTTATAAAATCTCGTATCTCCCAATGCTCTTCCTAGCCAGTATTTGCCTTAAGACAGGTCACGCCTCCCAGCCACATACTGATTTGCAGTCCATCAAAAAAAAATGTTTTCGTTGCTTTAATTTTCCTGTGCTTACGTGTAAAGGAAAATGAACCTTGGATACAGTGTACTCTAGGCGTGCGTAAATTCGCCAGGCAAACATCATCCCTACAACACGGTATGGCAAGGTGCATTTTCCTTTACACGACGGCATAGGAAAATGAACACGACGAAAATTATTCACACGGACTGCATATAAATATGTGGTTGGGAGCCGTGACCAGTCTTAAGGAATAGAATGGGTAGGAAGTGCTCTTTGACATACGAGGTTTTAGAAGTAAGCCATAGATATGCTCATTTCAGATCATTTCTTCTCTTTTATTTTATTCGTCGATGAAACAACAGTATACCGATATGCCGAATGGGTGCAGATACATTAAAATATTTGGGGTGGACATTTTGTTGTACGTACAGTACATACCTCATGCACGTTATACATACAGCGGGAATGAATAGCTAAGATGGTAAAGCACTTGGCTTCTGGGCCAAAGTTGGCTTTTACTATCCAGCTCCGTAAGGTGCTAAACGACGCCAGTCCCGTGACGCTAGATTTATCGTAAGTGAAAAAACTCCTGTGGTACAAAATTCCGTCCACCTTGGTGTCTCTGAAAGCCATAAATGTAGTTAATAAGATGTAAAACTAATAACATCAAAATACGTAGGAAGGATAACTAGCACACATATTGTTACTAGCGTAACAGAAAACTACAACAGCCAAAAATAAATATTTCATACGTATTATAAATATCAGTTATGGAGATAAAGGTAACTCCTCCTGAACTTACAAAGCAAATGAATGACTAATTTTAGTGTGCCCTTGCTGTTCTTGGTTAGTGAAGGAGGAAAAGTTCGAAAGCTTAGTAATTTCTGCTTCAAAGGAGGTCTTGAGAGTGATGCATTCAGAAGTCCGTTAAGCATCAGAGGGGTTCTTTACCCTCACGTATTTTATTTCATTAGATGACTAGAAGGTACTAAACTTTGGGGAAGAGTTTCCAATTGTTCTTCTTATTTGCGGGTGCGAACTGAGTAGCACTTCTGGATTTGGCCCTGTTTTACACCAGGATGCTCTTCCTGATGTCAACCTTCTATGGAAGGATGTAATCACTATTGCGTGTTTCTGTGGTGGTTAGAAGTGTAGTGTGTCGTCTTAATATGAAGAGGAAAGTGTTGGAACAAACACCCAGTCCCCGAGCCAGAACAATTACTCAAACACGATTAAAATCCCCGAGCCGGTCGGGAATCGAAACCGGGAAACTCTTAACCGAAGACCTCAACGCTGACCATTCGGCCAGTGAGTCGGGCGGGGAACAGTTTCCAATCCCTTCCAATAATATACATGAAATTTGATCCATCCGGCTACAAAGCGAACTACGGATCATTCAAAGTAGGTCCGAAAGTTTGACTAGGAATATTCAATTTCATTTAATTTCATTTTCTGGTGTAGCCAAATTAAAATAATCCTAAAATTGATGCCGCAGATTCTAGAAATGTATTCCCAACACTTAGTTAGTAGTCTTTAACTAACCCTTCGTGGATCACAGCTAGAGAGTCGCCCATCGAATCCCAAAACACGGCTTCAAACGCGGCAGATGTAGTCGAATCTTAGAAGGGCGGATAAAGGTACTTTAGACACTTCATGATTTACGATGTCTGCGAGTAAAATACTTTTAATGACACATTTGGTATTTACCCTACAAAATTCATTATAAACTCAGCCATAGATCACCCAACAGGAATTTGGTTTACTACGACATCTGGTAGAGTAAAACAGTACATCGAAATTGATGCGAAGGTAGTCACAGAGGCGTCAAAGTAAAATGCCTGCACACGGTAGCTGAAGCTATATTATTATTATTATTATTATTATTATTATTATTATTATTATTATTATTATTATTATTATTATTATTATTATTATTATTATTATTATTATTATTATTATTATTATTATGTCAAGGGCATCATTACCTCCTATTATACGAAATTAGGCAGTAAATTTACCATTTGCCAGTTGATAACGCATATCCTGTAGGCCTAATGCATTGTAGATTTGTGGAATATTAAAAATCCAATACGAATAAAAAATCCCCTTGAGTTCACTCTTAAATCCTTAAAACATTTATCATAAACATTCGGTCCATTGACTAGTATAAAAATGATTTGTTGACTGATTTTCATTCATTTTCAACGTCCGTTCGTTGAATTGGTACCGTCGTTTCCTTATTTACTCTATGAGGTCAAGTTATTCATCAAATCCCTTTATCTTCAATTAATATGTCTAGATTAAATGTTTAACTCTGATGAAAATTTGGACAGTTTATAGAGAAATAATCGTTTGTCCGACTCCTTAGCTGAATGGTCTTGGCTTCTGTTCAGAGTGTGCCGGGTTCGATTCCCGGCCGGGTCGGGTATTTTAATCGCGTCTGATTCAGTCTTCTGGCTCGGGGACTGGGTGTTTGTCCAAACATTATCATCGTAATATTCACACAACACACAACACTACCAATCACCACAGAAACATGCAAGAGTGTTGAACGCTACCGTTCCGCACTGTAGGAATATATATTTGCATGACGTATTTATGCACTCCTAGAGTATAATGCATTTAAGGTTCATTTTCCTTTACAAGTATGCATAGGAAAATGAACATAACAAGAATTGTTCTAATGGACTGCATATCCATATGTGGCTGGGAGGCGACCAGTCTTAAAGAATATAATGGATAGACAAAACAGAGTACGCGGTGTTGCTCGCGCAGCGACGATACATGAACAGTTTAGCACTGAAATGTTGTTTATTCATAAGCAGGGACGTTCCGTAAGGCTGAAGTGAGGTAGTAGTCTCACAGCTTTACAGATGGACGGCTTACTTCTAAAACTACGTATCTGCCAATGCTCTTCCTATCCAATATTGTCCCTAGGAGTGGTCACGCTTCCCAGCCACAAATGGATATGCAGCCCATCAGAAAAATGGACCTTAAATAGATTATACTGTAGGAATATGTAAATTTCCCATGCAAGCATTATCCCTACAACACGGTAAGATAGAGTTCATTTTCCTTTACACATCAGTATGGAAAAATGAACACAACGAAAATTGTTCTGATGGACTGTACATCCATATGTGGCTGGGAGGCGTGACCAGTCTTAAGGAAGGAATTGGGTAGGAAGTGCATTGGGAGATACGAGGTTTTAGAAGAAAGCCATCGATATTCGTACATAGCTGGGAGGTGTGACTAGTCTTAAGGAATATAATGGGTGGAAAGAGCATTGGGACATACGAGGTTTTAGAAGTAAGCTATCGATATAGAACTAATCATGTTTTGACTTTGAATGGAGATATAATTTTAAAATATTGTTCCGATTTTTCTGCATTATTTTAGAATGAAAAAATAATATGTGACATAAATACTAAAATGCTCATGTAAAGGTTAAGATTAACCTCCAATTTCCTTTATATACTTTTTATGACAGGTTGAAATGAAATGTCGTATGGCTTTTAGTGCCGGGATATTGCAGGACGGGTTCGGCTCGCCAGGTGCAGGTCTCTCTATTTGACTCCCAGAGGCGACCTGCGCGTCGTGATGAGGATGAAATGATGATGAAGACAACACATACACCCAGCCCTCGCGCCATTGGAATTAACCAATTAAGGTTAAAATCCCCGACTTGGCCGGGTATCGAACCCGGGACCCTCTGAACAGAATGCCAGTACGCTGACCGTTCAGCCAACGAGTCGGACTATGACAGGTTAATTAGCACTGAAATCAAGGAGAGTATAATATGTTTAAAACTTGGTAAATATTTCATGGCGTTGTCATGCCCAGTAAATACAACGCTTTGCTGGGAACGTTCCTATTAAAGATTACTTAATGGAAATATTCACCCAACATATGAAATAGAGTGGAAGGTAAACGCACTACCACCACGAAGTCGCATAGATGGTGATACCAGAGAAGCAGAGAGAAGCAAGTGTAACCGAAGCTTTAGTAAACCGCAGTCTAAATGATATGGTTACCAACTTCCCGTTGACCGCTCTGCGCTCCTCTCGTTCTCCGGTAATGAGGGAAGGGGCAAGGAAACAAGCCCCAGGTGCAAAAACAAGCCGCAAACGTTTAGTTGCCATGTGTCGCAAGGAGTCAGCCTGTGCTTAACAACTGAGTCATATATTCCAGACCGAATTTTAGATGTCTTAACAGTACACCTGGAGGGGCACGTGGAATAAAACTCCCGATGGCCCGTCCGAGAAGAGAGTTATTCAGTGCATTTCGTCAAGTAATGGAAATAATAACCGAGGTATCAAACAGTCGAGAGAAATATGTTTTTTCAAGAATCTGAACGACCTATAGTAAAAGCTCGGTGATTAGAACGAGGGTGAACAACTTTATCATTACATCAATATGGTAGCGTGTAAAGGAGAATGAATTATAAGTACATTACACTGCAAGAGTACGTAAATTCGCCATGCAAGCAACATTCCTACATTATGGTATGGTAAGCTCCAATTACATAGGAAAATGAACACAACAAAAAGCATTCTCATGGACTGCATATAAATATGTGAATTGGAGGCGTGACCAGTCTTAAGGAATACAATGGGGAGGAAGAGCATTGGGATTTACGAGGTTTTAAAAGAAATCCATCGATTTAACTCAATATACAGAGTGAAAGTGAACTCTACTGATATACTTTCAGGCGTTATTCAGGGATATGTGCCGAGTATTTTGATGTGAATAACCCATGGTCGCAGGTGATTCGTGATTAATTGCATTTCTTTCCCTTTTTTTCAAATTTGACTTCATTTGTGTTTGTTTCTAAGAAATTTGTTTTGTTTTTCGAATTATGTTACTCTTGCAAACGTTTATTCGGCGCAGTATCATTTCACTAATTACCACGGCACTCGCAGAGGGAGATCTAGGAGTTATGACATACAGGTATTTTGAGGCAAATAAGGTCACAGCGCTGTTCTAGGTACAACAAATAATCAGCTATTCCACACAGATTTGCGAACTGAACCCTGAACAGTGTAATGGGTGGTATGGGCAAAATGACATGGGGGCATCAGCTGAGTAGAAATATACTATAATCTAGTAGGCGGAATGGCCTATCGCGTCGACTTAGTTTTAGTGCAAACAATGTAGAAAGCCTACATTCTACCCTGCTGGTACTTGGAATGATATGCAGCGAGTATGGCATTTAAATTAGCATTGCCAAGGTTGAAGACATATCGTGATGATGATGATGATGATGATGATTATGATTCTTGTTTAAAGGGGCCTAACATTGAGGTCATCGGCCCGAAGACATATCAGTAAAGTAGAAACCTGAATACTAAGTAAGGATGAGAAACTGGAACGGTTGGATTGTTTCAAAGCGAGAGTGTTGTCTACATGGTACGGAGCAGTGGGTTTGAATCCAACACCGTCCGGCTCCATAGCTAAATGGTTAGCGTGCTGGATTTTGGTCCAGGCGGTCCCGGGTTCGATTCCCGGCCGTGTCGGAGATTTTTAACCTTAAATGGTTAATTCCTTTGGCTCGGGGCTGGTAATTTGTGCTGTCCCCAACATCCCTGCAACTCGCATAACACTATCCTCCACCACAACAACACGCAGTCACTTACACATGGCAGATGCCGCACAACTTCATCGGAGGTCTGCCTTACGCGGGCTGCACCCGGCTAGAAATAGCCACACTAAATTATATTAATCGAACACCGGCCCCCCAAGAAATGTCTTTCCGTGGTTTCTCATTTACACATCAGGTGGAATACTGGGCTGTACATTCATTACGGTCACGGCCGTCTCCTTCCTATTCCTAGACTCATCCATCGTCACCGATAAACTTATCTGAATTAGTGCCATGTTAAACTGCTATGAAAACTGGAATTCATTTTCATAGGATGTGTATTTCCTCAGGATGGTTGTATAGGAAGTACGTACATGGAATGGAATCGGGCAGAATGTCGGAACGGAACTTTCTCTGGCTGAAAGACTTAGATTAACTTGTCTTATTTGTATACAGTGCGGCTCCTTAGATGAATTGTTAGTGAAGTCGTCCTCCACTCAGAGGGCGCCAGTTTCGATTCCCGATTGCGTCGGAGATCTTAACAGCAAATGGTTAATTCCTCTGGCTTAGGGACTGGGCATTTGTACTGAAATTAGTCTCCCTACAGCTCACGCACAACACTATATCCCACAACATTAACGTGCAGTTTTCTATACAGGATGGTGCCACCAACCCTCATCGGAGGGTCTGCCTTGGAATGACTGCACCATGTTAGTAGTAGCCATACGAAATCACTTGTATACATTCTTTGAAACTTTGTATATTATCTTTGTAATCTATGTTATTTGGGTTAAATACAAGGTGGCGTCAGTGCTGTAGTGTAACAAGTGTTAGCCACCCCACTTGTGCAATAAAACTGACGCCGTGTGCTCTCAGGTGCGATCAACGATTTTCTGTAAGAAAGAAGTTATTCCTCAATCAAGATTATCGTTACAGTGTCCGGCTACATGGCTAATGTTTAGCGCGCTAGCCTTTGTTCACAGGAGTCCCGGGTTCGATTCCCGGCGGGGTCCGGAATTTTAACTATAATTGGTTAATTTCGCTGACACGGGGACTGTGTATTTGTGTCGTCTTCTTCATCATTTCGTCCTCTTCACGACGCGCAGGTCGCCTACGGGAGTCCAATCAGAAGACCTGCATCTGGCGAGCCGAACTTGTCCTCGGACACTCCCGTTACTAAAAGTCACACGCCATTCCATTATCGTTACAGTGCAATGTATTCAGACTGTCTTTACAGTACAGGAATGCAAGCTGAGTTGACACAGAACCTCTTGAGCATAAGTTGGAAGTAACTGATATGAAAGTAGTGAAATTGTTCCCTGACACAAACAGGTGAAAATAGTGACCAAAATATGGCTTCCGATTGAGATAGCTAAAATTAAAATTCAGGAAACTCAATCGTCAAAAATTACCAGTGTTTCGCCCAGAGTGCGGCATGGACTCATCAGTTGGATACCGCACCTTTTCCAAGATACTGGCTGGCTAGCACGCCGGTAGCGACACCACTGTTTATTATTAATTATTAGAAGGTTATTTCATTCCTACCCGATGGGTAGGCGGGCCGTCAGCTATACAAAGTAGCTCTTAGGCCGTGTGCAATATACATATATGAAAGAAAAAACAATATATTTAGTGGTATGTATATACATACTTAAGGGAAAAGTAGGAGAAGAAGGAATGAGGATACACTGTTATACAGATAGGTACAGAAGAGTATAACAAATGGATGAAGAGACAGGAATATAAAGAATAGTACAGAAAGTTACATTATATATATATTGAGCTGGAGTAATGAGCGGGTGTGGTAGGAAGTTGGAGACAGGAGGATTGTAATGTTGTGAGAGAAGGTAGGACAGAGTTGTGGTCATGTTGGTGACGGAAGTAGCGAGTAAACGAAGAAGGTCCAATATCGGGAGGGGCGGGAGAAAATGAATGGGCGGCGGAACGGGGACGTTAAGTGGTGGCGGCGGGGGAGTGGGTGGCGGGACTGGTGGTGAGCGAGAAGAAGGGTTTGGAGAAGAAGAACGGACAGGGCGGGGTGGGGAGTGGGAAGGTTCTACTCGATAAGTTCTTCCGCGAAGACGGACGCCAGTGGCGATCAGTTGGTCAACGGCGGCGGTAGACGAGAGCTGAAGACGGACCATGAACGTTGGGCCGTGATCGTTGAAGATACGGAACGCTCGACGGGCCTCCACACCAGCCAGTTGAAGTTCGGTCTGGATATACTGTTCTGGGATGGCCGGGTCGATGCCACGGATGACGCAGCTCAGAGACGGTGGAAGAGGTAGCGTGGCTGCGTCGGGTGTGGATTCTTGGCGAGCAGGCGGAGCCGCAGAGGTGGCAGCCGAAACGGTGACAGGGGGTAGCACTGGACTCGGGAGAGAGACAGGTAGGTAGATGGGGGAAGTAGACATGATAGGAGAAGTGTGGCTAGTCGTGGTAAAGACGGGCGATGCATTCATGGGCGTGGAGGCAGAAGTGGTGAAGGTGGGTGTGGTGCTGGTAAACGTAATGGAGGTTGGGGAAGGTGGGGACCTCGTCGGGCGGGAGGAACGTGGTGGAACAGTGAGAGGGGGGTCCATAATGGAGCTCAGGTCACGGATGATATACTCGGGAGTCGGAACCACCTCGTGCCGGCGACCGGAGATGATGGCGCCAGCGGTGATGAAGTTCTCCACTTGGGCCTGTTCCCGGAAGAAGGCGAGGACGTCTGGCGAAGGCTGTCCAGAAGATCTGTCCTGTAGCCGTGCAACTTCCCAGATCGAGTGGCCGTGTCCATCAACTTCATTACAATTGAACCAGTCCGTGAAGGATGTGTCCACGCTTTTGATGAGACAGGTGTACATGGTTAGGGATAGGCGACAGCCAACTAGGCGTCTGCCCGTTTGATTGTTCTTAGGCCGACTGAGCAGAGAAGAGCGCCACCCAGCCGAAAAAATAGCGTGGAGAAGTGAAAAAGAGTTGTCACCGAAGCCCTATTCGTAGTGTGACAGAGTATGTGTGACACCACTGCAAGCTATACATGTGATAAGCACATTGCAGTGCCGACGTACTAGGGGAGAATTGCATCTCCACTTGCTATATTGCCCTTCCGGGCTAGCATGACCAAAATATGGCTTCCGATTGAGATAGCTAAAATTAAAATTCAGGAAACTCAAGGGATAGTGATGTTAAAATTGAGGAAATAGATTTCTTATGAAAGTTCTCAATCTGGTCAACAGACATCATAACAACACTGTAACCTACATGCTTACAGCCTTGTCAGAATACTTAGTTTTGGGCAGTGATCCAGCTCCCAGATAAGGCTGAAACCTTGACACATATCCGTTGCTTGGTCCCCCACATCAGGGGAGATGAACCTGACTTATATTTGAATAATTGCACTTTAGATGATAAGCCTACATTTTGCTAACGTAAGGAATAGAAGGAAAGTACCCTCACAAAAGCTTTGCAATCTAAGTGCTTTGGTTAACGGCTGACGTCCTTGTGGAAGAATGTTTACCAAAAAGTCAAACGTAGGCCATTGGTTACCTTTGTGTAATCCAGTATGACTGTTTAGTCTGTTTAAGAAACCTCCTGAGATGCTATGACGCTGATCATTTCCAAAAACAATGCAAACATTAAGCAAATCTACCAAGGTTCATTTTCCTTTACACATTATATTAGAAAAATGAACACAACGAAAATTATTCTGATTGACTGCACACAAATATGTGGCTGGGAGGCGTGACCAGTCTTAGGGAATATAATGGGCAGGAAGAGCATTGAGACATATGAGGTTTTAAATGAAAGCCATCAATATGCATTCCATCAGAATAAATTTTTTATGTTAATTTTGCTGTGCTCTATGTAAAGGAAAATGGAACTTACCATACCGTATCCTAGGGAAGTTGTTTCATAGAGAATTTACGTACTTCTGAAGTATAATATATCGTCGGCTTACTTCTAAAACCTCGTATGTTACAGTGTTCTTCCTACCCATTATATTCCTTAAGATTGGTCACGCCTCCCAGCCACATATTTATATGCAATCCGTCAGAACCTTTTTCGTAGTGTTCATTTTCCTATGCTATAGTGTAAAGGAAAATGGACCTTACCACACCGTATTGTAGGGATGTTGCTTTCGTGGCGAATTTAAGCACTCCTACAGTTTAATGTATTTAAGGTTCATTTCCCTTTACACACTCCCATAGGAAAATGAACACAACGAAAATTGTTCTGATGGACTGTACATCCATAGCCTATGTGGCAAGAGGGCGTGACCAGTCTTAAGGAAGAAAGTGGATAGCAAGTGCATGTGGAGATACGAGGTTTTAGAAGTGAGCCATCGATATTTCAGTTCTTTATAATGTATCGGGGACCTGGACGTCCAGATCGATGGACACAGACATGACTTCAAACGTGGCATTGCGCCGTATGGTTCAGTATTGCACACGAACGATATTGGTTAACGCCTCGCCTTACACTGTGGCATGAACATTTTTTCTTTAGAAAACACCTACTTTGGGTATAAGCGCACTCACAAGACAACATGGTGTTCGGCCGATGAAATTGATTATATATGTGCGAGTGGGCGTTGGCATGCTGCTTTGTTAGACGTGCGTACCTACCGACGAGCACTCAGACCACCAACCAGCAATGACTACGTTTCGCCTCAGGCTAAAGAAGATACAAAAACGCCAATCAGTACACGGCTTCACTGTCTGAAAAATTAAGAACCCTTCCGCTGATGCTCAGTTCCAATTCAAACTAACCACTCGTTTTCAGCCACTTCTGCAGGACGATGTGGATATAGAAGATCACTTGGCGCACGTCAAAAAGTGGAGGAAGCGTTTGTTCAAAGACAAGGCACAAATAGGGAGTGAAGGATTGAAGACGGCACTTGGAACCTCACTGACGATCACAGGACTGCGAAATATAGGAGCGACCAAGTCAAGACATTACTCGAAAGAACTTAAGCAGCAGACGAATATTGAGACTTGGACCGCCAGGTCAACAGAAACTGCCGGGCTGACAAAAGACCATAGTTGGAGAATAAGGGGGCTGAGAGCCGAGAGGAAGTTGATCGGAATGACACCAAGATGCGGTATCGTATTGTTCGTGAATTAAAGGATCAAAGAGGCAGGTCACATGTTCCATGGAGGACAAGGACTGCAGAATCCTTCTTACCAAAGAAGAACAGGAGGTGATTTGAGTGCAGCATTTCAAGGAAATATTGAACCACCCAGCTCAAGGTGTGACTAATGACTTCAACACTACTGATACCACTGCTCCATTGAATATTGAGTTTGGAATGACTGAAACCGATGAAGTGTGGTGCGCGATGCGCGATCACAGCTCTGAAGTACAATAATGCTGCCGGTATCCACCAGATCGCAGTGAAATTCCTGAAGGCTGGTGGAGAGAATATAGTTGCACAGCTATTTAGGATGTTAAACGAGTGCGGGTGCGCACAATGCGGATCTAAATATTGGCGTAAAGGTATTATTTTATAAGTCCCCAAGGAAGACAATCTCAGTTACTGCAATGACTGACGAGGAGTCACCTGCTTTTTTTTTTGGTACCTGGTAAAGTGTTCACGATCATTCTACTCAGGCGTTTCGAAAAAGCGTGTTATAATTTTTTGCGACAGGAACATCCATCATGATCGCTTATGGCCCGAACAAATCTTCACGCTGCGTAATATTATCGAGGAGTGCATTGAATTCCAAAATCCAGTTACTCAAAATTTGGTCGATTTCAAGAAAGCTTTTGATTGTATATCTCATGACTCGTTGTGGAACATCCTAAGAAGCTGTTGTATGTAAGGCAGATCTATTGACGTATTCAAAGTTCTATATCACAACAGCAGCTGTTGAGTGAGGACCGATAGCGGGAAAACTAAATTTTCACTCGTCTATACAAGTGTCAAACAGGGCATTCTTTCACCATTTTTGTTTTATCCTCACCATATATTTTGTTATGCGACCGGCACTGAATGGACCAAACGTTGGAATCTCGTGGAATGACCATATCGTCCCTTAAGAAACAACACCGCGTATCTGACAATAATGTTCCTATCCACTATGTTCCCTCAGACTGGTCACGCCTGCCAGCAACATATTGTTATGCAGTCCAACAGAACAATATTCGTTGAGTTCATTTTCCTATGCCCGTGTGTAAAGGAACGTGAAACTTTCTGTACCGTACTATAGGAATACATGTTTGTATGACATAACTCCTCCCTAGAGTATGGTGTATTTAAGGTTCATTTTTCTCTACACAAGCGCATAGGAAAATGAACTCAACGAAAATTGTTCTGATGGACTGCATATCCATGTGTGTCCCGGAGGCGTGACCAGACTTAAGGAAAATATTGGTCAGCATCAGCATTGTCAGATACGCGGTATTGTTTCTTCAGGGACGATATGCAGCTCACTACCTTGATTTTGCCGACGACATCGCATTGCTGGCGTAAACCTGTACCTCTGTATAAGACATGATTAACAGTTTAGACACTGAAGCTGGAATTGTTGGACTACTTATTAATGTTGATAAGACAAAAACATCTCTCTCTCCCACGGCACTTAACGCCCTTGACAGGGCTTTGGCCTGCCCAGCGACCGCTGCTCAGCCCGAAGGCCTGGAGATTACGAGCGGCCGTGTGGTCAACACGACGCATTCTCTCAGCCGTTATTAGACAAAAACATGGGTGGTTCAAAATTTCCTTGAAATGCTGCACTCAAATCACCTCTTGTTCTTCTCTGGTAAGAAGGATTCTGCAGTCCTTGTTTTCCATGGAACATGTGACCTGCATCCTTGATCCTTTAATTCACTTACAATCACGCAACTGTCACATCGATCACGCTTGGGCAGCAATCAGTCGAACAATTGAAACAATTCACTTACCTCGGTATCGTCTTATCGGAAGATTGCATTGAAGATTTAGATGTCCGCTACAGAAATGGCATAGCCTAAAGAGCCTTTAAGCGCTTGCGACCCATCTTATCCACTTCAACGGTCGATAAAGGGACGAAACTCAAATTTCATAAAATACTCGTCATGCCAACAGCGATCTATATTAGCGAAAGGTGCTAAATTACGGCGCAGACAGCACGGAAGCTCAACATATTCCACCAACATTTTTTACACAAAAGTGTATGTGTCACCTGCCACAACCGAGTCACAAATGAGGAAATTTTATGCAAGAGTGGCTGGATAAAATTACAAGATATTGTGGAGGGAAGTCAAATGCATTTAGCCGGCCATATTCTTCGCCTACCAGACTCGAAGAACGCTATGCGATGGTGGCCATCAGGAAATAGGTTGAGGCAGACGGCGCATAACATGGCACCAAACGTTCAAAGAAGACGGATGAATAGTTAACATCAGGTAGGACGATATCGAAAACGCCGCTTCCAACAAGACTCGTTAACGGGAAGCCTGCTGCCCTATGCGCTTTGCGTGGAATGTTCCAATTATGATGAATTGATGATGGTGAAGATGATGGAAAACATTGTATTTCAGAAAATGAGCAGTTACTCGTTATCATTTTACTTTCGCCCTTTCATGGCTTTTTCTCTATTATCTGAAGTTTCCATTATTCTAATCCACCGGTTTGCCTTGGTAAATTTTACTCCATTTTGGAAATCATGGATACCATTTTGGTGTACACATTTTTTAAATATTCGTGATTACTTCACAACTTATGCTGAGAATCTGAAAGCATAATTACACTGGGTGGTAACCCACATTATAAACACAAAATTCCGTGCGAGATCCGCCTTACTTTCACACACCCATGAAACAGAGATAAAGGATCCTTCTCTTCAGTGATAGACATAGTCCATGGCCAAAATTGAGTAACTGATTTGATTATGACGTGATGTTGTATGTCCTCAAATTCAGTATGTGTTGAGATTTCGAGGTCTACCACCGCTACTTGAAAAACGACTATGTTCTCTGGTAGATCAAATTTGATGCGGAGCAGCGTGGAAACTCCCTTTGCTCCCCACAATAAGTGATGATTGATTACGTCAGCGGCTCTTATCTGTGTGATAGGAAGAATTATATAGCATGGGTAGCCTATCTGTCGAGAGTCTAGACTAACGAATGTTTCATCGAAGGGAGAGTAGCAGCTTTTTGGAAGTAGCAAGGGTGGTAGTCAGGAATATTTACTGAGTGTAATTATACTTAACATGCCTTGGCTATGTTAATACTGCTACGAGCCTGAAAACAACCGGACTCTACAGGTATAACTCATGAGGACACGCAGCTCCCTCGGTATGATTAAATTACGTTCTGATGACGGCTTTCTCGAAGATGTAAAATAATCCCCCTGTTCGGATCTCGAAAGGAGACAATCTTCAGGAAAATGAGCAGTGACATTCTGCAATTCGGACCTTGAATGTTGGAAGCATGGATCGTTGTAGTATGTTAGAGGGCCTTAAAAAGGAAATGGACAGATTAAGGATAGATGTAGCTGGTATAAGTACGTTGGCAGAAGAGCAGGACTTTTTGTCACGCGACTACAGCATCATCACCACGAAATAACATAGGAGAAATGCAGGAGTTGTTTAGTAATGAATAAGAAAATACGACAGCTGGTAAGTTACTATTGCCAGCAAAATGAACGGGTTATTGCTATCAAGATGGACACTAAGTCACTGCCTACCACAGCAGTACGTGTTTATGTGGCTAGTAGTTTAGCCGATGATGAAGAAATCGGAAGGATATGCGAAGAGATGCAACATTTTGTACAATACATATAAAGAGATGAGAATGAAATTTTGATGGGAAACTGGAAAAAGAGGTAGGTCAAAGAACAGAAAGTGTTGTATGAAGATAATATGGACTTTAGACCTTGGAAAGAATTGGTTCCAAAACCATAAACAGTGGCTGCGTACTTCAAAAACATATGCGGACTTTGGAAATAATTAAATAGACTTCTCTACAACTTTGCAGACATTAAAAAATCAGTTGTTGAATTTCAAGACGTTCTGAGGAGCAGACATGGACACCAACCACAACTCAGTGGTCCTTAAGTGCTGGCTGAAGTTGAAATTGAAGAAGGACGTGACTGCAAGGAGATGGGATCTAGAAAATGTGAAGAAAAGCAGAGTGAGGGATTGTTTCAAGGAACATGTTGCTCGGGAACTGCAATAAGAGGCTGAAAGGAACGCAACATATATAGAGTAGGCAGTCCTGAAGATTATCAGTGGGGTTTCTGAAGAAAAGTGGGAAAGGAAGGCATAGTCAATTAACGATCTATGCAAGGCCGTACCCATTCTGAAGGGGTCATGATAAAGGGGCCTAACATCTAGGTCATCGGCCCCAAACGTAAACTATATTTTTACTTTAAAATATATTTTAAAGAAAGAAAAGTTTGAAACACTTTTAGAGCAGTACTTTTTACAACTCAACGGATTAAATGGAAAGATGAATTCATAGCGGTCTAGTGAGCGGCGCACACTTTAACAGGTGTGTGAAGCGCGAGACAAACATTTCTGACTTGTTTATGAATGGAGGTAACAAAATGTTTCGCTTAGGTATTTAAAATGTTTGCAGCGTTGGTACATTTTTTAACGTCTTCCAGCACCCCGAAAAGATGAAAATATTTCTATAAATGCTATGCCGCCTGAGAGTTTGTAATTGTGTATATACCTATAAGTGAACGTAATTAATTTACAACTCACATTTATAAAGTAATGACATTGTTTAAAAACTGAATAAAAGTTCATTTGATTCTTCTTTCAAATAGAACTAAATGTATTTGGGACCATGCAGATTCATCCATTGGACTTTGACATCTCCCCAGTATTGTCGCACCTTCTTCCGGTGTAACACTTTCCTTTCCTCTGCCATGATATTATCTTTCTTCTTGATAGGTTTCCCTGGAAACAAGGGATTTTCTCAATATTTGTCTCACAGCCCGTCGGTTTTATAAATCTGCCGGTTCAGTTATTTTATATCCTTCTCAGTCTCCCTCAGCCCTGTGGAACGGATTTTTGTTTTGCCAGATGGTGAATAGGCGTTTGGTCACTCGCTTGGGAGAAGACATTGAGATGTGTCCATATAAAACCAGCCTAGTTTCCTTGGTATAGTCAAAGAGTCTCTCTATAGGGGAGTAGAGCTCTGAATTTTGATATCTGCGGTATTCCCTATCTAATTCTATTAAAGTATACTATCAATTTCATAAAATGTGCAGCAGTGTGAATAATATTAGAATACATGACTCATGAGATCTCTATCAAATTATATCAAGTGGAATGGGTGCACGTATTAACGCGTAACGGCTATGGAGCCAAGCTCTGCATTCGGAAGACGAATGGGTTCAAACCCACCGTCGGCTATCTTGGGAATTATTGACCTCTGTGTTAGAAAAATACATCAATGTTATCAAATTCATGTTGAAATATTTTTCGAATATTTTTATCGTTAGAACTAAAAGAATACACTATACCCGTAAGTGACACGCACTAAATTACGCGTGTAATAGAGCATGAAAAGTACGCAGGGCGTGTGTGGTCTTAGATCAGGAGAGTGTACAGAGAGGAAATAAGCATTGCATATACGGGCCACATAAACTTTATTAATATTAGCAAATGTAAATGTGTTCCCCGTGGCTTTATTAAATCATTGTCAAATTGAACCAGCATCAACATTTGATGTTTAAAAAGACAAAGTTCATTCTTGATGTTAAATCTCCCTAGTGATAAACGTTTAGTTTTAGCAAAGTTCCATTCTTGAAGTTTCAAATGCTCAGTTCAAACGAAATAAATAACAAAATTAACTAAGTTTCTTCTTGAATTAATTAGTCAGTTTGATTGACTATAAAAACAAACAAAGTTCATTCTTGAAGTGCCTAATTTAAAATTGTCGACACTAACCAAAGTTCATTCTTGAGAACAATTAATTGGTCGACGTATCGTGAAGTTAAACAAAGTTATAATTCACTGGAAAGTTATTTTATGGAGTGGTTAATTCTCAATTGTGCTATAATTGTTATTCGAAGTCCCCACTCTTTAACAAGCTCGTTGGTACAACTTAATACTACACAGGCTTTATAAACTGTAAGTCATTTGACAAATTGGAAATTACTTCTGACTTCGAAAGTCATATTGAAAGTCACTACAAGTAAACGTTGCTTGGAAGATTAAAAGTAACTTGTAGACTGGAAAATTAAATGATAAGTCGCAGTTCATTTATTTAATAACACAGATGTATATAACCTTTTTGAAGTTTGCCTGTTTGCCTGTGACCTCACAGTTCCGTAGAACCATGTCAACCGGTGATCAGGAATACCATTACCGGAACATCATCACCTCGCATCCCCCGAAGCTACCATGCCTCCATCGACGGAAGTCCACACGATGATATTGGTGGTTGGATTATGTATGCGGCGTCAAATTGCGCATGCCACTTTAAATGATGTAGCACTGTCTGTTCCTAATTAGCAAGTCGAAAGTTGGGAGTGATTTTGAACCAAGGTTACACTTAATAAGGTGATCGAACCTTTACGATACACTGAATGCACTATATTCCGACTGTAAATCTTGATACAGTTCGAAGAGTTTAAGCAAAGAGTAACTTATCGATGGCTTTCTTTTAAAACCTCGTATGTCCAAATGTTCTTCCTACCCATTATATTCCTTAAGACTGGTCACGCCTCCCGGTCATATATTTGTATGCAGTCCATCAGAATAATTTTCGCTGTGTTCATTTTGCTTTGCTAAAGTCTAAAGGAAAATGGACCTTACCGTACCGTATTGTAGGGATGTTGATTGCCTGGCAAATTTACATACTCCTACAGTATAATGTATTTAAGGTTCATTTTCCTTTACAATATGCCAGAGGAAAATGACAATAACGAAAATTATTCTTTTGGACTGCATATAAATATGAGACTGGGAGGCGTGACCAGTCTTAAGGAATATAATGGATAGGAAGAGTATTCGGACTTACGAGGTTTTTAAAGAAAGCCATCGTTATGCATTCTACTTCATACATGGTGATGTTGTGAGATTCAGTCTATGTTAACTTAAGAAAACAGTCTACTGTTAATCTAGCACCAAGGAGTGTTAATATTCGATTTCACAGTCTATGTCCCATTGCGTGAACTAATATGCACATAACTTGAATGAACATAGTCCTAACTAGTTGGTTACTTGCAGAAATTCTACACGTGAACTTGTCTCACTAACTTTTATTGACTGTCCTATAGCACACAGCATAATTTAAAAATGCCCAACGTATGACACTTGTGTTTATAAGTAAGCCACACGAAATATTTAAGTGTTCGAATGCTCTACATGAGTCCTTTGGAAAGGACGGAAAACTTTATAATGAAGAGTTGTACCGCTGTCACAGTTAAAGTTCTAGACCTTACCTCACCGGTACTTAGTTCGAAGTTCGGAACTTGACACTCACACACTATGTTAAGTCACACAATTGCCGGCACAATTTTGCACAGCAGACCCTCACCGGTCCCTGCTGTCGGTCACTGTGTCGTTAGATTTTAGGCTCGCCTTATATACCAGAGCTTGACCCTGAGCGGAAACATCATTGATACTATCTGATATTTTATAGTCTCAATATCTCCATAATTAATACGGCTATCAGCTTGAAACTTGAACACTAGCTATTCGTTAACGCCAGCTGTACGGTATTGTTATCCATTTGTAAATATTCTGTCAGGAAACGGAGGTATAAAAAGCTCCATGATGATTCTCTCTGACGTGCTGGCCACATGTTCCGTGACGTCGCGGTCGTGCCTTAGCAAGCTACAGCGAGTTCGCTAGCAGCAAGCGTTGCATCACAGTCCAAAGCGCGGACAATTTAAACTGATGAAACACGCCGTGCTGTTCCCAGTTCGATCACGGGTGGTTCTTGTTCGAATACTGAGCCGGTATGACGTGCTCATGCCGAAAATACGGCAAAATTGTATGATAAATTACTAATATATTACAATGATAGACCTCATAATTTTATATTTCATTGTATGGCAAATGTTATAAGCGAACAGGATACGACAACCGCCAACAGTCTTGGTGAAGAATTAGCCGAGAGCATATTTGAAATAAGGAAGATAACGTTGGGGCTATTGTGTGATCGGAACGTGACCTAGAGGGACTATTTTGAAGCAAGGGAAAAATCATTTGGAGGACAATGGGATAGGACCGTCATTGTCTAACAAATTCGTACTGTGTCACCCTGCGCAAGGGTTGCTAGTAGGCGTATGCAATATGGTTGGTGGAGACTGCAGGAAGCCGAAACGACGTGGGAAGTACATTCCAATGAGGCGAAAGCATCATGCTAACATTTGAATGTGATTGGACCAGTAGATGTTTAGTTCCCATGTAGAGCATGTAGACGAGAAGAGGATGTGAGTTAATAAAACAGGTGGTAGTAGGTAAGAGAGCGTCTATATCTACTGTCTTTTCTTGCAAGTGTTTGAACGTCGAGTGTCGTAATTCTGTAGAGGCTTGCAGAAAGAATTTGGTCTTTGTTTTTATCTTGACGTTCAGAAAGGCTATGAAATCGTTCATACAGGTAAGATGGGGATTGTAAGATAAGAATTCATTGCAATGAAGTCAGCATATGCAAATTGCGTCTGTCTTCAAGGCGTAGCCATCCGAGGTCGACGTGGGACTGGGTAACATGGTCTGAAAATTTCAGATTACATATAAATCTTACACAGGCATTCTGTGCACGTTGTAGTTTGTCACGAAGCTCGGTTTTCGCGTCTTTGTAAACTACGTCACAATAATAGAATAATGGAAAAACGAGGGTTCGACTAGTTTCTTCTTTAACCCTGAACGGAAAAGTAAATTTGAAATTGTTTAATGTGTGCATCACGGCAAAAACTCGTCTACACAAAGATATTGTGTTATCCGTCCACGAGAGGTGCTGGTCAATGATTACTTCGACATTTTTGCGCTCTTGCAAAGGGGCAGAGCTTTGCTTTGAAGTCGCACGTCAGGGATGAACATGCTGTAATTACTGGATTTTTTCGGGATTTTTTGGTTTTTTTTCGGGTTTAAAGTAAGTTTATGCTAGGAAGACAATTTGCTTATGGCCACTAGATCTATGATAATTTGCTCGATTGCTTTCAAAACATCTGTTGGTTTTTCATGGATATACAATTGTACGTCGTCAGTATAAGTGTGACTTTTAGAATGTGCCAACTGTTTAGCTAGGTCGTTGATATAGACTGAAAATAGCATGGGAGCTAGGGTTGACTCTTCTGGGACATCTGTTTTCACATATTGCCAAGAAGAAAAGGACCTTGATTGACGACACGTTGCTGACGTTCGTGTAAATAGGCTTCCATCCATCTCACAGTACTGTAGGACAACCCTAGGCGATAAAGGTTGGATGGGAGCATCTCATTGTCTACAGAGTCAAATGCTTTTTTGAAGTCCAATAATACTAGAATTGTTAGTTTTTCTCATCAATAGTCTGTCTTATATCGTCAGTCACGCTTAGTTAGGCAGTGCATGTACTGTGATTGCGTCGGAAACTTTACTGATGTGGGTCTAGTATGTCGTGGTCGTTGAAATAGTTCGTGATTTGATTATGCACAATGTGTTCGAGTCCCTTGGCTACTAAACGGAGTATATTAATAGGTCTATAATCACTGTTTAGTCTAGGAGATGTTGTCTTCGGTGAAGGATGTACCAGGGCCATTTTCCAGACAGTTGGAAATATACTGTTTTGAAGGGAGAGGTTGTATATGAATGTCAATACTGGAATAATGAAGTCGATAATTTTCTTCAGCATTATAATTCATATATTGCCCAACCCTATGGAATTCGTAAGATAGCCGCTTTCACTCTCAGGGTTGAGACATAACCAAAATAAAATTTGTCTCTACCTACTGGTGGTGTGTTGTAATTTGCACTTAAAATATTTTCTTTTGGTTCTTCGTTCAATTGTAGATGGGAGGATACGAAGTGATTATTCAGTTCATCAATAGAAATCTCCAAATCGACGGATTAACTTCCATAAAGTAGCGGGTCTAACGTCAGATTTTATAAGGTCATGGGCGTACGGTAGTCCAGCGTTTATTACTCTTTGAGTCGTTTGTAATAGATAAAGTTTTCCTCTGTCAGGTAATGTTTATATTTCCTATGAGCTGCATCCCGCTTAGCCATCATTGCTCTAATATCATCATTGAGCCACGGGGAGAGTCTTTTACAGACGCGTACCGTTTGTAGAGGGACGTGTTTGTCAAAAATATGTAGTATCATATTATAGGAAGTGGTGACCATGACGTCAGTATTAGTTTTATGAGTTAACTCCTGTCACGCCATCGAAAAAGCGTCTTCCAATAATTTTTCGTTATCAATACGGCTATAGTCTCAGTATGTCACGTACCTAGGTTTATGTTTGGGGCATTGCAGTGCTTACATTATTAAGATAACTTCATGGACTGGCAGTCAGGGAGCAGATGTCTGGCCGTGATGTAATACTCTGTCAGGGTTGTTCGTTACTATCAGGTCCAGTAGTGTGTGTGAAGTTTTAGTGTGGTGAGTGGGATAAAGTGGGAGGATTGCCATACTGCATGCCTGAAACGCATTCAATAGATGGGTAGTTTCGGAAGAATCTGGATCTAGAAGGTTTGTATAGAAGTCTTCCAACACTATAACATGTTCGTACATAGGTAACAGTCTGTTAAGATCAGTCTCTAAGTCATTCAGACGGCGAGCTTTAGGTGGTTTGTATACCACACCTACCAAGCATTTCACAGTAGAGACCTGTATTTCTATGAACATATACTCAGGTTTTCGCTCATACTGTTGATATGACTGACAGATAATTTGAGGTTTCATGCGCGAAGAGACAAATGCACAGACCCCACCGCCCCCTTTGATAAGTCTGTCATTCCTCAGAAGACAGTAGCCAGGTAATTCCAGATTCTTAGCCTGATGTTTGAATTTCAACCTACATTCACTGCGTATGATTATATCAAAGAACAGTGGAATGAAAATCGCATTTAATTCATCTATACGAGTTTGAGAAACTAAACACTGGGCATTAAGGTGACATATGCGAAGTGCGCTTTTATGTCTATTTAGGGCTGACTGGAGAATGTGTCTTGTAGCTTCATGGGACGGGGTTCGGGTCAATGGACTAGCAGGGAGACAGGTTGAAGGGATTGGTGGGGAAGGGGAAGTGTGACATGGAAAAGTATTGTTATGGTCAGAAGGATTGCGGCTGTTTGTTGTATGCATTGCCAATTGCTATAATTAGTCCGACTCCATGGCTAAATGGTTAGCGTGCTGGCCTTTGGTCACAGGGGTCCCGGGTTCGATTCTCAGCAGGCTCGGGAATTTTAACCGTAATTGGTTAATTTCGCTGGCACGAGGGCTGGGCGTACGTGTCGTCTTCATAATCATTTCATCCTCATCACGACGTGCAGGTCGCCTACGGGGGTCAAGTCAAAAGTCCTGCATCTGGCGAGCCGAACTTGTCCTTGGATACTCCCGGCACTAAAAGCCATACGTCATTTTATTTTTATTTTATTTTTTCCTAAAATTAAACTAACTAGAACACAGCATGTGACTACATCCAAGAAATAGTCAGCAATTACCGTATCTTAGTCCGACTCGTTGGCTGAACGGTCAGCGTACTGGCCTTCGGTTCAGAAGGTCCCGGGTTCGATTCCCGGCCGGGTCGGGGATTTTAACCTTAATTGGTTAATTCCAATGGTCCGGGGGCTGGGTGTATGTGTTGTCTTCATCATCATTTCATTCTCATCACGACGCGCAGGTCGCCTACGGGAGTCAAATAGGAAGCCCTGCACCTGGCGAGCCGAACCCGTCCTGGGATATCCCGGCACTAAAAGCCATATGACATTTTATTACATTTTTACCGTATCTTAGAGAGTTAAATTGTTATTAATATTAAAAATAATGCGGGTTGACGGTTACTCACGTCCGCAGGTATTCCCTCACATTACCCTACACGTGACCCCGGCTGGTGCTAAACGAGTAACAGCGTTAAAGGTGACATACATAATAATAATAACATCAATAATAATAATAAAAGTGATAACGTGCAACAGAAGTTTAGGCGTACAGAATAACTCGAGTTGAAGCTTATTCCACGTAGTGTTGGTGTTAGATCTACGTATACGTAATACGGAGGCCTGACTTAAATTAGGACCAGTTAGGAAAATTATTAAAGAGTAAGTAGATCGACAGGTGGTGGGATAAGAAGATAGGTGAGCGAATAGATATTTAGATAAATACCCACAGATAAATAAATACGCTAAATTTGATAGATAGGTAGATAGACAGATAGATGATAGATAAGTAGTTAGATAGGTAGATAGATAGATAGATAGATAGATAGATAGATAGATAAAGGTACTTAAAATAAATTAAAAATAGCTTCTCATCTGTGACTTAAGGTAAAGGATGGGAGTGGACTCACATTGTCAAGTGATAAGACAACACTGCAACATGAAGTTCCTTTAACTGACAAACTCTTAATTTCATCCCGTCAGCTTTCTTGATTACGATGTTTCCTGAATTAGTGCAAGTGTTTTTAAGACCAAACCGCTGGATTGTTGTCTTCATAATGGGCATTCTGATAGCCGTAAGATCTTCACGGATTGTTGTGGACAAGCCTTTCAGTTTCCTTTTCCTCGTGAAGACGTTCTGCCGTGAGCTATAAGACACAAATTTCACATGGATAGGTCGTGTTTTCCCTGGAGATTGAGGTCCTACTGTGTGACACATATCGGTGTCATTAAGTCTCACATCTGCACCTACTGCTTTGCACACGTTGAGCACTAGGTCATCGCAGTTTTCATTCGAACTGTCGGGGATGCCGAAAATTCTTACATTATTTCTCCTGCTATATTGCTCTAAAGATTCGCACTAGGGGTCCATATCCTCCTTCAGTTCGCGTATTTCCACCTTCTTATCAAGTGTTTCAGTTAACTCGGACAACGCTTCGATATTCAATTTTAAACATTTTTCAAGTTCTTTTATGACCACTTCTGTTATGTGGGTCGAAATGGCCTGCACAATTTTTTCAAGGAAGCTGTCCGAGTTAATGAAGTCTTCCAGAGCGCACTTTACGAGACGGTCTACGTTGGCAGCACTGGTATGGCTGGGCTTCCAACTCCGTTGTTTGGCGACCCATTTTATTTACAATGCGAATTTGGAAGATAATGAAGATCAGTACCAACAAAACCTGTGGGAATAATAATTCGTAAATACAAATGTAATACTTCCGCATTTTTTATCACTCTCACTGCTGTACAACACCTTCAAATCACTTGATTACTGTAGAGTCTTACTCACTAACGACCGTCACCAACCATACTGTACGATAGAGGGTGAGGGTGTTAGATCAGGGAAGGATCTAACATTCGATGCCAGTCTAGGATCATCGAAAATGTGTAAATAGAGTAGTGTGATTGTGCATAATATATGTATTGTGAAAGATTAAGTTAATCAAGCAGATAGTGTACTTATCTGAGTTCCATTATTTAAATATGTGTTTCTGAAGTGATAAATGAAGTCAGTGGAGTCACAAATTTTGTATAAAGGAATATTTTGTGGACCAGCTAGATCTCTAATGAAGCTGCAAATTATTAAATGTGTATTTTAATTTTCAAAGATATAATTTACATTTCTGTAATTTGAATTTGGCAAGTAATGAGGTAATTAATATTAATTATTACGCAAATTGAACACCAAATGGAACATCTTCTGTCATCAGATTTTAATTTTTATCAAAGTATAACGGATTTTTTGGTATTGTGTACTGATAAGGCACATGGTTTTGATCTACATGATCACTTTAAAATTATAATTGGGATAATCGAACATTGTGAGTTTGTCATCAATTTATTGTCAGGTGAATGATATTTAGGACTGCGGTTTACTTGATTCAGTGATTATGTGGAAATTTGTTCTTCGATTAAAGAGCAGCTTAATATGCGTATATCCCTTCCTGAGAGACTTGCCTTGGGTGGTATTTCCACTGTGCAGCATCATCGATTGTGGTTAAACCTGTGTTGGCCAGTGTTATTTATGTATCGGAATTTAAATCCCAGATTTATATAGCTGTATGGCAAGATCGCAGGAATCCCTTGAGTTTTCTTTAGTCCGTCGAGGCTTAATTCCGAGGAGGGTTTACTTGGCTACCAAGAAGAATTATTGTTTATTGCGGCCTATGGTTTATATTTTTTCCACGTTCCTATAGGTTGTTTGATTTAATGATTTATTAGTGTGTTCTGTATGGACATGTCATTCCGATATCGAGTAGAATTCATGTGTAGGATTGGATTACATCGTGTGCATACTATTTTTTAACGATTTTGAAACAGTGATAGAATTTAAGTCTCTCTCTCTCTCTCTGTGTGTGTGTGCGCGCATATTTATCTTATTCGAGTGACATGTCTATTTATTTTAGGAAACAAAGTTGAAACATGGTTCAAATTTAATTTATATCCTTTTTCGATAGAAATGTTTGATTTTTGTTGGTGCGAAAATCTTGCATGTTTAATGTGTTCCAAAATTTGGCAACACGTGCTCTTTTATTGCTTGCTGTGTTTCCTTGATGTGTGTATTTATTGTATGTGGTCCAAATCCACAAGGAGATGTATGTTTGTTTGCTTACTACTGTTAGAGATGTGAATAGTGTACTCACTGACGCACTTAGGTTGTTATGTTATGCTTAGCGGTAGGTATTTCCTCGGGACTAATACGTATGCAAAGGTTATGACTCCATTGCTATATTAGGTGTAGATGTAGAATTACAAGTATTCATTCTAAATGCTTAAATATCGTAAATAGAGCTCAGACGTATCAACCATTTTGTTAAAGATTTAAGCCCAATCTAGCCATTAAATGCGTGTTTTGGAGCATAAAACTTGTCTCAAGAAGAATTTCATAAAAATCTCAAAGTTCTAATTGCCAATTTGTATGTGTTATTTGGTTTGATCTGATAATTTATTCAGTTTTAGATAAGTACATTTTCATCAGACCTACGTCGTTGTCTGCCCACCATTATTATTTTGTAGTAGAAGATGCCCTTGCCTTGTCCATTATATCATATGAAGTATATCATATCGTCGCTTCACCGGTAAAAGGTTGTAATCCACAAAGCTCTTCCTATCGATTATTCTCCTTAAGACTGGTCACGCCTCCCAGCCACATGTGGTTATGCAGTCCATCAGAACAAATTTTGTTGTGTTCATTTTCCTATGCCCATGTGTAAAGGAAAATTAACCTTACTGTACCGTACTATACGAATGTATGCTTGCATTACGCATTTACGCACTCCTATTGTATAATGCATGTTAGGTTCATTTTCGGTTACTCGTCGGCATAGGAAAACGAACACAACGGACATTGTTCTGATGGGCTGCATATCCATACGTGGCTGGGAGGTGTGACCAGTCTTAAGGAGAATAATGGATAGAAATTGCTTTGTGGAATACAACGTTTTACCGGTGAAGCGAAGATATGATTTGTTTCCCATCACTTAGAGCCAAGGCATTTATTTTACACCGTGGACCGAACACACCTTGGCACCCACTGGCTAGTTTGGGGAATTAACGATGTGGTACATATCGTCGGCTTACTTCTAAGACCTCGTATGTTACAATGTTCTTCCTACTCATTATATTCCTTAAGACTGGCCACGCCTCCCAGCCATATATTTATATGCAATCCATCAGGACCTTTTTCGTAGTGTTAATTTTCCAGTGCATATGTGTAAATGAAAATGTACCTTACAGTACAGTATTGTAGGGATGTTGTTTACATGGCGAATTTAGGCATTCCTACAGTTTAACGTATTTAAGGTTCATTTTCCTTCACACATAACCATAGGAAAATGAACACAACGATAATTGTTCTGATGGAATGTACATCCATATGCGGCTGGGAGGCGTGACCAGTCTTAAGGAAGGAAATGGATAGGAAGTGCATTGGGAGATACGAGGTTTTAGAAGTAAGACAACGATATCGTCGCTTCACCTGTAAAATGTTGTAATCCACAAAACTCTTCCTATCCATTATTCTCCTTAAGACTGGTCACGCCTCCCAGCCACATATGGATACGCAGTCCATCAGAACAATGTCCGTTGTGTTCGTTTTCCTATGTCGACGATTAAACGAAAAAGAACCTTACATGCATTGTATACTAGGAGTGCGTAAATACGTAATGCAATCGTACATTCCTACAGTACGGTACTGTAAGGTTCATTTTCCTTTACACATGGGCATAGGAAAATGAACACAAGAAAATTTGTTCTGATGGACTGCATATCCTTACGTGGCTGGGAGGCGTGACCAGTCTTAAGGAGAATAATCGATATGAAGAGCTTTGTGGATTACAACCTTTTACCGGTCGAGCGACGATATATAGGGACAATAGCTAAGTTTCGTGTTGATATAGAATTTTAGTACCCAAACTTCAATTAAGTTGGTGTGTGTAGGGGCGTTGGGCCGGGGTTTGTATTGATTTCGGGTGGCTTTCGAGCAGCCGATTTGTGGGAAATCCCATTCGAACTTTTGAGCCTCCGCTAACAGAATGTGATTATCATGATGTTTCCCATTTTCCTTTCCAGGCAAACACCCAGGAAGTGTCTCTTCATAGACCACAGCCGATTATTTTACTTCCGCACTCAACCTCATTCACTATCATTCATTTCAGCTTCATTAGTTCATCAACTAAGGTTGGCGTCGGAAAGCTCGTCCGGCTGTAAAACGTGCCATATTATTTCATCAAACTTCATCCTCATCCCGTATCAGTAAATGGGACTAAACGGTAGACGTACATCACGAACAAACTATCACTATTAAGAACTAACGAGCTAACCGGTAATCAGAACGATGCGATAGTGATACTTGTGATGCCCAAATACGACTTTACACTGACTACATTTGCTTCGTACAGTATATCCATTTTGTTTACTGCAAATATGACTCTTTAGGCGGGGAAAAACCAAAGGAACTAAAATAAGAATACTTGGAATAAAAGCCCAAAATCTGTTGAGATTTTGTAAAAATCACTGTTACAAAATACTCCATCTGTTGGGTTTTCCTCGGCTAAAGGTTCTCTTTGAACGCATTTAGGTTCGTGCTTTCGATTAAGGAATGGATTATTGTTAATAGGCTGACATAGGTAAGGAGTTTACAAATGCAATTACTATTAATGGAATTTAGAAGTGATGAAATAATATTTTAGGGATCACCACGAACTGTTTAAAGAAATTTTTAACAGCATTAAAGCACGAAAACTATTCGGGTAGAAGTCGAGTATGAAGCAAAGCAAAGTCATGTCTGTACAGACCATGAAGGCCAATCAGTCACTACTGATCTGCATTTAGGGCAGAAGCCCTGGTGGCAGATTCCCTGTCTGTTGTTTTTCTGACCTTTTCTTAAATGATTGAAAACAAACTGTAAATTAATTAAACATCTCCCTTGGTAAGTTATTTCAATCCCTAACTCCCCTTCTTATATACGAATGTTTGCCCCAATTTGTCCTCTTGAATTCCAACTTCATACTGTGATCTTTCATACTTTTAAAGACACCACTTAAACTTATTCGTCTACTAATGTCATTCCACGCCATCTCTCCACTGACAGCTCGGGACATAACACTTAGTCTCGCAGCTCTCCTTTCTCCTATGTCTTCCTAGCCCAAACTTGACAACATTTTCGTAACACTACTGTTTGTCGGAAATCACCCAGAACAAATCGAGGTGATTTTCTCTGGATTTCCCCAATTCTTAAATCAAGTAATGCAGGTGAGGGTTGCGTACAATAGAACCATATTCTAGTATTGGTCTTACCAAAGACTTATATACCCTCTCCTTTACATCCTTACTACATACCCTAAATACCCTCATAACCATGTGAGTTCATTTGCAATAATATTTATTTATGTGATTACCCCGATGAAGAACTTTCCGTATATTAAATCCTAGGTACTTACAATAATCTCCAAAAAGGAACTTTAACACCAACAACGCAGTCGTTAAAACTGAGACGACTTATCTTATTTGTGGAACTCGCAACCTGACTTTTAACCCCGTTTATCAGCATTATCTTGCATACTGAGTGGAATAATTTCGTCATGCCGAATCCTGCTAAGTCGGTTATTAAATCCAGTTAACATTCGACTCATCGCAAGCCGTACGTATATTCAGAACTCGATCGCTTAAGATAATGAACGACATCGTCGCTGCGTGAGCAATACCGCGTATCTGACAATACCCTACCTATTCTTAATTTTCCTTAAGACTGGTTGCGCCTCCCAGCCACATCTGGACATGCAGCTCATGAAAACAATTTTCCTTGTGTTTATCTTCCTATGCATACCTTTTACTATAGTAGTGCAAAAATACGCCATGTAAAAATGCATTTCTACAGTGCGGTTCGGTAAGGTTCATGTTCCTTTATATACTGTATCAGCGTAGGAAAATGAACAGCGAAAATTGTTCTGATGGACTGCACATCCAGATGTGGCAGGGAGACACGACCAGTCTAAGGAAAATAATGGATAGGAAGAGCATTGTCAGACACGTTGCTCGTGCGGCAACGACGCAGTGTCATGTGAAACTTTCACTAGACCGGTGGATTCTTCTCTGACGTTCGTTGATCCATGGCCAGGGCTCATTCTCATGTAAATGTAAATCGATGACTTTCTTTTAAAACCTCGTATGTCCAAATGTCGTTCCTACCCATTATATTCCTTACGACTGGTCACGCCTCCCGGTCATATATTTGTATGCAGTCCATCTGAATAATTTTCGCTGTGTTCATTTTCCTTTGCTAATGTCTAAAGGAAAATGGAGCTTGCCGTACCGTATTGTAGGGATGTTGATTGCATGGCAAATTTACATACTCCTACAGTATAATGTATTTAAGGTTCATTTTCCTTTACAACACGCCAGAGGAAAATGACCATAACGAAAATTATTCTTTTGGACTGCATATAAATATGAGACTGGGAGGCGTGACCAGTCTTAAGGAATATAATGGATAGGAAGAGTATTCGGACTTACGAGGTTTTTAAAGAAAGCCATCGAAATGTAAATGTACCATCCCACTATTTTATGGGAGTTGTAAAGGTGATGAGTACGGTCTGGGGGTTGTGAAATTGTGAAACCACAGAATGCCTCGTCAACGCATTGAACTTCTTGTTCATTAGCAGCGATAACACATAGAAAGAATAGGAAATGCGTAATCTGGACGTTTCTCTAATTTTGAGTTGGTCTTCATCTCCCTTATTTCCTTTCCAGGATAAGTCGTGGTCCGTTAACAGCCAATGTCCTATTACTTATACTCTTAGTACTTGTAACGAATACACTGAAATACGTACAACGTAGCCTACTTACCGATTGGAGTGGCCGCGCGTTATCGCACTACGGCTACCTAGGCAAGCTCTGCATTCGGGATACGAAGGAATTCGAACCCGACCGTCGGCTCCTCTGAGAATGGTTCTTTGTGGTTTCACTTCTAGGCAAATGCCGGGACACTTTCAGTTTCATAGGCTACAGCCGATTTCTTCCACCTCATTACCGAATTTCATTCACCATCATTCATTTTATTTTCATTAAATCCTCAACTGAGATTGGCGTCAAGAAGAGCATCCGGCCGTAAATCATTCCATATAATTTCACCCCTCCTTACCCCTGACCCAGTATCAGGAAACGGTACTAGTGGTAGACTACATACATATATGACGTACTTATGCAGAGAATAAGGCACGTTTTAACCTTTGGAGGGAGTATGAACGGCCTATTTCTTCAATGTTAAATTTGCTAATTTCATGACCCATTTTCTCAATAACTAATTCCTGAAAATTAATTAAACTATTGCAGGTTACTTATACATGCTTCGTGTATTTACTCCTCTAGTTTGATTGAAGTACATTATCTAGGTATTAGGATATACATTCTTTTTCCCGTTATACTTCCTTATTAAATATTTTACTTACATTCTTGTTCATTTTACTTCAAATATACAAGCTATCTACCATTCTAGAGGTATAAAATCATACAGGTATTACAAATGAACTGCGAAAATCAAGAGTCTATCTTCTATAGTTCCTGAGAAAATGAGTTGTTTGTCTGAATAATTTTCAGGAATTGAAATTAAAAATTAATTTAAATTAAAACTCACTCGTTAATAGAAACAGCAGCTAAAACGCGCCAGCACTGTAGTCTTCATCATCCTCTACATTGTGCCAATGCATTCTCTTCCACCACCTGAAAGATCTTGCTTTCCCGGACAATTGTTGGGCTTGTCCAGCTCCTCCAGTACGGCTCGCGTATTCCAACCAGTCTTCACTCCCGGCCCTCCAATACTTTTAGTCTACCAGCAGTACCATAATTAAATCGGGGGTTAAAAGACAAAACCTCGTATCTCACAATGTTCTTCCTAGCCATTATTTTGCTTATGACTGGTCATACCTCTCAACCACATATGTATATGCAGTCCATCAGAATAGTGTTCTTTGTGTTCATTTTCCGATGCGAAGGTGTAGTGTAAAATGAACCATAAAAACAATATACTATATCGTCGCTCGACCGGTAAAAGGTTGTATTCCACAAAGCTCTTCCTATTAACAATTCTCCTAAAGACTGGTCACGCCTCCCAGCCACATATGGTTATGCAGTCCATCAGAACAAATTTTGTTGTGTTCATGTTTCTATGCCCATGTGTAAAGGAAAATTAACCTTACAGTACCGTATTTACGTACGTATTTACGTATTTACGCACTCCTAGTGTACAATTCATGTAAGGTTCATTTTCGTTTAATCGTACACATAGGAAAACGAACACAACGGACATTGTTCTGATGGGCTGCATAACCATATGTGGCTGGGAGGCGTGACCAGCCTTAAGGAGAATAATGGATAGGAAGAGTATTGTAGGATACAACGTTTTACCGGTGAAGCGACGATATTTTACAATTTTTTTACGTCGCACCTACAGAGAGAAATCTTATGGCGATGATGGGATAGGAAAGGCTTAGGAGTGGAAAGGAAGCGGCCGTGGCCTTACAGTCCCAGAAATTGCCTGTTGTGAAAAGTGGAAACCACGGAAAACCTTCAGGGCTTCCGTTTCAAATATACATTCCTACAGTGGGGTACGGTAATGTTCTTTTTTACTTTACGGGTAACCACAGGAAAATGAACACAACGAACGTTGTTCTGATGGACTACATATCGATATGGGACTGGGCGGTGTGACCAGTTTTAAGAATATTAATGGCTAGGAACTGCATTGTAACATACGAAGTTTTGTTTCTTAACCCTCGAAATGTGATGAAAGCATCATCAAGCTTCAATGTATAGTATCCCACAAATATATAATTTTTGCTATTGGCTTTACGTCGCATCGACACAGATATAGGTATTATGGCGACGATAGGACAGGAAAGGGCTAGGAGTGGAAAGTAAGCGGCCGTGGCCTTAATTAAGGTACAGCCCCAGCATTTGCCTGGTGTGAAAATGGGAAACCACGGAAAACCATCTTCAGAGTTGCCGACAGTGGGGTTCAACCCACTATCTCCCGAATACTGGATACTGGCAACACTTAAGCGACTGCAGCTATCGAGCTCGGTAATACATTTTTAGGTAGTCTTGTACACGCTTCATTGTTGAATGACTCATTCAAATTTCGTGTTTTCCCTGTCGAACATTTCTTCAATAGATCTAGATTTTGCCAAATTTCTGTAAACTGGCTTTATAGCCAACAAAAGAGCTTGAGGTAAAGAATTCTTGTGGGTAAACTTATATACATTTCTAGCCGCTTCAGCGTTTTTAAATTTACACCACTCGCCTGAACTAATGTTGTGGATCGGCTTGTCATCTGTTGAAAATTTATGGGAAAAGGTTGCCCGGCACACAGCCTTTTTCACACCATCTAGGTTGTTTCCGATGCTTTTTTATGACTTGATATCCCTTTTGCTCTTATCATGATCAAATGTAATAATGAATACAGCAGATATGTAGTACACTAGCACATCAGCACAAAGAATAAAAAGTTACACACGTTATACTCAGAATATCGCATGCAGAACGTAAACAAGAATCACAACTGTCATGCCACTCCTACCAACTTATGCAGCAAGGTTTCTACTACTATTTCAATGAAATCACAGCCTTCTAGACCTTATGGTTGCTGAGATATTAATTTTTAACTACCAATGGTTTATGAAATCCCAAAAATGCCCTATGCAACAAATTAAATTACGTTAAGTATACGTCCAGTTAATCCAATTTAACAAATCTTACACGGAATTAAAGAGCGAATTCAAAAAAAGGTTTCTGCATTAAAATAACTTTTCCAACAATACGGCCATTTAAACTCTCCTTAAGTGTAATCATTACGGCGAATTATGGGGATGGTGCCATTATTGGGCCAACAGAGCCTCTAGTTCATGCCTTGCAGGTAACGGAAGTGTCAACATGGCACTGTGTTGGAGGGGAAGGGGAAACACAGCTAAAATGGGCGTTGTTATAAGTGACACAATTGCTTAATGGTGCTAGGGATTGGTTGTTGGAGTATTGCGTGCGTGGCCGGCCAGCATGGACACTTCCTGCTAGGTTCTTAACGTGCATTTCTCATGCAACGCTTCAAGCCTCGAAATGCAGTCATTTCTGCTCCAGCGGTCATGTCGAGAGTTACAAAAACTAAGTACAGTAAGAAGGGAATGTAATTTCCTTAATCTTTCCGACATATTACCCAAAGTATCTTGGTAGCGGTATATTTCTAATCTGAAGGATTATAGAATTACCACATTTTACATATCTAGAGGTGCATGCAATATGGTAAGCAATTCTCAGTAGGTAGGTGTGGTTAACGCAACCAGTCTTTTTTCTCCGGGTTACGGAAGTTCCTTTCCCTCTTTAGGTTTCTGGACTTATATTTAAATTCTCTCATAAACTAAAAGAATAAAGCAAGCTATAGCAAAAATAATAATGTTACTGCTTGTAAGTCTCAGTAATTACTTTTATGGTTTTCGGAGACGCCAACATTTGTTCGACAGGAGTTTTTATATCGTCGCTCCTTTCAAAACACGAATTTGGCAATGCCCTTCCTATTCATTATTTCCCTTAAAACTGGTCACGACTCCCAGCCACATATTGATATGTAGTCCATCAGAAAAATTTTCGTTGAGTTCATTTCCCTATGGGCTTGTATAAAGAAAAATAAACCTGAAATACAACATACTCTAAGAGCGGGAAATATGTCATGCAAACATATATTCCTCAACGAAATTTGTTCTGAAAGACGATCAGAAGCCTGCACAGAGTTAGGGAGTTTTGAAGAGAGTGTAGACCATAGTTCGTGTTGTTGTTGTTGTTGTTGTTGCTGCTGCTGTTGTTGTTATACTGTATGCAGGCCTATAATTGCACACGTAGGTGTGAAAACAATGGGAATATGTTCCTAGTAAAGACACTTCATACTGCTTTCTTGGCCATCAACTGTGAGTGCAGACGTGTGCAGAGGATGTTCGAACATAGTAGCTTGCCAAGTTGATTTCTGACTATGCTACGATTTAAAGAAATGGTTTCAGAGACTACAATATTGCGTACACACAGCCTGGGAAGTGAAGTGGATCTCAGTCTTAATTTTAGCGCATCTGAAAGTGATTTTCCGTGATTTAATACTTCCAACTTAGAAATCTGAATTTAGGTTAATGCCCAAATTGCACCTAAAATGTAGGCCTAGTCAATGACTGCTTCCTTTCCAGTACTAGCCTCAATTTCAAATGCATACAGTCACTTAAGAAAGAATAGCCTACCGTGTATCTGACAATTCTACTGAAAATCCGCAGCCTTTTTCCAGTCATTCCACCTGATCAGGAGTGAATGATTGAAGTCCCCATCTAGCGCAAGGATAGGAACTGTGCCAGCTGCCGAAGCCTGTCGCACTCCCCTGGGACAATAATATTAATGACTGTAAGGTGAAATGGTATTGGGGAGATTTACTGGAATGAAAGATGACAGGGAAATCTGGAGTACCCGGAGATAAACCTGCCCCACTTCCGCTTTGTCCAGCACAGGTCTCACATGGAGTGACCGGGATTTCAACCATGGAACCCAGCAGTTATAGGCCAGCGTGCTGCCACTTGATCTACGGAGGCTCCATACAATTGCCTTTTTGTTCTGGGTTGGGCTATGACGGGTGTTGCAATCAATATTCTAAATCATAACCTTATTGCCGGCTACGACTTTGGAAATTTCTATACAAGCATTAGGCGGCCCGTATTAGTGGAACAATCTCCCTTCTCATTTTTCGCAATTTTTTTCCATCATTTCCCTTAAGAATGGGGCGCCTCCCAGCCACATATATATGCAGTCCATCAGAACAATTTTCGTTGGGTTCATTTTCCTATGCGCGTGTGTAAAGGAAAATGAACCTTACCGTGCCGCACTCTAGGAATGTATGTTTGGGAACGTATTTACGCAGTATTACTAATATAGTATAATGTATTTAAAGTTCATTTTCCTTCACACATTCGCATAGGAAAATGAACCCAACGAAAATTGTTCTGATGGACTGTGTATCCATATGTGGCTAGGAGGCGTAACCAGTCTAAAGGGAAATCATGGCTAGGAAGAGCATTGGGAGGTACAAGTTTTTCTTAGTAAGCCAACGATATATTCAGAATCAGAAACAGAATAGGGCCGAATTAGAACAATCCGTAGTAAATCTCGTATGCACAATAGTTATAACAATGTATATACAACAGGAAATTTACGAAAATTTGTCCAACTCGTTGGGTGAGTGCTCAGCATACTGGCCTTCGGTTCAGAGGGTCCCCGGTTTTATTTCTGACCGGGTCGGGAATTTAATCACCTTCTGATTAATACTTCTGGTTCGAGGAATGTATGTATGTGTCCGTCCCAACACTCTCGTCATCGCAATCAGACAACATACCACACGACCAACCACCACATAAACACGCAATAGTGATTACATCCCTCCATATAGGGATGGCGTCAGGAAGGGCATCTGGTCGTAAAACAGGGCCATTTCCACATGTACAGCGCAGTTCGCACCCGCGACCCCGTAGGTGTGGGAAAAGTGTGAGGAAAAGGAGAAGGAGGATATTTACGAACGTTTATAAAGGACAGAAATACAAAAAATTAATAAATGGTACAGGCTTAATTAAACTGAAACCCATTATTTTACATATTTACATAAGGAAAGACGTGAAGAAGGAAAATTCCAGTGAATACAACAAAAAGGACACAGAATGGGAGATCAGTAAAATGAAACTGATGTAAGAATCATAGTGGCAGAAGGAAGGATATGATAAATTGATAAGAAAATATCGTCGGTGAAGGAACAATACTTCGCATGTCACAATGCTCTTACTATCCATTATTTTCCATAAGACTTGCAATGCCTCCTAGCTACACGTGGATATGTAGTCCATCAGAACAATTTCCGTTGTGCTCATTTTCCTATGCGACGGTGTAAAGAAAAATTAATCTTAGCCCTTAAATGCATGATTTTTTAAATTTTTCAAAAATTATTTTTGGACTTTTTATAAGCTGTAGACAACGGGATAAATATTAAAAGAATATTATGTTAGTAAGTTTCCAAATAAAGCAGCAGTATTTAATGTTGCTACATCATGAGTAAACATACGATTGCCATTCAAACTAGTTATTACATAAAGTGTATACAAGTATGTGTTCTTTCTCTTTTATTCAGTCACATCTGTCATTATTACTTAGTTTTACATCCCGTCACTGAAATGGTAAAGTATATGGTAACACACCGTTCTTTCAACCTACTTTCTTTCTCCCAATTTCTGTCGTTTCCTCCCCTACAACAGCACTGTCCTGATACACTTATGCTCAATTCAAACTACTGGTGGAAAGCCTTGTAGAAATCCCTGTCTTTGTTGAAAGAAAGAAAATATTTCACACTTTGTACAAGAAACGAACGTGAATCCGTAGCACCCAGGAAATTTGCAACGGTTTCGAGTGGTGTTCCACTTGGTCCAATGATCTGTGGCGTCTTGTCACAGATCCTTTGGTGGAACAACAGCTCTAGGACACTTCTTCTTCCTGGTGTCAAGCTGCTGCTGAATTTCATGGCTTGGTCTGCCCCTCTTTTGGCCACTTCTTCCCATAGAACAGAGACATTGTGCTGAAGTGATTCTGATTCAGGATTTTCCTCCTAGAATCTTTCTTCAGTAGTATTTCCTTATATAAAACCCAAGCATTTATGACTACTAGATCAAGTAAATGGTAAAACAGTCTGAAATACCACTTTTTAGATCTCATTTTTATATAATGGCAGCTCAGGTGACTGTCCATGAAATCTGCACCTCCCATGTGCCTGTTGTACACTATTACAATTTGACGACAGTTTACTTATTTGAGTTTTTGAGCTTCGTTCATAGCGTCTCACTATTGTTTCTGGCAATTTCCTCGAGAATGTTGACAAAAATATCACACATTTATTGTCTTTCCAAATCAGAGAAGATACTTCAACACCATTCACATTCGCTACAAACTGTACTGACGTACCTCTTGGAAGCTTATTTAATTCTGGCTCCGTTGGTAATTTACAGTCAGCAATCCTGTTTCTGCGTGCTGTTCCCAATGATGGTACGCTCTGTTTGTGTAGATAGACCAGAAGAGGAACTGATGTGTAATAGTCGTCGAAGTAAAGTTTATGATTCACATGTTTAGGAATACCTCGAGCTAACCTCACCACGACATTTGAATTTGCACCTAGATCTGGTTCTGTAGGTAATCGAGGGGCAGGATCATTCTCTTGTCCACTGTAGGTCTCGAATTGATATGCAAATCCTGCTGTAGAACAGAAAACGAATAGCTTACAAGCCCACTTATGTGGTTTATTCTGGACGCACTGCCGCAGATGATATCGATAGTAGGGCACATTTGCTCATCTATTGACAAACATTCATCCATTCGAACTGATGAAAAAGTTCCCAGCAAAGAATCAATAATCGGTCCGAGTTTATGCAGTTAATCATGACCTGGCTCACCTCAGGGTATTTGTTTGTCATTGTCATTAAAATGTTCGAATTCTCTCAAACGTATTTACAGACATTGTATTCTTCATAAGATCAAGACTAATTGTATCACTCTAGAAATCATGTACGTTGTCTCGTTATGGGTGACAGATGTTAGTAAACAGATCCCAAGGTACATTTGCACATAACCTTTAGTTATTTTGAAGGCTTTAGCAGGGTCCTTTTGAGAGGTGTAAAGCATACTCTCACCTACTATTCTCTGGATCAGTTCATCTGTGAAAAAATACTTGAAAAATTGATATGGAGTCTCCAAGTTCCTAATTCTATCGGGGTGATCTAAATTTCCTTTGACTTTCTTCTCGTCATCACTGATGTAAAGAATCTTTTCCAAGTACAATGAAGGCGTTTCATTCTTGATTTGACATTATTAGTTTTGTGACTCTAATGATGAGTTAGCTGAGCACCATAAATAGTTTTATTATTATCATGATCATTTTCTGGTATCACATGGCGGGTGGAATGTTCATTATTAGCCACCTGCGAGGTACTAATAGTAGCAGATTCTTCATCAGCTGATGTGTCACTCTCGGAACTCGTGTAGGCATATAATTCATTTGGATGTATTGTAGGATCATCATCACTATCATCAAAGTCACTGAGATTATCATAATTACTTCCAGAAGGTAATTCTAGGAGTTGTAGAACCTCTTCTCTACTGGAATTTTTCTTCAAGAAACCACGACGATCAAATAGTCGATCCATACCTTGAAATTTAATGACTAACAATGGAATTAGTCTAATTGACAAACATACCACCCAGTCAATACTATCTATTACCGATAATGTGAATAATATGGGATTATTTACTTCAAAACCATAAGTTACGCAACATAACCTAACAATTATGAAGTATCAATATTTACATGATGTTACATATATGCAACAAGCACAATTTTCCATATAAAAACTGATATATAGTATGCAATGTGATATAATAGAGGGAATATGACTAATTCGTACATTAAAATGTTTATGTGATTTTTATCTTCTACAAAAATAGCTTTTAATAATGCAGATTCAATTTCAAACTTCAAGTCAAAGACAAAATGGTGTAGCTTCTCCCATCTCATAACATATGCTACTCTGAGCCCATAGTACAGCCAACCTATGGGTAACTAACGTCAAAGATATATTATAAACATCTTGGAACACATATGGAAAATGCATTGGTTCATGAAATGTTCACCAGGGGTGTGCAAATCAATTTGTTAATCTATGTTACATAAATCTATGTTGCATACAATAAATGGATAAATCCATTACTGTATACTGTAGGAGTGCGCAATTCCGTAATGCAAACATACATTTGTACAATACGGTAGGGTACGGTTCATTTTCCTTTGAGCTCTTGCATAGGTAAATGAACACAACGAAAAATGTTCTCATGGATTGCAAATCCATACGTGGCTAGGAGGCGTGACCGGTCTTACGGAAAGTAATGCATAGAAGGAGCACAGTGAATTGTTTTGTTCCTCCAAGGGCGATATCTTCGTTCCTATTGAGGGACAAGTAATATACATGGCTGGGATACGTATAGAGATGATTCTTTGCGTACGGGAAACACAGGAGAAGGAAATACGAAAGACGCCCTTCAGTCTGGCACGACGGGAAGGGACAACGTTGCTCCTATGCTAAAACCTCGAAGTGACAATGCCCTTCTCGTCCAGTGTTTCCCTTAATACTGGTCACGCCTCCCAACCCTATTTTGATACACAGTCCATCAGAACAAATTGTGTTGAGTTCATTTTCTTATGCGCGTGTGTAAAGGAAAATGAACCTTACTGTACCGTACTCTACATAGGAATATATGTTTGCATGAAATTTAATAATAATGTTATTTGTTTAACGTCCCACTAACTAATTTTTAAGGTCTTCGGAGACGCCGAGGTGCCGGAATTTAGTCCCGCAGGAGTTCTTTTACGTGCCAGTAAGTCTACCGACACGGGGCTGTCGTATTTGAGCACCTTCAAATACCACCGGACTGAGCCAGGATCGAACCTGCCAAGTTGGGGTTAGAAAGCCAGCGCCTTAACCGTCTGAGCCACTCAGCCCGGCTACATGAAATTTATACCGCTCCTAGAGCATGATATATTTAAGGTTCATTTTCCTTTGCACACACGCATACGATAATGAACACAAGGTAAATTGTTCTGATAGACTGCATATATATATGTGGCTGGGAGGCATGACCAGTCTTAGAGGAAAATGAAGGATAGGAAGAGCATTGTGAGATATGATGTTTTTCCGCAACAGTGACGAACTGTTTTGATGGACTGAATATCAATATGTGTCTGGAAAGCGTGACCAGTCATAAGGGAAATAATGGATAGGAGCAGCAGCGGCGATATCTTATTAAGTAACTGGTCTCTACCTGAAGTCTGACGTTGAAGTGTGCAGTAAGTCCAGTCGTGGATTCTCTAGAATTCCAAATTAGAAAATGTACTGTGATATATTTAAAATATCCCATAAAAGATAGGGAAATCTGTGTAGTTGTTCTACTCAGTTGCGGTACTCCGTAAGTAAAATGTAGGTTGAGAGAACTGAAGAGTTTTCGACAAAAAAAAATAAATAAATAAATAAAAAAAAATTATAAAATAATATAAACAGTTAACTCCTCACTGAGCGCAAAGACTCAAGTTTACACATGTTATTACTGGTGAGGGTGGTAGCAGTACCATATTGATATACCGTTTACGGGTATCAGTGGCAGTTCGTGATATTTTACTCTGGCAGCCTGTGCCGCCATCTCTTTCCCCTCCTCAATCGGTCGAGTTTTCACTGACCAGCACCACGATTCTTTTAGATCATACATACATACTGTACCATTATATCTGACTGCGAGAATGGATATTTAACGCAGTAAAAATTTTGCAGTAGGACGCCGCTTGTGAGGGCGTGATGCTATACAGAGCGCGGGAAGCGAGAAGGTGATTTCCCGAGGCAAGGCGTGGTCATGTGTGACGAAGAAAGAATATGTGAGGAAGAGAGAAAGAGAGATGGGATTTTGTCTGGGGGAGAGACCTACCATCTTAACAGAGATTTTTAGTGGGAGCAGACAGGCCCACCACATTACGGAAATTGGGTCGTAATTCCCGTAATTGAAGGTTTCTCAGGTAAACAAAAAGATGGAAATGATTGCTAGAATTTTACGAAGCTGTAGATACCTCTAGGTTTATTAACATATGATTAGATCAATAAATATGTACCAAGCAGAACCACCGTTGGAAGCTCTGTAGTGGCCACATTCCAGACTAAAGTTGTTTCTCGGGGCTTTCCCTGGCGTCCTTTGGTGTGTTGCCTCATTTAAAAGCTGAGTGATATGGGGGGAGATCATCCAGTTGACTATCATATTGCTGCCGGCACGCGTCGCACGTCTGCCTAGATTGCGCCAGAAATCCTTTGTTCAGAACAAAGACAGTGTGTAATTATTACAGTGCGATAACTTTGATCCAGTGGATAGGAGACTTACGGAGTTACAGGTGGTGGATTTGTAAGTGGCGCGATGTTCAGATACCTATCAATGAGATCGCGTGTGCTTAACGGTATCAGTAACAATAGAAAGCCGTACTTGTAGACTCGGAAAAATAGCGGTAGGGGCGAAGCTCCCGAGGTGCCGAGGAAGTGTGGACAATAGGCTAAGAAGGTCTATATTTATCCTCGGATAGACTGTTGAATCCAAGTTAAGCGGGCATAAAAACACAATAACCGAGTGGATAGTCTATAGAGCAGAAAATAGTTTATGGCACAGTGCACAAGTTAGCGAGTATGCAGTTATACGAGAATGGAGGACGAGGAGTGTGTATTGCAAAGTGTTAGCGCTGTGTGCTAGTTCAACCTAAATAAATGTCCAGAATGTGGCGTTATGTTTAAAGTGAATATTTCATTGTAGTAAGAAGTCGAGATATTCCGAGGGGAGTGAGGTGCAAGGACTTCAGATCGTGGCTTCGAAGACGCTACCTTGAACGAGGCATCCCTCAAGAAGAAGACAGCACCATGGGCCAGCGGGGCAGGAAGACCGGACTCCAAGAAACGACCCTGGCAGAGACTTCTACCATGATGGGCTAAATCATGCTAGCCTACCCGGAGGGAGAGAGGAGGAGATCAAATGAGATAAGTGGACCATGAATTACTAGACATATGGTAGAGTTAAGGTGTCACGCAGAGATAGTAGAATTAAACGTGTAAATGTTAATATAGGATTTGATTGTGGCCCATCAGGTTGCGTATTAAGATTGTTTTGATATATCTAAGGGTAAGAGTAGTTAGATTTGTTTTTTTGTATCTTTGTGTAAAACAGACAATGAGGTAATATTTGTTATCGCGGCGAGAGGTAGTGTGCCTAGTGATACATATTTTGTTTGAGTACGATAGACCGGATATTCTCCTTTGGGTCGGTCGTGAAATACATTTTACTTTTAGGATCAGGATTACTATGTGTAATTCCCATTATATTCCAGGGGAAGGGCAGACATACCTGCGTAATGTAAGGTATGCATGCTGATGGTATTTATTTAGTTAAGGGGCTCTATTTACGTGCCTTAGACGGGCGTAAACTATAGCGGGGGAGCAGGTTTTAACGCTATTCGACTCTGTGCTACTCTGTCAAACGTTGGGTTTGAACCTCTGGCCCCCAAGGTTACTGTTGACACGCCGCATATTGACGGTGATGGTTTGAGGTGATAATATGGTAGAACTTGTTATGTGATTTAACCGCGACCCGTGTGGGTGATTAAATGAAGTCTGGTACGTATGTGAGATGTGTTTTTCCTCACTTATTTTGTGGCCATTTGCTGCTATGTGTAGAAGCTTGAAAGTCCCTTTGTGAAGGAATGTAGGGTAAGACGTCTAGCGGTAGTTTGTTTACAAGTTTTTTTGATGTGGGAGGGGCTCCAGACCTGACGGCAGGTCAATGTTCGCCTGCTCTGTATTGGGGTGAGCTCGGCCATTTTTAAATCGCTCTGGAGGTCGGTCATTCTCCTTTGGCAGGGAGTCTTTTGCAAACACAGTGCGTCATTTATTTTTATCCATTTTACCTCGTATTCCTTTCTTGATTGATTCGCATTCTTAGGATTGTGTATTCTACTAATGTGATCTTGGCACTATGCTACTGTTATGATCGCCCTGTTGACACAAGGTTCTGCCTGGTGGACGTGGGTTCACGTCCGTGTAAATAGGAAATTCAGGGCGCTAGAGTAGGTTATCTGAGATTATTTTTATTACTTATTGTGCTGCTAATTTTTGTGTATATAAATATCCCGGTGTGGGAGGAAACTTTCATAATAGCGGTCCTCTCTGCGGGTATCCTTAATTCTACCATTATATCATTTTATGTCGCAGGCATAGGGATGTGGTCTCCATGTGGGGACACATCCGTTCTTTCCTGGTTCACAGATCGACAAACTTCAGCATTACGTCATCATCCAGATTGCATTTTCATTGTTTTCCATTTAATTTGTAGATATGAGCCTTTGGCGCACTTATTTTGGCACTACAGGTGCAATCCTTGTAATTAACTTGTGTTGTGAATACAAACTTATGCTCGAAATTCTGATCACAGCGAAAGTGTTCCTAATTTCGTAGTTTAATGTAGTATATGAGTTCCCCATGATCCTCTCGTCATAAGAACCCAATTATCGACCATTTCTGCCGACTGCAGCTGAGCTGGTGCCCGTATGCAAGAACAGAAGAGCAGGTAGGTATCATCCTGCAGTATTAATGTGCCCTGTAGGGTATAATACATACATTATCATTATAGACTGTTATGCCTTTCAGCGTTCAGTCTGCAAGCCTCTGTGAATTTACTAAACGTCGCCACAATCCTCGATTTGCAAATAATGTTGTGGCGTCATTTAGTTCTATATCTCTTATCCTTAAATCTTTAGAAACTGAGTCTAACCATCGTCGTCTTGGTCTACCTCTACTTCTCTTACCCTCCTTAACAGAGTCCATTATTCTCCTAGGTAACCTCTCCTCCTCTATTCGCCTCACATGACCCCACCACCGAAGCCGGTTTATGCGTACAGCTTCATCCATCGAGTTCATTCGTAAATTAGCCTTTATCTCTTACGAGTACCCTCTTGCCATTTTTCCCACCTGTTTCTACCAGCAATCATTCTTGCTACTTTCATGTCTGTTACTTCTAACTTATGAATAAGATATCCTGAGTCCACCCAGCTTTCACTCCCGTAAAGAAAAGTCGGTCTGAAAACAGACCGATGTAAAAATAGTTTCGTCTGGGAGCTGACTTCCTTCTTACAGTACACTGCTGTTCGCAACTGCGAGCTCACTGCATTAGCTTTACTACACTTTGATTCAATCTCACTTACTATATTACCTTCCTGGGAGAACACACAATCTAAATACTTCAAATTATCGACCTGTTCTAGCTTTGTATCACCAATCTGACGAATAATAATAATAATAATAATAATAATAATAATAATAATAATAATAATAATAATAATAATCCGATATCACTAGCTAATAGAAATCTGCTTGCATTACAACATTAATTTACATAGAATTAACTACACTACAGTGGCATTTATGCACACAAATTAAATGCTAGCCCGTCTATTTTGTAACTGCACTGTTTCACTGTCACAATCACAAGTGATAATAACAACATTCATGAAAACAAATAAACAGTGCACTCCCGAATTTCTCTCTCCTTGCACAAATTTCAAAGCATGACAACGTATTTAACAATTTGATCACACTACAAAGAGTGCCGTCACGGTATGGTTACATTTTGAATCTTTATTTTAGCTTCCTTGTAGAACTGAATTGTTTAAATAGTCACTATAATGGAACTCATTGTTTTGTAAAATGTTTTGGAATTAATCTCTAACAACAATTAATATAAGAAATGAGGGGAAGAGTCTAGGTATATTGTAAATTGGTTGGCGATGTGCGGAGGGCTCCGCCGTTCAACAATTACACCCGCCTGCGCTGTTCCTTCCCCTGACTAGCCGATATCCTCCTTCCAGGCTTCTCTCGCATTCCGCACACCGCACCCGTGGTAAACTCCAGAAACCCACTGACCGGGCGATTTGGCCGTGACGTTAGGAGCGTGCAGCTGTGAGCTCACATCCGGGAGATAGTGGGTTCGAACCCCACTATCGGCAGCGCTGAAGATAGTTTTCCGTGGTTTCCCATTTTCACACCAGGCAAATGCTGGGGCTGTGCCTTAATTAAGGCCACGGCCGCTTCCTTCCTATTCCCAGGCCTTTCCTGTCCCTCACCGTCGCCATAAGACCTATCTGTGTCGGCGCGACGTAAAGCAACTAGCAAAAAACAAAAAAACAAAAAAACCAAAAGGAACCCACTGAGGTCTCTGCCGGACAGACCATACAACCGCCTGCACTCTTCCTTCACCTGACAAGTGCACATCGCTCTTCCTGGCTCCTCCCGCATCCCGCACACTTGCTAAGTGTGGGATCTGCTGCCACGGTCCGAACGCCTGACGACTAAAGAGAAAACATCGAACGTGCTGGACAGCAGCCACGGTCTGAAAGCCGCTGCCATTTTCTTGAAAATAGAAAAGCAAAATGTTTACAGACGAAATAATAAAGATAACATTGTATAACTGAACAGCACACCACTATAAGTTCGACTTCGGTACATTTGCCCATCTGTTTATGTAATCAACTACAGAGTGAAATAACGTTTAGTGTTTTTGAAAAGGCGGTGGGCGGCGCCCAAAAGCCCTTCTTGCACGAACTGCCACTGACTGGTATTTGATGCCACTTAGCCTGTTACATTTTAAATTTCGACACTAAATTTTTCTACCTGATGGAAGAGAAATCAAAACTTAAACTTGTATTGTCGCATAAACCCCGACATATTCACAAGAGTACGTTTACATGACATCCTGCGACATGTAGTGCATAATGAACACTCTTCTGTTTTACGAAAATCTGACTAACTTCGTCACTTTTAAACCATGATCCTCAGATCCGGAGGCACAAATGCTATCACAATCCAAAAAAGAACTAACCTTCAACTCAAACGATATGTTTTATTTTTTAATACTTTACCGTAACTTATTGGTTTAATTTTAAATGTTTACAAGTTGATTAAAAATGCTGCAACGTCTAACGGATCATTCTATCAATGGACTTATAGATTGTTCACAGTCCTTCTGAGTATACCTCCATGAAATTATAAATACAGTGCTTTGTAGTTGCAAAGAAGGGTCACGTGATCTTAGTTGTGCGTGTGGATTTGGCCAAGTTTTATAGCCGGATGCCCCCTGACGTCAACCCTATGTGGAGGTACGTATTCTAGTTTTGTGTGTTTCTATGGTAGTTAGTAGAGTGTTTAGTGTCTATATATCAACGGCTTACTTCTAAAAGCTCATATGTTACAACGTTCTTCCTACCCATTATATTCCTTAACACTGGTCACGCCTCCCAGCCACATATTTATATGCATTCCATCAGAACCTTTTTCGTAGTGTTCATTTTCCTGCCCAAACGTGTAAAGGAAAATGGACCTTACCATACAGTATTGTAGGGATGTTGTTTTCATGGCGAATTTAAGTACTCTTACAGTTTAACGTATTTAAGGTTCATTTTCCTTTACACATCACCATAGGAAAATGAGCAGAACAAAAATTGTTCTGATGGACTGTAAATCCATATGTGGCTGGAGGGTGTGACCGGACTTAAGGAAGAAAATGGATAGGAAGTGGATAGGGAGATACGAGTTTTTAGAAGTAAGCCATCGATATGCAGCCCATCAGAACAATTTTCGTTGTTTTCATTTTCCTATGACAACGTGTAAAGAGAAATAGATCTTATTTACTGTAGGGATGTGTAAATTCAGATGTTGATTCTCATAGGGAATCTGAAATGTTTGTCCTGAATGAGCAAATTTATAATACCAATATAAATGGTCCGTTATTGGACATTATAAATTTTCCAGCTAGCTCATTCTTGGTTGCCAGCGTTTCGCCCTCGTGTGCTAGGGTGGGCTCATCAGTTGGTACCTAGCACACCTACCAATACGCTGGCTAGTGCATACCGTGGAGGCCACTGCGTAGGCTAACTGGAGCCACCGGCAGTGCCAATGCACTAAGAAACTTTGTCTCATCACTAAAAATTGATGCCTGCTCATTCAGGACAAATATTTCAGATTCCCTATGGGAATCAACATCTATATCATCTGATGGCCAAGCAGGCATCAATTTTTAGTGATGAGACAAAGTCTCTTAGTGCATTGGCACTGCCGGTGGCTCCAGTTAGCCTACGCAGTGGCCTCCACGGTATGCACTAGCCAGCGTATTGGTAGGTGTGCTAGGTACCAACTGATGAGCCCACCCTAGCACACAAGGGCGAAACGCTGGCAACCAAGAATGAGCTAGCTGGAAAATTTATAATGTCCAATAACGGACCATTTATATTGGTATTATGTGGAAATTCGCCATGCAAGCAACATCCCTATAATACGGTATGATAAGGTCCATTTTCCTTTACACACCAGCATAGGAAAATGAACAAAATGAAAATTATTCTGATGAACTGCATATTCATATGCGGCTGGGAGGCGTGACCAATCTTAAGGAATATAATGTGTAGAAAGAGCATTGGACATGGGAGGTTTTAGATGTAAGCCATCGATATGAAGAAGTACATTTTAAGATAAACAAACATAAACACTCAGTCCCTGACCTAAGCTAAGAGAAATAACTATATACCACTAAAATCCACTACCCGGCTGGGAATCGAACCCAGTACCCCCCGAATCAACGATCTTTGAGAAGACCACTCCGACAAGGAATCACACTAATGTTATTTCCTCAGTCACAATTACAGGAGCCTACATACATTGTTAAGTATTAATACAAGACTTTTAAACAACAAATGAGAGCAACGTCTCATGTTACTCTACGAAATGAGTTGGCTGCGGGTCTTGTGGTTGTCAACTTGCATTCAGGAGATGGTGGGTTCGAGCCACAATGTGGGAGATATGAAGGTGCTTTTCCGTGGTTTTTCATATACTCACACGAAAATGTTGGGAGAGTAGCCCTTTCCCATCTCTGCGTGACCGAAAAGTGTCCATGCGGTAATGTGAGGTTAAATCATTTGAAAAAAGAGATATCATGCCACCCCAGTACCTCTTCCTTCGTAGTAAAGTTGTTCGAACAACGAAATACAACATACTGCATACGAAACAAATTGATAGTTGATACAATAATACAGTTCTATATTAATAATACGAGGAAATCATGAAAAAATGCAGAATGTTGAGTGCATAACGTACGAGAGAATATCCGATGCCCGCACGAAGCCCACTCCCCGAGGAACGTGAATAATTCATCGTGCCACGGAGTGTAAAATAACTAGTAAGTTTATAAAGCTTCATCAGGTTAACTTTACCGGAACCCACACACTGGCTTCGCCAACTTCTTGGTGCAGGTTAGGAGACCTCTATTTATTACGTAAACTAAACGTTTTCTTGTCTGAAACTTCTCTCTATGAATAGTTAACAAAATGCCCCTCCCATCAGCCTCAAATATTTAAATATACATCTATCTCGGTAGTAACGCGGTAGCGAATATGCTACTTACTTTCAGGTCGTGATTTTGATTATCTACTTGTCCGAGGATTATAACCTTTCTCCGAGGGTGAGAACGGTGTTCACTTAGCCTTGTGGGGCCAACTAAGGTGCTGTGTGTTGTGGGGTGCAGTGAAATCGGCAATCAACAGCTAAGTAATCTGACTAAGTGACATTCCAGTATCCACTGGCCGTTTGTCTGATCAGCAGTTCGCTTTGCAGGTCTGTTGAGCAATGTTGACTGTACAGTTATTGCCTAGGGAGTTCATGAAAGGGAATCATTCGTAGGATCATTTCGATGGCTTTCTTTAAAAACCTCGTAAGTCCGAATACTCTTCCTATCCATTATATTCCTTAAGACTGGTCACGCCTCCCAGTCTCATATTTATATGCAGTCCAAAAGAATAATTTTCGTTGTGGTCATTTTCCTCTGGCATATTTTAAAGGACAATGAATCTTAAATACACTGACTGACAAAGCAAATGCAACACCAAGAAGGAGTGGTCAGAACTTTATGCCAATTGCAGGGTAGACTGACGTCACTGAGGTATGCTCATGATGTGAAATGCGCCGCTGTGCTGCGCACGTAGCGAACGATAAATGGGACACGGCGTTGGCGAATGGCCCACTTCGTACCGTGATTTCTTAGCCGACAGTCATTGTAGAACGTGTTGTCGTGTGCCACAGGACACGTGTATAGCTAAGAATGCCAGGCCGCCGTCAACGGAGGCATTTCCAGCAGACAGACGACTTTACGAGGGGTATGGTGATCGGGCTGAGAAGGGCAGGTTGGTCGCTTCGTCAAATCGCAGCCGATACCCATAGGGATGTGTCCACGGTGCAGCGCCTGTGGCGAAGATGGTTGGCGCAGGAACATGTGGCACGTGCGAGGGGTCCAGGCGCAGCCCGAGTAACGTCAGCACGCGAGGATCGGCGCATCCGCCGCCAAGCGGTGGCAGCCCCGCACGCCACGTCAACCGCCATTCTTCAGCATGTGCAAGACACCCTGGCTGTTCCAATATCGACCAGAACAATTTCCCGTCGATTGGTTGAAGGAGGCCTGTACTCCCGGCGTCCGCTCAGAATACTACCATTGACTCCACAGCATAGACGTGCACGCCTGGCATGGTGCCGGGCTAGAGCGACTTGGATGAGGGAATGGCGGAACGTCGTGTTCTCCGATGAGTCACGCTTCTGTTCTGTCAGTGATAGTCACCGCAGACGAGTGTGGCGTCGGCGTGGAGAAAGGTCAAATCCTTCAGTAACTGTGGAGCGCCCTACCGCTAGACAATGCGGCATCATGGTTTGGGGCGCTATTGCGTATGATTCCACGTCACCTCTAGTGCGTATTCAAGGCAAGTTTAATGCCCACCGCTACGTGCAGCATGTGCTGCGGCCGGTGGCACTCCCGTACCTTCAGGGGCTGCCCAATGCTCTGTTTCAGCAGGATAATGCCCGCCCACACACTGCTCGCATCTCCCAACAGGCTCTACGAGGTGTACAGATGCTGCCGTGGCCAGCGTACTCTCCGGATCTCTCACCAATCGAACACGTGTGGGATCTCATTGGACGCCGTTTGCAAACTCTGCCCCAGCCTCGTACGGACGACCAACTGTGGCAAATGGTTGACAGAGAATGGAGAACCATCCCTCAGGACACCATCCGCACTCTTATTGACTCTGTACCTCGACGTGTTTCTGCGTGCATCGCCGCTCGCGGTGGTCCTACATCCTACTGAGTCGATGCCGTGCGCATTGTGTAACCTGCATATCGGTTTGAAATAAACATCAATTATTCGTCCGTGCCGTCTCTGTTTTTTCCCCAACTTTCATCCCTTTCGAACCACTCCTTCTTGGTGTTGCATTTGCTCTGTCAGTCAGTGTACATTATACTGTAGGAGTATGTAAATTTGCCATGCAATCAACATCCCTACAATACGGTACGGTAAGGTCCATTCTTCTTTAGACATTAGCAAAGCAAAATGAACACAGCGAAAATTATTCGGATGGACTGCATACAAATATATGACCGGGAGGCGTGACCAGTCTTAAGGAATATAATGGGTAGGAAGAACATTTGGACATACGAGGTTTTAAAAGAAAGGCATCGATTTATGTTTCAGTAGGAATTTCTTTCTGAATAAGAAATGCATTAGTAAACTATCCATTTATCAATTTTTATATTACAGTATATTTGATCATACTGCTGGTTAGGGTTTTCGCCAGTATCATATAATCTCCCGGGGTGTTAACTGAGTATTCAACCAGCTTTCGATGTGATCAATTGAAAGACAACCAACCAACCAACCAACCAACCAACCAACCAACCAACCAACCAACCAACCAACCAACCAACCAACCAACCAACCAACCAACCAACCAACCAACCAACCAACCAACCAACCAAATGAACGAAGAATAATGTTAAAACTATTCTTTGAAGATGAGTGTGCATTAATTTATATTAAAATATCGTATTCTATACTTCAATTGTAAAGGACCTGTATGTGCTCCCTGGAATACAATCAATTTGGACCATTTGTTATATTTATTTACGTATTGGTGCTTTTATCTGTCTGTCCAGTCGTGCTCTCAGACATAAGCGTTGCTTACCGCAGTGACAAATTGTATTCCTTTACAGTTTATTCTGAAGCATTAATAAAGTTTCTCCCTTTACATCTTAACTGGTACATTTATACAGGCTAATGTACCAACCGTGGCTTGTTTACTTACACATTAAATAAGTGAACGTGAAGATTATATCAATAAATGAGGAAATCTCCAGGGGATTTACTTGATAGTGCATTGTTTACACACAGTACAGTGTGGGAATGAATAGCTTGGATATCCACATTTATTACAACTTTTCTTATAGAAAATGTACCCACCTGGTGCCATTCTTTGATAACTGCAATATTTTTACATGTCCCTCGGCACACAAAATGTGTCTTAAGATAACTCAGAAGGGGCGTCTATAGTGTGGCAGACTCAAATTCAGTATCCTTCTCTTCAAAATTAATTTACTGTTTGGAGAGTAGTTACAAGAGATTTCAGATTTTTGTCTACACAGGATAGACCTTAAGTTCAAGGTGACATTTTGTGGTATTCAGTGTGGTCATAAACGTTTGACAAGAACCGTAACTCTTTCTTTTTTCTTTCTTTCTTTCTTTCTTTCTTTCTTTCTTTCTTTCTTTCTGTCTGTATTACTTTCTTCTTCTTACTCCACTTAACCACACACTGGTGGAGTCGCGGGTGTGAACTGTGTCACATATCGTCGCTCCTATGCCAAAACCTCGAATGTGACAATGCTCTTCCTATCCATTATTTCACTTAAGACTGGTCACGCCTCCCAGTCACATATTGATATACAGTCCATCGGAAAAATTTTCGTCGAGTTCATTTTCCTATGCTTGTAGGAAAAGGAAAATGAACCTTACTGTACCGTACTTTAAGAATGTATGTTTGCATGACATATTTACCCACTCCTAGAGTATGATATATTTGAGGTTTACTTTCCTTTACACATGCGTATATAAAAATGAATTCAACGAAAATTGTTCTGATGGACTGCATATCAATATGTGGCCGGGAGGCGTGACCAGTCTTAAGAGAAATAATGGATAGGAAAAACATTGGTCACATTCGTGGTTTCGGCATAGGAGCGACAATATGTGAATTTGGTTCTGCTTTGTGTCTGGTTTCCTTTCCTGACATAAACTCTAGGTAGATGTATGTATTCACAAATGGGTGTTTCTGTGGTGGTTTATAGTGTGCGTAAATGAAAAGGAGTATGCTGGGACAAGCACAGATTCCCAGTTCCCGCGTTAGAGAATGAACCAGGTATGGTTAAAATCCCCAACCTGGCTGTCAGTCAAACCAGGAACATCTGAACCACAGGCCATTTAAGCATCGACAATTTAAGCAACTATCTGGACTGACCGGTACTGTAAATATTGTTGTTATATTCACTTTCATCTTTTTATTATAATTAGACACATACACAGTATTCTTCACGAGTGATTTTACGTTCTCATGTAGTCTGTCCTAAGATCTCTCCTGGCTCCATTGCCGTTGTGTAATTGTTTGTGTTATGGGAATATCGTGGATCGCACAGGAGTAAGAAGCTGCAGGGGTGAATGGACAGACAAGGAATTAACTAGAGCATAAGTTATGTATGTTCAGTCCGTCAGCGATTCCGCTGGTGGGATCCTCAACAGCTCTGCCATCAGCTGTCATAGATGGCCTAGGCATCACTGAAGAGGCGTACTAGGGAAATGAGGAGTGAGGTAGTTTCCCGTTGCTTTCTTCATTGAACCAGAGTTACTATTACATATCAGTCTGCCAAGCCCACTGAAATGCATGCACGAACTGACCCTGTGAGCAACATTTTCACACCATTCATAGCAGGGACTGGCTGCATAAGGATTGGCATTACTAGCATCACTCATACCTCGGTGACTTTCATATTGTCAAAGCCAAGGATAAGACAGAGACCGATCTATGAAAGTAACAAAATTGTTCTAGCCTATACCAGAAGACAGAGTGCACTGTAAACACTAGGTCCTGCTAGCAAAGGCATAGAACATAAGTTAACACAACGAAATTCGAAATTTTATTTCGTTCCTGTTTTTTTTAAATTTGATAAGTAGAAGGTCTGAATGAACAATAACAATTTATAATGAGCTCATCAGCTACAACAACAATGACTTAAATCCAAAACAGCAGGTACAAAATTGAGAGAATTATCAACATGATAGTATACAAGAGGATGAGCATTTCAGCTCTGAAATGGTACACTATTTTAAAAGAGCAAGTTTGCTCACTAATTTACATAGCCTAGGAGTCTGGACTCCAATAGTTAATATCTATATCCTAGATTGAATACCTCTATCACACAATGTTCTTGTTATCCATTATTTCCCTTAAGACTGGTCACGCCTTCTAGCCACATTTGGGTATGCAGTCCATCAGAACAATGTTCGTTGGGTTTATTTTCCAATGCTGACGAGTAAAGTAAAATGAACCTTATAAACATTATACTCTAGGAGTAGTAAATACGTCACGCAAACACAATTTCTTACAGTACGGTACGGTAAAGCTCATTTTCCTTCAGACGTCGGCATAGGAAAAAAGAACACAACGAAAATTGTTCTGATGGACTGCATATCGATGGCTTTCTTTAAAAACCTCGTAAGTCCGAATACTCTTCCTATCCATTATATTCCTTAAGACTGGTCACGCCTTCCAGTCTCATATTTATATGCAGTCCAAAAGAATAATTTTCGTTATGGTCATTTTCCTCTGGCATATTGTAAAGGAAAATGAACCTTAAATACATTATACTGTAGGAGTATGTAAATTTGCCATGCAATCAACATCCCACAATACGGTACGGTAAGGTCCATTTTCCTTTAGACATTAGCAAAGGAAAATGAACACAGCGAAAATTATTCTGATGGACTGCATACAAATATATGACCGGGAGGCATGACCAGTCTTAAGGAATATAATGGGTAGGAAGAACATTTGGACATACGAGGTTTTAAAAGAAAGCCATCGATATCCATGTGTGGCTGGAAGGCGTAACCAGTGTTAAGGGAAATAATGGATAGGAATTTGTGAGATACGAGCTATTCATTCTAGACCATCGATAGAGTCCAGCCCCTCAGAGGCACAAGTTTCTTACAGCGCACAAAGATTTACCTGACAATCTTGAAATAATGTATTTACCGTAACGCAGCCCTGGTTTGGGCTTATCTTCTGCTCAACAGTTTTTCACTTTCTTTTCCAGAAACATAAACAGGGGCAATGAATGCCCATACTAAATGGCCTTAATGTGAAAGTAATAGGTTGAACGTGATTGGCCATGAACAAACGGCGAAACACTTGCACTCCTTCCAGAAGATTGTTTAAACCCTAAGCAGGCTTATGGCCCAAATATACAAAGGCTAAGCCTATTACATGCCGGGGTGACTAAATAAGAAACATTAAATACCAAAAGAGTGTTAAGAATTTTAAAGGACAAGAAACTTTAGTCACCCGATACCAAGTCGAATGGGAATCAACAGAGGGTAATCGCTCTTTGATCATTTTCATTACATATTTCCCAGTAGGGAATAAAACAGAGTCCTTAGACTGGCGGAAAATTTTACATTTAAACCACCAGGTTTAGAAATTTACGTAAAATAAATGAGCTTTGAAACCTTCCCCTCAAGCTATCTGCTGGAGCTGTCAGTTAAGAAAATTCTGCCATTTCCTTGAGTTGCTGGGCCTTCTGAACGCCGACCTGCGGCCCCTGCCCCCGAATACACGCCGCAGTCACTAAACTGTAGCGATGAAGATGACAATACAGCCCTGTAGCGCTCAGATTTTATAGTATTTCGAGGGGAAGTTCCCAGAACCCTTTCCAGATAGGCTGCATGCCTGTACACATCCCAAATTATAATTGGCTAGGGAAAATATTTTTTAAAATTTCTGATTGGTTGATAGATACAGGAGAGTCAGGTTGCATAAGTGTTGACAACCTTGACACAAGAACGAAACAATCTTCAAAATAAAGGTTGCCATTAGTAAAAATCAAATTTCCCTTAAGAATGAAATGTCCTTAATCCCGCCAGAGGGGGCACTTAGACCGATGTTAGGGATTTCTAACAGTTGCAAACCCAAGTGTCCTGCATAATATTAGGTCAAATTCAATTACATAGATGGCCTTAAACAAGGCGCACAGTTTTGGCGGACGGAGGTGTACCCTTGGTACAGTTAGAATAGTTGCTTTATGCTCTGTTGGCCTGCGTTCGATTCTGTACTCTAGCACGAATATAAGTCCGGTTTGGGAGATTCCATCCGGATGTATTCAGCTTCAGGTATAGATTGAATTTATAAGTGAAGAAGTTTTCTCAGACTTCCGTACTTCTTTCCAATGAATTGTTTTCGTTGCACCGACACAGATTGGCCTATAGGCGACGATGGGATAGGAAATGGCTAGGAGTGGGAAGGAGGCGGCTGTGGCGTTAATTAAGGCACATCTCCAGCATTCGCCTGGTGTAAAAGTGGGAAAAGTGGAAAAAACATCTTCAGCACTGCCGACAGTGGGGTTCGAACCCACTATCTCTCGAATACAAGCTCACAGCTGCGCGACCCTAACCACATGGCCAACTTGCTCCTTAATTCCTTAATTGAACTAAGCGCTAATGCGAGGATAGATCCTACATTATGTTAGTCAGGATCACCAACTTCCCAATAGCTAAAACCGTTAATTACAAATGCACAAACCAGTACAGCTACCAAAGAAACTCAGATATTCCGACAAACCTCACATATCGTCGCTGCCGGGACAAAACATCCTATGTGCAATATTTTAGCTCAGAACTTTGGCCGGTAAGGTTCTGTCTTCTGAGGTGCAATATTGTGTGAATGTGGTCAAGGCATTCTCGCTCTTCATAATGTACGTGCTGCGGGTCGGTATATCTCCAAAAATATTATCACATAGGAGGTTTTGTCCCGTCAACGACAATATGCCAAATATACGGAGCTTCTGCCCATTTTAAAAACCGTCAAATTAAACAATAGCAAAACCTCTTTCTTCAGGCCTTCAGTCATGTTGGTCAGTCTGCTTTGTACTTTTAAAGAGACTGGACAAATATTTACCCCTCATGACAAGACTATACCTCAATTCGGGATGACACTTGCTTAAATGATAAGATTGATGTAGAGACTAGTTAAGAAAACAATCTGAAAAAGCAGCAATAATTATGCCCAGTGAAGATAATCATATGCTTCATGTTGGGAAATATGTTGTGGTAAAATTTTGCATTGGCTCCAGCAGGACTAAGATCTACAGGTTCGTGTGCAGTGTTCTAGAAATATTAGGTGGTGATGTGAGGGTAAATATTCTACATCACGGGGTACAAGAAATATTTTTTCAAGTTGTTAAGAATGATGTGTCAGTAGTGGACAGAGAGGACACCATATTAATTCTTCCTTATCCCATAGTGTGCACCCTAAATAAAAATACTAGGCTTACGTTTACTCATTATGAACAGATATCCATTACTGTGCCTGGTGGAATTACAGAGCTAGTAGGCATGTGTGTTGCAAAACAAATTATTTAGTATACCTAATTTTTATTATTTTGTGCTTTCGCATGTACATTTAGTCTATATATAACTGAGGCGTGTCTGTAGAAAAGGTCCTTTCACACTTTAAGGAAGTTGAGAGGAAAGCGCAAGAAACGTGAACTAACAGGGACATGGGACGTACCCGCGATCGGATTTGGCACAAATTTTAAGGAATTACAACTTCTTCGCCTCGATCATTCATGGCAATCGCTAATTTTCAACTACTGTAATGAATGTGGAGGAAATACTGATTTAATATTTTGAAAGTGGAAAAAGCACCTTTTGAACCAACACACCTCAATTGTAATTTTATATCGTCGCTCCTATGCCAAAACCACGAATGTGACAATGCTCTTCCATTACTTCCCTTAAGACTGGTCACGCCTCCTAGCCACAAACTGATATGCAGTCCATCAGAACACATTTCGTTGAGTTAATTTCCCAATGAAAATGAAATGTCGTATGGCTTTTAGTGCTGGGATATCCCAGAACGGGTCCGGCTCGCCAGGTGCAGGTCTTTCTATTTGACTCCTGTAGGCGACCTGAGCGTCATGATGAGGATGAAATGATGATTAAGACAACACATACACCCAACCCCCGTGCCATTGGAATTAAGCAATTAAGGTTAAAATCCCCGACCCGGCCGGGAATCGAAACCGGGACCCTCTGAACCGAAGGCCAGTACGCTGACAGTTCAGCCAACGAGTCGGACAATTTCCCAATATTAATGTGGAAAGGAAAATGAAACTTACTGTGTCGTACTGTAGGAATGTATGTTTCCATGTCATATTTACCCACTCCTAGAATATGATGTATTTAAGATTAATTTTCCTTTTTAGACCCGCATGGGTTAGGCGCCGCTGAAGAGGCATACCAGGGAAGTGGAGATTGAGGTAGTCAAACGTAATTAAGAAGAAAATTTTCCACCAATCATAGTCAGGGAATGAGTTTGATGACTACGATTTCATTTTTTTTGGTGAAGTGATCGGTTGAAATAAAACAAACTTATGTTTAATCAGTGTATACAATATTTCAATCGTCGTTGCCGGGACAAAACCTCCTATGTGATAATATTTTTGGAGATACTGACCCGCAGCACATACATTATGAAGAGCGAGAATGCCTTCACAATACTGACACAATATTGCACCATAGATGACAGAACCTTGCCGGCCAAAGTTCTAAGCTCAAATATTTCAGATAGGAGGTTTTGTACCGGCAGCGACGTAATATTTCGAATCCTTAATCTATATATATAAAATAACTTGTCCTGACTGACTGACTGACTGACTGACTGACTGACTGACTGATTCATCATCGCCGAGCCCAAACTACTGGACATAAAGAAATGAAATTTTGGGGATACATTCATATTAAAATGTAGGTGCTCACCAAGAGAGGATTTTTAGATATTCCGTTGCTAAGGGGGTGAAAAGGGGAGGTGAAATTTTAAATTGAGTGTATCTATATCTCAAAACTTTAAAAGTGTACAGATGTAAAAATTGGTATTTAGAATATTCTTTAAAAATAAGGACATACGTACTTTTCTGTTTGCAGAAAATCCCAATAGGACGGGTGAAAAAGTGGTTGAATGCCTTTAATCAGGATACCGGTACTTAGAAACTGAAGAGATTACAGACCTGAAAATTGGTACTTTTGATCTCTTTTAAAAATTAAGAGACACGTATTTTTTGTTCTTGGAAAATCCACTTAATGGGAGGGTGAAAAGGGGGGTGAATTTTTAAAATGAGCGTATCAATATCTCAAAATTTTGAAAGTTTACAGATGTAAAAGTTGGTATTTGGAATCATCATTAAAATTAAAGAAACATGTATTTTTTGTTTTCGGAAAATACCAGTAGGAGGGGTGAAAAGGGGTGGAAAACGGGTTGAATGCCTTTAATGAGGATACTTATATCTCAGAAAATGAAGATATTACAGACCTGAAAATTGGTGTTTGCGACCTCCTTTAAAAATAAAGAAATAGGTATTTTTTTTGTTTTTGGAGAATGCAAATAACGGAGGGTGAAAAGGGGGTGAATTTTTAAAATGTGTGTATCTATATCTCAAAACTTTGAAAGTTTACAGATGTAAAAATTGGTATTTTGAATCTCCTTTAAAAATAAAGAAACATGTACTTTTTGTTTTCGGAAAATCTCAATAGGAGGGGTGAAAAACAGGGGCTGAATGCCCTTAATGAGGATACTTAAATCTCAGAAGCTGAAGATATTACAGACTTGAAAATTGGTATTTGGTAACTCCTTTAAAGGTAAAGAAACATTTTTCTTTTTTTTTTTTTGCTTTTGAAAAATCCCAATTAGGGGGGGGGGGTGAAAAGGGGTTTGATTTTTAAAATGAGTGTATCTATATCTCAAAACTTTAAAAGTTTGCACATGTAAAATTTGATATTTAGAATCTGCTTTAAAAGTTAAGGAACAGCTTTTTTTTGTTTTCTGTAAATCCCAATAGGAGGGGTTAAAAGGGTGAATAAGGGGTTGAATGCCTTTAATGAGGATACATATATCTCAGAAGCTGAAGATATTACAGAACTGAAAATTTGTATATGGGATCTCCTTTAAAAATATAGAAACATGTATTTTTTTGTTTTTGAAAAATCCAATTAATGGCGTTAAACAGGAGTGACAAATTGGGGTGAATTTTTTGAAAGACTACATCTACAGAATATCTGAGAAACGTAGAATGTTACAGACATAAAAATGGTATTTAGAATCTCCTGTAAATGTAAAGAAACATAGGTGATTTGTTTTTGGAAACTGCTCTTAAGGGGAACTAAAACGGGGGTGAAATTTTAAAATAAGGCTTTATACAGTATATCTCCAAAAAACTTAACATGTTACAGAAGTAAAAATGGTATTTTTATCTCTATCTATTTTTAGTTTTCGGAAATACCACTTGGGTGGACCAGGGGGGGGGGGGTAAAATTGACTGAAAATTGTGTTGGATTATTTTAATTAGGCTACTGTTATCTTAAAAATGAAGATTTTACAGACGTGAAATTTGATATTTGGAATCTGCTTTAAAAGTAAAGAAACACGTATTCTTGGAAAATCCAATGAATTGGGGGCGGAGAGGTGAAATAATTCAATATTAATTGACTTAATTATACGAGAACACTTACACCTAATAAACACTGAAGTTGTTAGGGCCTACAGATGTGAAAATTGGTATTTGGTTCTCCTTTAAAAACAAAGAAAAACCCTTTTTGGGGAGGAATCATCTTGGGGGGGGGGGAGTGAAAGGGAATTCAATTCCTTTCATGAGGACACACAAATAAAAAACTGAAGAAGTTAGAGTCGTGATCATTGGTATTTAGAAGATCCTTTACCATTAAAGAAACAAGTATTTTTTGCCGGAAAATTCACTTATGTGCGGGGGGAGGAGGGGGAGAGGAGTGTGAAAGTGAAAAAAGTGAATTATTTTTATCTCAAAACTGAAGGTAATAGACGTGAACATTGGTGTTTGGAATCTTCTTTAAACATAACGAAACACCCCTTCTTTTATTTTGGTGTGGGGGGAGCTAACTTAACGGCGGTGGGGTGTAAAAGGATGCGAGACGAATTGATTTTACTGTTCATAATGTATTTATAAGGAGCCTCCGTGGCTCAGGCGGCAGCGTGCTGGCCCCTCACAGCTGGGTTCTGTGGTTCAAATCCCGGTCTTTCCATGTGACTTTCGTACTGGATAAAACGGAGGCGGGACAGGTTTTTCTCCGGATACTCGGGTTTTCTCTGTCATCATTAATTCCAGCACCACTGTCCAATATCATTTCATTTCATTTGTCATTCATTAATCATTGCCCCAGAGCAGTGCGACAGGTTTCGGCAGCCGGCACAATTCCTATTGTCGCCGCTAGATGGGGGCTTTATTCATTCATTTCCTGACCTTGTCGAATGACTGGAAACAGGCTATAGATTTTGGATGTACTTATTCTGATCATAAGCCGATCATTTTTAATCTTTCCTTTGTACGTTTTCAAGAGCCATCTTTTCGTTCGGAGAATGTTCTTAAGTTACGGTAGATTCTCCTGGCATATAAATAAAAAATTAAACACATTTGAAATATACGATAGGAATGATATTGACCGTCCAATTGTTCACCCATATAATAAGATCAATAATACACGGAGGTATGTCATTCGTATCGCCAGAAATCCCGCACACTTGCCTACGCGCGACAATGGTGCTGGTCACATTCTCAACAATGACAATGGCAGCAGATGTAATTTACCGCCAAGTAGCGGCCTTGCATCTTGCTGTGGGGTCCAGAACATATATAATAATAATAATAATAATAATAATAATAATAATAATAATAATAATAATAATAATAATAATAATAATAATAATAATAATAATAATTTCGTGTGGCTATTTCTAGCCGAGTGCAGCCCTTGTAAGGCAGACCCTCCGATGAGGGTGGGCGGCATCTGCCATGTGTAGATAACTGCGTGTTATTGTGGTGGAGGATAGTGCTATGTGTGGTGTGTGAGTTGCAGGGTTGTTGTGGACAGCACAAACATCCAGCCCCCGGGCCACTGTAATCAACCAATGAAGGTTAAAATCCCCGACCCGGCCGGGAATCGAACCCGGGACCCTCTGAACCGAAGGTCAGTACGCTGACCATTCAGCCAACGAGTCGGACAATAGGTGGGGTAATAAATATACTCCTTTTGTAAACTAAGCGAGATCGCTGTTTTCAATACGGAACAAAAATGAGAGTGATGGTTTTTAATTACTGGTATAACTGAAATGTGAATGTTTTTCTGTATATTTTTTTATGTTTTTCATAAGAGTAGTAGCTATAAATAAATTACATTAGATATGTACTTCCCGATTATCATTTTGGTTGGCTGACACCTTCATATGATACAAAAATCAGGTATGTACTGTGTTTTGCTTTTTGCAATAATGTATTAAATTTCATGAAAAGACCCAGATCACTGTCAGGGTCCATGTTAAAGTATGGTAGTGTTGAAAGATAATAATAACAATAATAATAATAATAAAAATAATAATAATAATAATATTCTGGACCGTCGTCAAATGTGCGGATCGCGCTGGAATGCATTCCGGCTGCGGGTTCAGTATCGCCAAGGCACCCAAGACGACACCACGCTGGATCTCCTGAAAGATTTGATCCATATTAAAAATGCTTATAGGAAAAGATGGCAAACATTTAGGGACCCAACTGACTGGGTGGCATACGTGGACCTAGCCCGGGAAGTACGAAATCGATTGCTGGAAAGAAAGATTGAAAAATGGGAGGAAACTTGCCGTAATCTATTAGAAAACAAATCAGATCGCGAATTTTGGCGGAATCTCTCAGAAAACGAGTCAGATCGCTAATTTCGGCGGATTATATATAAAAAAATAAGCATTCAATTATAAATTTCAGTATAATACCGTAGCGAAGCACGGGTATCTTGCTAGTATTAAAATAAATTTTAAAATAAAACTATATGACAGCTTATGTTTTACGCTATCTGACATCTTAATGTTATTAGAAAAGAAATAAAAATATATTCTGATGTTATGTCTTATATGCGCAATCCTAGTCTATGATGCCACAGATACAATTGGTATAGAACTCCTGAATAATTGACTCTTACTACAACCTTGTATAGCTCATCATATTTTTCACTGCAAAAATGTTAATGGTATGCATAATTCTCTTGAGAGTGAAACTATTTACTTTAATAATGGTCCTGGATGCATAGGTCCAAAGCGTGTGAAAACAAAAAGGAAGCGCAGACGATGGGATTAGTAAGACATTCTTCTGTGTTTGCATTATCCAAGGTTAATCCTGGGCATACAATATGTGAGCACGGCACGTCTTAACGCACTTCAGGGGAGCTTCAACTTGGCACTAGCTCCTACAAGTTTACTGCCCACCAAACTGTCAGTTCACAATGTCTGTATATCCTTATAAAATGAAAATGATCGCATGTCTAATTCCAATTCAAGTACTGTAATTGAGTCGTCTATTTGCAAAACCGGCCATCTCCAAAACAAGTGGAAATCCACTTTTTGTGCTGAATGTGTACTGTTGTCTACTTTTAGACACGACAGCAAGCTATCAGTTGCCAACTTGACCTCTAACCAGATTATTTTCGTCATCGAAAATTGGAGTTAGGCAAAAGAAGTTGAACCTCTATTGACTAAATATTTTGGGACTCAGTGGTGAAATGTACAAGTGCTAAAGTATTATAAAGAACTCATTAATAACAATAACCGTCTACAAAACAACCCAGAAGATGGAGAAGATGCACTTGAGCACTGTGTAGACAATGGCATTAATTAATGTTTAATTCTGGTTCTTTGTGTAAATACATTGGCTTTTTACACTGCATTGATTTCTTTTAAGTTAACTATTAAATAAAGGATGTTTTGTACATTTTATTTCCTTCAGTTTCTTTCGTTTGGTGCAAACCCGGTCATCTCCAAATTTGAAAATTATATATTCCAAATAGTTATACAAATTAAAGTTTGGTATTCTGTAACATTCATTACAATGCTACTTATAAGCGATTAAGCAAATAAAAATAATTTTAAATCTCGTCATTTAGATTTTATAAGTTTTTTCGGTTTCGTGAAAAATTGAACCATTTGGAGGTGGCCGGTTTTGCAAATAGACGACTCAAGTAAGAGGATAGCTGTACGAGACTGCTGATAACATAATTAAGGCTGCGGATACTCCAGGGACGTGCTCCTCTTATTTCAAATAGCTCAAAATATTGAGCGAGACTCAAACCACGGTGGTGGTGGTTAAATTTCCAGTGATAATGCCACATCCTCTGCATGCAACTCCTACTAATACTATATTCTATTACCTAATTATCAGGCTTTGTAGTCCTAGGAAATACTGATCGTCCTATCTGTTCATAATAATGATGATGCAAGACAGGAATGATAGCTCAGTGATAGTACCGCCAGATTTTGACCAAGATAACCGTTCTTCGGTTCCCACTCAATACATCTGAGGAGGTTTTAATACATGTGGTTGTGAGTCTTCGTAAAACCATAGGCTCCGTGGCTTATGGACACAATGTCAAATGTAACGTTAATTCTTAAGCTTGTTTGTGATGGTGGCGGTGATTATTGTTTAAAGAGGAAGTGCAACTAGGAAACCATCCTCTATATAACACTAATTAGAGAGAAAAATCTGGAAGGGATCCGACACTTCTAAAAAATGAAGATATCAGTAAGAGAAAGACAAGGGCCAAGAAGGGGATGAAAATTAAAGAACCCCTAGCCCTCGAATTCTCTAGTAGCATCGGGGTCGGGAGGTTGTTTGGATAAATGAAAGTGAGGAGCCTGGAAAGAATAAGTCGGAGAAATGCCAGGACTCAGCTAAGGGCACCATGGTCACCAACCTACGCTCTCAAGCTGATATATCCTGGGGCCCCGTTTAGTCGCCTCTTACGACAGGCAGGGGATACCATGGATGTCTTCTACAGCCCCACCCACACAGGAATCAAGCTTGTTTACTTCAATGGTGATACTGATGACAATAGCGGTCACAATGAAAATGATACTGTAATAGATAAAACACTGCGAAAGTGAAAACGAAGTTGTTCATTACAGTATTATAACAAATTCCTTGCGTAGAAATTTATTCGGCGGAAGCAAACATGTGTCGTGTCAGCCCCAGATTGGAGCTCAGGACTCATTCTTCCGAGGATCGAACCCATGACCGGGACGTAGGAGGAATGGTGTCGCTGAGATATACGTTAATATTATAAGGGAAATTATAAGTAATGACTATGTAATGGCAACAAGGCCAAGGAATCATAATTATAATGCTGATATAAGTAAATTAAGAATCATACAAGATTTAAGAGTTGAAGGCACACCAAAAGCTGTGAGCCACAAGTTGTGTAATTAGAAGTAAGGCTTGGTCGAAGTAGGTGAATCATAAGCTGCACCCTGCTAAAGGTGCGTAGTATATCTTCAGAAAAGGTGGGTAGCGAGTGAACGGAAGAGGCAATTCCGTTTTCGTGTGTCTGAGGACATTCTCCATAGGATGGAAACTTCGATGGCCTTCTCGAAGGGAGGCGAAAGTTAGTGAAGGTATAAAACAGGGGTACACACCCTGATCGAGGCTTTTTGGAACAAGTCGGCTAGAAGTGCGGGCGGAAGCCCTGTCAGTCAGGTCTCCGATAATAATAATAAGGTCCAAGTGTGGACTTAGAGTATTCACTTCAATACTTCGACCACGCCAAGTCTTCTATGTCAGCGTCATTGGAAGCTAGGAAGGAGATTGTAAATACTGTATATAATTATACATACTCATCAGTCTGCTATTAAAGGAAGGTTTTGGGAAATAGAGGACTTCGTCTCTTCACACGTAGCAAATCTCCCAGGCCCATTGAACAATCCCTCATTACCGCTCGGAGGAAGTCAATCTGATTATTTATCATTCTCGTCGTGGTAAAGCCTGTGTCACGACAGGAAAAACTAAACTGGTGTGCAGCTGCGGGGTACTGGGTTCGATTCCGCCTCAGTGAAGAGACAGATTTTTAAGAGCCACGCAGAAGAGGCTAGCTCAAGCAAGAAGATTCGCAGATCCGGTCCAGAGCAGCAGACGAGAGGCCTACCGTTCCAGCCTACGCAGAAGGAAGCGGACATCAGGACAGGAGAGCAGCAGGAGGCACCTGGAGGAGCTCAACGCCGAGACACCGAGAGAAGACAGCAGATATTCGGGCAGTGGTAAGTACCCACAAGTGTTGTAAATATGGCAGATTCCAATGTACCCAATGATGTGCCAGATAATGTTTCTGACTATGATAGTGCTGGGGATGCACAGGATGGACATTTATACGTGTCAGTTACTGAGGGATATCGGTTAATAGGTCATGAATTTAGTGGTGCCAAACCAGAGCAATTGCGTGAGTTTATTGCTAATGTGGATGCCGCACAGAGTATGATCAAGGATAGGGACCAACCGTTATTCTTTAAATATATTTTGACAAAGATTACGGGTTCTGCTCGCGAAAAGTTATTATCTAGATGTGACATAATCAACTGGGAAAGAGCTAAGGAAGCTCTTTGGGAATATTATGGAAAACAGGGCACTTTTGACTTGTATTTGTGTCAATTGTTCCAAAAAAGCCAGGGACCGAAAGAAACCGTGGCCGAGTGGGCCCATAGAATTGAAGAAATGGCGTTGATGTTTCGAAACGCTATCCTGGAGAATGAACCAATAGAATATCGTACAGGGCAGCGCAGAATGCTAGTGAAAATCGCGATAGCGGCTTTCACTCAGGGGATTCATACAGCGCGAATACAGGGTAAGCTACAGGATCGTAGCCCTCAAACTTTTGAGGCGGCTGTAGCTATTGCTAGACAAGAAGAAGCCATGATTAATTCCCAGAAGGAGAGAGAGGCACTCCTCAGGAATAGTACGGCTTCTAGAAAAGAAGGCGCGCACACCCAGCCGGTAAGCTACACGAAGGGTCGGTGGCAAGGCAAGGCCACGCAAGGGGCGCAAAAACCTAGTAAATCTCCCCATTATAACAAGGTGCTGCTAATATGCTTTAATTGTAATAAGGAGGGACATATAGCTAGAGATTGTAAGCAGAAGAATCAGAGTTCTAAGACAAAGGAATCCCTTACTCCTCGAAGAAACGCCGCAGGAGAGATAAAATGTAATTATTGCGGAAAGCCAGGCCATTGGGCACGGCAGTGTAGAAAGAAATTAGCTAACCAAAACAGAAATAGAGAGACCGGTAAGACCGGTAACGAGGTGAACATAGTGCGCACCTCTGGTTACCAACAGAGCGCGAATAAGGTGGGACCGAAATGCTTTAAGTGTAATGAAAGAGGGCACAAAAAGGCAGAGTGCCCACGTAGAAATTCGAAGCCGGAATTCAGGCGTTGTTACGCTTGCGGCAAGGTTGGCCACCTACAGTGGCAGTGTCGCACCAGATGCGATAGCGAGCCCAAAGGTAGAACAGAGTTCTTGCCTAGAAGACAGACTAGGAATGTTCAGAGTTGTAACGGTAATAATAATAATAATTCCCGTGATAGAACACGCGAAAAGACGCGATGTAGAATTTGTAGGCGATGGTCGCATTCAGCTAAAGAATGCTGGTTTAAAACCGAGAGAGAGGCTTTAAACTAGATAAGGGAGACAAGTCAGGGACGCTTGAGATCTCCCATAAGACCATTAGTCCCAGTAAGGTCGGACAGCATGAAGAGGGTACCGTATTAATAACGGTAACCGGGCGTAAGGATGCCTTAAGATTTTTAATCGACACGGGAAGTGATGTCTCTCTTATTAAGGAAGGTAGTGTTCCTTACGGTGCTTGGGTTAACCGCAAGGAAATTCTGAAGTTAAGAGGCATAACGAAAGGTTCGAAGCAAACCAAAGGAAAAGTTCGAATTCCCGTTGGTGGTAGATGTCCAGACTTCCATGTAGTGGACAACGACTTTAATTTGAAACAAGACGGTATAATTGGAAAGGACGTGTTAAGAGACAGCGTCTTAAATTATAAGGAAGGCTATGCTGTGATAGCAGGAAAAAGATACCCACTAGGGGCGAAAGAGGATATGTGGGTGGTGCTCGAACCAAGAGTGGAGAAAATCATAGCCATAGAAGTAGACAAACCGTCAGCCGAAGGCTTGATAGAGCGGCAGGAAGTAAAGCCAGGTGTATACCTAGCTGAGTGTTTAACGAAAGCCAAGGATTATGTCGCACTCGTTAGTATGTTGAACACTACTGACAGGGAGTGGCGATTAAAAAGCCCAGTAGTTAAGTTACTGGATGTGGAAAGCGAAAATACAGCGGAGGTACACAAGGTTGAAGAAACCATAGCTGTAAAGGGCGATAGTCAGGCCAAGAGGCCGATCGCGCAGAGGGATGATAATAATAATCATAATCAGGAAGGTAAATCTCGAACGCAGCGAATACGGGAGCTGCTTAGAGTAGATCACTTAGCTCCCCAAGACAGGGAGAAAATTTACGCTATCTGCATGGCTTATCAGGATATTTTTCACTTAGAAGGGGATAAATTAACGCATACGAATATACTTCAACATGCTATCCCCACACGCGTAGATCAACCTCCAATTCATGTGAGGCAATATAGGTTACCCGAGGCTCAGAAAGAAGAGATAGGTCGTCAGATAAATCAGATGTTACAGGATGATATTATTACTCCTTCGACTTCCCCATGGTCTAGTCCCATCCTTTTAGTCCCAAAGAAATTAGATGCTTCTGGTAAGCAGAAGTGGAGGGTCGTAGTGGACTACAGACTTTTGAACGACGTCACCATAGGAACTACGTATCCTATTCCATTAATTTCTGAAATATTAGATGCCCTAGGAAAAGCGAAGTATTTTTCCACTATGGATCTGGCCAGTGGATACCATCAGGTATTGCTGAAGCCTGAGGACAGAGAAAAGACAGCATTTTCTGCCTTAGGGAGGCACTATGAATACAAGAGATTAGCTATGGGACTTCGAGACGCGCCAGCAACTTTTACGCGTTTGATGAAAACAGCACTAGCAGGCTTAGGAGGCATTAAATGTTTGGCGTATATGGATGATTTGATTGTGTATGCTAGCTCTGTAGAGGACCACAATCAGAGATTACGTGATGTTTTTCAGAGATTGAGAGAGGTAAATCTCAAATTAGGTCCAGATAAATGCGAATTTCTAAGAACGGAGGTAGCTTTCTTAGGACATGTAATTACTAAGGGCGGTGTTCAACCTGATGATCGAAAGGTTCAAGCAGTAAGAGAATATCCTCAGCCTACCACTACGAAACAGCTGAAAGGATTTCTAGGCTTGTCAGGCTATTATCGTAGGTTTATTCCGAACTATAGTAAGATAGCGAAACCACTGTACGAGCTGCTTAAGAAGGAAGTACCGTACGAATGGACGGATAAGCAAGAGCAGGCATTCCAGATCTTAAAGAAAAAGTTAACAGAGAAACCGATATTGCAGTACCCAGACTTTGAGAAACCTTTCATATTGACCACAGACGCTAGTAATGAGGCCTTAGGAGCAGTGCTGTCGCAAGGACAGATAGGTAAGGATTTGCCGATAGCTTACGCTAGCAGGACTTTAAATAAGGCCGAAAGAAATTATTCTGTGACAGAGAAAGAATTACTAGCAATTGTTTGGAGTGTGAAGTATTTTAGGCCGTATTTGTTCGGCAGGCATTTTACGGTAGTAACAGATCATAAGCCTTTGAAATGGGTATTTAATGTCCAAGACCCATCTTCTAGATTAATTAAATTCCGATTGAAATTAGCAGAGTACGACTTTGAGATAGTGTACAAGGAAGGCAAACGTAACTGCAACGCAGATACCTTAAGTAGAATTCCAGTTAGAAACGAAGAGCCTGATCAGAAAGTGCGAGTAGTTAAATCTAGTGATAATAACCAAGAGACTAGTAATGAAGAGTGTGAGGCTAATGACAACTTAGGAGGACCTGTTAGCTCAGATAAAAATGTGCAACCACGGAGACTCAGCTCTGAATCCGAGGACGCCACGGCAGAGGTGACAGAGCCTGAGAGTGGAAGCGAAGAAGGTAGTAGTGATAGTGAGGATGTAACCGAAGAGGCTAGGAACACTAGCCCGGAGCTAACAGAACAAGATAAATTAGAGATTATTAAGGAATGTCATGAGTCATTAGTATCAGGCCATCAGGGCATATCCAGAACGTATGCCCGGATAAAAGACCATTATCAATGGGAAGGGATGCAAAAGGATGTAGAAAGGTATATACGCTCATGCCCATCATGTCAAAAGAATAAGATTACCGGGCCTGAAGTAAGAGCAAAAATGGAGATCACAGATACTCCGAAAGCAGTCTTTGAGAAAATAGCACTAGATGTGGTAGGGCCTTTAAATGTAACGGAAGCAGGAAACAGGTACATACTCACCTGTCAAGACCAGCTGTCTAAGTATTTAATTGCGAGTGCTATGCCGGACCAAAGTGCAGAAACCATAGCACGAACTCTGATTAATAGAGTAATTAGTATATTCGGTATACCAAATATTATACTGACAGATCAAGGTGCAAATTTTATGTCAGATGTTTTTAAGAAGTTATGTAGAATATTGCGAATCAAGAAGGTCCATACAGCGGCATTTCGACCGCAATCTAACGGTAGTTTGGAACGCTCTCATAGGGTGCTCTCAGAATATTTAAGACATTATGTATGCAGTTCACAAGATGACTGGGATAGTTATCTTCCTATGGCAATGTTTGTGTATAATACGACCAAGCACACTAGCACAAGTTATACACCATTTGAGTTAATATTTGGGCGAAAGGCAAATATCCCTGGTGTTCTTCAAAGGAAACCAGAGCCAAATTATAACGAATGCCAGAATGTCTTGGAGCAGTTAACCAGACAACTGCAAGAGAGCCATGAAATAGCTAGAAAGACGTTAATTAAAACCAAAGAACGAGATAAGGAATACTATGATAAGGCTAAGAATGAAGTTTCATTCAAAGTAGGAGATCTCGTGTTGTTACGTAACGATGCCCTACGAAGGGGACGTTCAAAGAAACTTTCTCCACCGTATCAAGGTCCTTATAAGATTACTAAGGTATCGGGAGTGAATTGCACGTTACAGGTAAACAAGCGTGGTAGACAAATTATCGTGCACCAGAATAGATTAAAAATGTACATTAATTAGAGAAGAATGTAAGGTAATGGTTCCTATTTAGGTCGCAGTGAGTTACACTTCCCTCACTCCAACGGCATTGTGGATTATCGTGTACCGCTGATAGAGTTAGTTGAAATACTCTGTCAGGTCGCGTCGAAATCAGGAAAGTACTAGAAATTTTAACCTATGTAAGAGAGGAACCTAGGAATTTTGGTACGGGAGTACCATGGTGAGTACGTCCTAAGTACCCGTCAGAAAGACTACAGGTGACGAGACTGTATGTCCAGATATCAACTCGTCAAAATGAACCGCAGGGTTCAAACTGAATATGGAGAGAATTCGAGTTCTTAATGAGGATTAAAATTATCTACACTTGCTATATGCACGTTCTGAAAAGCCTTCACTTACTGTCACTAGAAATTAAATGAGTAAATTAGATAGCGTCGTATGTAAAATAAATGAGATCTGCTTGTAATTATTAAAATCAGAAAGGGCGTGAAGCCAAGCTTAGTTCCACTGAAACGAAATTCATTCATGGTACAGAAAAATTTCACAGATAAATGTTTTATGTAATCCATATGATATCTAATTGAAGGTCGTTATCATGAGGATAACCCCGTGTGGTGTCGGGGATTTACGCAAACAACAGTCTACACTTTGGTACTCTTCTTCCCATACAGTTACACAGCCAGAATAACACCACGACTCGAACCTGTCTGTCGTAGGAGGCGACTAAAGGTTCCACTTAGGGAATGGCCTTGTATTTAGTCCTTTATGCACGAATACGGGCGTCCTGAGTGAGGCATGGAACCCAGTGAGGCGGGTTCTGCCTGGGAAATATCACCATTAGGCCGGTGATTTTCCACAACAGTGTGATTCTCGTGGGAACAGAATCCACTGAAGGGAATTTTCTCACCACGTTGAGAACCATCCCGTGAGATGTGACTCCAAGGGTACGGAGTACAATCCAAAAGGATCACTTCGGTAGATTCATACCTGTATTTAACTTTAACTTCTGTAACCATTCCTGGAGGTAAATCCTCTGCAGTCTTTAACAGACGCTATTCAAATTCTTAATTGCCAATGATGCCTTTCATCTGTCCGTAAGGATAAGGAGGAGTAACGCAGGTACGTCAAACAAGGAGAGAATTTTTGAATGGGCTAATGATGGCTCTAAAATTTTGTTAGAGCTGCCCAAGAGTGAAGTTTTACAGAGATATCAGTTACGAAAAAGAATTCGTAGATTTATTTAAATTGCTCACGAGTATACTAGTAGACTAGTACAGAGCATAATTATGAGAAGACAAACGTTACAGTAAGACAGTCAGTCACATTAAGTGTGTATTCAGGTACAGATAAACAGTTGAGGGTAGGTTCCACAACACCTAACAGTATAGTGTGTAAGGGAGAGTGACAAGAAAGTGAAAGTCGCTGTTTACCTTACAGGGAGGTGAACGAACGAAGGGAATGGAAGGGATGACAGACCGCACGACCTGGAGAATGCTGGTCGTCGCAGTTATGTTGCTAGGGGTGTCCATACCCACCAGTCAATTGGATTTCAAGATGAAACGGTACGAGAATACAGCCGGAGTCTATTTTGATTATCAAGGAGAAGTACAATTATACACTGTAGAATGGAAACTGGTTACTTATATTAACCTTACACGTTTGGCAGATCTATTTGTGATAGCCCGTAGAAATTTACAGAAGACTAAAACCCTCTGTATTCAGATAGAAAAGGAAGTACATATTAAGTGCGAACATGAGATAATGTTAGTAGAGCAACAATTTCAAAGGATTCAAGGGATTAAAGATTTAATTAGGAAAATTACTAGGATCGAAACACCGGAAGGCAACGGGAAACGAAGCAAGCGCGGGTTAATAAATGCAATTGGTACCATCGCAAAGACGTTATTTGGTACGCTCGATGACAGTGATGCAATGTATTACGAGGGCAAAATTAAGGAACTAGAACAGGAACAATTGTCCATGATACAAGTAGCAAAAAGTCAAATGTTAGTTGTAAAGTCAACTTTGCAATCTGTCAATAATACCCTGTATGACATCACAGCAAATGAACTCAAGCTAAGTGAAAACTTTGAGCAACTTAAGAGTTACATTCAGAATGAAACAACGGGTATAAATGAGGCTTTTAGACAATCAGAAATGCAAATATCATTAAATAAACACTTAATTGAATTGCAAGGATTTCTGATGCAATTGCACGAGCATTATCAGATCTTATTAGATAGTATTGTAAGTTCTCAGACAGGCACGGTGAGTGTCCAAGTGTTAAGCCCCGATGATCTAGTAAGGGCATATAAGAAGGCCCAAAGAGATTTCCCTAAGGGTTATGATCTGCCATATGATTTGCAAGTCACTTATGGGTACTTGATTCTAAAAATATCATCAGTGAGTGTATATATAACTCGAGATACCTTGGTGTATATTTTACGCACCCCTCTTACTAACAAAATAAAGTACAATTTGTACCATTGTATACCTTTCCCCTCTCCCATGAAGAGTAATCCAAGCCATTTTGTGTATATATCTAATGAAAAACAGTATGTATTAGTTGATCAAGAAAGACAGACATATGTAGAATTAAGTGATGAACAAGTGAAACAATGCAAGTGGACTGACAATGGACAGAGATTATGCAAGGCAATTTTTCCTATTAATAATGTAATGTCAAAGGGTAGTTGTATTGTCAAGTTGTTAACTGGTGTTAGCTTTATTCCAGAAGACTGCAAGAAAAGTGTGATGTCGATTTATGAACTCTTATGGATACCTATTGATGATAACATGTATATTTTTGTATCGCCTCATGAAACTAAGGTCACCAGTGTTTGTCAGGATATTACCAGTGATATAAGTTTAAATGGTGTGGGAATAATACAATTCACAGACTTGTGTACAGTTTACAGTCCCACAAGTAAAATTCAGAGTGCAGGTTCAGTGAATACGACAACAAGGAAAGACTTAGTGCCAGAAGTAATGTTAATATATGATTGTTGTGAACAATTAGACAGTGAGATCAAATTAGAGGATGTACCAGAATTAAATAGGGTTACAGTAGGAAGCTTACTGAATCATATAAGCGACCTAAGGTTAGCCAGTCATAAGACTGAAGATGTAGAAGCACTGGTAATGCAGAAAGAAAAGGAATTTAAAATGCAAATGACCCAACAGTATACAAGTGTATATCAAATTGTAACTGGTATTATTTTGTTTGCAGTACTTATAATAGTCTGTTGCTGTTGTTGTTACTGTTGTGGTTGCTGTAGAAGGTGTAGACCTTTAAGTAAATGCATAGAAGATAGTAGAGAGCGCTGTCCCAACTTATGTATTTTTCAGAATGTGATCGCTAATGACCACAGAGCTAAGGTCTCTGATGAGGACATTACTGTCCATTTTCAGCATCCTCGACTGGCTGAAAGGGCCCTCAGCCACTCAGGATCGCTGTCGGGATTAGAGTTACACGAACGCCCTACTACAGGTAGAGCAAGTATCAGAGATAACTTGGCACAGCGCACCCACGAACAAGAGCATGGAGACTCTAACAGGATGTAAGAGTAAGAGTAAAAAATGAATGCAGAGGTATTGCATTCATTTTTCCCCAAAGGGGGAAGGTGTCGTGTCAGCCCCAGATTGGAGCTCAGGACTCATTCTTCCGAGGATCGAACCCATGACCGGGACGTAGGAGGAATGGTGTCGCTGAGATATACGTTAATATTATAAGGGAAATTATAAGTAATGACTATGTAATGGCAACAAGGCCAAGGAATCATAATTATAATGCTGATATAAGTAAATTAAGAATCATACAAGATTTAAGAGTTGAAGGCACACCAAAAGCTGTGAGCCACAAGTTGTGTAATTAGAAGTAAGGCTTGGTCGAAGTAGGTGAATCATAAGCTGCACCCTGCTAAAGGTGCGTAGTATATCTTCAGAAAAGGTGGGTAGCGAGTGAACGGAAGAGGCAATTCCGTTTTCGTGTGTCTGAGGACATTCTCCATAGGATGGAAACTTCGATGGCCTTCTCGAAGGGAGGCGAAAGTTAGTGAAGGTATAAAACAGGGGTACACACCCTGATCGAGGCTTTTTGGAACAAGTCGGCTAGAAGTGCGGGCGGAAGCCCTGTCAGTCAGGTCTCCGATAATAATAATAAGGTCCAAGTGTGGACTTAGAGTATTCACTTCAATACTTCGACCACGCCAAGTCTTCTATGTCAGCGTCATTGGAAGCTAGGAAGGAGATTGTAAATACTGTATATAATTATACATACTCATCAGTCTGCTATTAAAGGAAGGTTTTGGGAAATAGAGGACTTCGTCTCTTCACACGTAGCAAATCTCCCAGGCCCATTGAACAATCCCTCATTACCGCTCGGAGGAAGTCAATCTGATTATTTATCATTCTCGTCGTGGTAAAGCCTGTGTCACGACACATGAAGATGCACGTAAGCATGCATTAGTCAAAGTTACTCATTTCTAAGTTCTTGGTGTAAACTAACTATGCTTAGCAGTCAGTCACTTGTAAGACCTATTTCGCCATCGTATATGTTTTTTAACAGAGTAGGAAGAGGATTCCATTTCCCTTCCGGAGGATGAAAAGGAAAATACAGCTTCTATTAATACGGAAATGAGTACCAGATCAATTACTGGGCGCTATGTTATCGGGTCATATAATTAACGCCTCAAGATCAGTCAGAGCCGCGATTATGGATAACGGAAGTTTTTTTGCTAGGGGCTTTACGTCGCACCGACACAGATAGGTCTTATGTCGACGATGGGATAGGAAAGGCCTAGGAGTTTGAAGGAAGCGGCCGTGGCCTTATTTAAGGTACAGCCCCAGCATTGATAACGGAAGTCTTTACCCTTCCATGTTACTGACGCCTTCATGATCTTCCCACAATTATTTACTATAAGTTGTCACCCGTTGGTGAACAAACCATTTAAAATTATTTTATATGAACAATCTTCAGTATTTCTCGGTTGTGTTGGGCATTACCTGTTTTAATACACAGAAATTGGTTAGAGTGGTTAATAGTATATCTCTAGGCTTACTTTAGCTAAATTGATCACAAAAATACATTTAGCAAGATTTCTCTTTTAGGCGTGTTATATATCCCATTCTAAGCTACTAATAAATAAAAAAAGAACGAAAACATGTTTAGGACTAGTGAATGAACAGATAACCTTTATCACCAAAATTTGAAGAATGATTTACTTTTACACCGCACTAATTATGTATCCTAAGGATTGAAGCAACAGGGGCAAAAGTCAAATTTTCCATGTAAATGACTTACGCTTCTTATTCTGCAATAAAGGAACCTTGAATTTATCATACTCAACACTTGTGTATGTCATATTTCTAACATAATGTGGTAACTGTATGTAGGGGCACTTAATGATAATGATAACCGAGTTCCCGTCAAAGCAATACTGGCGTACACAATCAATCGCATTTGTATATCAGCAGAAGGCCTGTCACTACTCAGGAAAAAGGGTATGTTGGCTCTCTTGATGTTCATACCACCTACTCACCATAAAGACTTTACCTCGCTGGAGACAAAGTGCGCGGAACGCGGTTTCCCAGGCACTTGGTTTATAACTTGAGTAGTTCTAATATCATCATCATCATCATCATCATCATAATCATATCGATGGCTTACTTCTAAAACCTCGTATCTCCCAATGCTCTTCCTGTCCATTATTTCCTTTAAGACAGGTCACGCCTCCGAGCCACATATAGGTATGCATTCCATCAGAACAATTTTCGTTGGGTTCATTTTTGCTGTGCGGATGTGTAAAGGAAAATGAACCTTAGATACAGTGTACTGTAGGCGTGTGTAAATTCGCCAAGTAAACATCATTCCACAATGCGGTACGGTAAGGACCATTTTCCGTTACAAGCTAGCATAGGAAAATGAACACAACGAAAATTATTTTTATGGACTGCATATAAGAATATGTGGCTGGGAGCCGTAACCATTCTTAAGGAATATAATGGGTACGAAGTGCATCGATATGCAGTTCTAGCTGTTGGCCAGGTCTGCTTATGACTAATACCATTTTTTTTTTGGTTACGTTCCCAGCTAAATATGACTCATTAGACTTGAGAGCGTCACTAACATAACTTTGCTCTCATTTATCTGTTTCTTTCATTATTATGTCCGAAAACAAACAAACCCCATGGCATAATATCCCAGAAGAGCCTTAGCCTACCAAGCGACCGCTGATTAAGAGGTTCGTGTGGTCAGCACGACGAATCCTCTCGGCCATTATTCTTGGCTTTTTAGACCGGGGCCGCAATCTCACCGTCGGATAGCTCCTCCATTGCAAGCACGTTGGATGAGTGGACTTCAGACCACCCGTCAGATCCAGGTAAAAAATCCTAACCTGGCCGGGAATCGAACCCGGGACCTCCAGGTAAGAGGAAGAACAGAAAGACACACTACTCCTACACCGCGGGGCCGAAACCATTATTATGTCTACCGAATCACATTGTATTTTATAGCGTTTTATTATATTTAAGACTAGCGAATGTACCCGTGCTTCGCTACGGTATTCTACATTGTATTCGAATATCGAAGTAAATAGTGTACATGCAGTAAGTAAGATTGTTTTAAAATTGCATGTCTCTTAGCGTTATCCGAGGAAGAGCATGGGGAGGTCCCCGTACGTTGTTTCCAATGTAAAGTGTTTGTTACGGATTTGTGATATAACGGCAGGCTCACTGGCCTACTGCCATTCACAATCGAGTTGGGAAGTTTACATTATAATTTCAGGCCCCATTGCCTACTACGCGGACAGAATCGATTTGGGGAGTTTTCGTTAAATTGGAAGCCCCCTTTCCTACTTCCAGACAGATTACAGTTTTTATTATAATGGCAGGCAATTATCCTACTATCACTCGAAATTGAGATGTGCAGTTATCATTATAATGCCAGGCCCATTTTCCTACTTCCAGCCAGCTTACTGCCAGTCACACCAAGTTGGTGAGTTTCCATCAAAATAGCGGGCCACTATGCCTAATGCCAGTCACATTTTACATGAGGACATTTCTTTATAATGGCGGGCACAATTGCCTACTGCCAAACACAATCGGGTAGGGGAGTTTTAAACAAAACTGCATGCTCACTTGCCTTCTGCAAGTCAAATCGAGAAGTGAACTATTCATTACAATTGTAGACCTTCCTTACTAATGACAGTTACACAGGAGTTGGAGAAGGAACCCTTTCATACTGCCAGACAAAGTCGGTGTGGGGAGTACTGATTACAATAGCAGACCCACCCTTTCTCGATCGCTAAAAATCGACATCAGTGAATATATATAGATCGACATACGAAAGTATATGCGTGTTTACAATATTGAAGACCTTCATTTACAGATTAACTGCTACTAAACGTACGTCATATCGACAAAGGATTATACTATAAGACACGCCGTATTTAGTGTCCTAAATGGCTGGTCCTATGATATGTAATCTATTCTTGGGTCAGATTGAGTTAGAAACGTGGAACAGGGTAAAGAATTTGTAAGATTATCTCACATTACATTAATTTTCGAATAATTATGTGACGGTTACATACATAGCATTTGGCTCACATATGGCTACTGGGTGGGCCAATTTTCGTGAAGAGTTTGATGATTCTGTATTTCATAGAAGTAATCGAAGGTATGAATTATGCATGTGAAAATTCCAAATTGACTTAACATCCATTAATAGAGAAAAATCAAACGTAAAAGTGATACAGATACGGCAAAAAGTCATAAGACCAAGGTTGTAGATCATTCCAAATTGAACGGAGATTGTGCAATCTGTTATGTGATAGGAATTTCCGAAGGTCTGCACCATCATAAAAATTGCCTGCATATTTCGATATTCTTCGGGGATAAAAAGTGAAAAATTTAATGATCTTGGATGTTTTCCGTTCGTTACAGTCTAAAACGTATAATTTTGTCAAATTTCAATTATCTTCTTTTTCTTCTGGCAGATTATGCCGCAATCTGGATTTTGGGCGAGGCGGGTAAAAATTAGGACTTTCAGGAAACTAAACCAAAAATTATGCAGATGGTCATTATTACCCCTTAAACGGAAAGCTGTACGAAAATTTCGCCAAAATAGTCATTGTAGAGGCACACAGTCGTTACGATTTGATTTATGTAGATAAGGAATCTGCTCCATGTAAAACACCTTTTTGGCTATGTCCGCTGGACTTAACCTGCAAAACTGACCATTCATGATATCTCCCTTATTAATCCTCCTGACGAAAAAATGCACATGAAAAAAAGGTTTAGAGGTGGAATTCCATCACGTTTGGTCGATTTCCAGTCAGGTTGGTCTTGTTCTCTATATATTGTGGAAGAGTAAAATCACCATTTGTGTTCCCTATAAACCGCCAGTCCATTCCGGAACATGAAATGTTATTTACGTTTAAAACCTACCTTTGGACAGGTGGATGCTAAATATGAATTTTGGTTCGAATATCTTCAGTAGTTTTCAAGTTGTAAGGAATAAGCTTTACACGCACCCGCTCGTGTGTTAAGTCCGATGGGACTTGTACAAAAAAACGGTCCGTTAATGATATCTCCCTTATTAATCCTCGTATCGAAATGATGCACTTGAGAAAAAAGGTTTAGAAATTAATTTCTACCGAGGCAGGTAGATTTAAATTAACTTTGGTTGTGTATATTTTGTGGAAGTGCAAAATCACACTTTCGGTTTCGTATAAACCCCCAGTCAGTTCAGGGATTTAGAAACAATATTTGCCCTAAAACCTATCAAGGACAGGTGTATTCTAAATATGAGTATTGGTGGAAATACATCCAGTAGTTTGTAGCACTCGCGTACATACGGCGTAATTAAGGAAGAAATAATACAGTTAAGAAAGTTGAAAGTAATAGAAAATGGATTATAATTGACGGCAGCCGGAAAACGACAAATATGTAAATGCCAAGTTAATGTATTGGAAAATCAAATGCCCCTCAATAAATTATGCTAGTGTGAGTTATGGATATAATAAAGCGGTAACAGAGGAGAAATTTAGGTCCATTGATTCCTAGGTAAACAAATAATAAGAAGATGACTAATGGTGTTATTACTTAATCTATTCGAAGGCGGTTATAACATCCAACGATATTCCGCCAATATCCCGCAGATAGGCCGATTGACGCCTCTCTTGCCTTCTACCTAAGGAACAACCACGAATTTAAAAGCATGATGAGGAAAATGGCAATACCTCACTTCCCTGCTGACATGCAGTCAGAGACGTTGCCATGGTAACCTATAGGTTCGTTGTCGGTCTGTCGGTCACTCAATGCATAGCATGGTACCAGCAGAAAATTGTAAATTTCTCCGTCATGTAAAGAGTAAGGTAAATTACGAACATAACGAAAGTTGTTTATAATTAAGAGACGTTTCACGTACGGTAAACGAAGTTTACAGAAAATCAATAGTACAAGAGAAAATGGAGGAAAACCATTCTGGTTTTCTTATAAACCCCCGTCAATTCAAAGATTTTAAAATGATATGCATATTGAAACCTTCCCCGGGATGAGTATACTCTAAATATGAAGTTTAGTTGAGATCTATCGAGCCGTTTCCACGTGATGGTGGAAAAACCATTCTGCTTTTCGTATAAACCCCCGTCTATTCAAAGATTTTAAAATGATATGCATATCGAAACCGTCCCCGGGATGAGTATACTCTAAATATGAAATTTGGTTGAGATGTATCCAGCCTTTTCGACGTGATGGTGGAAAAACCATTCTGGTTTTCCTATAAACACCCGTGTATTCAAAGTTTCTAAAATGATATGCATATCGAAACCTTCCCCGGGAGGAGTATACTCTAAATATGAAGTTTGGTTGTGATCTATCCAGCCGTTTCGACGTGATGCTGGAAAAAAACATTCTGGTTTTCCTATAAACCCCCCGTGTATTCAAAGATTATAAAATGATGTGCATATCGAAACCTTCCCCGGGAGGAGTATACTCTAAATATGAAGTTTAGTTGAGATCTATCGAGCCGTTTCGACGTGATGGTGGAAAAAACATTCGGGTTTTCTTATAAACCCCCGTCTACGCGAAGATTTTAAAATGATATGCATATCGAAACCTTCCCCGAAATGAGTATATTCTAAATATGAAATCTGGTTGAGATCTATCGAGCCGTTTCGACGTGATGGTGGAAAAACCATTCTTGTCTTCCTATAAACCCCCGTCTATTCAAAGTTTTTAAAATGATATGCATATCGAAACCTTCCCCGGGACGAGTATACTCTAAATATGATGTTTGGTTGTGATCTATCCAGCCGTTTCGACGTGATGGTGGAAAAACCATTCTGGTTTTCCTATAAACTCCCGTGTATTCAAAGATTTTAAAATGATATGCATATCGAAAGCTTCCTCGGGAGGAGTATACTCTAAATATATAGTTTGGTTGAGATCTATACAGCCGTTTCGACGTGATGGTGGAAAAAACCATTCTGGTTTTCCTACAAACCGCCCGTGTATTCAAAGATTTTAAAATGATATGCATATCGAAACCTACCCCGGGGTGAGCATACTCTAAATATGAAAATTGGTTGAGATCTATCCAGCCGTTTCGGGTGGAAAAACCATTCTGGTTTTCCTAGAAACCCCCCGTGTATTCAAAGATTTTAAAATGATATGCATATCTAAACCTTCCCCGGGAGGAGTATACTCTAAATATGAAGTTTGGTTGAGATCTATCCAGCCGTTTCGACGTGATGGTGGAAAAACCATTCTGGTTTTCCTATAAACCCCCCGTGTATTCAAATATTTTCAAATGATATGCATATCGAAATCTTCCCCGGGAGGAGTATACTCTAAATATGAAGTTTGGTAGACATCTATCCAGCCGTTTCGACGTGATGGTGGAAAAACCATTCTGGTTTTCTTAAAAAACCCCCGTGTATTCAAAGATTTTAAAATGATATGCGTATCTAAACCTTCCCCGGGATGAGTATACTCTAAATATGAAGTTTGGTTGAGATCTATCCAGCCGTTTCGACGTGATGGTGGAACAGACAAACAGACAAACAGACAAACAGATACAATTTTATTTATATAGATATAGACTAGCGAATGTACCCGTGCTTCGCTACGGTATTCTACATTGTATTCGAATATCGAAGTAAATAGTGTACATGCAGTAAATAAGATTGTTTTAAAATTGGATGTCTCTTAGCGTTATCCGAGAAAGAGCAAGGGGAGGTCCCCGTACGTTGTTTCCAATGTAAAGTGTTTGTTATGGCTTTGTGATATAACGGCAGGCTCACTTGCCTACTGCCATTCACAATCGAGTTGGGAAGTTTACATTATAATTGCAGGCCCCATTGCCTACTACGCGGACAGAATCGATTTGGGGAGTTTTCGTTAAAATGGCAGCCCCCTTTCCTACTTCCAGACAGATTACAGTTGAGGAGTTTATATTATAATAGCAGGCAATTACCCTACTATCACTCGAAATTGAGTTGTGCAGTTATCATTATAATGCCAGGCCCATTTTCCTACTTCCAGCCAGCTTACTGCCAGTCACACCAAGTTGGTGAGTTTCCATCAAAATAGCAGGCCACTATGCCTAATGCCAGTCACATTTTAGATGAGGACATTTCTTTATAATGGCGGGCACCCTTGGCTAATGCCAAACACAATCGGGTAGGGGAGTTTTAAACAAAACTGCATGCTCACTTGCCTTCTGCGAGTCAAATCGAGAAGTGAACTATTCATTACAATTGTAGGCCTTCCTTACTAATGACAGTTACACAGGATTTGGAGAAGGAACCCTTTCATACTGCCAGACAAAGTCGGTGTAGGGAGTACTGATTACAATAGCAGACCCACCCTTTCTCGATCGCTAAAAATCGACATCAGTGAATATATATAGATCGATATACGAAAGTATATGCGTGTTTACAATATTGAAGACCTTCATTTACAGATTAACTGCTATTAAACGTACGTCATATCGACAAAGGATTATACCATAAGACACGCCGGATTTAGTGGCCTAAATGGCTGGTCCTATGATATGTCATCTATTCTTGGGTCAGATTGAGTTAGAAACGTGGAACAGGGTAACGTTTTTGTAAGATTATCTCACATTACATTACTTTTCGGATAATTATGTGACAGCTACATACATAGCATTTGGCTCACATATGGCTACTGGGTGGGCCAATTTTCGTGAAGGGTTTGATGATTCTGTATTTCATATAAGTAATCGAAAGTATGAATTATGCATGTGAAAATTCCAAATTGACTTAACATCGATTAATAGAGAAAAATCAAACGTAAAAGGGACACAGATACAGCAAAAAGTCATAAGACCAAGGTTGTAGATCATTCCAAATTGAACGCAGATTGTGCAATCCGTTATGTGATAGGAATTTCCGAAGGTCTGCACCATCATGAAAATTGCCTGCATATTTCGATATTCTTCGGGAATAAAAATGAAAAATTTAATGATCTTGGAAGTTTTCCGTTCGTTACAGGCTAAAACGTATAATTTTGTCAAATTTCAATTATCTTCTTTTTCTTCTGGCAGATTATGCCGCAATCTGGATTTTGGGCGAGGCGGGTAATAATTAAGACTTTCAGGAAACTAAACCAAAAATTATGCAGATGGTCATTATTACCCCTTAAACGGAAAGCTGTACAAAAATTTCGCCAAAATAGTCAGTGTAGAGGCACACAGCCGTTACGATTTGATTTATATAGATAAGGAATCTGCTCCATGTAAAACAACTTTTGGGCTATGTCCGCTGGACTTAACCTGCAAAACTGACCATTCATGATATCTCCCTTATTAATCCTCCTGACGAAAAAATGCACATGAAAAAAAGCTTTAGAGGTGGAATTCCATCACGTTTGGTCGATTTCCAGTCAGGTTGGTCTTGTTCTGTATATATTGTGGAAGAGTAAAATCACCATTTCGGTTCCCTATAAACCGCCAGTCCATTCCGGAACATGAAATGTTATTTACGTTTAAAACCTACCTTTGGACAGGTGGATGCTAAATATAAATTTTGGTTCGAATGTCTTCAGTAGTTTTCAAGTTGTAAGGAATACGATTTACACGCACCCGCTCGTGAGTTAAGTCCGATGGGACTTGTACAGAAAAACGGTCCGTTATTGATATCTCCCGTATTAATCCTCGTATCGAAATGATGCACATGAGAAAAAAAGGTTTAGAAATTAATTTCTACCAAGGCAGGTAGATTTAAATTAACGTTGGTTGTGTATATTTTGTGGAAGTGCAAAATCACAGTTTCGGTTTCGTATAAACCCCAGTCAGTTCAGGGATTTAGAAACAATATTTGCCCTAAAACCTATGAAGGACAGGTGTATTCTAAATATGAGTCCTGGTGGAATTACATCCAGTAGTTTGTAGCACTCGCGTACATCGGCGTAATTAAGGAAGAAAATAATACAGTTAAGAAAGTTGAAAGTAATAGAAAATGGATTATAACTGGGGACAGCCGGATAACGACAAATATGTAAATGCCAAGTTAATGTATTGGAAAATCAAGTGCCCCTCAATAAATTATGCTGGTGTGAGTTATGGATATAATAAAGCGGTAACAGAGGAGAAATTTAGGTCCAGTGATTCCTAGGTAAACAAATAATAAGAAGATGACTAATGGTGTTATTATTTAATCTATTCGAGGGCGGTTATAACATCCAACGATATTCCGCCAATATCCCGCAGATAGGCCGATTGACGCCTCCGTTTCCTTCTACCCAAGGAACAACCACGAATTTAAAAGCATGATGAGGAAAATGGCAATACGTTACTTCGCTGCTGGCATGCAGTCAGAGACGTTGCCATGGTAACCTGTAGGTTCGTTGTCGGTCTGTCGGTCACTCAATGCAGAGCATGATACCAGCGGAAAGTTGTAAATTTCTCCGTCATGTGAACAGTAAGGTAAATTATGAACATAACGAAAGTTGTTTATAATGAACAGGCGTTTCACGTACGGTAAATGAAGTTTACAGAAAATCAATTGTATAAGAGAAAATGGAGGAAAACCATTCTGGTTTTCCTATAAACCCCCCGTCTGTTCAAAGATTTTAAAATAATATGCATATTGAAACCTTTCCCGGTATGAGTATACTCCAAATATGACGTTTGGTTGAGATCTATCCAGCCGTTTCGACGTGATGGTGGAAAACCCATTCTGGTTTTCCTATAAACCCCCCGTCTATTCAAAGATTTTAAAATGATATATATATCGAAACCTTCCCCGGGATGAGTATACTCTAAATATGAACTTCGGTTGAGATCTATCCAGCCGTTTCGACGTTATGTTGGAACAGACAAACAGACAAACAGACAGACAAACAGACAAACAGACAAACAGACACGAAACGTAAAAACCACCGATTCGGTCTTGAGTTGACCTAAAACGGATAAATATCTGAAAAAATGGCAAAACAAAAGAAATTACAGACAGCGGAACCCCTACAATTTTATTTATATACTAGCGAATGTACCCGTGCTTCGCTACGGTATTCTACATTGTATTCGAATATCGAAGTAAATAGTGTACATGCAGTAAATAAGATTGTTTTAAAATTGCGTGTCTCTTGGCGTTATCCGAGAAAGAGCATGAGGAGGTCCCCGTACGTTGTTTCCAATGTAAAGTGTTTGTTACGGATTTGTGATATAACGGCAGGGTCACTTGCCTACTGCCATTCACAATCGAGTTGGGAAGTTTACATTATAATTGCAGGCCCCATTGCCTACTACGCGGACAGAATCGATTTGGGGAGTTTTCGTTAAAATGGCAGCCCCCTTTCCTACTTCCAGACAGATTACAGTTGAGGAGTTTCTATTATAATGGCAGGCAATTACCCTACTATCACTCGAAATTGAGTTGTGCAGTTATCATTATAATGCCAGGCCCATTTTCCTACTGCCAGCCAGCTTACTGCCAGTCACACCAAGTTGGTGATTTTCCATCAAAATAGCAGGCCACTATGCCTAATGCCAGTCACATTTTAGATGAGGACATTTCTTTATAATGGCGGGCACCCTTGCCTACTGCCAAATACAATCGGGTAGGGGAGTTTTAAACAAAACTGCATGCTCACTTGCCTTCTGCAAGTCAAATCGAGAAGGGAACTATTCATTACAATTGTAGGCCTCCCTTACTAATGAGAGTTACGCAGGAGATGGAGAAGTAACCCTTTCCTACTGCCAGTCAAAGTCGGTGTAGGGAGTACTAATTACAATAGCAGACCCACCCTTTCTCGATCGCTAAAAATCGACATCAGTGAATATATATAGATCGACATACGAAAGTATATGCGTGTTTACAATATTGAAGACCTTCATTTACAGATTAACTGCTACTAAACGTACGTCATATCGACAAAGGATTATACCATAAGACACGCCGGATTTAGTGGCCTAAATGGCTGGTCCTATGATATGTCATCTATTCATGGGTCAGATTGAGTTAGAAACGTGGAACAGGGTAAAGAATTTGTAAGATTATCTCACATTACATTACTTTTCGGATAATTATGTGACAGCTACATACATAGCATTTGGCTCACATATGGCTACTGGGTGGGCCAATTTTCGTGAAGAGTTTGATGATTCTGTATTTCATATAAGTAGGCTAATTGAAAGTATGAATTATGCATGGGAAAAGTCCAAATTGACTTAACATCGATTAATAGAGAAAAACCAAACGTAAAAGGGATACAGATACGGCAAAAAGTCATAAGACCAAGGTTGTAGATCATTCCAAATTGAGCGGAGATTGTGAATTCCGTTATGTGATAGGAATTTCCGAAGGTCTGCACCATCATTAAAATTGCCTGCATATTTCGATATTCTTCGCGGATGAAAAGTGAAAAATTCAATGATCTAGGATGTTTTCCGTTGTTACAGGCTAAAACGTATAATTTTGTCAAATTTCAATTATCTTCTTTTTCTTCTGGCAGATTATGCCGCAATCTGAAATTTGGGCGGGGCGGGTAAAAATTACGACTTTCAGGAAACTAAACCAAAAATTATGGAGATGGTCATTATTACCCCTTAAACGGAAAGCTGTACGAAAATTTCGCCAAAATAGTCAGTGTAGAGGCACACAGTCGTTACGATTTAATATATATAGATAAGGAATCTGCTCCATGTAAAACACTTTTTTGGCTATGTCGCTGGACTTAATCTGCAAAAGTGACCATTCATGATATCTCCCTCATTAATCTTCGTGACGAAAAAATGCACATGAAAAAATAGGTTTAGAGGTGGAATTCCATCACGTTTGGTCGATTTCGAGTCAGGTTGGTCTTGTTCTGTATATATTGTGGAAGAGTAAAATCACCATTTGTGTTCCCTATAAACCGCCAGTCCATTCCGGAACATGAAATGTTATTTACGTTTAAAACCTACCTTTGGACAGGTGGATGCTAAATATAAATTTTGGTTCGAATGTCTTCAGTAGTTTTCTGTATTCTAAATATGAATCTTGGTGTTAATATATCCAGTAGTTTCTAGCACACGCGTACATACGGCGTAATTAAGGAAGAAAATAATACAGTTAAGAAAGTCGAAAGTAATAGAAAATGGATTATAACTGAGGACAGCCGGATAACGACAAATATGTAAATGCCAAGTGAATGTATTGGAAAATCAAATGCCCCCCAATAAATTATGCTAGTGTGAGTTATGGATATAATAAAGCGGTAACAGAGGAGGAATTTAGGTCCAGTGATTCTTAGGTAAACAAATAATAAGAAGATGACTAATGGTGTTATTACTTAATCTATTCGAGGGCGGTTATAACCTCCAACGATATTCCGCCAATATCCCGCAGATAGGCCGATTGACGCCTCTATTGCCTTCTACCCAAGGAACAACCACGAATTTAAAAGCATGATGAGGAAAATGGCAACACGTTACTTCCCTGCTGGCATGCAGTCAGAGACGTTGCCATGGTAACCTGTAGGTTCGTTGTCGGCCTGTCGGTCACTCAATGCAGAGCATGGTACCAGCAGAAAATTGTAAATTTCTCCGTCATGTGAAGAGTAAGGTAAATTGTGAACAAAACGAAAGTTGTTTATAATGAAGAGACGTTTCACGTACGGTAAATGAAGTTTACAGAAAATCAATAGTATAAGAGAAAATGGAGGAAAACCATTCTGGTTTTCCTATAAACCCCCCGTCTATTCAAAGCTTTTAAAATGATATGTATATCGAAACCTTTCCCGGGATGTGTATACCCTAAATATGTAGTTTGGTTGAGATCTATCCAGCCGTTTCAAAGTGATGGTGGAGAAACCATTCTGGTTTTCCCATAAACCCCCCGTCTATTCAAAGATTTTAAAATGATATTCATATCAAACCTTTTCCCGGGATGAGTGTATTCTAAGTGTGAAGTTCGGTTGTGATCTATCCAGCAGTTTCGACGTGATGGTGGAAAAACCATTCTGGTTTTCCTGTAAACCCCCCGTGTATTCAAAGATTTTAAAATGATATGCATATCAAAACCTTCCCCGGTATCAGTATACTCCAAATATGAAGATTGGTTGAGATCTATCCTGCCATTTCAACGTGATGGTGGAAAAACCATTCTGGTTTTCCTATAAACCCCCCGTCTGTTCAGAGATTTTAAAATGATATGCATATCGAACCTTCCCCGGGATGAGTATACTCTAAATATGAAGTTTGGTTGAGATCTATCCAGCCGTTTCGACATGATGGTGGAAAAAACATTCTGGTTTTCCTATAAACCCCCGTGTATTCAAAGATTTTAAAATGATATGCATATCTAAACCTTCCCCGGGATGAGTATACTCTAAATATGAAGTTTGGTTGAGATCTATCCAGCCGTTTCGACGTGATGGTGGAAAAACCATTCTGGTTTTCCTATAAACCCCCCGTGTATTCAAAGATTTTAAAATGATACGCATATCGAAACCTTCTCCGGGATGAGTATACTCAAAATATGAAGTTTGGTTGAGATCTATCCAGCCGTTTCGACGTGATGGTGGAACAGACAAACAGACAAACAGACAGACAGACAAACAGACAAACAGACACGAAACGTAAAAACCACCGATTCGGTCTTGAGTTGACCTAAAACGGATAAATATCTGAAAAATTGGCAAAACAAACGAAATTACAGACAGCGGACCCCCTACAGTTTTATTTATATAGATTTAGAATATGTATGTAAATTACTACTGTTAGTCTTCTAAAATTGACGATACCTTTCCAAATTCCTTTTATGATCCTGATTTTCATGTGATTTTTATTATTAGGCCTACTTTCTATCTTTCTTTCTTTCTTTCTTTCTTTCTTTCTTTCTTTCTTTCTTTCTTAATCTGCTTACCCTCCAGGATTGGTGTTTCCCTCGGACTCAGCGAGGGATCTCACTTCTACCTCTACAAGGGCAGTGTCCTGGAGCGTGAGACATTCGGTTGGGGGATACAACTGGGGAGGATGACCAGTAACTCGCCGAAGTGGACGCACCTGCTATGCTGAACAAGGGCCATGGTGGGGGATGGGAAGTTTGGAAGGGAGAGACAAGGAAGAGGGAAGGAAGCGGCCGTGGCCTTAAGTAAGGTGCCATCCTGGCATTTGCCTGGAGGAGAAGTGGGAAACCACGGAAAACCACTTGCAGGATGGCTAAGGTGGGAATCGAACCCACCTCCACTCAATTGACCTCCCGAGGCTGAGAGGACCCCGTTCCAGCCCTCGTACCACTTTTCAAATTTCGTGGCAGAGCCGGGAATCGAACCCGGGCCTCCGGGAATGGCAGCTAATCACACTAACCACTACACCACAGAGGCGGACTATTAGGCCTATTATTATTATTATTATTATTATTATTATTATTATTATTATTATTATTGACCGACTCGTTGGCTGAATGGTCATCGTACTGGCCTTTGGTTCAGAGGGTCCCGGTTTTGATTCCCGGCCTGGTCGGGGATTTTAACCTTCATTGGTTAATTCCAATGGCTCGGGCGCTGGGTGTTTGTGCTGTCCCCAACATCGCTGCAACTCTCACACCACACATACCACTATCGTCCACCACAATAACACGTAGCTACCTACACATGGCATATGCCGCCCACCCTCATCGGAGGGTCTGCCCTACAAGGGCTACACCCTGCCAGAAATAGCCACACGAAATTATTACTATAACACGCAGCTAGATACTGAAGCATCACACGTTCACCTGCACTGCCTCTGGATACACAACGTTTATCTAGTATGTCACTCTGCGAGTAAATGACATTATATTCGCCTAATTCACGGCACTAACTACACGTAGAACATGTTTCTTACTGTGTTTTTACGGTATTCAGCAGACCCTGCACGTTTTATTATTATTATCACACATAAGCCGCTATCTGCTTTCATCAAGTTTACTTCCCAACTCTATTGTCATGACGTTATACGTATTTCTACGGCACTTCACTTTCTCTATCTGACCATGCCCTAATTAGGTCATGTACACGTTCATCCGTACATGAATAAACATCGCTGACTTGCCACACAGTTCAATGTAGGCGAATAACACCTGCTTCACTAAAAGTATGTAGTTTTTTACACATGACATTAACTTCACAATGAGTCAGTAATTAACAACTCCGTAGCACTTGAATAATTAATTTACAGGTCGACAATTAACTTCATGCATCATAGATCACAGTGTACAAATATCCGCACACCACACAATATAACGAATACACTGCACTAAAATTCCACTGAATAAAGACTGGGTATACCACTTAACGAAGACTGCAACAATAACTGTACAAAGACTGGATAATAACTGCATGAAGAAAGGATAAACACTGCATATAGACTGGATAACTGGCTTCAAAAGCGATTTCTTTTATACAAGAAGTAAGCTGGCGCTGGTAGAAGGGGCAGGCCACGCCCATTCCTCAAACATCGATCCGCTAATATTTGCTTCTCAACGTTGGTTGAGGTATCAAATGACAGCTCAAATATTCTTCTTTCCACTGATCAAATTTCATTCTGATCGCTTCGTAGGTTTAATCACAATCTCCAAAGCATCATCAGATATTTTTCTGTAAGTGACGGCATGCCGTGGGGATTCCAGGCCTTATATAGCGCAGCCAGCCCCTTCACATCTGTTTGCAATTTGCTGCACCATTGTACAGTGCGTAGTTGATGATACACTAATTATGTAGAACACATTTTGATATCACAAATCAGCATAAAATTTCCTGATTAATATGAGTCTTTATTCATCAATGTTCATCGCGTATTTCAGAATCACTTTTTCATTATTATTATTAATGGCATCAATGGATTTGCAGGGGAACTCACAAAGTATTACTGTTTCACGGGTTGACACAACTTAGTAAGCGCCTCCCTTTGACCTGTGATCTCGCATTACGTGCCGCTTGCCTCTTCTTTTCTCTCTCGCACAAAAAGTGAGCGTTCTTTAAGTACTGGCAAGCGCAAGTCCTGTTTTCTCTAAGTGCTCGCAACGAGACCCTAGTCTCGCTTGGCAGCAGAGAGCCCCTCGTGCCCCGTATTGGGCAATAATACTAATTATGACACTATTTAGAATGTCGCGGAAAACGGCATATTATATTTACAGGATATTACGACATGCTCCTGACGATGTCGTGAACGGTTTCAATATGATGTGTGAGATGAAGGTAATGTTGTAATGTTATGTGAGTATAATGAAGAATGGAAAGAAAGAATATATGTTGCTACGTCGATGAAAAAAGAAAATGATTATGTTTGAAGAGAAAGATGATTATATTTGACGCAATCCAGGATCATTTATGTTCGTGATACCATGATGATATCTCATGACAAAGAATCAATATCCTACGATAGTGACAACGTGTTGTGGTAGTTATAATGTGTTATGGCATGGTTATATCATCACAATGAATCATTTTAGGAAATGTAGGTTAGTAATTTGATAAATTTTAACCTAGTATCTCTACCATAAGGTTTATTTTCCTGAATGATAAGCTTGGCATACATCAAATCACAATAATAGGCATTATTAGTTTCTTATAAATAAACCCAGGAGGACAGATGATTCCTAGAATCTTCATAAAATATATCTTTTGCATTTTATTTAGATAAATAACAAGAGGACATACACTAAAATTCAGACACACATGTGAGAAATATGGTTAATTAGTTATATTTTATGGTTAATTTGAATCGAAGGTTATTTTGATAAATGATGCAATGATGAATAATGTTAGATGTTAAGGTGATTATTAGCACATGTTTCGATAACAAGAAATACTTATCTTTTTTCCGACGCATATAAGTACTGTGATAATCCAAAAACAAGCATAAAACGTAACCCTCATCCTGGGTTATCAGAACAGGAGAAGTGAATTATGATACCGATAAAGACAAGGCAACTTAATATTATCCTTGACTTTCCAAGTGGATTTGTACTTATTTAAAGAAATTTTAATTTGTGTATATTTTCTTAACTTGAATTATAATGTGAAAGTGTTATATAAGTTCACTTCAAATCTTAATGATTTTTATTATACATAACTAACATATTAATCATCAATATTCATGATTTACCCTATGGAAGCAGATTCAGTTAATTCAATGTGAGATAATAAATTTCCTTCACTTCATTTTCTTTTCTCAACTTTCTTAATACGAATAAATGATTATGATTAATGTATAATGGATGTGCTATTTATCGATTTCGTTAAGCATTTTGGATAAATTTAGAGTTAAGGCGTAACATAGATCGTATTCTTCGAAATCGGACGATTAGTAGGATGGAGACGTCCATCATCACTACTGGTAAATAATGCGTTTATCAAGAAGCCGTTCTCTTCTTTCTCGGAACTCACGTTAAAGATATGTATAATCGTCGAACCCTGAAAGTAAGCTGGCCTGGATTTTTTTACGACCATCCCTGGACGCAGGAAAGGCGGAATGTATTTAAGGTTCATTTTTCCTTTACACACGCACGTATAAAGGAAAATGAACCTCAAATACATCATACTCTAGATGTGAGTAAATATGTCATCAAACATATATTCCTACATTGCGGTACGGTAGGGTTCAAATGAACTCAATAAAATTGGTTCTGATGGACTACATATCTATATGTGGCTGGGAGGCGTGACCAGTCTTAAGGGAAGTAATGGATAGGAACAGCATTGTCACATTCGTGGTTTTGTCATAGGAGTGACGATGCGTCTTCGAAAGACATGATATTAGGTTTACATTGTGGGCTGTTACATCGCCAGATTTCTCACCTATTCAAATGTCTGGGATGCGGTTAAATACAGAGTACATCGTTAGTCAACAAATGATGAAGAAATTTGGCCTAGTTGAATGAACGGTATATGGTCACTTCTCTAGATATCAAAAGAAAGTTATTTAATTCTTTGCCCAGATGAGGTCGGTCATTTTAACAAGCCGGACGTAAACACGCCACCTACTGATTTATCCGTTCAGTCTGTCATTTAAATTCATAATAACGCATTGCCACTTTTCATTAGCATTTTCTTGTCATCTCTGTGCTTTTGACGATCCGGGTATATGGCAGAATATACCCATATAATAAATGATTTTATGATTCTATCTAGTCAGCTTCTTCCTAATTCTTCTTAAATTTCATGAACTATCAGAATTTCGGTTATGAGAAAGCTTGTCTCACACAGATTTCTCTTATCGGCATATCTTCCAGTTAGCTGTGAATACCTACAATTTAATACAAGCAGGTGATCATCACGCAATATGATGGACATTTAAGGAACTGCAAGATAAGTGACGCAATTTACTGGGATCTACTTCACAACTCATCAATAAATAATCAGCAGATGTCAGTGCAAGGGTGATGTAGGGCTAAACGACAAAGAGAATGGAAATTTATAAGCAACGGCTTACGAGAGAGCCAGTCCCGTGTTGCAGGTTTGCGATTCTGCCTCTCACTCAGAAACCTCGTGTTCGATCCCCGGTCGGTTCAGATATGTTAATTCAGTACTGAACGGGGTTCAATTAATTTCAAGAGATAAATTGAGGAACTCTCTGGTACGGCCACGAAAAACCAATATGTTAGGCTGACCACGTGAACTCGAAAATCAGCAGGTACTCTGGCTGGGATGCAGCCATCCTGGCAGGCCAAGGCCCTAGTTGTGACATGTTTCTGTAATTTTGCTTTTGGTTTACGAGAAAGAAAGGTACGAATTTTGCTCTTTACCGGACGTAGGCCTATTTGTCACGTAGAACCAGCTCAGAGAATTATCAAGTAAGACTGCGGAATGTTGATAACCTATTCGGTACTCTATAATATACATGTCCTGTGAAAATAAGACGACTGTCCACTTGGCTCTTGATTCAGATACTTCGGAGCACACTGTTTTTATTTCTGTTCTATAATTGTGGTTTCTAAATTGAACAATAGAACATCTTCGGAAAATGGTCAGCAATCCTAAAATTACATTGCATACTTCTTACACTCAGGCATAATTCAGCGAGTGCATATAGAGTGTAGCTAAGTAGAAACATGAAGATAATGTAAAACACAAGCTCAGCAGTGACGTAATATGATGACTGTACAACAAGTGGTAGTGGATCGTGTCAGGAATGGTAGAAGTGGAATGTTATGACTTGCTGTGTGAGTCAGGTGAGATGAAGGATGATACTGTCCTCCATACGGATGGCCTTGCGCCAGGGTGCCAGTGTGCCGTACTGCCTTAATTCATTTTAATTTTGCCATTCTAATTTTTACTTTTCATTTTAAATGTAGTAATATAGAAATTGTTGAATTAAGTAAGCAAAGGTAGGGGAAGATACATATTGTCCTCGACTATATAATATTGTTAACGTCCATGACAAAATAAATTATATTTAGTTTAGTATCAGTCAATAATTGTGAGAGGGAAATGTAAGTCATATATCGAATTTAATGAATTGCAATAAACAAATGTTCTCTCCCCAGCTTCAGGTGATCCGGAACTGGGAGACGGGAGTATTCTACTCTATATAGAGTGTAGAACTATAAAATCTCGATATTAGATATGTATGGTCTAAACCTGAACTGACAAAGTGCCTACTCATTTAATTCGGGTTCCTCCTAGATGCTATTTAGTTCTATCATGTGATGGAACCTTACTTCTATTCTTAAACTGCATTTCTCAATCCCTTGTTCCAAACACGTAAATTTCACAACAGCGCTCTCTACACAACGTCGTGATCAAAGATCTTTGAAACTATGTTGTTCGTTTTCTCAGTAGATCATTGGAAAACAATAAGGCTCTCCGTTCCACACCTCTTTAAAACGTAAAGGAAGGGAGAATTAGCTTAAGTAACAAAGTATATCGTCCAGTTGAGTGCTCTCTTGGAAATGTGCAGTTGTGACTGCAATACTTCCCTGTCCTATGCGAGAAATGAACACAAAGTAATTGACGTCACAATCAGACCCCATAGGAAGCTGTAGGATTAATTCCATGTGTACTAACTCTGACAGCACATTGTCAAACAGGAACCGCCTAGATGGTAAGAGATGAGGTATACATTATTTGCGATACGTAGTATTGAAGCTAGATGGCTGATGTCTGTAACCTGTAAATCATTGTGCTTCCTAATGAGAACAAGAGAAGAAACGAGTAAATCAAGGAAATGGCATTATTTCTTGTGCACATTATAGCAATTATTTAGTTTATGTATAGTCATCATGCGCCCTGCTCCTTGGGTGAATGATCAGTGCAGTGGCCTTCGTGTCAGAGGGCTCCGAGTTCGATTCCCATCCGGATCCGGCAGTTTAACATTATCTAGTTAATTTCTCTAGCTCGGGGCTGGGTCCTTGTTTTATTCTTGATACACAAATTTGCTTAAATGGCACTATAAATCACCACTCAAAGACGCAATATTGAATACATCCCTCCACATAGGTTTGGCGTCAGGTAAGACCTACGCACGTAAAACTGTGCTGGATGCATACAAACTGCCGACCTCAGGTAATTGTTAAAAGGCCAAAAAGAAGAAAAGGAAGAAATATGCTGAACATGCAAAATTATAAAGCAAGAACTCGCAAGTCTTCTATTGTTCATTATTTGCCAATGAGGGATCACGTTGTGGATTCCTCTCTGCATGTTTAGAACTTCATTACACTTGGGAAATCATTGGATCATTCCTTCTTGAGTTACGATAAGAAATATTTTATTTTTAATCATAATCTACAGTGTACAAGCTGGGTGTGGTTATAAAGGCTACTGTTCCTGCTCGTTGCTCATTATACAGTGGAGCAATAAATAATTTTATTACCTGTAATAGTGTGATCATTTTTGTCTCATTCTGTTATGACTATATTATGGAGCCACCTGCATATTTCCAGTACTTGCCTAACTAGATGCAGTGTCTGGAAATATTACTTTCCCCGTGCTTTTATGAAGCTCGGCGTATAAATAATAGAGAAGTCAACATCATTGCAGAATCACGACACAAAATTCATTTCCAAAAGCTAATATTGCAGCGTTGTTTCCAGTATGTTCTGCTTATTTTGCATTATGTATAAAATCGGAGGAAGAAATACTGTATACTGATCAGGTTTCAAGTCTATCACGAGAAAGCAAATCCTCAGCACATACGCTAACTTTTAGCACTTCATTTCCAGAAATGGCTGCAATATCCCATAAATGTTTCAGTGAATCTCTATGTGATAAGCCCTAGTGTTTTATTTACAATGTTGAGCTAGTGGTAGGTCACTGTACCTTTTAATATACTGTAAACAGTAGTACGGGAAACGTTTTAGTTATTTGTGAATGTATATCGTCGCTCCTATGCCAAAACCGCAAATGTGACAATCCATTATTTCCCTTAATACTGCTCATGCCTCCCAGCCACATATTGATAATACTAGCTGATGTACCCGTGCTTCGCTACGGAACTCTACATTGTATACCGGTTAGGTAGTGTACACGTTGTGAGTAAAATTGTATTCAATTTTATAGCTCTTAACGTTACCCCAGAAATGCGCCCCGAAAGTCTTTCCTCATGCGAAGACTGGGTTAGGGAATATTCATTGTAATGGTAGGCCCTCTTGCCTGAAATTGGTCACAATCAAGTTGGGAAGTTTTCATTACAATATCAGACACTCACTCTCCACCTGACGTTATACATCCTCAGAAGGACTGTCTCAGTGGATTTCCTAACTGAAATCAACATAGGTCATTACAATGACATCAGTAGGAACGAAGTAGGTGTTAATTACTATAAAATGGTTTAAGAGATCAGTACTTACTTTCAGTCATCTTTTTTCGCGATTAAAATCAATGTAGTCATATGAAATACTCGATCAAATGAAAAACCACCCATTTTCTCACTTGTAACGAATAATACTGCGCTGCCGATGTAACAGAGCTGGAATGACCAGGCCGCAGACAGGTGAACACTCCTCTAGTACTACTACTACAAAATGTTTTCAATCCTCCCTGCTATTATTTCATGAAGTGTGTACACTGTTCATTCCAATCAGCGCCTCAGAGTAGGGATCGAATAGCTTGTATACTATAATGAACCAGTGTGTTACGTACCAGCAGAATCAGAAAATGTATGAACCAGATGAATGGCATGCTAAAGAAGAAAGTTATCTAATCCCCCAGCTGTTTCCCGCCAATATTAAGGCAGGCTGTTATACTAGGTACGCAGCTGTAATACCATTTATTTGAGATTTAGTGACACCATATGACACAAGAACATCACAACAAGCAATGGTCAATATAATGTTATTGTTGTTCAATTTTATGAGCTTTCGATATTGTAGGCCCTCACATTTAGTTTTCTCCCGACCCTGAAATACCACTCTTATCATAGACGGTACGGTAAAACTGAATAAAATATAAATGATCGGAAATTATATTCTCCACAACTTTTGTTAGGTAGTACTTTTTGGTAGGACTAATAACATAGGTATTTAAAAAATAAATTTCAGTCGCCTTCCCCTAAACTACCATTTTTATCCCTGGTGAATGAAATTACGTATAGTCTAGACTGTAATTTATTATTCTCCGACTCCACATACCGATTTTCATAAAATTCTGTTTACCGTTTTTCCCGTGTCCCGGCGTTGATACGGACTTAGCAACAACACTACAAATTCTTGAATATCTCTGTTATATCCGGTACGGTAAAAATGTATAAGACATAAATGATCGGAAATTTAACTCTGTATAACTTTAATTAGGTAGTATTTATCGATAGGACCACTAACAACATAAATATTTGAGAATTAAATTTTAGTCCTTCCATAAACTACCATTTCAGTCAGCGTAAATAAAATTATGTAAAGGCTAGATTTTGGTGGCTCATTCCTTGACTTAACATACCGATTTTCATTAAGTTCTCTTCAGCCATTTTCTCGTGATGCGCGTACATACATGCATAAATATATATAGACAGACAGACAGACAGACAGACAGACAGACAGACAGACAGACAGACAGACAGACAGACGGAAAATTAAAAAGTGCATCGTTTCCTTGTTTCTGTGCGCACGACAGATACAGAAATACCGTTCTTTTTAAATTCTGGGCAATGTACAGACAAAACTCTTATTTTTTTTAATAGACATTATACCGGAACAATTTTCGTTGAGTTCATTTTCCTATGCGTGTGTGTAAAGAAATATTATCCTTAAATTCATCATACTCTAGGAGTGCGTAAATGTGACATGCAAACATACATTCCTACAGTACGACAGAGTAAGGTTCATTTTCGTTTACACATCAGCACTGGAAAATGAACTCAACGAAATTTGTTCTGATGGACTGCGTATCAATATATGGCTGGGAGACGTGACCAGTATTAATGGAAATAATGGATGGGAAGAGCATCTTAGAGTACACAGTCTTGGTGTCCATCGATTCGGTCCAGCTGCCTTAATCATAGAAAGTGAACACCGGTACATTCTGAATGAGTAGGGTACCCTGCTTTCTGCTTACAGACCATCATGTGGTAGTCCAATGTTCAGCGTAAGGGCCTTCAGTTTAGAGAGCCACAGATTGATTCCCGGCTGGGTCGGGAATTTAAACTGCATTTAGTTCATTCCTATATCTCGGGCAATGGGTGTATGTGTTCGTCCTAATACCTGCATGTATCAGAAAGTACCAACCAATGCAAAAACAAGCAACATCAAATAAAAGTGGTCTTTTTCAGGACCAAGTAAAACTTCACTCTTTGGGACATATTACATCCACTGTATATGGCATAAATCGGAAAAAATTAGCAGCCTGGGCATTGAACATATTTTCTGTAAGCATAGCACGGCAACATCACTTATAAGTGATTTAGCCACGTCAGAAGTGGCGTACCGTGGTATATGACTGGAACGTGTGGCATCTGTTCGTAATCCTAGGAGACACTTCCTGTACGAACGTAGGTAGTGTTATTCGCAGCAGTGATCGTTTAAACATTCATTATAATTTACGTCACTGAAATAAATAATGATTGTATCTATATCATTGAGCATTAACTCAACGATGTAGTTGTACTGAGGTAATATATCAACGGGTACCAATGTGTTTAGGTGGGCTATGATATACGAGTTAGTTGGGTTACGTATCGCAAGAAAAAGAGGGGTGAGAGGGCCACCCGGCCTTTATATTGCGGTTTCACTGCTGAATGTTCAGGGTAGGGGCCTTCAGTTTATAGGGCCATAGATTCGATTCCCGGCTGAGTCGGGTATTTTAACTGCATTTGGTTCATTCCTATATCTCGGGCAATGGGTGTATGTGTTCGTCCTAATACTCGCATGTATCACAAAACTCTCAACATGGGATTACCATACGGAAGGATATCTGGCCATGACACTGAGATAAATCCACACACATTGCCGACCTCAGTACAATGGCAAAAAGGGGAGGTGTAAGAACGCATATAATTTATATATATTGCACCTTTGGTGTAAGGAAATAGCATATTATAGGAAAAATCGTCTTAAAATGTTGTTTGGCTTCTGCAAATAATCCTTCTCAGCGTTATAGCCTATAGTGTAAATAAAACTCCGAAAAATTTCAATTGACTAGCTCAAATATCTTTTAGTATAGTTCACTTGAAGTTTGATAGTTCAACATGGGCCAGAGGAAGATGATTCTCATCTAAAAAGTACAGTATAACACATTTTATACATCGTCGCTATACGGCCAAACCTCGTATCCCACAATGTTCTTCTTGCCCATTACTTTCCTTAAGTCTCGTCAAGCCTTCCAGCCACACATGGATACGCAGTTCATCAGAACAATGTTCGTTGTGTTCATTTTCCTATGGCAGTTTGTAAAGGATAATGAGCCTTATATTACCGTACTATTGTAATGGACGTTTCCATGAAGTATCTACGCACTCCTACAGTATAACGCATTTAAAGTTCATTTCCTGCCCTCACGTGTAAAGGAAAATGAATTCATCATACTCTAGGAGTGGGGAATTACGTCACGCAAACATACATTCCTACAGTACGGTACAGTACGGTTCATCTTCCTTTATGAATTAGCACAGGCAAATAAACTCAACGAAAATTGTTCTGATTAACTGTGCATCAATACGTGGGTGGGAGACTTGACCAGCAATAAGGGAAATAATGGATAGGAAGAGCATTGTCACATTCGCGGTTTTGGCATAGGAGCAACGATATGTGAACAATAATTATTAGAAGTGAACAGGTTAAATATTACTAATGGAAGGTAATTTCAAAATGTTGTAGCTTAAGTATTACTCTCCGTCCAATGCAGAAATTAACACTTAACAGTTGCGTTTACTGTGTTTTCCTGTGTAGGTATGGACTGCCTAGTTCAAATACCATGCATCTGACAATGGTCTTCCTATCCATTACTTCCCTCAAGACTGCTCACGCCTCCCAGCCACATACGGATACGCATTCCACCACAAAAATTTCCGTTGTGTTTATTTCCCTATGCTGATGTGTAAAGGAAAATGAAGCTTACTGTACCGTGCAGTAGGAATGTTGTTTCCATGACGTATTAACTCACTCCTACGGAATAATGTATTTAAGATTTATTTTCCTTTACTCATATGCATAGGAAAGTGAACACAACGAAAATGGTTCTGATGTACTGCATATCCATGTACTGTATGGCTGGAAGGCATGGCCAGTCGTCAGGAACATAATAGATGGGAACAACATTGTTAGATACGTGTTATTAGAACCAGGCCGTCGATAAATTAGTTGTTAATGTCCTTTCATGACGTCTGTTTACTTGGCCTCCTTTCAATACTTGTGTGACTGAACACTAAATAGTATAAAACAGAATCAATGCATAATACAACATGCTATCCTGTAACAACTTACGCCCTTGTCGTACTATATGCTTTCATCAATATCGCCGTTTCCAGTTATAAAAATAAGAAGTACATCTACTTATCCGTTTTTCTGTAGTACATCGATATATTTGGGAATTTTAGATTTTAATACTGGAACATTGCGTGAAATATCTGTAAAATGAACTTTATTAAATATGATTTGGACTGGAGATGAGAAGCCTTGGATCTCCATCTATAATGCTCTAGCAAATAACATTTTGCACAATATCGGAGTAAATCCGAGTGAGTAATCTACGCCGAATGGTTCATGTAGCCGTACGTTTCATATTCACGAGATAGTGTTCACCATCTAGAGGCCTGAATATGGTATTCTATAGATTTCCGTTTTTACAACAGGTAAACGCCAATGATATACCTCAAATAAGGCCAAGGATATTACTTTTCTGATCCTAGTCTCTTTCTACGCCATCGTTGCCAACAACATGAGTCAGTGTGACGTTAAACACGTAGAAAATAAACAAAACCACCATGATTAAGATACTCATCGCGCTTTGGGGGTTTTACTTTCAGAATAATAGGCCATAATTCTTGTGATAATTATGTTTAGTTCTCTTGTGTGACATGTTTCAATTTTATGAAAGTTTTCATGGGCAATATTTAATCAGAAATGTCAAACTTCTCATTCACATTCTTAAACAATTGGAATTTATGGGTCATAAGCATATTAACTATTCTAGCCGCACACATACGTTTTGATAACTAACGGTCTGGCCTTAGACCAAGAAGCAGCACTTAAACTACACTGTCACAGGTAACTGTTGAAATACAACAAGCTTTGGGTATATGTGGCTAACTACAGACTTCTGAGTAAAACTTCTGCCCGTGTAGCAAAATTAAGGAGTTAACATTTGTCTTAAATTATAGGCCGTGGATGAATTAATATCGTCACTGCTGTGCCAAAACCGTGATTGTGGCAATGCTCTTCCTGCTCATTACTCCCCTAAGACTGATCACGCCTCCCAGCTACATATTTATATACAGTCATTCTGAACAATTTTCCTAGGTACTTGTGTAAAGTAAAAGAACCTTACTGTTTCGTACTGTAGGAATGTATGTCTACATGACATATTTACCCACTCCTAGAGTATGATTAGAGCCCTGCGCGGATATACAAAATTACAACCGCATCCGCGAATGGTTATCTCTAGCCGAGTGCAGCCCATGTAAGGCTGACCCTCCGATGAGGGTGGGGGCATCTGCAATGTGTAGATAACTGCGTGTTATTGTGGTGGAGGATAGTGTTATGTGTGGTGTGTGAGTTGCAGTGATGTTGGGGATAAAGGTGTACAAATTGTTCTTCAGGCTTGCCTGCCCCAAGCTGCTCTGCAACAAGCAAAGCAGCTTAGCTTGAGCGCCAGCGAAGCAAGAGTGCACGCGTACTGAGCGCGCTAGTCATAGCAAACCAAAACCTGGGTTTCCCTAAGCCTGACAGGTTGCCTGGGACCCGTTCTGACTGCCGGACTTGTGTTCGGCCTTCCCTGACTGTCCAATAACTGGTGAAAATATTCGCAGTGAATTGGAAGATCGTTTGAAAAGACACGGCGTTTCTCATGAAGTTATTTACAAAAATACATTTGTAACAGGCCAGGGAAGCAATATTGTTAAGGCCTTCAGCATATACAAGCGTCTTCCATGCATGGCTCATATTATTAATACAGTCTTGAAGCATGTTCTGAACGACTCTTTTTGAAAAGAAAGTGTTCCTAATGTGTTAGCTTTTATCCATTTTTTTGCTAGGGGCTTTACGTCGCACCGACACAGATAGGTCTTATGGCGACGATGGGATAGGAAAGGCCTAGGAGTTGGAAGGAAGCGGCCGTGGCCTTAAGTAAGGTACAGCCCCAGCATTTTCCTGGTGTGAAAATGGGAAACCACGGAAAACTATTTTCAGGGCTGCCGATAGTGGGATTCGAACCTACTATCTCCCAGATGCAAGCTCACAGCCGCGCGCCTCTACGCGCACGGCCAACTCGCCCGGTGTTATCCATTCAGTTAAATCTCTGGCTTCGTACTTTAAGAGAAGAGGCCTATGTGGGAGGTTACAACCATCTATGAAACCGTATGGTTCCACTCGGTGGAACAGTTATTTTGACATGCTGCAATCAGTTCACTCCCAGAGAGATGCTAAGAGAACTATTTTAGAGAAGGAGGGTGCCTCTGATAAAACGCTCGGGTATGATCAGAACATTACTGGCCTGCTCATAACATTCTTAAGCCATTTAAGGAAACCACAGTTGATCTTGAGGGTGATGAGGAGCCGACTTTATATCTGGTTCTTCCGTGGTTTTATCTCTTAAAAGTCCATTGTACTCCAAAGGATGATGATGAACAGGTAATATTTAATTTCTTTTAAATGTTAATGCGAGTCTCTTGATATTTAAATGTAAAAATGTTTTCATACTAAATGAATTTTCAGTACTTAAAGCTTTTGAAACAAACCGGTGGTGTCTTCCTGGAGCAGAAATTTGAAGTCGCTATGTTAAACAAAATTGCAACTTTTTGGTGCCTAAATATCGCACATTAAAGAAACTAAATGCAGGAGAACAAATGTCTGTTTTTGAGGCAGCTCGGCAAATGTGTGCTCAAGGTAAGATTCCGTGGTTATTTCTTCATTATTATTATTATTATTATTATTATTATTATTATTATTATTATTATTATTATTATTATTATTATTATTATGTATTATACCTATGCAAATTAGATATTTTTAATATTCTAACATTACCATAAAATATCGATAACTTGGGCGGATATATTTTCAGATCAGATACCCAATCAAAATAGACAAATGAAGAAAATTCAGTGCAACGTAAGAAAGCGCAATTTGACGATAGGGCAGATAATTCGCCAATGATATATGATGAGGACAGTAGGTACTTGCAAGAGGGGTTTATTAGTTACGAAAATATACTGCGGTGGTGGAAAAATAATTCGCACAGGCTGCCCCGACTTGCCTGTGTAGCGAAAAAAGTGCTTAACATACCGCTACGAGTGCCTCCAGCGAGAGGGTCTTCAGCTGGTCGGGAAATGTAATCAGCGAAAAACGTTCCCGTCTTGATTCGCAAAGACTTATGACCTCAGTGACACACGCAAACGATAATGTGTCCATGTATTAAATATTGGTATGCAGTATGCACAGTATGAGGCAACCACAAACTAAGAGAGCAAGTGGTAAAATTACACTTCTAAACTGAATAGTTTTATAATTATTTCTTTTGGTTTTCTGGGGAAGGGGTTTCTAAATTATTAAATGTATTTCAAAAATGTTACCTACAAAATTAATATTTTTAAATATATTTATGACCTATACCTACATTATGTATATCTCTGCTTCTAATTTTCTCGAATAATAATTAATACATTATATTTATGGTCATATTTCCATCAACGGTCATTATGTTTATTTAAATATTGAAATATTTTGTTCAGAGAACCTACTTTTTACTAAGTAACTATTTTTGATAGAGAGAAATATTATTTGTTAATTAGTTACATAAGACGTCTAAATTACGAAATAAATTTCAACATAACTTTGTAATGACTAACGTAATACTAAATAACCATATAAAATAATATTTGTGTTGACGAATCCTATATAAATTCTGGCATATAACAACCCTCTTTCCTGCCTGCATTCACGCGAGTCTCATATCAGCACAATGAACGAGCAAACATCGATTAACGCAGCAGGAAGAAGAAAGCAAGCAAGCAAGCTAACCTGAAGCCTGCCCAAGTTGGGCTGAGCTTGACCTGGCCAGGAGTGCAGCAGCCTGCCTGTACTGTTGTTTACGTGCGGCTAGCTTGCTTGCCTGCTCGCCAGGCAAGCATGGGCAAGCTAAATGCGGAGTTTGTACACCTCTAGTTGGGCACAGTACGAACACACAGCTCCAAGCCATTGGAATTAAACAATGAATGTTAAGATCCCCGACCCGGCCGGTAATCGAACCCGGGCCCTCTTAACCGAAGGCCAGTACGCTGACCGTTCAGCCAATGAGTCGGACATTTCCAAAGGTGCCGAATATGTATTACCGCCAATGGCGGACATTTTGTACACCCGCTGTAACATTGTGTACCATTTTCCACGACAAATCAGATCGAGTGTGTACACAAATATTTTGGCATTTTTTAAATTTTTTTCTACTAAAATATAAACTGAGCTTAGAGTTTTGCGTGACCGTTACTTTTGTCATAATAAGCCAATGTACCACCACTATTATTTGGAATCCGATCCATGGGACGTGACATTTCCTTTTGTAATTCGAACATGCATTGGCCGGGAATCTGACCCGGACTGGCTTGGTGAGAAGGTAGCAGCGATGCCACTGGAATGATTTATATTACAGCCCATTTTATCCCGTTTCTCTTGAGGTGCCAGAGTTTTGTAGGAGATCCTGCAGAGTTTTATGGCCGGATGCCCTCTTTGACGCCAGCCATTAGAGGAGAAATGCTGCGAGTTAATGTGGTGGTGAATTTCGTGCTGCGTACAAATGTTCCAGACGATAGAAATACTCACTCACCGAGCCATAGGAATGCACTTGTTAATGGCCCGGACGGGAATCGAAACTGAAACCTCAAGGTCGGAAGGCTAGTGCGCGAACCATTCTGATATGCAGCGTGACAGCTGTGTTCTCGTTATTAATTGTTTATCAACAGGCTGACAAGCCCGAGCAGCATTGTGCAGTTATCAGCGGCACGCTATTCCGGCGAGTTTACTGCAATAGGATGGTGAGTGGTTTCAAACCCACTGCTAGCCGTCTTGAAGATAGTGGTCCGAGGTTTCCCATTTGCACCTTCATAACAAATAAGGAATCAACCTCATCATTGGAATAGACGACGTTATGCTTAATCTCATATTGTTGAATACTTATCGCACATTCATTTCCTTCGTTAAGTTTAAGGCGTGAAGTTAGACACTAGTCTCACAAAACTCCATGAACGCACTAGTGCTGGTCGTTCCTCTGGGGAGAGGTTATACATCTTGTTCTTTTTATTACAGAAAACGGACGTTCAACCTTCATGATACAACAGCAGACCACAAAGGGGTTAAACACTTGTACACGTACCCCTGCAGTCTTATCAGTAGCTACCATCAGATGCTGCGTTGCAATTCTTGCAACTCCCAAAACACGACTTTTGTCGACAACGGTGCAAGCTAATGACTTGAAACTTGCCGCATTGTGATCTTCTCCCCAATGTACTTTACTTGCGTTAATTCAGTGCATCAGTTACCTTCCATCCTGCACATCTAGTTTTATGTATGACTAGCGAATGCACCCGTGCTTCGCTACGGTATTCTACATTGTATTCGGTTATCGAAGTAAATAGTGTACATGCAGTAAATAAGATTGTTTTAAAATTGCATGTCTCTTAGCGTTATCCGAGAAAGAGCATGGGGAGTTCCCCGTACGTTGTTTCCAATGTAAAGTGTTTGTTACGGATTTGTGATATAACGGCAGGCTCACTTGCCTACTGCCATTCACAATCGAGTTGGGATGATTAGGTACGTTATAATTGCAGGCCCCATTGCCTACTACGCGGACAGTATCGATTTGGGGAGTTTTCGTTAATATGGCAGCCCCCTTTCCTACTTCCAGACAGATTACAGTTGAGGAGTTTCTATTATAATGGCAGGCAATTACGCTACTATCACTCGAAATTGAGTTGTGCAGTTATCATTATAATGCCAGGCCCATTTTCCTACTGCCAGCCAGCATACTGCCAGTCACACCAAGTTGGTGAGTTTCCATCAAAATAGCAGGCCACTATGCCTAATGCCAGTCACATTTTAGATGAGGACATTTCTTTATAATGATAGGCACCCTTGCCTACTGCCAAACACAATCGGGTAGGGGAGTTTTAAACAAAACTGCATGCTCACTTGCCTTCTGCAAGTCAAATCGAGAAGGGAACTATTCATTACAATTGTAGGCTTTCCTTACTAATGACAGTTACACAGGAGTTGGAGAAGGAACCCTTTCCTACTGCCAGTCAAAGTCAGTGTGGGGAGTACTGATTACAATAGCAGACCCACCCTTTCTCGATCGCTAAAAATCGACATCAGTGAATATATATAGATCGACATACGAAAGTATATGCGTGTTTACAATATTGAAGACCTTCATTTACAGATTAACTGCTACTAAACGTACGTCATATCGACAAAGGATTATACCATAAGACACGCCGGACTTAGTGGCCTAAATGGCTGGTCCTATGATATGTCATCTATTCTTGGGTCAGATAGAGTTAGAAACGTGGAAACGTGGTAAAGGTTTTGTATGATTATCTCATATTACATTACTTGTCGGATACATACATAGCATTTGGCTCACATATGGCTACTGGGTGGGCCAATTTTCGTGAAGAGTTTAATGATTCTGTATTTCATATAAGTAATTGAAAGTATGAATTATGCATGTGAAAATTCCAAATTGACTTAACTTCGATTAAAGAGAAAAATCAAACGTAAAAGGGATACAGATACGGCAAAAAGTCATAAGACCACGGTTGTAGATCATTCCAAATTGAACGGAGATTGTGCAATCCGTTATGTGATAGGAATTTCCGAAGGTGTGCACCATCATTAAAATTGCCTGCATATTTCGATATTCTTCGGGGATAAAAAGTGAAAAATTTAATGATCTAGGATGTTTTCCGTTCGTTACAGGCTAAAACGTATAATTTTGTCAAATTTCAATTATCTTCTTTTTCTTCTGGCAGATTATGCCGCAATCTGGATTTTGGGCGAGGCGGGTAAAAATTAGTACTTTCAGGAAACTAAACCAAAAATTATGGAGATGGTCATTATTACCCCTTAAACGGAAAGCTGTACGAAAATTTCGCCAAAATAGTCAGTGTAGAGGCACACAGTCGTTACGATTTGATTTATATAGATCAGGAATCTGCTCCATGTAAAACACCTTTTGGGCTATGTCCGCTGAACTTAACCTGCAAAAGTGACCATTCATGATATCTCCCTTAGTAATCCTCCTGACGAAAGAATGCACATGAAAAAAAGGTTAAGAGGTGGAATTCCATCACGTTTGGTCGATTTCCAGTCAGGTTGGTCATGTTCTGTATATATTGTGGAAGAGTAAAATCACCATTTCGGTTCCCCATAAACCGCCAGACCATTCCGGAACATGAAATGTTATTTACGTTTAAAACCTACCTTTGGACAGGTGGATGCTAAATATAAATTTTGGTTCGAATGTCTTCAGTAGTTTTCAAATTGTAAGGAGTACGCTTTACACGCACCCGCTCGGGAGTTAAGTCCGATGGGACTTGTACAGAAAAACGGTCCGTTAATGATATCTCCCTTATTAATCCTCGTATCGAAATGATGCACATGAGAAAAAAGGTTTAGAAATTATTATCTACCAAGGCAGGTAGATTTTAATTAACGTTGGTTGTGTATATTTTCTGAAAGTGCAAAATCACTGTTTCGGTTTCGTATAAACCCCCAGTCAATTCAGGGATTTAGAAACAATATTTGCCCTAAAACCTATCAAGGACAGGTGTATTCTAAATATGAGTCTTGGTGGAAATACATCCAGTGGTTTGTAGCACTCGCGTACATACGGCGTAATTAAGGAAGAAATAATACAGTTAAGAAAGTTGAAACTAATAGAAAATGGATTATAACTGAGGACAGCCGGATAACGACAAATATGTAAATGCCAAGTGAATGTATTGGAAAATCAAATGCCCCTCAATAAATTATGCTAGTGTAAGTTATGAATATAATAAAGCGTAACAGAGGAGAAATTTAGGTCAGTGATTCTTAGGTAAACAAATAATAAGAAGATGACTAATGGTGTTATTACTTAATCTATTCGAGGGCGGTTATAATATCCAACGATATTCCACCAATATCCCGCAGATAGGCCGATTGACGCCTCTCTTGCCTTCTACCCAAGGAACAACCACGAATTTAAAAGCATGATGAGGAAAATGGCAATACGTTACTTCCCTGCTGGCATGCAGTCAGAGACGTTGCCATGGTAACCTGTAGGTTCGTTGTCGGTCTGTCGGTCACTCAATGCAGAGCATGATACCAGCGGAAAATTGTAAATTTCTCCGTCATGTGAAGAGTAAGGCAAATTATGAACATAACAAAAGTTGTTTATAATGAAGAGACGTTTCACGTACGGTAAACGAAGTTTACAGAAAATCAATAGTATAAGAGAAAATGGAGGAAAACCATTCTGGTTTTCCTATAAACCACCCGTCTGTTCAAAGATTTTAAAATAATATGCATATAGAAACCTTCCCCAAGATGCGTATACTCTAAATATGAAGTTTGGTTGAGATCTATCCAGCCGTTTCGAAGTGATGGTGGAAAGACCATTCAGGTTTTTCTATAAACCCCCCGTCTATTCAAAGATTTTAAAATATTATGCATATGGAAGCCTTCCCCGGGATGAGTATACTCTATGTATGAAGTTTGGTTGAGATCTATCCAACCGTTTCGAAGTGATGGTGGAAAAACCATTCTGGTTTTCCTATAAACCCCCGGTTTGTTCAAAGATTTTAAAATAATATGCATATCGAAACCTTCCCCGAGATGAGTATACTCTAGATATGAAGTTTAGTTGAGATCTATCCAGTCGTTTCAACGTGATGGTGGAAAAACCGTTCTGGTTTTCCTATAAACCCCCCGAGTATTGAAGGATTTTAAAATGATATGCATATCGGAACCATCCCCGGGATGAATTTACTCTAAATATGAAGTTTGGTTGAGATCTATCCAGCCGTTTCGACGTGATGGTGGAACAGACAAACAAACAGACAGACAAACAGACAAACAGACAAACAGACAAACAGACAAACAAACAGACACGAAACGTAAAAACCACCGTTTCGGTCTTGAGTTGACCTAAAACGGATAAATATCTGAAAAATTGGCAAAACAAAAGAAATTACAGACAGCGGACCCCCTACAATTTTATTTATATAGATGTTCCCTATCAAGCTCCTCTCCTGCTGCAATTGATTCTTGCAATACATTCTAGGTAAGATCCTACTCACCCCTATCCTGACCTTATGTGAAAATCTGTTCTCCTGTGATGTTGTGACAGACAAATAGACAAGAATTGGACCCAACATAGGCTAATACTTGTCCTGTCTGGAGTAAGATCTAAGTATCAGGTTAGTATTCAAAAGTAAAGAGAGGAAGATTATTTTAATATATCGTAGCTGCGGAAGCAAAACCTCGAATGTGATAATACACTCCTTATCCATCATTTCCCTTAAGACTGGTCACGTCATGCAACCACATATTGATATCCAGTCCATAAGAACAATTTTCGTTGCGTTCATTTTCCTATGCGCGTGTGTAAAGGGAAATGAACCTTACTGTACCGTACTCTAGGAATGTAGGTTTGCGTGACATATTTACCCACTCCTAGAGTATGGTGTATTTAAGGTTCATTTTCTTTAGAAGTGCGCATAGGAATATTAACGCAACGAAAATTGTTTCGGTGGACTGCATATCAATAAGTGGATGGAAGGCGTGACCAGTCTTAAGGGAAATAACGGATAGGAAGAGCATTGTCACATTATTGGTTCTGGATCACCAGCTATATTTGCGCCTGTTTTTCTCGGACATATGCAACCTCCTGGGAATTATATCTCTTAATCATATCGTGCGTGCAATCTTGCGCAAAGTTTCGGAGACTGAGTGTTTCTTCAGCATTAGATTTCATCCTGGATAGGGCCTCACCCTCAGAGACGCGCAGGTCATCCACGAGTGTCAATTCGAAAGTCTTGCACCAGGCCTCTCCGAAGGCCACAGCGCATTTTTACACCTTAAGGTAAAGTATAGTGCGATGTTTTCCCTAGTTTTCACTTGGTACGAACATATGGAGTGATTTATTTTTCGTGTTTAGTCTTATACCGTGTTTAAATTAATTTTGTCGGGTAAACTAAAAATGGGTGACAAGAGAACATTGAAATTCCGCCATCGTACGACATGGAGTGTCGAACAGGCTCCTTTCTACCCTTCATAACTCAGACTGCACCTGTCCGACTTGAACCCGCAATCTTGGGATCCAGAGGTCGGCACTCTAGCTCTGATCCTCTAAGAATCTTGCTCGTTAGTAATTTTAATTCGCCTCATATCTCATAATTAATAATTGTAGGTCACATAAATTAATTTTAAAACCAAGAAACAACGAAGTGAAGAACAATCATAATAATATCAGCACCATAAACTTTACCAAAGCTGAGCAGGAGATACACAATTGCATGTGATTCTAGTAAATTAAAATATAATAATATTAGTAATTTAAATGTATTAACCTTTTCTGAGGCTTTGAAAGACGCCAAGGTGTTAGAATTTTGTTTCTCAGCAGCCCTACTTCGTGCTGGTAAATCCACTGGCATAAGATTGGCGTATCTGAGTACCTTCCAGTACCACCGGACAGAATTGGGATCGAACCCGCCGACTTGTCCTCTACCGCCTGACCTACTCAGCCCGGATGAAGAAAGGGAATTGATAGTTCATAATGAGATGATATCAGAATGAAGGTTTGTGAATTTCCTGAAGATAAAAGAATCATTGCATTTGAAGGCTTAACACGGTGCACTTAAACCACATTGTTCATTCGCCGGAACCCCAATTGCTGAGAATGGAATAATCCACACATACTGCTCATGTGGAAGATCAAACTCTACAAAATGACGAATATGTTGTTGTTGTTTGAGTCATCAGTCCATAGACTGGTTTGATGCAGCACTCCATGCCACCCTATCCTGTGCTAAACTTTTCATTTCTACGTAACTATTACATCCTACATCTGCTCTAATCTGCCTGTCATATTCATACCTTGGTCTACCCCTACCGTTCTTACCACCTTCACTTCCTTCAAAAACCAACTGAACAAGTCCTGGGTGTCTTAAGATGTGTCCTATTATTCTATCTCTTCTCCTCGTCAAATTTAGCCAAATCGATCTCCTCTCACCAATTCGATTCAGTATCTCTTCATTCGTGATTCGATCTATCCATCTCACCTGCAGCATTATTCTGTAACGCCACATTTCGAAAGCTTCTATTTTCTTTCTTTCTGAGCTAGTTATCGTCCATGTTTCACTTCCATACAATGCCACGCTCCACACGAAAGTCTTCAAAAACATTTTTCTAATTCCAATATCAATGTTTGAAGTGAGCAAATTTCTTTTCTTAAGAAAGCTCTTCCTTGCTTGTGCTAGTCTGCATTTTATGTCCTCCTTACTTCTGCCATCATTAGTTATTTTACTACCCAAGTAACAATATTAATCTACTTCCTTTAAGACTTCGTTACCTAATCTAATATTTCCTACATCACCTGCCTTCGTTCGACTGCACTTCATTACTTTTGTTTTGGACTTATTTATTTTCATCTTGTACTCCTTACCCAAGACTTCATCCATACCATTCAGCAACTTCTCGAGATCTTCTGCAGTCTATGATAAAATAACAATATCATCGGCAAATCTCAAGGTTTTGTTTTCCTCTCCTTGGACTGTGATTCCCTTTCCAAATTTCTCTTTGATTTCCTTTACTGCCTGTTCTATGTAAACATTGGAAAGGAGAGGGGAAAACTGCAGCCCTGCCTCACTCCTTTCTGGATTGCTGCTTCTTTTTCAAAGCCCACGATTCTTATCACTGCAGACTGATTTTTATACAGATTGTAGATAATTCTTCGTTCTCGGTATCTGATCCCTATCATCTTCAGAATCATAAATAGCTTCGTCCAATCAACATTATCGAATGCCTTTTCTAGATCTACAAATGCCATGTACGTGGGCTCCTCCTTGATTCGATCCTCTAAGATCAGACGTAAAGTCAGGATTGCTTCACGTGTTCCTACATTTCTTCTGAAGCCAAACTGATCTTCTCCCAACTCAGCTTTAACTTGTTTTTCCATTCTTCTGTAGATAATACGTGTTAAAATGTTGTAGGCATGAGATACTAAACTAATGGTGCGGTAGTTTTCACACCTGTCAGCACCGGCTTTCTTGGGAATAGGTATAACAACATTCTGTCGAAATTCGGATGGGACTTCTAATGTCTCATACATCTTGCACACTAAATGAAATAACCTTGCCATACTGTTTTCTCCTAAGGCAGTCAGTAATTCAGAAGGAATATCATCAATTCCAGGTGCCTTGTTCCTATTTAGGTCACTCACAGCTCTGTCAAATTCTGACCTCAAAATTGGGTTTCCAATTTCATCAGCATCAACAGCCTCTTCATGTTCCAGAACGAAATTATCTACATCTTTACCTTGATACAACTGTTTGATATTTTCCTGCCATCTTTCTGCTTTGTCTTCTATCCCTAGAAGTGGCTTTCCATCTGAGCTCTTAATATTCATGCACCTAGATTCCCTTTCTCCCAAGGTTTCCTTGATTTTCCTGTATGCAGCATCTACCTTTCCCAGGACCATACAGCCTTCGACATCCTTGCACTTCTCCTTCAGCCATTCTTCCTTAGCTACCTTGCACTTTCTATCCACTTGATTCTTTAATCGCCTGTATTCTTTTCTGCCCTCTTCATTTCTAGCATTCTTGTATTTTCGTCGTTCATCAATCAGGTCTAGTATCTCCTGAGTCATCCACTGATTCTTAGTTGATCTTTCCTTCTTTCCTAACATTTCTTCAGCAGCCCTACTGACTTCATTTTTCATGATTCTCCACTCTTCCTGTATAGAGTTTCCTTCAGCCTTTTCATTTAGTCCTTGTGCAACATGTTCCTTGAAACAATCCCTCACACTCTTTTCTTTCAACTTGTCTAGATCCCATCTTTTTGCATTCTTTCCTTTCTTCAATTTCTTCAACTTCAGATGGCATTTCATGACCAACAAGTTGTGGTCAGAGTCCATGTCTGCTCCTGGGAAAGTTTTGCAATCCAACACCTGGTTTCTGAATCTCTGCCTAATCATAATGAAGTCTATTTGATACCTTCCAGTGTCTCCAGGTCTCGTCCACGTACACAGCCGTCGTTTGTGGTGTTTGAACCAAGTATTGGCAAGGACTAAATTATGATCAGTGCAGAATTCAACCAGCCGACTTCCTCTTTCGTTCCTTTGTCCCAATCCAAATTCTCCTACTGTACTACCTTCCCTTCCTTGTCCTACCACTGCATTCCAGTCTCCCATCACAATTACTTTCTCATCACCTTTTACATATTGTATTAAATCTTCTATCTCCTCATATATTCTTTCAATTTCTTCATCATCCGCTGAACTAGTAGGCATATAGACTTGCACTCTTGTGGTGGGCATTGGTTTGGTGTCTATCTTGACGACAATAATTCTTTCACTATGCTGGTCGTAGTAGCTTACCCGCTGCCCTTATTTTCTTATTCATTATTAATCCAACTCCTGCATTTCCACTGTTTGATTTTGTTTTGATAATTCGGTAGTCGCCTGACCAAAAATCCTGTTCTTCCTGCCAACGTACTTCACTTATACCAACTACATCTAACTTTAGCCTATCCATCTCCCTTTTCAGATTCTCTAACCTACCACAACGATTCAAACTTCTAACATTCCACGCTCCGACTCGCAAAATGTCAGTATCCATCTTCCTGACTATCGCCCCCTCTCGTGTAGTCCCCACCCGGAGATCCGAATGGGGGACTAGTTTACCTCCGGAATATTTTACCCGGGAGTAAGCCATCATCAGTACATCATTCATACAGAGAGAGCTGCATGTCCTCGGGAGGTAATTACGGCTGTAGTTTCCCGTTGCTTTCAGCCGTGTAGCAGTATCAACACAGCTAAGCTATGTTGAGTATTATTACAAGGCCGTATCAGTCAATCATCTAGACTGCCGCCCTTGCAACTACCGAAAGGCTGCTACCCCCCTTTCGATGAACCATTCGTTAGTCTGGTCTCTCAACAGATACCCATCCGATAAGGTTGCACCTGCGGCTCGGCTATCTGCATCATTGGGACACGCAAGCCTCCCCACCGCGGCAAGGTCACATGGTTCGCATAGTGAAATATGAAAAACTATGTTAAAATAATTTCTGGTTAATTCAGTGAAAATTATGACGGCAAAACATTCCCAAATTTCCTTAATCTTAAAAGTCATTCCAGTCCATAAATCGTGTTTTGTGTATTATTACAGAATTCTTAATTCAGGTCCCACTTCCGCGTTTCCAGAGAATCATTACGAGAGATCGAATGTTGTAAAAATGTTCGCAGACCGCAATACTTGTTATTATGTCTGAACTGATAAAAGAGTCTGGCAGGTGTTGCTCGCCCCCTAGTAGGCCTATGGCACAGCGTGGTACTTTCTATGTAAGCGAATTATTCTTGGTTCTGCTCCCTCCTTTTAGCGACTAGGTACAATGTGTTTATCTTCCCCCTGATCTCTAATTTTCTTGAATATTGTCTGACATACAAAGTTACACCTACCTCGTCTCATAGTAAAATATGTCGACGGACTAGTTATAATAATAATAATAATAATAATAATAAAAATAATAATAATAATAATAATAATAATAAGTCCTTCCTGGCCGGTTACCATTTATATACGGTCGGAACAACTGTGAATTGAACACAGTTATAGGGCAGAATGCCCTTACTGATGCTTTTATTGTATGGGGTTGGCAGTGCGAGGTGTGGTAATTAGATGAAGACTAGTTTTAAGACGACGACAATCACCCAGACCCAGAGTGGAGGAATTAAGCAAACGCGGCTAAAATCACTGACCCGGCCGGGAATTGAACCCTAAACCCTCTGAACCGATGGCCACTACGCTAACGTTTCATCAAACAAGGCCGACATAATAATAATAATAATAATAATAATAATAATAATAATAATAATAATAATAATAAACTCCGCCTTCAGTAGCGACTAGGTGGATTGTGTAGCTCAGTAATTGCTGTTGCCGGCCCCAGGCCTGGATAAAGGAGGAGGGTTGCAATTAGTCTGTAAAACAGATGCATCAGTAATAACGAAGGCAGTCCAAGACTAACAATCCTGGTTGTATTTGGAGTGAACAATTGCTTCAAACAAACTAAAGTTTACAAGCTTGATAGCACAAAGGAAACAAACTATTTCCCCAGGTGGTAATTCAATGCAGAAATCCACCGTCGCTAACAAGTGATGCGCGCAAACCATTCGGATTCTGGGGGAGATGCAACGTCAAGCTGCAGACGAGTCGGAGCTTCACAGACGAAGAAACTTCCGAATGAGATGGTTACCGTTTTTTAAGGGCAATACCCAAAAACTGTAACGAAGAACACTCCAATCTTTGGCACGGTATTTGCTGTCAACACCTCAATCATTAGGTCTGACTTAAATTCTGAACCTATAACGTCCACCTATAATGTCCACGACCAAAACAAAAAAAATATACCGAGAACACAGGTAGATTTTGGAACACCCTCGGTAACAGAAGTGCAAAACCCCCAAAACACTACGTCAAGATCTTAATGGGTGATTTCAACGCACAACTAGAATGGGAACAGAAATACAGACACATCATTCGGCGATACTCGGCTCGTAAGAGTATCAGCGAGAATAGAAAACGTATTGTTGAATAATGTGAAAATCATAACCTCCAGATGATGTCCACCCAATTTCGACACCTTTCCAGGAAAATATACTACGTGGCGATCACCAAACATAGGGGAGAATTCCAATTAGACCAAGTCATCACGATGGTACAGTCCCTAAATAATGAATGCCATAGTCAAAAGAGGATGAATATAGATTCAGATCATTATGTCTCAGTAGTTAATTTCAGATCCACCCCTCCAAACAAGGAAAAGAACCAACCTGCTATAACCCGGTTCGACACAAAGAAAGTCAGAGAAAATTCGAACGAATTCAAAGAACTTGTTCGAACAGTGGACTTGTACTTCAACAATACAAAAAGGCAGATGGTTCAAGTTGCAAAAGAATAACAGAGGTTAAAATAAGAAACATGCCTGTTGGCAGGAAAGTTGCGAACAAGCCTTGATGGATCGTTTACGTACTTGAAAAATGTACTACACGTCCAAAATAGAGGAAGATTGGGACATATACAAGGCCGAACGGGCAAAAATAGGGAAGATACTAAGGAGTGAAAAACGCAGGTACGAAAAGGGACAAATGAACAAGATTGAGCAAGTCTTCCAGCGAAGTGAGTCCCTAGAATATTACAGGGGGTTTAAAAATAAAATGAAGGGTACAAGCCTCCCTTCCTCTGCTTTCAAAGGAAAGGTTGAATTTTAGCAAAATCAAACGAAGAAAACTCTGAAGTCCTTGCCGAATACTTCAACGAACTTCAAAATTGTGAAAAAAAGTTAGCCTAATCAGAAGCAACAAACCAACATGCCAAAACCAGACGTTTTATCCCACGGATCGCGGCGATATCAAACGCCACACAGGGAGCCTAAAAAACAACAAGGCCTCCGGTGAAGAATCCTTGATGAAGCAATAGACGTCTTTCATAAGACCGTAATTGAAATATGGAAAAAGGACAACTACTGGAGGAGGAATAGAAGGTGGCTTTAATCCTACCTTTACATAAGAAAGGAAATACCAGAGATACAAAATAACTATCGTGGTACCGCATTACTCCCAGGACCATACAAGATTCTATCGTTATCCATCCTAGAACGACTAAAAGAAGCAAGTTGAGTGCTCGCTTTGATAATTCCAAGGAGGTTTCCGGAAAGGCCGATCAGCAGCAGAGCAGATCCCAAATCTTAAAACGATAGTAAGGTTTCATATCGTCGCTGCCGGAACAAAACCTCCTATGTGAAATGTTTTAGCTCAGAACTTTGACCGGTAAGGTTCTGTCTTCTAAGGTGCAATATTGTGTGAATGTGGTCAAGGCATTCTCGCTCTTCATAATGTATATACTGCGGGTCGGTATATCTTCATATATATTATCATATAGGAGGTTTTGTTCCGGCAACGACGATATGTAGACAGGCTCAACACACTTGTGTACATTTGTAGACTTCAGAAACTCACACGACTCCAGTGACCGGGATGTGTTGCTTCAGATAATTGCAGAAATGGGAATCTATGCAAAACTGCTAGCAGCAATACGAGCCACCCTCACTAATACCATCTCAAAGGTAAAAGTTGAAGGATGCTACTCCACACCCTTTGAAATTAAAAAGGGGGTTAGGCAGGGAGATGGACTCACGCCACTCTTATTCAACTGAGTAGTGGAGAAATTAATACAGGAGTGGCGTCAGATACTACAAGGTAGAAACTTGTTCAGACCTTTAAGGATTGGAACGAAGAATAATTGAGTAGAAATTGACTGCTTAGCTTTTGCGGATGATATGGCAATAATGACAGAAAATTTTGAAACTCCAACAAAAGAAATTAATGTGCTGAAAGAGGTAGCAGAACAAACAGGCTTGCAGATATTCTTCGAAAAGACGGAAGTAATGTCAAACATCAAACACAACACGGCCCAATTGAGCAACAAATATGGAGCAGTAAACAATGTGCATAGGTTTGAAATAACTTGGTGAGTGGATCGAATGAAACGGACTAGATACAGAGACCTAAGCAGCCAGAGCAATCATAATGGAGGTAGCTTTCCAAACCACTCGAAAGATATATAACAAAAGGTGCTTTTTCCTATAAATACCAAAATGCGCCATTATAACACTGTCGTCAAGCCGGTACAACTCTATGCGTCAGAATGCTTTATCCTCACTCAGAAATGTGCGCTCGCTAAGTTAGAGCGAAAGGAAAGAAAGTTTCTCCACAACATTCTTGGTCCAAACTACAAAAACGGTCTGTACATAAGAAAATCCAAACAAGAAATATACTCTAAGATAGATAAGATCACGGACACAATGAGAAAATGTAGGGCTGGCTTCTACGGTCCCCAACGGCGGAAGGACGACTCTTGATGTGCAAAACGCATTTTTAACAATTTTGACTCAAAAACAAAAAAAAACACTTCCCTGGTATGTTTACGTGAAGAGAGATCTCGCAGAAATGGGCCTGCGACCAGATGACGCCCACAAACGAGACCTTTCCAGAACAAGCTTTGTGACTTTAGGGACTTTCGGGCGTGTAAAGTGGACAACCGGTGCAAGGCTGTCGGATCACCATACTCGACACAGCGAGCTAATGAAAGCCTACTGGATCAATCGAACTGAGTAAACGCCAGAATCTATTATGAAACTTATCGTGGTCCCTAGCTGGTCAATTAGAAAACAAAAACAAAATAATAGTTATAATAATTAAAAATTAAATGGCGTACGGCCTTTAACGCCGAGAGTGTCCGAGGACATGTTCGGCTCGCCAGGTGCAGGTCTCTTTTTTCTTTGACACACGTAGGCTACCTGCGCGTCGTGATGAGGATGCAATGATGTTGAACACGACACATACACTCAGACACTGTGCCAGCGAAATTAACCAATCATGCTTAAAATTTCCGACCCTGCTGGGAATCGTACCCGGGATCCCTGTGGCCAAAGACCAGAACGCTAACCATTTAGCTATGGAGCCGAACATAATAATAATATTAATAATAATAATAATAATAATAATAATAATAATAATAATAATAATAAATAGGTGAAAGTTTTGAGCCTAGCCACTATTAGGTAGACCGATTTTCTGTCAAATAAAATAAAATATACATTATACGACTTTGAATATACATATCTATGGCCTTCTTTAAAAACTCGTATGTCCCAATGCTCTTGCTACCCATTATATTCCTTAAGAGTGGTCACGCCTCCCAGCCACATATTTATATGTACTCCATCAAAATAATTTTCGTTGTGTTCATTTTCCTATGCTAGTGTGTAATGGAAGATAGGCCTTACCATACCGTATTGTAGGGATGATGGTTGCACGGTGATTTTACGCAATTCTACAGTTAAAGTTCTTTTTCCTTTACAGATGAGCATAGGAAAATGAACACAACGAAAATTATTTTCATGGACTGAATATAAATGTGTGGCTGTGAGGTGTGACCAGTCTTAAGGAATATAATGGGTAGGAGGTGCATTTGGTCATACGAGGTTGTAAATGAAAGCCATTGATATAAGCTTTGGGACAGTGTATGCTCCGCTGTAATATGATCATCAAATGACACTTTCATACACATTATTTTATTGAAAGTGTTCTTAGCAAGTCATTGTCTGGTGGGACTCCCAATGCAGCTCCTTCTCCATCATAAAATGCAAATATATCTGATCTATGTTCCAAGTTAGTTCAAACACAAGTTTGTTAAAATACAGCAGGTTTCTGCGTTGTTCGATGTATCGTCGGCTTTCTTCTAAAACCTCGTATGTTACAATGTCCTTCCTACCCATTATATTCCTTAACACTGGTAACGCCTCACAGCCACATATTTATATGCAATCCATCAGAACTTTTTCGTAGTGTTCATTTTCCCGTGAAAGCGTGTAGAGAAAAATGGACCTTACCATACAATATTGTAGGGATGTTGTTTTCATGGCGAATTTAAGCACTCCTACAGTACAACGTATTTAACGTTCATTTCCCTTTAAACATAAGCATAAGAAAATGAACACAACGAAAATTGTTCTGATGGACTGTACATCCGCATGTGGCTGGGAGGCGTGACCAGTCTTAAGGAAGAAAATTGATAGGAAGTGCATTGGGTGATACGAGGTTTTAGAAGTAAACCATCGATATGTTCCATAATTTCTACGATTGAAACAGGTATATGTACAAATTGTGGGAAATAAAATATATCTGAATGATGGAAATAATATCATTTCTGTAACGATTGTGATAAACCGGGTACGTGACAATGCACTTCCTAACCATTATTTTCCTTAAGACTGGTCACGCCTCTCAGCCACGTACGGATATGCAGTCCATCAGAACAATTGTCGTTGTGTTCATTTTCATATGCCGACATACACAGGAAAGTGAACCTTACATACCTTGTAGCATGATCCTGCTGCAGAAATGTGTGCATGAATCCGTCGTATAGTATAATGTATGTAAATTTCATTTTCCTGTACACATAGGCATAGGAATATGAACACAAGGAAAATTGTTCTGATGGACTGCATATCCGTAAGTGGCTGAGAGTCCTGACCAGTCTTCAGGAAAATAATGGTTAGGAGGTACATTGAAAGTTACCCGTTTTTTCACAATTGTTACAGATGTATTATGAACTGGGAAAATTTGTTGTGGTAATTATTTTCTAATTGTTTTTCTTCATTACAGGATTTCGGCTGTACTATCATCAATCATTCCCCACTGATCTGCGTTTAGGGCAGTCACCCAGGTGGCAGATTCCAAATGAGTTGTTTTCCTAGCCTTTATGAAAAATATTTCAGGCAAGCTCTAAATTTATCGAAACATCCCTTGGTAAATGATTCCAGTCCCTAATTTCTCTTTCTATAAATATATATTTGCCCCACTCTTTCATTTTACATTTCAAATTTATCTTCATATTATGTTCTGTCCTACTTTTACAAACTCCATTCAACCTTATTATGGCGGCCCCGCAGTGTAGAGGTAGCGTGCCTGCCTCTTTCCCCGAGGCTCCGTGTTCGATTACCGGCCAGGTCATGGATATTTACCTGGATCTGAGGGTTGGTTCGAGGTCCACTCAGCCTACGTGATTACAATAGAGCTGCTATCTGACGGTGAGGTGGCGGGACATGCCTGGTATACAACGCACAAGTGACACATTCATTGCATGACTATCCCTGATGTGCTCGGATCCATTTTTTGACTGGAGTGTACTGCTTAAACAAGAGGACGCTCTCTCGTACTCCAGTTCTCGAAATATTTCAATATTCATTCTAGGCGCACCTTTCGCGTGTCTATTTGGACCCTCACCTCATAAATTATCGCAGTTTTTGTCACATTCAATTCAGTCAGTCTTGATGAATTTTCTTCCAAAAGTCTCCTTGAAGACTGAATGGGATAGGAAAAGGCTAGGAGTGGGAAGGATGTGGCCGTTTGCTAAATTAAGATACAGTCCGCAATATTTGCTGGCGTGAAAAAGGTAATCCACGGAAAACCACCTTCAGGGCTGCTGACAGTGGAGTTGGAACACACTATCTGACAGCTACGTGGCCCAAACCGCACAGACACTCGCTCGGTGCATATGACTATTTATATCAGTTGGAAGCTATAATAATTACTTAAGTGCTATCCTCATCATAATATTAGAGGGTTATACGAAGTTCTACGGTATTTTATTTGAGTAGACAGCCTGAAAAGGATACAGTAAGACAGGATGTTTGCAGGTATGCATGACTAAAAATGTTTGATCCTCGGGCCGATGACCTCGATGTTAGGCCCCTTTAAACAGCAAAAATCAATCAATCAATCAATCAATCAATCAATCAATCAATCAATCAATCAATCAATCAATCAATCAATCAATCAATCAATCAATCAATCAATGTTTTATCCATCTGTAAATGAGACGATGATATGGGCAGTTCCAGTTTGTTGTAGTTTGTTTAAAGCAATGGAAGAGCCGAAATTTATTTCGTCTGGGAAATTTACTCTTAGGTGACTGTTTGCCCCACCTTTTCTTTCACACAGTGCATTTCATTTCCGTCAGAGACATTACGTTCTTTTGTATGAGACGACCTTTCTCAACACCAATTCCATGACACTTGCTGATATTTATTTATAGACTGAGTTCGTTAATTTGTTGAATGCCATTCCTAGGCGAGCTGTAGAGGGGATTCAGTATTCTTGCAAACAATGAATACGTCATCGGCGAAACTTATAGCAGTTACTGGATCATGGTCTGGGTTAAACTGATAATCATATTGGTTGTTAATTGGTTTCACTCCAAGCTCACTCAAAACGTGGTCAATAGCAAGGTTTAAAAATGTGGGCGAAAAAGATGAGTCCTGAGTTACACTTCTAGTATAATTGATTTACTTAGGAGCCCTTTAGATCGATATTGCGTCACGTTACCTGTTTCGAGGTGGGGTACCAGACTGAAGAGAATGCTTGAAATCGGCAGTGACATCAAAGTTCTTTTCAAATGATTGTGGCCAACGTTTGTGAAAGCTTCCCTAATCTCTAGGAAAACAACTGCCACATTCCCTTTCTTCAGCACAGCTTCTCGTAGAACAGAATCTAGTAAGGCGGTATTGATATCAGCGCCTGAAGCCTTGGTGAAATTTCTCTGGTAATATATCTATTGGTCCGCCTCTGCGGTGTAGTGTTTAGTGTGATTAGCTGTCACCCCCGGATGCCCGGATTCGATTCCCAACTCTGACACGAAATTTAAAAAGTGGTACGAGGGCGGGAACGGGGTCCACTCAGCCTCGGGAGGTCAACTGAGTACAGGGTGGTTCGATCCGCACCTCAACCATCCTCGAAGTGTTTTTACGTAGTTTCCCACTTCTCCTGCAGTCAAATGACGGGATGGTACCAAACGTAAGGCCACGGCCGCTTTATTTCCTCTTCTTTGTCAATCCCTCCCAATCTTCCAGTCCCCCACTAAGACCCCTGTTTAGCATAGCAGGTGAAGCCGCCTGAGCAAGGTACTGACCATCCTCCTCAATTGTATCCCCCGACCCAATGTCTCAAGCTCCAGGACACTGCCCTTGAGGCGGTAGAGGTGGGATCCCTCGCTCAGTCCGAGGGTAAAACCAACCCTTTCAGATTAAGAAAGAAAGAACAAATCTACTGCAGTGCTTTCCAGAGATGAATCAATTCCTTCCTTAAAATGTCACTTCCTCATTTCCAATATCTAGGTGAAGTCGCACGCCTTCTGTTATATTGGGGTAATAATCGTCACGGACCACGGGTGCCCATACGTATCTTAAAAATATTCAAATACCTCATCACCGAGCTCGATAGCTGCAGTCGCTTAAGTGCGGCCAGTATCCAGTATTCGGGAGATAGTAGGTTCGAACCCCACTGTCGGCAGCCCTGAAAATGGTTTTCCGTGGTTTCCCATTTTCACACCAGGCAAATGCTGGGGCTGTACCTTAATTAAGGCCACGGCCGCTTCCTTCCCACCCCTAGCCCTTTCCTGTCCAATCGTCGCCGTAAGACCTATCTGTGTCGGTGCGACGTAAAACAACTAGCAAAAAAAATACCTCGTCAGGACAGACTATAATTCATTTTGGCATTGGAATACACATCTTATAGTTTTCCTTGGCTACGTAGTAATATTGCAAATCTGATACCTCCTTTCGTCGCTCCTTTGGGGATGTTGGATTCCAAATTTCACTTATCGATCTGTATTTGTGTTACATTTTGTATTTTGATAATATTTACGAAATTAATGTTCATGGTCTGGAAAAATTCTACTATGGAGGCGGAAAACAGGGTGCAGCTTTCAATGAACTTGTCAAAATCCTTATCAATCATATCCTGCCCAAAATTTGGATAGGAAGAGCATTGGAAGATACGAGGTATTCTATCTAGGGTATCGATGAGTCTATTTCCCAATGAAGCTCTGTGTAGGGAGGACTTGGATATGTCCGAAATATTAAGGCAAAATTTGAAATATTGCGTATATCTTTAGAGCAGCATAATTATCGAATTAATAATTATGTACTGTAATTACATTTTCTATATTTATTTGGTACTTCAGAACAATGTTATAAATTTACTTTTCAATTAATTCACTTAATTATAACTTCGTTTAAATCGACAGCAGCAGGGTAGTTTCACAGCATGGTACGGCTAATTTCACAGCAGACCATCCTTCCTTTATGTTCCTTGAAGCTGCCTACAAAGGGATCCACTGCATAACTAACAACATTTACCACCGTATCAGAATATGTTCAGAAGATGTAATAAACTGGTCAGGTCTCCTCCTCGCGCTTTGGTGAATTTATATTGACGGTGCGCGAGCAATACCTCGTATCCCACGATGTTCTTCCGATCTATTATCCTCCTTAAAACTGGCCACACCTCCCATACACAGGTAGATGTGAAGTCCATCAGAACAACGTTCGTTATGTATATTTTCCTGTGCGCGTGTGTAAAGGAAAATAAAACTTAAATGCATTATACTGTACCAGTGCGTAAATACTTCTTTAAAATATACATTCCCACAGTACGGTAATATAAAGTTAATATTCCTTTACATATTGGCATAGGAAAGTGAACGCCACGAACGTTATTCTGATGGACTGCATGTCCATATGTGGCTGGGTGGCGTAACCGTCTTAAGAAAAATCATGTATAGGAAGAGCATTGTGGGATACGAGGTATTGCTGGCGCAACTTCTATATTTCAAATATTGTAGATATATCCGAACTTCCCCAGCAGCACTTTAAGAGATGCTGATGTGCTGGAATGCGGCACTACATCCACCGTCATGGGTCACTCACATTTCAAAATGCCAAACGCCAACCGATAGCTACAGATTTCGACTCCGTGACCTTGAACACGAGCACGTAAAGAACCACGTCATGCAGCAGATAAAGGATCTGAAATTGCATCGACAGTTACTTTACTATTATTCAACAATTATATTTAACATTTTCTTTCTACGTTCTGTTATAGCACATCATAATTACGTACAGCAGGTACAGGATCCTTGTGGTCACAAACAACCCATTCGTGTTTATTAAGGAGTAATTTTTAATTTTTTGTGTAATTCCTTCAACTCTAATCGTTTCGAAGAAACACTGGATAATTGGAATTTCGTCTTTATATAGGGGTCCATAATTGTCGGTATGTACAGGAGTTTCTCGTATTTAGGCACTTCTAAATTTGTACGAACTAGTCAGGGATTTGAACCACCTACAGTGAAACACCGATCACAGGTTATGATGGGTTAGAGTGATCAGGACATATAAATATCGGAGAACCTGAGATGTTCCTTACTCGTTTACTGACTTTAAAAATATATATCAAACTGCATTTGACTGGAAATTATGACAATTGATATTCATTAAATAAAATACACAATCGTCGAACCTTGTACTCACACTTACTTCTTACCACCTTACTTACACATACGTTATTTGATGGGCGCCAGCTACCGCTCAGTGCAGCAACAATAGAATGAAAATCTTGACTATCTCTATGGTGTAGGGCAATAAGCTTACTTTTGACAACATACCATATAAGTTCTGGGAAAAGGAGATTGGCGTTCGGTTTCCCCATTTAATTTGAGGTTATCGAATTCTGTCATTGAAATAATGCTATGAACTCATTTGATCGAACAAAATATATTCTTTAAATTGTATAGAAAAAATAGTAAGTCTTGCTGCGATAAAACAGATGAGAATACGAAATTATGACATTGCAATTGAAAGAAACTAGGCATGAATTTGAATTCTTCTTGACCGGACATTTAACAATTATACACGAAATATATCCCTCACTTGTTCACTTGACTGTGCCTTTAACACTTTGAGTGTAATTACGACGTATTCCTTAGATCTGGTGTTTAGTGTAGATGTGTTACGCCTAATTTGGTGATGTATCCCTGTGACTGCTTCTTCTCCATATCATATGACTTCTTTGTAAGTATGTATGGTATGACTTCATTGCAAGTGTATCCTTCTGTGACTCCATGGCAAGCCTTTGCGTCCGTATCTTCAACTAAGTGACCGACTGAGGCCTCTCCATCTCGTTCAGTAAATGACCAACTGTGGCCTCTCCTTCCAATAGAATAACGACTGACGCTAAAATATGCAGCCACCTTTTATAGACGTTGGTTGACGCACCTACGTAATCTCCAGAAATAACTACGATCTACTCCCACCTCGCGACAAATATTACACCCGATGGCGAAATCCCCCGCGGCACCCAGTAGGTATCTCCAAGAACGTGAGCTACGATGACGTAGCAATGACTTAGCAGTAATGCCATCAGTATTTCGCAATGCTACAATGTCACATCCACATCTGATTTACATCAATTCTCACTGTACATGTTTTAGTGTTAATCTACACACACGTATATATGCATATGTTTACCTACAATCAGGCAAGTGACAAGCATTGCAGAATTGAAATGAATAATAATTATCATACAATAATAGTAATCTCACAGATAAAATAATAATAATAGTACGGACATAATAATAATAACAACAATAATATTAATAATAATAATAACAATAATAATATCACCGATGAAATAATAATGATAATAATAAAAATACAGATATCATCTTGTAACGGGATGTGAACCGTTACAAAAACTATGAAAGAATGCAGATTTGGTGACAGAAATCAAGGGAAAGATTATTAGTATTTTCAACGAATGGGGGGGGAGAGATGAGGGAATATAATATAACAGAACGCTTCAGGAATATTTGGTTTCAGGGAGAGGAAGAATATTTCAGTAAGATGGAAATGAAGGAATCAGATGAGATCTCATAACTTTCATATACATCTGTATTGCTGCGTATCTTGGATGTTTGCATTAGAATAATGTATATATTAGTAAGAGTAGTCAGGCGTTCGTCAAGACAGACACATTATCAGGACAACAGTGACTGTTCACCTGGCTTCCTCAACGTACATATAGAGAAAAATGCACCGGAAAATTCAACTGGACTGTTAGGGTTAATTTATTTATTTCTGATAAGCCTTCTTTTTTACGTTTACAAGCTGCTCTCACTTCAATATTCCACCAAGATGTTCGCCTTTTCCCATCTTTACATACAGTTGTTCCTAGGCATTCCCTTGCTGTTTCTACTACAGCATGCCGGTATGCCACCCATTCACTTTCTATATCCTGAACCTGCTTATTGGCTACTGCTCGAAACTTCTCGCTAATCATATCCATGTACTCCTAATTTCCTCGTTCTGGAGATTTTCTACCCTTATTCGTTTGCAGACTGATTTCACTTTCTCTACCCTAGGCCTAGAGATACTTAGCTCACTACAGATCAGATAGTGGTCAGTATCATCGAAATATCCCCGGAGAACTCGTACATCCGTAACAGATTTCCTGAATTCGAAGTCGGTTGAGAAATAGTCTATTATGGATCCGGTATCCCTAGCCCCCAATGTGTAGCGGTGATTAGCCTTATGCTAGAAGAATGTATTCGTAACTGCTAAACCCATACTAGCACATAAGTCCAGAAAACGCTTCCCATTCCCATTAGCTTCCATATCTTCCCCACATTTACAAATCACCCTTTCATATCCTTCAGTTCTATTCCCAACTCTTGCATTGAAATCGCCCATTAGCACTATTCTATCCTTGCTGTTGACCCTGACCACGATGTCACTCAATGCTTCATAAAACTTGTCAACTTCATCCTCATCTGCACCCTCACTTGATGAATACACGGACACAATTCTTGTCCTAATTCCTCCAACTGGCAAATCTATCCACATCATTCGCTCATTTACGTGCTTAACAGAAACTATGTTGCGTGCAATGGTATTCCTGAGAAAGAGCCCTACCCCAGACTCTGCCCTTCCCTTTCTAACACCCGTCAAGTACACTTTATAATCTCCTATCTCTTCCTCTTCCTCGTTATCTCCCCTTACCCGAATATCACTTACTCCTAGCACATCCAGATGCATCCTCTTTGCTGACTCAGCCAGTTCTACCTTCTTTCTTCCATAGGCCCCATTAATATTGATAGCTCCCCGTCGAATTCCATTTCGTTCGCCAAGTTGTTTCCAAGGAGTCCCTCGCCTGTCAAGTGGGAGTGGGACTCCATTACTCCCATAGGTCCGAGGCTTGCTTAAAATGTTCTGAGCTCGGTAAATTCATGAAGCAGTATGCTACCCTACTTGCACATAGTCCAAGTGACGACCTCTCCTCTAACGGGATATGGACCTCCGGTGAATTGTTTAGTCCTAGCCGCCTGAGCACAAGGAGGGCTATGACTCATAATATGTCCGAGATGCCCACTCCCATTCCATAGCAACTGGTATACCGACTCTCAGGACCACTGACTAGGCCACTCAGCCGTTGCCCATGGTTCATGAACTAGGGCGTGACTACAGTAACCCACACCATGAACCATTGCATTGTATAATATATTTTTTAAACTTAATTTCATATACAATTAATGTTGTTTAATGTTGCAGGGGGCATTATAATTTTGGAAGTATGCAACCTCTTCACAGTAAGATGTTAAGGAGTACAGCAACCTTGTCGGCAGCATAACCAAGACTTTTGTATAACCCGTAGTAGTTGAATTTTGTAATGAATTACACAATAAATATTCAGTTAAATTTAAGATGTTCTACTTATTACATACCCTTTTCCTCCTCACACCTGTAAAATATTTTGCTAGTCGTCACCATTTTTATTTTATGAAAGTTTAGGCTGAATGGCTTCTAGTTCTGAGAATTTACAGAAGTCTGAAGTATTCAGTCCGCATTATGTAAATACGATCGAACCTGCAAAGTTTGTGAGGGAAAGCCCGCGTCTCAACCGTTTGAGGCATTCGGCTTGGCAGGGTAAGTTAGGTGGTGGTATACACTTTGTAATTACTAGATTGTGTGTCCAAAAAAGCCTTGATTAAATTCCGATACTCTCCACAGTGCTCTTATATAGTGAGGCATATAACGCTGTTGATGGTTATTTGTCCGTCGAATGGAGAAGTAAAGCCTTCAGCAGACCTCTCAATGCTATTCGATAGGAGAAGGCTCCTCCTCTGCGAACCATGTGATCTTGCCTCGGTGAGGAGGCTTGCGTGTCCCAATGATGCAGATAGCCGAGCCGCAGGCGCAACCATATCGGATGGGTATCTGTTGAGAGACCAGACTAACGAATGGTTCATCGAAAGGGGGGGTAGCAGACTTTCGGTAGTTGCAAGGGCGGCAATAGAGATGATTGACTGATACGGCCTTGTAATAACACTCAACATGGCTTATCTGCGTTGATACTCCTATGCGGCTGAAAGCAACGAGAAACTACAGCCGTAACTACCACCCGAGGACATGCAACTCTCTCTGTACGAATGATGTACTGACGATGGCTTCCTCCCGGGTAAAATATTCCGGGTGGGGACTACACGAGAGGGGGCAATCATCAGGAAGATGGATACTGACATTCTGCGAGTCGGAGCGTGGAATGTTAGAAGTTTGAATCGTTGTGGTAGGTTAGAGAATCTGAAAAGGGAGATGGATTTAGCTAAAGTTAGATGTAGTTGGTATAACTGAAGTACGTTGCCAGGAAGAACAAGATTTTTGGTCAGGCGACTACCGAATTATCAACACAAAATCAAACAGGGGAAATGCAGGAGTTGGTTTAATAATGAATAAGAAAATAGGGCAGCGGGTAGGCTACTACGACCAGCATGGTGAAAGAATTATTGTCGTCAAGATAGACACCAAACCAATGCCTACCACATTTGTGCAGGACTATATGCCCACTAGTTCAGCGGATGATGAAGAAATCGAAAGAATATATGAGGAGATAGAAGATTTAATACAATATGTAAAAGGTGACGAGAATCTAATTGTGATGGGAGACTGGAATGCAGTGGTAGGCCAAAGAAGAGAAGGTAGTACGGTAGGAGAATTCGATTTGGGACAAAGGAACGAAAGAGGAAGTCTGCTGGATGAATTCTGCACTGATCATAATTTAGTCCTTGCCAATACTTGGTTCAAACACCACAAACGACGGCTGTATACGTGGACGAGACCTGGAGACACTGGAAGGTATCAAATAGACTTCATTATGATTAGGCGGAGATTCAGAAACTAGGCGTTGGATTGCAAAACTTTCCCAGGAGCAGACGTGGACTCTGACCACAACTTGTTGGTCATGAAATGCCATCTGAAGTTGAAGAAATTGAAGAAAGGGAAGAATGCAAAAAGATGGGATCTAGACAAGTTGAAAGAAAAGAGTGTGAGGGATTGTTTCAAGAAACATGTTGCACAAGGACTAAATGAAAAGGCTGAATGAAACACTATAGGGGAAGAGTGGACAGTCATGAAAAATGAAGTCAGTAGGGCTGCTGAAGAACTGTTAGGAAGGAAGAAAAGATCAACTAAGAATCAGTGGATAACTCAGGAGATACTAGACCTGATTGATGAACGACGAAAATACAAGAATGCTAGAAATGAAGAGGGCAGAAAAGAATACAGGCGATTAAAGAATCAAGTGGATAGAAAGTGCAAGGTCGCTAAGGTAGAATGGCTGAAGGAGAAGTGCAATGATGTCGAAGGCTGTATGGTCCTAAGAAAGGTAGATGCTGCATACAGGAAAATCAAGGAAACCTTTGGAGAAAGGAAATATAGGTGTATGAATATTAAGAGCTCAGATGGAAAGCCACTTCTAGGGAAAGAAGACAAAGCAGAAAGATGGCAGGAGCATATCCAACAGTTGTATCAAGGTAAAGATGCAGATAATTCGGTTCTTTAACATGAAGAGTCTGTTGATGCTGATGAAATGGGAGCCCCAATTTTAAGGTCAGAGTTTGACAGAGCTGTGAGTGACTTACATAAGAATAAGGCACCTGGAATTGATGACATTCCCTCTGAATTACTGACTGCCTTAGGAGAAACCAGCATGGCAAGGTTATTTCATTTAGTGTGCAAGATGTATGAGACAGGAGAAGTCCCATCCGATTTTCGGCAGAGTGTTGTTATACCTATTCCCAAGAAATCCGGTGCTGACAGATGTGAAAACTACCGCACCATTAGTTTAGTATCTCATGCCTGCAAAATGTTAACACGTATTATTTACAGAAGAATGGAAAAACAAAATGAAGCTGAGTTGGGAGAAGATCAATTTGGCTTCAGAAGAAATGTAGGAACACGTGAAGCAATCCTGACTTAACGTCTGATCTTAGAAGAACGATTCAAGAAGGACAAGCCCACGTACATATCATTCGTAGATCTAGAAAAGGCATTCGATAATGTTGATTGGACGAAGCTATTTATGATTCTGAAGATGATAGGGATCAGATACTGAGAACGAAGGATTATCTACAATCTGAATAAAAGTCATGCTGCAGTGATAAGAATCGAGGGCTTTGAAAAAGAAGCAGCAATCCAGAAAGGAGTGAGGCAAGGCTGCAGTTTGTCCCCTCTCCTTTTCAATGTTTGCACAGTACAGGCAGTAAAGGAAACCAAAGAGAAATTTGGAAAGGGAATCACAGTCCAAGGAGAGGAAATCAAAACCTTGAGATTTGCCGATGATATTGTTATTTTATCTGAGACTGCAGAAGATCTCGAGAAGTTGTTGAATGGTATGGATGAAGTCTTGGGTAAGAAGTACAAGATGAAAATAAATAAGTCGAAAACAAAAGTAATGTAGTGCAGTCGAACGAAGGCAGATGTTGCAGGAAATATTAGATTAGGGAATGAAGTCTTAAACCAAATAGATGAATATTGTTACTGGGGTAGTAAAATAACTAACTGATGATGGCAGAAGTAAGGAGGACATAAAGTGCAGACTAACACAAGGAAGAAAGAGCTTTCTTAAGAAAGGAAATTTGCTCACTTCAAACATTGTTATTGGAATTAGAAAGATGTCTTTGAAGACTTTCGTGTAGAGCGTGGCATTGTATGGAAGTGAAACATGGTCTATAACTAACTCAGAAAGAAAGAGAATAGAAGCTTTTGAAATGTGGTCATACGGAAGAATGCTGAAGGTGAGATGGATAGATCGAATCACGAATGAAAAGATACTGAATCGAATTGGTGAGAGGAGATCGATTTGGCTAAATTTGACGAGAAGAAGAGATAGAATGATAGGACACATCTTAAGACACCCAGGACTAATTCAGTTGGTTTTTGAAGGAAGTGTATGTGATAAGAACGGTAGGGGTAGACCAAGGTATGAATATGACAAGCAGATTAGAGCAGATGTATAATGCAATAGTTACGTAGAAATGAAAAGGTTAGCACAGGATAAGGTGGCATGGAGAGCTGCATCAAACCAGTCTATGGACTGATGACTCAAACAACAACAGGAGAAGGCTGTGTGCCACTACCGGCTTTTACACTTCCCCTGCATACTATTATACATCATGTCATTCTTTTCATCTTATTATCGTTCATGATGAGGTTGACGTCACGAAGGGCATTCGGTTATAAAAAATTCATCTTAACTGATTCATCTCACCACAAATGCGACACCGTAGAGAAACTGGGCAACAAATGGACACATGTTAGTTTGTAACGTCGTGCACCTTTAGCCAGCAGTCCGCGTTTCAAATCACCCGCGTCACAGTGTTGTCAGGGGAAAGTCTGCGCGTTCGGTTATGTAAAGATAACCATGCTTTTATAAATCGTCCGCGCTTATTACGTCACAGCTCAGTCACTCACCAAGGGGGAGACGGGCAAAGGGCCTTTGTGTGCTTGCGTACATGCGCACTAGCTCTTCCCCGCTGTTTATATCTCTAGCGGGATCTATTAGTCATTTGTTTACAGTAACTCACGACATCTCGGCGAGGTTGTACTGTTATGTCTCTAGCGGGATCCGATAGTCTTTTGATTAAAGTAAGTCACGAAGTCACCGCGAGAGCGCACTGATATGTCTGTAGCGGTATCTGATAGTCATTTATCACGCTGTGACGTCACAGGTGTGTCAGGAGAAAGCCTGCGCGTTCAGTTATGTAAGGATAAGTATGCATTTCTAAATCGGCCGCGCTTATTACGTCATAGCTCCGTCACTACTCCAAGGGGGAGACGACAAAGAGCGTGTGTGAGATTATGTTACCGTTCGTGGCCAAGGATAGGTAAACGCACGTGTTAACCACACCTACAAGTCACCTCACCAGTTCGTCTCCTCCAAGGGCAACCCGTCTGAGGTTTTATTGGCGTTCCTCGTAGCGAGGTTACGTTAACACGTCATAACCTCAACTACCAGTCACCTAACCGATCGAATTCTCGAGGTTAGGTTAGCGATCGTGCACAAGGTTACGTTAACATGTCATAATGACGACTTGACCTCGTCTGCAGGTTACCTAACCGATTTGTGGCTCCTCCATGGGCGCCTGATCGATTTGGCTCCTGCAAAAGGGTACTTGACCTTTCCGACTCGGGTCCTCCAACGGGGGCCCGCCCGATTCGGCTCCTCCAAAGTGGCCGTGATGTTGGCATTGCCCTCGTATGTAAGGGTATGACGTCATAACCTCACCTAGGAGATCAAAAGCATTTCAAATCATTCCCTGACCAATTAGGCCCCTCCAATGGAGTCTGTGAGTTTAGGCTTGCCCTCGTACGAAAGGTTATGACGTTATTCCACGTTCAATGGTCAAGAACCTACATAGCCTTACTACTCAACTAGCGGTTAGTACCTCGTGGGAAAATGCTGACTCAGCACCCAGTGTTTTAGAACATACATAGCTCATACCACTGACAAGTGACTCGCCAACCCACAACTTCTATAGAACTACGTCAACCGGCCCAGCAGGGGTTGAATAACGTATCCCAAGACAGTATTCGCAACTTTATGATCGTCTTCATGCGGGAGTCACCGCTTCTATTGCCAGCCGAGGAGGCTTCACCCAGTATTTATGTGGGTGTTTCAGTATGCGTCCATACCTGGTACCTCAGAACAGCTTTAGCTACCGATCTTTAAATATAATCATTTCATATACTCCATATGTATTGTTGCTACAATAAATCTTGAGTGAATTGGAATTCTCTCAAAGGGTGTTCTAATTATTTTTCCGGCAGTGTAATAGCAGGATCCGCCTTCACGCAAATGGTGGTCGTTCGCAAGGGTGATGTTTCCCTATGGATCCGGCAAAACATTGGCTCAACGCCTAGAATCATTAATAATGCGGGCTACGAACAATTTGTGGACGTAACATGACTAGCTCTGGTTTCATTTAGAATATTGCTTAAAATGCACTGCTGCAATTCGTGTAACAGGAAGGCGATGCGAAATTCCAGCTGGATGATGCGCACCAATATGCCACCAGGAGGGTACACGGCACTGTAGTATTGTTAGGATGATTTATAATTCACTCTAGAATCCTTAAACGGATTGACGTGCGTCAGTAACTTTAGGGATCTAAGTTCGTTAGTGGTCACAAATACCCATTATTCCGGCTGCCTGCCGATCTCCCACTACCTCTGAAGGAGGAACATCAAGTTTCGCTTTCAGCTACAATTCGGTTTTGAATGGAATGCTGTGAAGTCTATGGATGAGAGACCGAAATAGGTGAAATTTGAAAATCATTATCCATTTAGGCTCTAGGAGAATAGGTTGAGTGTGCCGGTATTCCCTAACCAAGAATTTAAACAGAATTTCTGACCTGTTGAGAGACGTGGAGGCGAGTAATGTTGACGTCACCGGTCAGGTGCTTTTCCCTGGATTGTCCCTTTGACGCGATACACTTGCTTAATACCCTGGGTAGTTCGTGGTGTTGATTTTCAGTACTTCACAGTGGATTGCATCTTTCCAGTCTCACTAAACACAAATGATGACGTTTCATAGATACAGCTGTGATTTTGGTCGAGTCCTTGCTCGCCTGTGAGGACTCAGTTCTTCTTTCTCCTATTACCACTGGAGCAAAACACCATTTATCATCACGTGTACCGATTTGAAAAAGAAATCACTGTTTTATTCAAGTCTTGCCTGATGACGATCGAGCAAAATGATGGCGATAGTCATTCACCATACTCCTATCCTTAGACCACAGACGATTCCTTCCACCTCCTTACTCATTTTCACTCACCATCATTCATTTCATCTCCTTTAGCTCCTTCACAGAGGTTGGCGTAAAGGAAGAGCACTCATACAACTTCATCTCACCTCATACGCCACCCCGTATCCAGAAACAGGACTAAAGTGTATACAGATATGTAGTACCCATCAGCTGGGACTTTTGATCTTCTCCATCGAGTGAAGGAGACGGGTGACGGTATAAGGAGAACACCCGATCCACTGGACCAGTTCCCCAGTCGATTGATGCAGGTTTCCATAAATCAACTTGTTCATTCAGTCATCAACGAACTGAGAATTTCGGAGTCGATGAAATTCTCCTCCATGAAACTGGCAAATAATTTATGTGCAATTCTTTCAGTCACTGCACGTTAAACTGTATGTCACTGTCGATATATCAACGTATTAGGTGACATACCTTTCATGTTCATTCACATAATGTAGGGAAATAAATGGGACAACAGCTGCAGATGTAATCTTGTTGAAATTTAAATATTAAATAAAATATATATACTAAAAGTGATGAACTTCCTTTTTACATTGTATACCTGCATTCATAGACAACGGATGAGAAACTATGTACAGTTATTATTCAATTACTCAACTATACTCCCAAATACTTTGTTGGTAACATCAGTGTTCCGGTGATAGCATATGCAACTACTTCTACTAAATCTACTACTGCTACTACTACTACTACCTTTATTATTATAACTATTAAATGCTGATAGCAAAACCATATCATGCGGTCTTCAAGTGAAAGCATAATTAGACGCAGAAGACTAGCCATGGTTCCAGGAAAAAAGAAAAAAGTAAGAGTTAAAAATTGCACCTCATATGGACTAATTCCGCAGAAACAAACATAAGAAGGCGAAAAAATATCACCACGTGAATCTAATTAGATCGCATTAGTGTAATTACGTTAAAATGAGTTAAAACATTGTTGAAATACTTTAGGTTAATTAGAGAAAGCCGTCTTGCTGGAGAAGGGTTCTGGTTGTACGGAAGCTGCACTGGGGTTGTGTTGAGTGGGTGGGGTGCGACTTTCTTGCCCCAGCCCGCTCCCTCGCAACTTATTCGAAAACTCCTTTCCGCCTCTGACATATCCTATTTTCTTTCCGTCACATTCCATTTCTTTTGTGGTACCAGAGTCTGCACTGACGAGCCTAAGTAATGATAGCAGTGTTACCAGTCCAACACCTTAATGTTCTGCAATGGGTTGTATTTTACATTCCATAAGGGTGCAATTCCATACCAGGTGTATGATGCACTCATTTATTCTTTTGCTTATCACTTATTAACCACATTTACGTAATAATCATAATCAAGTCTAAACACGCTGTTCCTAAGATCCAACCTACCTACTCGCATACGTTTTCAGGAATACCTTATTTTACAATTTGCTTTACGTCGCACCGACAGAGATAAGTCTTATGGCGACGATGGGATAGGAAAGGCCTAGGAAGCGAAGGAAGCGGCCGTGGCCTTAATTAAGTTACACCCCCAGCATTTGGCTTGTGTGAACAGAGTTCACGTATATTTTCGCAAGAGCATAGCATGATTTCTTCTTACTGAACGTGAAAACTTAGGCATTGTCATCCGTGATTTACCTCTCTGTTAGGGACATAAAGTGTTCGTGCACACGGTGTTAAAAACCCACAGAACTTCGAAGTCTAGACACCATAGTTTGTGTCCTGATACCCAAGATGGTATTGGTCAAGTTTTATCGTCACCAAAAGATTAATATGTTGGGGAATATAGTCCGTTATTGTACTCAATAATGGAAGACTTCTATACTGAAAACAATATGAATAATTAAGAAAAATGTTTGTTATTTTAATCTGTCTTTTGTAATTCTATGAAATGTATATTAACGTTCTGGCTCTGTAATTCCAAAGGAGTTTGTTGCTAATTTTATTTGTTTTATTTTTGGTATTTTCGTGATAACTGTTATATAGTACTGTTTATAACAAAATTTCAATAGTGCCAAGTTATAAAGGCAAAAGGAGAACTTTTAATTTTTCAACAAGTGTATTTTAGGCCTATGCTGGCAGGACTTCGGGCTTACAGAGCACTATGTCTTCTTGTATAGTCTAGAGCAATTTTGTTAATTTTATTGATCTGTCTCTGTCTTATCCTTGGCTTTGACATTATGAAAGTGACTGAGGTATGAGTGATGCTAGTAATGCCATTCCTTTTGCAGCCAGTCCCTGCTATGAATAGTGTGAAAATGTTGCTCATAGGGTCAGTTGGTGCATGCATTTCAGTGGGCTTGGCAGACTGATACGTAATCACAACTCCTGGCTCGGTGAAGAAAGTAACGGGAAACTGCCTCACACCTCATTTCCCTAGTATGCCTCTTCAGTGATACCTAGGCCATCTATGACCGCTGATGGCGGAGCTCTTGAGGATCCAACCAGCCAGGATGAGGACTGGACATACATATATATGTATGTTTTTACCAAGACATTGTTTGCTAATGTTGTTGTATAATCTATATTGTTATTGATGTTGTATTCTCCACGTGTACCAACAGTGCCGAAGGATTAGGCAAAATAATCATTCATTGTTTTATCTCAGAACAAGTTGTTACGTTCTTTCTTTCTTAATTTGCTTACCCTCCAGGGTTGGTTTTTCCCCCGGACTCAGCGAGGGATCCTACATCTACCGCCTCAAGGGCAGTGTCCTGGAACGTGAGACATTGGGTCGGGGGATAAAACTGGGGAGGATGACAAGTACCTCGCCCAAGCGGTCTCACCTGCTATGCTGAACAGGGGCCTGGGTGGGGGATGGGAAGTTTGGAAGGGATAGACAAGGAAGAGGGAAGGAAGCAGCCGTTGCTTTAAGTTAGGTACCATCCCGGCATTTGCCTGGAGGAGAAGTGGGAAACCACGGAAAACCACTTCCAGGATGGCTGAGGTGGGAATCGAACCCACCTCTACTCAGTTGACATCCTGAAGATGAGTGGACCCCGTTCCAGCCCTCGTACCAATTTTCAAATTTCGTGGCAGAGCCGGGAATCGAACCCGGGCCTCCGGGGGTGGCAGCTAATCACACTAACCACTACACCATAGAGGCGGACACAAGTTGTTACTGATAATCAATTATTGTCTTGGCAATGTAAGTATGTTCAAGAACCAACAAGATAGTGGGAGTGGAAAGGATTTATTATAGAAAAGGTGACATGTTCCGTGTAAAACTACCAAGTGTAAAACTTGCAAAAATGTATTTTTTATCGATAAAAAAGTTTTTAAAATTACGTAATTCACTGTCATGTATTCTATAAGTCTGACTAGGACACACTGAAAGGGAGTCACGACTGCAATTTACCACTTATCGCATCCAAATTTAAGAAACAAACATACACTGACTGACAGTGACAATGCAACACCAAGGAGGAGTGGTTCGAAAGGGATGAAAGTTGGGGAATAAAAACAGAGACGGCACGGATGAATAATTGATGTTTATTTCAAACCGATATGCAGGTTACACAATGCACACGGCATCGACTCAGTAGGATGTAGGACCACCGCGAGCGGCGATGCACGCAGAAACACGTCTAGGTACAGAGTCAATAAGAGTGCGGATGGTTTCCTGAGGGATGGTTCTCCATTCTCTGTCAACCATTTGCCACAGTTGGTCGTCCGTACGAGGCTGGGGCAGAGTTTGCAAACGGCGTCCAATGAGATCCCACACTTGTTCGATTGGTGAGAGATCCGGAGAGTACGCTGGCCACGGAAGCATCTGTACACCTCGTAGAACCTGTTGGGAGATGCGAGCAGTGTGTGGGCGGGCATTATCCTGCTGAAACAGAGCATTGGGCAGCCCCTGAAGGTACGGGAGTGCCACCGGCCGCAGCACATGCTGCACGTAGCGGTGGGCATTTAACGTGCCTTGAATACGCACTAAAGGTGACGTGGAATCATACGCAATAGCGCCCCAAACCATGATGCCGCGTTGTCTAGCGGTAGGGCGCTCCACACTTACTGCCGGATTTGACCTTTCTCCACGCCGACGCCACACTCGTCTGCGGTGACTATCACTGACAGAACAGAAGAGTGACTCATCGGAGAACACGACGTTCCGCCATTCCCTCATCCAAGTCGCTCTAGCCCGGCACCATGCCAGGCGTGCACGTCTATGCTGTGGAGTCAATGGTAGTCTTCTGAGCGGACGCCGGGAGTGCAGGCCTCCTTCAACCAATCGACGGGAAATTGTTCTGGTCGATATTGGAACAGCCAGGGTGTCTTGCACATGCTGAAGAATGGCGGTTGACGTGGCGTGCGGGGCTGCCACCGCTTGGCGGCGGATGCGCCGATCCTCGCGTGCTGACGTCACTCGGGCTGCACCTGGACCCCTCGCACGTGCCACATGTCCCTGCGCCAACCATCTTCGCCACAGGCGCTGCACCGTGGACACATCCCTATGGGTATCGGCTGCGATTTGACGAAGCGACCAACCTGCCCTTCTCAGCCCGATCACCATACCCCTCGTAAAGTCGTCTGTCTGCTGGAAATGCCTCCGTTGACGGCGGCCTGGCATTCGTAGCTATACACGTGTCCTGTGGCACACGACAACACATTCTACAATGACTGTCGGCTGAGAAATCACGGTACGAAGTGGGCCATTCGCCAACGCCGTGTCCCATTTATCGTTCGCTACGTGCGTAGCACAGCGGCGCATTTCACATCATTGAGCATACCTCAGTGACGTCAGTCTACCCTGCAATTGGCATAAAGTTCTGACCACTCCTTCTTGGTGTTGCATTTGCTCTGTCAGTCAGTGTATATGAATAATTCATTCATTCATTATTTATTTACCATAAACATTTACAGTATTAATGGAAGGCCAGGGGAAAAGGACAGCTCCCCTACACATAGTGCCCACTGATGTTAAAGCACCACACGAAATTTGGAGTTGGTTAGGTAATTTGTTGCAACGGTATTGACAAGTGAGATTTTTATATGCTGCGTGGAAAATGCTCCTTGCGACACAGTTTTCATTATTTTTGGGCTATAATTTGGCAAACTTGTCAATAATTCTCATATATATTGAATAACAACTCTGAGTTTTGCAGTCAGGTATAGACTATTGGGGATAAACGTTTTTCAGTTTTTCATTATTCATCCAACAGAAAACTCTAGTTTGGTGCTACTTTAGGAGCAAAAATGTGAAAGTAGTATTGAACTGATAATAAAATGCAGTACTGTTTTTCATTTATGTACATACTGAAATTTCTTCTTCTTTATCTATTTACACACCAGGGTCGGTTTTTCCCTCTGACTAAACGAGGGATGTCACCTCTACCGCCTCACGAACAGTATCCTGGAGCTTCAGACTCTGGGTCGGGGATACAACTGGGGAGGATGTCCAGTAACACACCCAGACGGCCTCACCTGCTATGCTCAACAGGAGCCTTGCGGGGGGATGGGAAGATTGGAAGGATAGACAAGGAAGAGGGAAGGAAGCAGCCGTGGCCTTAGGTTAGGTACCACCCCAGCATTTGCCTGGAGGAAAAGTGGGGAAACCATGGAAAACCATTTCCAGGATAGGTGAGGTGGGAATCGAACCTTCCTCTACTCACTTGACCTCCTGAGGCTGAGTGGATCCGATTCCAGCCCTTGTACCACTTTTCAAATTTCGTGGTGGAGCCGGGAATTGAACCCGGGCATACGGAAGTGGCAGCTAATCACACTAACCAGTACACCACAGGTTAATCTGAGAAGAACTCTAGTTGCAAGTATTTTATACATGGCAAAGAGTTAAAAATATTTTAAGTTAGAAGAATTCAATTGAAGGATTTAAAACGCATACTTGCTTTAAAACTGCTCTGGACTGTATGTCAATCCCTCAGACTCTTTTCTCCTCTGAATCACAGCGTAGGTCTACTCCAGGGTAAATATATTTAAATGGTAGTCCGAAACAAGTTTGAATCCAATAACATCTAATAACATCTGACAGCGCGAGAGAAAGAGGCGTAGGCGTACTCTATGAACGCCGTATCGCTACCCTTTCAAGCTTTAAAAATGGTGTTAGGGCTAAAATGAAAACCGGATTTGCAAGAGGAAGAAGTGGGGGTCTTTTAAGTTTAAAATTGAAATCTTGAGTTTTTGGCCATAAAACGCAGCAGTTCAGTCATGACTCCCATTAATACGTCGTGCCGGCATATCAAACTGGCCGTGGCTACCCATGGTACATGGTCATTCCAGAATCTTTTTTTAAATGCTATTTGCTTTACGTCGCACCGACAAAGATAGGTCTTATGGCGACGATGGGACAGAAACAGCCTAGCAATGGGAAGGAAATGGTCGTGGCCTTAATTAAGGCACAGTCCCAGCATTTACTTGGCATGAAGATGGGAAACCACGGAAAACCATCCTAAGGGCTGCCGACAGTGCGATTCGAACCCACTATCTCCCGGATGCATTCCGGCAAGTAATAGCCAATACAAGTAATGTCAAATACACTAGAACCACTGTTCTCTAGGGTGATCGTAATAACTTTTCGCTGAAACTTGCTCAAGCAAGTGTAAGACACTGTGTTCAGTAAAGCAAGTAGAATAGCACTGTCCACGCATCCAGGTCAACTAAGATACTGTGTATGTTATCCTGTTACTTGTGTCCAACCGTGCGGCCTACTTACGTCATTCATTCAACAACATGGCATAGGTTTGTACTCCAAGTTGCTTAAGTATAATTAATTAAATATTATTTACAAGGCCAAACACTGTACAAAATGGTGGCTTAATACTAATAACATCTGACTCACATTTTTTAAAATTTATTGAATTTGGCTACACACCTTTGGTCATCACAGAAATTAGTGAAACACAATATACAATGATGAATATAGAAAACCTTACACAACACATTTTACCATACAATCAAGGATTTACTTACATTTTTTTCCAACTATAGGTAGTTTCGTGTGCATATTCAGTACAAGTAGCACACATCATACACTGACTGACAGAGCAAATGCAACACCAAGAAGGGGTGGTCAGAACTTTATGCCAATTGCAGGGTAGACTGATGTCACTGAGGTATGCTCATGATGTGAAATGCGCCGCTGTGCTGCGCACGTAGCGAACAATAAATGGGACACGGCGTTGGCGAATGGCCCACTTCGTACCGTGATTTCTCAGCCGACAGTCATTGTAGAACGTGTTGTCGTGTGCCACAGGACACGTGTATAGCTAAGAATGCCAGGCCGCCGTCAACGGAGGTATTTCCAGCAGACAGACGACTTTACGAGGGGTATGGTGATCGGGCTGAGAAGGGCAGGTTGGTCGCTTCGTCAAATCGCAGCCGATACCCATAGGGATGTGTCCACGGTGCAGCGCCTGTGGCTAAGATGGTTGGCGCAGGGACATGTGGCACGTGCGAGGGGTCCAGGCGCAGCCCGAGTGACGTCAGCACGCGAGGATCGGCGCATCCGCCGCGAAGCGGTGGCAGCCCCGCACGCCACGTCAACCGCCATTCTTCAGCATGTACAAGACACCCTGGCTGTTCCAATATCGACCAGAACAATTTCCCGTCGATTGGTTGAAGGAGGCCTGCACTCCCGGCCTCCGCTCAGAAGACTACCATTGACTCCACAGCATAGACGTGCACGCCTGGCATGGTGCCGGGCTAGAGCGACTTGGATGAGGGAATGGCGGAACGTCGTGTTCTCCGATGAGTCACGCTTCTGTTCTGTCAGTGATAGTCACCGCAGACGAGTGTGGCGTCGGCGTGGAGAAAGGTCAAATCCGGCAGTAACTGTGGAGCGCCCTACCGCTAGACAACGCGGCATCATGGTTTGGGGCGCTATTGCGTATGATTCCACGTCACCTCTAGTGCGTATTCAAGGCACGTTAAATGCCCACCGCTACGTGCAGCATGTGCTGCGGCCGGTGGCACTCCCGTACCTTCAGGGGCTGCCCAATGCTCTGTTTCAGCAGGATAATGCCCGCCCACACACTGCTCGCATCTCCCAACAGGCTCTACGAGGTGTACAGATGCTTCCGTGGCCAGCGTAGCCAGCGTACTCTCCGGATCTCTCACCAATCGAACACTTGTGGGATCTCATTGGACGCAGACAGGTTTACCATGCTGCAAACACCACAGCGTGCTAAAGTATCATGTCGCACTTAAGCTGAGATAATTGCAAGTATTCCCTACGAGTAGAGTACTGTATGTACCTATTCTTCTTCTTCTTCTTAATCTGTTTACCCTACAGGTTTGGAGTTTTTCTCGGATTCAGCGAGTGATCCCACCTCTACCGCCTCAAGGGCAGTGTCCTGGAGGGTGAGACATTGGCTCGGGGATACAACTGGGGAGAATGACCAGTACTTTGCCCAGGAGGCCTCACCTGCTATGCTTAACCGGGGTCTTGTGAGGGATGGGAAGATTGGAAAGGGTAGACAAGAAAGTGGGAAGGAAGCGGCCGTGGCCTTAAGTTAGGCACCATCCCGGCATTTGCCTGGAGGAGAAGTGGAAAACCGCCGAAAACCCTTTGCCAGGATGGCTGAGGTGGGAATCGAACCCACCTCTACTCATTTTTACCTCCCGAGGCTGAGTGGACCCAGTTCCAGCTCTCGTACCACTTTTAAAATTTCGTCGCAGAACCGGGAATCAAACCCGGGCCTCCGTTGGGGGGGGGGGCATCTAATCACACCAACCACTACACCACAGAGGCGGACGTATGTACCTATTACTTGGTTAAATGAGTCCAGCATTATTGTTTCAGGTTTTTTTTTTGCTATGTGCTTTACGTCGCACCGACACAGATAGGTCCTATGGCGACGATGGGATAGGAAAGGCGTAGGAATGGGAAGGAAGCGGCCGTGGCCTTAATTGAGGTACAGCCCCAGCATTTGCCTGGTGTAAAAATGGGAAACCACGGCAAAACATGTTCAGCGCTACCGACAGTGTTGTTCGAACCCACCATCTCCCGATTACTAGATACTGGCCGCGCTTAAGGGACTGCAGCTGCAGGTGGTAATCGCAATGATTTTGTCCGCAGTCGGTGCTTACGTGGCGATCATTTTTATCTCTTTTTTTAATTAATAACTTCCTTAGAAGGATATCTGAGAGTTCAGAAAAGTCAAGTCGTCGTTAAGGATGCCTAGACAATTACGAAATGAAAATTAGTACGCCATGACTCGATAACGTTTCGAACCCCCATTGCTCCCTGTAGCTTATCCACGTACATCTAACATGCCAAATTCAGCGCAGCTACCTCCTGCTGTATCGTTTCCTACTTACAACTCTGTGTTCACGAACAGAGCGAAAGTTCTCGCTACGTAAAGTTACTGCCGTGATACGGCCTTATGGTCCAGTTTTATGACTATATTGAACGCTGTAACGGTAGTAATTACATGGCGTAAGCGATCACATCTGCTGTACAGCAATTGCGTGCCATAGATTATAAAATAGTCCGCCTCTGTGGTGTAGTGGTTAATGTGATTAGCTGTCACCCCCGGAGGCCCGGGTTCGATTCCCGGCTCTGCCACGAGATTTGAAAAGTGGTACGAGGGCTGGAACGGGGTTCACTCAGCGTCGGGAGGTCAAATGAGTAGTGGTGGGTTCGATCCCACCTCAGCCATCCTGGAAGTGGTTTTCCGTGGTTTCCTACTTCTCCAGGCAAATGCTGGGATGGTAACTAACTTAATGCCACGTCCGCTTCCTTTCCTTCTTCCTTGTCTATCCCTTCCAATCCTCCTATCAACCACCAAGGCCCCTGTTCAACATAGCAGATGCGGCCGCCTGGATGAGGTACTGGTCATCCTCCCCAGTTTTATCTCCCGACCCAATGTCTCACGCTCCAGGAAACTGCCCTTGAGGCGGTAAAGGTGGGACCCCTCGCTGAGTCCGAGGGAAAAACCAACCCTGCAGTGTGAGCAGATTAAGAAGGAAACAAAGAAAAAAGAAAGGAGATTGTAAAATAATGTTAAAAAACGCGTTTTTATCAATTTCGATGTGATGAGACTATAGGCCTACAAAGTGGCAGTGAATGGACATGTCTTTTATTGGTACTAACCTATCACGTTTTCTATGATACTGTGACCACCCTTGTCTGTAAGGATAAAATGGCCTCTTGAACCAATCAGGTGCGCAATTCCCTACCGAAAGCTAAAGGAGTGGCTATGGTTTGTACAGTACAGTAACATTTCGTAAAAATGACTGGACTATTCGACTCCACTCTACATAAAAAGGTACAGTGTTTTTGAGATGAGCCTCACTTACTGCCTGTTGTACCACTTTTGCATTGCGTGGGGAAGTCTATATCGGTCTAACTGCACATAAAATTGCTGTAAAATGTTGCGCAAGATAGGATTAAGGGATACTTAATTCCTAGCTCGTTGCATATGTTTGGTTAAAAATAAGGGTAGCTGTACTACCCGGTATATGTAAAGCCGGCGACTTAGAAGGCTTGGTCGGGAAGCTTTTGCATCACAGCGTTCTTCTGACAGTGAAGTAAGTGAGTAAGTAATTATTGCTTCATTCTGTGATCGCAAGAGTTTGTAAAATGCTTTTGCACGTAGCTAGTAATAACCAAGTTCAGCTAGCAACATATCCTTCTGTGCTATATTCCTATCAGTCTTCCTACTACGTCAAGTCTCGGCAGCTATAATGCTATTTTCACAGACTCTAAATTCTTGTTCTTCTATTTCACTAGTTAAAAAAGCTACTTGAGTGTGCACAAGAAATCAATGTCTATATATTGATCCACGCATTATTCATAGCAAACCTTTCTTACAACAATAAGTTTCCTTCTCTTAACAAGTTACTTTGGACATGTTATGTATTCGGGAGATAATAGGTTCGAACCCCACTGTCGGCAGCCCTGAAAATGGTTTTCCGTGGTTTCCCATTTTCACTCCAGGCAAATGCTGGGGCTGTACCTTAATTAAGGCCACGGCCGCTTCCTTCCCACTCCTAGCCATTTCCTGTCCCATCGTCGCCTTAAGACTTATCTGTGTCGGTGCGACGTAAAACAACTAGCAAAAAAAAAAAGACCTGTTGAGTTATGGAACAGAAGTTAAAATTTAAGTTTTAGTATGTAAGGAATAAGAAGAGTTATAAAACAAAACAAATTTTATCACGTATTAAACAGATAGCCCCAAAGATTATGAAACATACAATATCTCATTTTTTTAAACTTTGAGGTCATGTTGAGTTTTGGAATTAACCGACTCAATTACACTTTATATCCTTATACCACACAATTTGAAAAAAGAAATCATCAGTTATCCTAGAACTTCTAAGATTTTTACATCCAGAAGGAGGGAAAATTTCGTTGAGAAGCGAACTCCTGTATCCTTCGTCCAGAGTAAAACGCAAATTGGAATAGAATGTGATTCAAGTCACAAATTCCTGGGGACTGACGCTGCCATTGTGAGGAACTGACCACTCCTATGCAGAAAAGGTCACCGGAAAAGATCCATGGTTAAATCGCATACGAATTACAAATCGTCGATCATATGCCAAAATCACGAATGTAAAAATACTCTTCCTACCCAATATTTCCCTTAAGACTGGTCACGCCTCCCAGTCACATATTGATATGTAGTCCATCAGAACAAATTTCGTTGAGTTCATTTTCCTATGCACGTGTATAAATGAGAATGAACCTTGCTGTACCGTCCTGTAGGATGGTATGTTGCATGCCGCTCCTAGACTATGTTGTATTTAAGGTTAATTTTCCTTTTCACGTGCGCATAGGAAGGTAAACTCAACGAAAATTGGTCTGATGGACTGTATAACAATATGTGGCTAGGAGGCGTGACCAGACTTAAGGGAAATAATGCATACAGGTTGAGCATTGTGACATTCGCGGTTTTGGCATGGGATCGATGAGATACTTTCGACCCTCGGCTGTAACAAGATCCGTAAACCATGGTTGTTGAGGGCTATTGGACTGAAAGAGAGCATAGTTACGATAATTCACACTTATACTGCGTTTCTTATTGGCAGCTTTAACAGAAAACCCGTGTGAGATCACCCTCCAGTCAATTTTAAAATGTTGTAGTGGAATATCTTTCGCTTCACCTCATGTCATTAATTGTCCGGCTCCATAGCTAAATGGCTAGCGTGCTGGCCTTTTGTCACAGGGGTCTCGGGTTTGATTCCCAGCAGGATCGGGAACTTTAACCATAATTGGTTAATTCCTCTGGCACGGGGACTGGGTGTATGTGTCGTCTTCATCATCATTTCATCCTCATCACGACGCGCAGGTTTCCTACGGGAGTCTAATCGAAAGACCTGCATCTGGCAAGCAGAATTCCTTGGACACATCCCGGCACTGGAAGCCATATGCCATTTCCATTTCATGTCATTACTTTGCACGATATTTCGCTCGCTCTTGGACTGTTATCATTTATCTGAGCTGTATAAGGTATCAGTATGTATTTTTGTACAGTATGTACTAGTTTAGATCAGACCGAGAGATTTGGCTACGAGGTTCGGCGTGTTTAGCTGTTAATGTGCATTTGTAAGATCATGGTTTCGAAACCCACTGTCGACAGTCCTAAGTATGGTTTTCCATGCTTTAACATTCTCATACCAGGCAAATGCAGGGGTCACAGTCGCTTCCTTCGCAGGCTTATCCCATCTTCACCGTAAGAGGTGCCTGCGTCGGTATGGCATAAAACCAATAGAATATAAATTTGTGTGTGTTGTAGGACGTGGTGGGGGGAGTGGATTGGGAAAGTTATCAGGACCTCAAATCTAGATTGTAAAGGTACTCCCTTATACGTTGACGCTGTTATGCGCTAAGCTTCCGTGGTAGCCCTGTACTTCTCTCAAGTGTCATATGATTGCACTGTATAAACTAAATGAAAGGTTTGTTTTGTGGTCTGTTTGCCGAGAGCCGTTGAATATTCTTTGCTATTGTTTTTGAACATAATGAATGCAGCACAACAGTAAGAGGAGTGCAGCCCAACTCGACTATTCTGCAATACCTGGATGACTTTAATAGCCCCAGTGGGCGCAGTTCTGATTTACAGCACCTCACAAGGCAGAAGCTGCCGCCGAATTAACAGCAACTCCTACCGTTACGCAATCAAAGCACTCCCGAAAGCGACGATAAAAATGTTTAGCTCTAGATGAACCAAAAAAAAAAAAAACATAATTTACAACATTGATTTATATATTGGACTGCGAAAGATGGGTTACAATTAAAGCACATCGCCGTCCAAAGAAAATAAAACTCCATAGAGTAGTTATTGTGAAGAACAGTAAAACTTTGTGTTCAGGGTAATAGTGTGGTTCAACTTAAGGTGAGTAGACAGAACTACACATTCATGAAAGCATAGACCTCCATAGCAGTGTGAAAGCCAGAATTTGATTTATGATGAAATTTTCAGTAATCCCAAATGGGAATTTTTTATTTATTTTCATGACATACAAAGGTACACACTAGAATGGTTCCTAACTTCAAATAACATTATCAGTCTTAATTGCATTCACAGTTATTAAGACGCCTACCAACACATCCACAGCACGAAGTACTGTAGAAAAAAAAACCCATGGCGCTACAGCCCCGAAGGGCCATGGCGTACAAATTGCGAGATGTCGTGTTCTCGGCCGTTATTCTTGGCTTTCTAGACCGGGGCCGCTTTCTCACCGTCAGATAGTTCCTAAATTGTAATCACGCAGGCTGAGTGGACCTCGAACCAGCCCTTAGATGCAGTTAAAAATCCCTGACCTGGCCGGGAGTCGAACCCGAGTCCTCCGGGTAAGATGCACACACGCTACCCCTACATCGCGGGGCCGGCACACTAAGTACTGTAGGCAGTAAAGAAGGTTAATAGGCCGAAATATATGAATTTCTAAAACGAAGTAACTATTAAAAGAAAATTCATGGCTTTACGCTACGGATACACTATGGATCGTGTAGATGCAGAAACACCGAATACATTTCAGAATTCTTCATGAAGGAGACTGAGGAAAGATATATTACGTCTTTTCAAGTAGGGGAAGATTTAAATGTCCGCAAACTGTACATAATATACATAGAACACTACGGTCCAGCAGGAATAACGAATTATTATTATTATTATTATTATTATTATTATTATTATTATTATTATTATTATTATTATTATTATTATCCGCCTTTGTGGTGTAGTGGTTATTGTTATTAGCTGCCACCCCCGAAGGACCGAGTTCGATTAGCGGCTCTGCCACGAAAATTTAAAAGCGTCCGGAGATAAACTGAAAAGAGGGTTTCGATTCTAACCTCAGCCGTCCTTGAAGTGGTTTTCTGTTTTTTCTATTTCTTCTCCAGTCAAATTCATGGATGGTATCAAAGTTAAGTCCACAGCCGCTTCCTTCCTTCCCTCTTCATTCCCTATCCCTTCCAATCTACCCATCCCCCATAAGGTCCGTGTTCAGAATAGCAGGTGAGGCCGCCTTTGCGAGGTACTTGTATTTCTTCCCAGTTTTATCCCTGAACAAATATCTCACGACCCAGGACTTTGCCCTTGAGGCGGTAGAAGTGGGATCCCTCGTTGAGTCCTTAGGAATAAAACCAACCTTGGAGCGTAAACGGATTTTGTAATTAATAATATATATTGATATTATTATTATTATTATTATTATTATTATTATTATTTCTTTTTAGTATTTTACGGATGTTTCTGGTGTTCAATTATACCAGCCGGGATTACTATGAAAGCTTAATGAAATATTATTGACATATTGAAGCTATTTAGTTCTGGAGGCTTCAAATTCCTATTCAGGACCTTCCTCACAATGCTGCAGGTTTCTGAGGAAACTATTTTCTGCAGCTTGATGCAAATGTTCTTTCTGACATTTTTAAAAATAATTTTATTTGCTTTTTACGTCCCACTAACTACTTTTACGGTTTTCGAAGACGCCGAGGTGCCGGAATTTAGTCCCGCAGGAGTTCTTTTACATTCCAGTGAATCTACCGACACGAGGCTGACATACATTATTTGAGCACCTTTAAATACCACTAAGCGGAACCAGTTTCGAACCTGCCAAGTTGCGTTCAGCCTGAGTCTCTTAGCCCGGTTTTCCTGATCTTTAACAGATGAATTGTATCGTAGAGACGGTGGGGAATTTGTCCTAATGTTCCCACCACTAAAGTAAAACAACTACTCTATCGCGAAGTCAGCTCTCTCTCTCTTGTTTCACTTGCTAGAGGAAGGAACTTGCGAACCTTTAACCTGATATACTTTTGTATGTTTTCAGAAACTGTTCTGCAATATCTATTATGATTATGATTATTATTATTATTATTATTATTATTATTATTATTATTATTATTATTATTATTATTATTATTATTATTATTATTTATTATTATTATTATTGTCGAGTTTGGCCTACTGTTGACCGCGGGAAACATCTTCCTTCCTGGTTAGTCTTTTCTTCTCCTCCCAGAATTTCTTCATTCATTTGCCGAGATTCTTCCTCCTTTCCTCCAATAGGATGATCTTGACCTTTTGACTTTGTTTTTCCTGGTACCCCTTGATATTGTCAACTTAACTTCGAAACACACTTTTATCCCTTCGGATCGACCTCAACTTTATCCGTGTCCCTCCATGTTTCCTCAACCCATGTTGTGATCGCTTTTATCTTCGTGATATAGTTGGAGAGTCTCTTTGTCAGTCTATTCTCACGCATTTATGAGAGATGCCCATTAAATTTCAGTTATTTCTTGCGAATTGTGTCTGTAATATTCTCTGTATAACTGTGTAGATGCTCTTTTTGTCTTCGTGCATGGAGTGGCTCCTTTCCTTTTTGCGATCCGAGGATCTCCCTTATGAACTTTATTACTTTCCTTCCAGATTTTATATTTTGCCCCATCCTGCTAAGTATCAGCCTTTCTGACCTATAGGATCCTTCAGGCTTAATAATCGCTGTACAATGTCTTATCCTTGCTTTATACGAACATTGCTCGCTTGTTATACGAGTAATTATTCTGTACCAATCTATATGCTAGTTCTATCTTCCTGATCATTTCCTTTTTGGCCTCTGTATCAAGCTCATTCGGCTGGATCAATTCACCATGATATTCAAATTTGTCCGAACTTTGTTTCCAAGTGTTTTTCTCTATTCTATAGGTATTCTATGTACTCGTAGGAAATCACGAGTCCTGCTTTTTCTGAAATTTCGTGAAGTTTTTCAAGCATCGTTCAGGCTTCTTCTTCATACTTTGCACACAGTGTGTCAGAAAAAGCTAGGCATTCCAGCTTCAAACACTGACTCTCCGGACCTAAATAAATTTCCTCTATTCCAACCTCTTTAATTTATTTCCTTCAGGTTCTCTTTATCTCTTTAAGGACAATGTTAAACAAAATTGGTGATAATTGGTCTCCCTGCTTGACTTCTGTCTTAATCCCAAGCGGCACTGAAAATATTCCATATAATTTAACATCTTGAGATAGTTTCTTGTAATGTTGCTTTCCTAAGTTCCCTAATTTTTGTGTCTCCCCCAAATTCTTCCAGAATATTGAAGAGTGTCTGCCGGTCAACCAAGTTACAGGACTTCCTGAAATCGAAATATACATCCGACGTAACGCCGTCTGTTATAGCTCTAAGTCTCGGGATGTTTTGAGACCAAATATCTGCTCCACACATGATATTCCATTCCTGAAACCTCGTTAATATTCGCCTATTTGTTCATCCAATTGTTATTTCTACTATGTTTTAGTAAGGCAATGGAAAGCACTTTGTATGAGGCTGTTAATATTGAAGTTCCTTGTAGATGTTCATTTTATTCCATTTTTTAGTTTCGTTTTCTTTACAATATCTATTTAATAATTTTACATCATTGGCCTGTCAGTTCTTTTCATTTTCACTCATTGTAGCTGGTCATATTCACGGAACCTCCCTTCTTTTGAAATGAGTGTATAAGGTCGCATTAGCAGTCTTTAAGGATTATTTATTTCATCCAGATACCACAAATCAGTCCAAGTAAGATTTCTCCTGCCTTATTCCCTGCAAATTTCCACATCTTAGTTTATATTTCATCTCTTTCACGTGCTTTATTGCTTTTCAGTTATTTAATGTTGTCATTTGTTTTATGAGAGACGGTGGATTTTACTCTAGGTTCACTCTTTGTGCTTTTGAACATTTCAGTCTTTCCTATAATTTCTAGTAGTTTAGAAGTTGTCCGAAGGAGTTCCCGAGAAGCTTGTAAATCTCCTCGTTGCTTAAAGCTAAAATGCCTCCCTTTCATTTAAAGCATAGACTTGGAGGCTGATATTGCTGTAGTTCTTCCTTGAAAGTTTTGTAGGATTCCCTGGTGCTGCGTCTGTAAGTCCTCTTCCAGACGTTCTAAACGGCTTTTGTCATACTTCTTATTGTTGAGAATTTAATAGGAGTCTTGAACACAGTTTAGGTATTAAGATAGTGGAATACTCCATGGTGGGAGTTTGAACACTTGAACACAAATAGAATAATAGGAGTAAATTAGAAAATAAATTACAGTTGGCCAACTTGATGCCAGAACGCGCTAACTATCCATAAGGAGCTAGATATGAGGTCCATACAAGTATTATTAGGGTTGACAAGGAATATTGGGCTAAATGAGAAATATTGAGATTATAAACTAAAGAATATTATACCGGGCGAGTTGGCCGTGCGCGTAGAGGCGCGCGGCTGTGAGCTTGCATCCGGGAGATAGTAGGTTCGAATCCCACTATCGGCAGCCCTGAAAATGGTTTTCCGTGGTTTCCCATTTTCACACCAGGCAAATGCTGGGGCTGTACCTTAATTAAGGCCACGGCCGCTTCCTTCCAACTCCTAGGCCTTTCCTATCCCATCGTCGCCATAAGACCTATCTGTGTCGGTGCGACGTAAAGCCCCCTAGCAAAAAAAAAAAAGAATATTATGCACTGCACGGTTCACGCACCCCTTGCAATCTAGTTTTATGCAAGCCCTCCGTATTTACTACAATTTTGAAATAGATTGGTTCCTGTCCCTAAACTCGGTTTATATAACGAGATGTGTGTTTACGGGTTTGAAAACAGCAAGAATCTTGAGTGTCACTATTAATTCATTATCAGTACCCCAAACGAACCCGTAAAATTTGCATAGATACGAAGAACACGTATCTTACGACAGGATGTGTACACACAGATCAGTAACAGGTATTGTATAGGCTGGGAACTGTTCGCTGCTTGTCAAGCCTCGCGATTGCTCAATTAGCAAGGACGCGGTGGGATATCCGAAAGTAGGTGGAAGGTGACTGAGGATTTAAATGGGACTATGGAGTGAGTATGTGGGGAAACTGGGAGTGAGATTTCTAGATCCTAATGAGTGGGTAGCAGATAGGGATCTGCTCTCAGATGGCCTTCACTTAAACCGCAGTGGTACATATAAGTTACGAAATTTGGTTAAAGGGTTATAGGGAGGTATATGCAGGGAACCGAGGTGGCCTAGGGAGCGGTGATAAGGGAACAAGGAACTGGAAATCAAATAGGGATGACGTAAAAATGTTAGTGCTCAACTGTAGAAGTATTGTAAAGAAAGGACTAGAATTAAGTAATTTAATAGATATATACTTAACATATATTGTAATAGGAGTTGAATCATGGCTGGGAAATGATACAATGGATGCAGAAATTTTCTCACGTAACTGGAGTGTGTATCCTAGAGATATAATAGGAATGGTAGGATGGGGAGTATTCATTCTGGTCAAAGAATAATTGTAAACAACGAAAAAGTTAAAGATGACAAACTTGAAATTCTAGGTGTAACGCTCATCTCTAAAGATAATAGGCAACTTGATTTCTTTGGAGTGTACAGACCGGGAAAGGGTAGCACAGACGCTGATTCCGAATTATTTGAAAAAATAATCAGCTATGTGGGAAACGACAAGGAAAGGAACCTGATTGTACCAGGTGATCTCAATTTACCAAATGTCAATTGGGAAGGTAATGCGAGCGACAGGATGCATGAAGAACAAATGGCAAATATGTTAATGTGGGAAGTATCTGATACAGAAAGTGATGCAACCAAGTAGAGAGAAGACTATTCTGGATGTGGTTCTGGTAAAACCAGATCAAAATATATAGAGAAACCGAAGTAATATAGGGTATTATTGATCGATCACGAAGCTGTTTTTGTGGTACTTAAAAATAAATGCGAAAGAAATTAAGATTTTAAAATTAGGACTATTAGGCAGTACCATATGTCTGATAAAAGAGGCATGAAGGATTTTTTTAAAAGTAACTATGATCAGTGGAAAATGGTAAATAAAATGTTAACAGACTCTGGGATATGTTTAAAGCAATTGTTAAGAAATGTGAATATAGGAGAAATAGATTTAGAAATGGCTGTGGAAGTAAGAAGAAATTGAAGGAACTTACTAGGAAACTGAATCTAGCAACGAATTCAGCTAAGGATAATATGATGGCAAGCATAATTGGTGGTCAAACAAATTTTTGTGAGAAATGGAAGTTTATGTATTGGTACTTTAAGGCAGAAACAGGTTCCAAGAACAGGCTCCAGGAATCATTAATGAACAAGGGGAGTGTGTATGCGAGTTTCTTCCAAAGGCAGAGGTATACAGTCAGCAGTATGTAAAGCTTGTTGGTTACAAGGATAATGTCCAGACAGAGGAGGTGATTAACACTAAAGAAGTATTAAAATTTACATATGATAACAATGACATTTACAGTAAGATACAAAAGTAGAAAACTAGAAAAGCAGCTGGAATTTATAAGGTTTCGGGGCATATACTAAAGACAATGGGTTGGGATATAGTACCATATCTGAAGTATTTATTCGATTATTGTTTGCATGAAGGAGCTATACCAAATGAATGGAGAGTTGCTATAGTAGCCTCTATAGGAAAGGGTGATAGACATAAAGCTGAAAATTACAGGCCAGTAAGTTTGATATGCATTGCATGCAAGCTTTGGGAAAGCATTCTTTCTGATTATATTAGACATGTTTGCTAAATTAATAACTGATTTGATAGAAGGGAGTTTGGGTTTAGGAAAGTTTATCCCACTGAAGCTCAACTTGTAGGATTCAAGCAAGATATAGCAGATATCCTGGATTCAGGAGGTCAGATGGACTGTATCGCGATTGACTTATCTAAGGAATTTGATGGGGTAGATCACGGGAGACTACTGGCAAAAATGGGTGCAATTGGACTTGACAAAAGAGTGACTGAATGCTGGGCTATGTTTCTAGAAAATAGAACTCAGAAAATTAGAGTAGGCGAAGCTGTACTCTATCCCTGTAATAATTAACAGGGGAATTCCTCAAAGCAGTATTATTGGACCGTTATGTTTTCTTATCTACAGTATGTCAATGATATGTGTGAAGAAGTGAAATCAGAGATACGTCTTTTTGCAGATGACGTTATTATGCACACAGTAATAAAGTTAAAAGATTGTGAGCAACTGCAAAATGACCTCGATAATGTTGTGAGATGGACAGGAGGCAATGGTATTATGATAAAAGGGGTTAAATGTCACGTTGTGAGTTTCAAAAATAGGAAAAGTCCTCTCAGTTTTAACTAATGCGTTGATAGGTTGAAAATTATCTTTGGGGATCATTGTATGTACCTAGGTCTTAATATAAGGAAAGATCTTCATTGGCTTAATCACATAAATATGATTGTAAATAAAGGGTGCAGATCTCTGCACATGGTTATGAGTAGAGACGAAAATTATAGGCACTAAAACAGTTGAAATAGGCAGGCATATAGGCTCTTAAATTAGCCCAAATATTCATTTTATTAGGAACAAGCGTATAAAATAGGCAACAAAATACGCATAAAAAGTTAATTATAATTTAATACCACACTTAATTACCATAAAAGGAATTTATAAGCAACGTTACAATGTTTTCCGGTAACAATCGTGTTCTGCTCTCATGTACAATGTTTTTGTTCTTTAAGATCTCTCAACATCACATTAAGTGATTGGACAAAACTTCAATTAAGTCACTTCATCTGGTTTTATTTCGCTGACAGCGCCTGCCTTCCTGAAGGTTCGGTCAAAACTTCCCCTGCCTTCTTCCACAATCGTAAATGACTCCACCAGGGGCAAGCCACTCTTCTCCAACTTGGTGATTGGTGATTGCTCACGGCAGCTTGTTAAAATTTGAAGATGCTCCGGTTTATGCAGGGGCATATTAGCTCCCAACATTGCAGTGCATAGGTCTGAAGAAAATGGTTGTTGGTCGCTGCACAAAGTGGACTGGTAGAAAGGCTGCGTTGATACAGATTTCTGTACTCGTACTGTATCAGATGGATCGTAGTATTTCTAAGTTGATCTGTGTGGTATTTTACTCACATTTGATCTGATAAATAATAAAATTGACAGAAATTACATTGTCCCTATAACTTAACATTTCCACAGTTGGGCTAATTGGCAATAATGCTTAGTATAAAGTATGCATTTGTTTCATAAAAAAAAGACTATTAGAGATGGTGCTTCTAGAAGTACGAAACTTTAAAGTATAAACAAAGGAATTAGTAATTTACATGGAAATATGTCCTCAAGGATTTTAGGTTATAATTTGGCAGTATTCTGTCGAGTTCACCGGGTGAAAAATATAATAAAAAAGACGTGAAACGATACTGGAGTAGCGTAGAGGAGAGATCCGTTCTTTATGCTTGCCAAGGACCCACCAAGCTGGCCCTGGCAGTATTCTTACTTATATAGAAGAATGAAAACGAAGGCACTATAAATCTCAGATTTGTGAACATTGTATTTGTTTCCATTCGCCGGCTTCCGTCAGCCGGGTCAGCTGTCATGAAGACTATTATAGATAGATCCTGCATAGTGTGTGGCCACAAGGCCGCCATACCTCGTTGAAAATTAAAAACCGCGTAACTTGAAATTGTCGTGACATGCGCCCATAACCTTATTTTACAGGGCGACTTGGCCGTGAGGTTAGGGGCGCGCAGCGGTGAGCCTGTATCCGGGAAATAGTGGGTTCGAATCCCACTGTCCTCAGCCCTGAAGATGGTTTTCCGTGGTTTCCCAAATTCACACCAAGAAAATGCTGGTGCTGTACCTTAATTAAGGCCACGGCTGCTTCCTTCCCATTCTTAGCCCTTTCCTATCCCATCGTCACCATAAGACCTGTCTGTGTCGGTGCAACGTAAAGCCACTAGCAAGAAAAAGTAACCCCAATTTTTTTCACAATTTAGCAAGACTCTAGAGGGGATGCTAGAGGCTTGTTAACCTGAGAGCTTAAACCCCTCAGACTCTCTTTGCTTCCGACCCCCCCCCCCCGCATGCAAAAGGGTTACCCACCGGACCACACCAATCCAGACCAACGGTCTTTTCGCTGCCCTGGTCTTGTAAATATAGTCTTGTAACCTCGTAAAGCACGCTGTGGCATGGTCCTAGCCAGGCTACATTGAATCTGCAACCTGTGTTTCGCGAAGGCTTAGCGGAAGTGTAATAGAAATGAAAATGAAAACCTACAACCTGTTTTCCAGTCTTTGACCGTGTCAGGGATGTAATGAATGAACCATATAGTCTATAGGCTATTAGTTCGATGGTCTCACCACTCCCAAAGTGATTTAGTAATGACTGATAGATGCTATGAAATGGTAATGGAGAGTGTTTTTGGAATGAAAGATGACACGGAAAACTGGAGTACCCGGAGAAAAACCTGTCCCAACTCCACTTTGCCCAGCACAAATCTCACATGGAGTGACGGGGATTTGAACCACGGTATCCAGCGGTGAGAGGCTGACGCGCTGCCGCCTGAGCCACGGAGGCTCTGAGTGTAATAGAATTCACGAATTTTAAAGGGAGTTTTAAAAGTTGCATGTCAGTTGTAAATCTCTACTTTCACAGGAAATGAATCACAGTTCAAAATTCCAGTTTAATTTTCATCCATTCTGTGACAAGAGACCGCCGGCGTTCTAACTCCTTGTTCAGTAATTTAATGATTATTTACAATTTAGCAATATAAATTACTGAAAGTTCACGACTAATACAGAATTGCAACAAAACAACTTTCCACAATACTGAGACCTCTTCCATCATCTCCCATAGCTCATGGGACCATCTGACAACACAAATTTTACCCCTATCGGGTCTTAACACATGGGACCACACGCTACAGAAAATAACAGTCAAGGGACCTTTTGTGCCTAGTGACAAATGCCGCCTCATTTGGATTTTGATGACTAATCCGAACACATGAGATGACAAATGCCCATTACAGCATAGCGATGTCTACCGCTACCCTTCCGTTCCAAGATATGAGCACAAGCCTCTCAAGGGCATGGTGCGTCCGCGGATACGAACTAGAACAAACTTATATCTAACTTATAGGCATAAAATGAACGGAAGTGGTCAGGATGCTGATATCGGCAAAGATAGGCACAAATGAAGTTTTCCTATGATTTAATTAGCTTTCGTTGAAACATACTTTCTACAACCTTCATGATTAAATTTTAAAGAAATACATTTGGCACTCAATAAAGCAACGGAAAATCAGGTCCGTGCTGTCACTGAAGTAAAATTTTCGATCCACCTCTTCACCAGTGTCTCTATGTGGATTATTGAAATTACGGTGTCAATTTTACTTACTGACTAAATATTCCATACATATATTAATTACGAACATGAGTGTCCCTTCACTCGATTCAAATAATTTGATGACGGTTGAATTACCTTTCTAAGTTTTAACTTTGTATAATTGGTTCTGTTACTGATCAACCCTACAATTCATTCCGGATGTTGAAGACGACACAAAAATAATTTTACCCTTCTAGACTTCATCATAATAAAACATTTGACTATTTAGAGTAATAAGTGAATGCACGATATTCCCGTGATATTTACATATTCAAAAGAAAACACTGGTTTACTCTGAGATTAGTCTTAGAGTGGCTGCCTAAATTAAACATAGCACGATAAATTATATATAAGAAAATATATATTAGAAAAACAATAAGCAAATTCTACGGAATTACAATATATTCCCACAAATAATGTAAATGAACATAATTCTGGTGACTATAAACCACCTGACTTGATGGACTAACTGTACACGTCATAAGGTCTCAGCCATTCACTTAAACTATCAATGGATTGTCAAGAAAACTAGCTTCAAGAAATCAATAATTATCTAAACATCACGTTCACACATTTCTACCACCTGAAAAAGAAAAACATATACAATACAAATAATGGCTGCATTTCTGCATTATTATAATCTGCCACTGTGTGACTAACAATTATCGTTGTGTCCCAAGGTTCGAAGTAGTGACCTCGGTTCCTTCCATATCAGGTCTCCTGAAAAACAAAACCCTGTCTACCGCATCATTAAGGGGTAACAATTAAATGTTCCTACATTAATTTCGACATAGCTTGTTGCAAATGTGGTAATCAAGTAAAAATACGTCTTCTACTGACAAAAGAACACAGTGTCTGAGCAATATTTATTTCTTTGCCAAGCGGCATAGAGATCTCGGTCTAGCTGTCTTTCTCACAAGAAGCTACAACCCTCGGGTCGCCAGCCGTAAATCTCTCGGGACCGCCCTCTCGACGGGACAATAACCTTCTTGAAACAAAAATCTCCACGCATTAACGCACTCTCAATGCATGGTCATCGGCTCATTATATTCAGGCAATAGTACTGGCACACATATAAACATGATTAAATCAGTTCGGGCGTTCATTATATCCTATAAATACCTCTCAAAATCATGCCGCTATATCACTTCATCTTTCCTCAACTTTACAGAAGGCCGGGGTTCAACATTGTTCCTTTCACTGCAGAGTTTAACCACAATTTCACAAGCTCATAAGATAAAATTTCCTATTATCTCAGGCCAAAGACATGAGAAATGTGTACCTGATATAAATTGATACTACGTTCAGTAAATCGGCATTTAATATCCAACCAAATAAATTAACTTAAATAAAATTAAAATACGAAACAACAACAAACAACAACAAAAATACACAGGGGCTTAGCTAGTGTTTGGGGGTGGATATTCGAACTTGGGCACAATGAATTCTTCACACACATCTAGATACAGCCACGACTTAACCTACCATGCAACAAAATCTACTACTTTACATTAGGAAAAGACTGCTGTGACTATCCCACATTAAAATACTGTTCAAAGGCAGTTGGCGAAGACCCTACCGTCACATTATCCTTTCTCATCTTGAATAGTCACTCAGAGGAAGGCTACTTCGTTACCTCAGCAAAGTTCAATACTCTCCCCCCCACTTTCCCTCTGACAGCACTCGGAAATACAGATACTCCAAAACATGCACATGCAACAAATAAAATGGACCCAAAAGACATGCAATTATCCTAATTTGTTTCCTTCCCGAATAACCTCAAGTATTTAAATACAAGGGATCCTACTGACCACTCTAAGCGAACTAATCTAACAATTCAAATGCGATAAATTATCTTAACCCTATCCTTACATCTCTTTCTAATTACAAAGGGAATATTAGCACCACAAAGTCATAACTTGGTACTCAACAGCTTTGGTCCGTCCTCCACAGTCCGAGCCAGCACGGGACTCGCCTGAAGCGTCTACTTCATGGCGCTGAGGTGGGAAGTTACGGTTTCCAGACGTCCCTCAATGATTCTTGGGTAGTCCATAGTCTTGGAGTCGTGAACACTGGAATGATACCATTCACACAGACTTCTTCTGCGGACTTCACGGTCAAAATTCCCCTTTTATTGGTATGATTGCAATCTCTTACAGAAAGAAAGTAGCATATTTATTAATTTTAGGCTGAACGCAGCTAGACTACCTCAGTCAGACAAAGCTAGTACAGAAGATCACGGTGTCATCAGTGCAATAGTTTATTACACTGAATTAACGTAATATCGGGTTCCTATATTTATTTTAAAACCCAGTCTCGTACGTCTGTTTCTCTGTACTTCTACAGTTACGCCGTCATTCAGCACGATAACTTGGCACTGGAATTATGTTTATATTATATGGCACGGACATTCGTGCTACCCTTAATTTACATTTCAGCCTTCACAAAGTGTCAAAATTACTATCACACTCCACGGACTCTCTCTCTCTCTACTGCGGGAGGTTAATTGAAGAATAATTTTCTCCGGCCGATATTCGGCACCTCATAGCGTCACAGTTTCGCGAATATACGACGTTATTCACGTAATTTGCGTGTAGAGACGCGCAGCTGTGAGCTTACATCCGGGAGATAGTAGGTTCGAATCCCACTATCGGCAGCCCTGAATATGGCTTTCCGTAGTTTCCCATTTTCATACCAGGCAAATGCTGGGGCTGTACCTTAATTAAGGCCACGGCCGCTTCCTTCCAACTCCTAGGCCTTTCCTATCCCATCGTCGCCATAAGACCTATCTGTGTCGGTGCGACGTAAAGCAAATAGCAAAACAAAAAAATTATTCACGTAATTAAGTGCCACGTCGCGATCGATCTGTACTTCATACGGCACTATCGCTCAGTTAAGTTCTCTACTGACATTTCATGTGGGAAATTATACACATTTGCACTCCCGCTTATATCAACATTTTCTATGCAAAGAAAGACTAAATTCGACCACAAACCGACCGTCTGGTCACTTCATGGACTGCCTGTTGACTGAAGTCACCCTCAGAAGTGCGAGCATATATGGTCTCACATGGAGTGGGGGATGGACAGAGGAACTCCTCCCCACAATAATTTTGAGATCTGCAGATACATTAAGCTTATGGAAATTAGCGATGAGGCAAATTGTGTGGCTCACCAATCACTAATACTAGATATAAATCGGAACGCAAAACGATCAGTGGTTTAATCGTAATTCGGCCGTCTAAATCAAGAGCCTAACGGGGGAACCCCTGTTGGGTGTCTGGTTCACAGCTAGCGTGAGAACGCCAGAGCATCTTACGTAATTTCTTTGAGACGTAATTTCATAAGCAATATATTTTTATTTTTATTTATAATTTTTGTCAATGATTCATTATCCTTGCTGTTACTTCGACATATGCTTCATGATTAATTTAAACATTATTATCCCGAAAGTACTTCTGAAATCACGTCCTCACGTTGGCTCTACTGTGAGTCGGCATTTGTTTTAGAAGCGGAGTCAGCAGAAACTCTACATTTTTTGTCTTCCCTCTTCACGCGCGCTCACTTCGGGGATTTTATAATCCAGGTTAGGCACCAGGATGGCGAAGATGTTACGCAATATGATGCAACCGAGCCCCTGTTCTGACAAAGAAACTCCAAGCATACCTACTTCCCACATATATATATTTCTGAATAAATATTCAATGTGACGATACGGTCACAATACAATAATTAATAGGCGTATAATATGCTACAATGAAATGAGATCATAGTTCTCAATCACAAAAAAGATAAAAGGAACAAACGAACTTACCTCCTTACAGCAAGCTTGACCGATCCGTAGTGAAATTGGGATCCCCTGTGATCCACTGCTTCAGCCAGAAGTATTTCGACGATTTTTCTTTGAGCATGACCCCAAACACACTTGTTCTTCTTCTCCCGCTTCACAATAAATCACAACAGGTTCTGAACATAAAGCGTACGCGTACAACAGTTCGCATCGAGAGGGAGGTACAGGGCATATGGGTTGTGCAACAGTTCGACATTGACTGGTTCTCACATATTTCTCAAGAGGTTGGTGGGGTTGAAGGCTTCGAGGTCAAATTGTTCCTTGTTTCTTCTGATCGGAATTTTCCTAGAACTATTTCTGGTGACTTCTGAGAGTTTCCATTTTGGTTCGTGGTGTAAACAGATATTGAGAAAAGAGAAGATAATTCTGTCGAGCACACTAGCTACAATATAATGCACTGGAAAAAATCGGCTTTTTTAAAATACAGTAAAAAGGCATCAAATAGGCAATTATACTCCAAACAGGCACAAACCCCTGAAATAGGCATTTATAGGCGCAATAAAACCAATGAAATATAGCTAAAATGACCCTAAAACGGATTTATGTCTCAAAAACTTACGTTTCTGAACACAGGAATAAAATAGGCAAGTAGGCAAATTCCCGTCTCTAGTTATGAAGGTATTTAGGGGTTGTAGTAAGGATGTTAAAGAGAGGACATATAAGTTTATGGTATGACCCCAAATAGAGTATGGTTCCAGAGTATGGGACCCTCACCAGGATTTCTTAATTGAAGAACTGGAAAAAATCCAAAGAAAAGCAGCTGGATTTGATCTGGGTGATTTCCGACAAAAGAATAGCGTTACAAAAATGTTGCCATTGTTGGGCTGGGAATACTTGGGAGAAAGGAGACAAGCTGCTCGACTAAGTGGTATGTTCGGAGCTGTCAATGGAGGGATGGCGTGGAATGACATCAGTAGACGAATAATTTTGAATATTGTCTTTAAAAGTAGGAATGATCACAATACGAAGATAACTTTGGAACCCAAGAGGAGAAATTTGGACAAATATTCGTTTCTATGAAGGGGAGTTAGGGATTGGAATAACTTACCAAGGGAGATGTCCAATAAATTTATAATTTCTTTGCAATCATTTCAGAAAGGCTACGAAAACATCAGACAGGGAATCTGCCACCTGGGCAACTGCTCTAAATGCTGATCAGTAGTGAATGATTGATTAACGCAGCACCTGATCGAACTGACGACCTCCGTAGTCTATATAGAGCTGCGCGCGATGTTTTAAGGACCGTCCGGCGCGTTGCTACATCGCTGGCGTAACGGATCCACATGCCTCGCTGATGAGCCCTCTGAGGTGATCAGGATTTTCCGGCTCCTGTGCGTGCATCAGTTGTTTTATATGGCCCCACAGAAACAAATCCAAGGGCTATAAGATCGGGTGATCTCTCGGGCCAGGGCACAGGTTCTCCTCTTCCTATGTATTTATCAGGATATGTCGCATGGAGTTGGTTCCGGACGAATTGCGCACCATGTGATGGAGTTCTGTCATGTTGAAACCACATGCTGTAGCGGTCAAAAAGTGGCATATGTTCCCAGACGAGTGATAGGTCATCTTAGAGAAAGCGTAGATAGCGTTCTCTCGTCAGAGGTCCCTCAAAGTAATTAGGACCATTGAGGTGATCAACCTCGATACCACGCCGTATGTACAGGCTCCACTGTACCTGAAAAGCTTCCTGTCGTACCCAATGGCGATTATCCACACTCCGGTTATGCATATTATGACGATTAATAGTTCTATTGTCCTGGATCCGCTCTTCATCCGCAAATAAAATGGTCACTAAATTGGCAGGATCTGTGTCTACGTGCTGTAGGGTCCATTGACAGAACTCCACCCCGGATTCTAAATCATTACCATGGATCTCCTGGTTTAAGTGCAGGTGGTACAGGTGAAACCGCTGGTTATGCAATATCTGCATACAAGATCCAGCTGATTTTCGCCTAAAGTGCCGTGTGCTAGTGTGAGGGTTATGCCGGATAGCGTCCAAGACACGCTCTTATTATGAGCAGACGTCACGGGATGAATTTGAACTGGCCGTGTCCTTCCCAGAGATACAGTAGCCCGCAGACAACTTTCCATACGCTTGTCGGTTATCGTCTATCCGGATAGCGTTCTTGATACAGGCGTTGTACCTGGTATGTATTCTGTCTAGTTTCTCCATAGATGAGTAATATATCCACATACTCGTCGCTGGAATACATCACGGGACAGTGAGTAGGCTTAGTGTTGTGTTGCCACTTGCCTCGAAGGAGGCCATCGCATGTTGCTATCCTTCCAATGGACATACTTTGCTCTACCTTCGGTCTACGAAGCTTGGAATATGTACGACATAGCTAACAGGTTGCCTGTGTCCTAGCCACAGACCATCACCTCCTCATCTTTGTCCAACCCAGATCCATACCATATGCCACAATACATACGGCCCTTTACAGGGCCAAATCATCAATTCAGTCTGTGGAAGTTATCAAATATGGAACCATACCACATCCAATGCAGTATTAGAAACTTCGAGCACATTCCGCTATGCAGTACCTGTTCCTGGTCTGTGTGTGACCGGCATGTTGTAAGATATGTGTTCCTCATATCTGTGCGAGTTTTACGGGTTCATTCGAGGTATCCGTAATCAATTAAGAGTGGTTCTTACAATTCCTGCTGTCTTCCAGCTTGTAACCACACATCTCATTATACTACACCGGTTTAGAGAGAGAGACCGATGTATTTCAGAATTTAGTAAAAGCGACGTGGTGTATAAAACTAGATCGCAAGGGGCTGGTGGACCACCCCGTGTATTAACAATCAGAACACTAGGGTCACGTAGCTGTCAGCTTGCAGCTTGGACTATGGGTTCGAACCCAACTGTCGGCAGCCCTGAATATGACTTTCCATTGTTTCCCATTTTCACAGGTAATTAATTAAGACAACGGTCGCTTCTTTTCCACTCCTAGCCCCTTCCCATCGCATCGTCGCAATAAGACTTGTGTGTGTCGGTGCGACTTAAAGCAAAATTGTAAAAAAATAAAGAAAACAAAATTTTGCTGAAATCCCATACTTTTTTGCAGAAAGTGACTTGTTGAGTGTAATCAAATACAGACCCGTGAAGCTAATGAGAAAGAGAAAATACTAACTGAAGGTTTGTACTAGATATCATAGAAGTTCTTTAACACGTAACAAGACAGCTTATTCACATTGACAAAGATCTCAAAAAATCTTCTTATACCACTTTATGAACAAGGGGTAATAGGGTTAGATCACTTTAATTTAACTTAATTCCTGTTGTTCCTTGTGGAATATAGGGCATCAGTAAAGCATCTCCATCTGATTCTGTTATCCATTTCCATTCCCGCTGCTTTATCTGTATGGCCATTTCGGTTTCACCCGTCCTTCTGCATAGTTCATGATTGGAGATTACTTCTGGCCAGTAGATGTTTAGAATCTTCCTTAAACTGCGGTTGACAAACGGTTAGATCACTAATTGATACTAATATTCTAAAAGTACAGAATTCATCACAGGCAATCTAACAATAAGGATTTGTTTGTCAAAGCACATTGACTAGAAAAACATTCAAAAATACCCACTGTCGTCATTCACAATAATTATTTCCTGCGAAATAATCAGGTTTGACTACAACTTCCATTATAAAAATATCAAATGCCACTAATTTAAGAAGCCAAAGACACTCCCACGTAACTTCAAGCGAGCGAGTTGGCCGTGCAGTTCGGATCGCGCAGCGGTGAGGTTGCATTCGAGAGATGATGGGTTCGTATCCCTGCGGCAGCCCTGCAGATGTTTTCCCCTGGTTTCATAATTTAACACCACGCAAATGTTGGGCTGTACCTTAATTAAGGCCACTACCTTCCCAATTATGGCTCTTTTCTCTTCTTGCCTCACCGAAAGTCTTCGATGTGTTAGTGTGACGTTAAACCACCATCAACAGTACGGTAAAGTTCACTGCAGTAGTTCTAAATGGGAAGAGGTTTATAGGCTGGTAGGTGGATAACATTATATAGATTTGACATGTTAAAACAGGTATTGCTAGCAAAAATAATGTTGATATTCGCATTATCCAAGTCCGTTGCTGGCAGTAGTAAAATGAACCACTAATAATATTTCAGGGTCCGCACTCACAGGACTGAACCTGCAATCCACCTACCGGGTGAGTTGGCCGTGCGGTTAGGAGCGCGCTGCTATGAGCTTGCATCCGGGAGATAGTGGGTTTGAACCCCACTGTCAGCAGCCCTGAATATGGTTTTCCGTGGTTTCCCATTTTCACACCAGGAAAATGCTGGGGCTGTACCTTAATTAAGGCCACGGTCGCTTCCGTCCCATTCCTAGGCCTTTCCTATCCCATCGTCGCCATAAGAGCTATCTTTGTCGGTGCGACGTAAAGCAAATAGCAAAAAAAAAAAACCACCTGCTTAGATGCGATGCGAGGGACGATGCATCAAAATCGCCTCTTTATCGAGTGCTAAGTTATGGCAATTCGTAATACGAAATTGATTTGCAGTCAAGATTCTCAACGGGGAACATCTTTCCAGCCGACTCAAGATATCGAAAATGGAATTTATATCATGGCGAGCAACGAACCTATGACTCCGGAATGACCAACATCGCCTATTACAACTATGGACGAAGATGCCTACAAGCCAGCGGGGAGAATGGAGGACTGTGGGATAGCAGCCCTTCATTTACAAGCACCTGCATACCACTACCAACATCCGCCTACCAGTGGAATAACACCACTTGGACTCGTCAGGGTGGGCGGAGTGGCACCATTTCACCTACCAGCAGGGAATCGCTCACTAAGCTATATGCCACTAACAATGATCGGTTAGACCCAGGTAGCACATAATCCAGCACTACCGAACCAGGTTCGACAGCGCAGTGCAATGGCACCAGAATCTGGCTCTTCGGCCCCATTCTTCTTAATCAGATCGAAGAAATTTGACCCTAACTTGAACCACAGGGAGGCTATCTATAATTACAAGATTATTGCAAATGTCCAAAAACAAACAACCAAAATCTCGAAATTCAGATGAGCTAGAACAGCTCTAATGTGAAAATATCCAGGTCATTCTATTTCTTCCTAGTTAATAGCATAGGACTAGCACATGTTGGCAAGCACGCGATGGCTCAGAACTTCGTTCAACAGCCGCAGCAAAATACACCTTTGAGGTGATCACCATGTTCCTTGTCTATGTTAGCTTATGGAGTGGATAGAAGCTACACGGAAGATGATATGGCGGCCCAGTTGCAGCAGCAGAGACTACAGATATACAAGGCCATCCGGATCCGCAACGCCAACGGCCAATCATCACTTATTCGGATCCTTTCCAGGAATGCAGCAACCCTGAATCACCTGCTGAGGGATGATGCCCTAATCAGAGCCAAACGCCACCGCGTAGAGCATTCTAGATCATCAACCCCACAACGTCGAATGTGTGAACGATGGCAAATGTATGACCACCTCCAAAGCCAGTCATGCTTTAGGGATCAGTTAAGTGCTATCTTCAGCTGCCCTCATGCCTCTGCTAATTGTTCAAATAGGGCCACTCCCCAATGTTACATTTGTAAAGGGATCCAATCAGCGTTCTCTGCCAATTGTAGGCCAACCCTGAACCCAGTTCTGCCCAAACAGAATCCAATCTTAGTATTACCCCCATTCATCTATCTACACCAACTTCCTCCCACCTCCCCCTCTGTCAACCTAGAACACTCTATGGTTCGTAATTTTATTTATTTATTTTGTAGAGGAAACCTGAACCATGGATCATATAGGTCCAATACATATCAGATATACATGTAGCAGAATTAGGAGATAACACATAATCTTAAATGTTTTGCATGAGAATAAAAGTAAAGTGAGTTAAACTCAGTATAGAGGTACGATACATTTAACGTATAGGCCTACATATTACATAGTCAAGATATCTCAGATTTTCATAGCATGTTATGTAAATACTAGCAAGATAGCCGTGCTTCGCTACGGTATTATACTGAAATTTATATTTGAATTCTTAACGTTTTGATATAATCCGCCGAATCACGCGATATGACTCGTTTTCTGAGAGATTACGGCAAAGATACCCCATTTTCAATCTTTTTTCCAGAAATAGATTTCGTACTTCCGGGTTAGGTCCAGGTATTCCATCCGGTCTGTTGGGTCCCTAAACCTTTGCCAACTTTTCCTGTAAGCATTTTTAATATGAATTAAATTCTTGAGGAGATCCGGCGTGGTGTCGTCTTGGGTGCCTTGGCGGTACTGAACCCGCGGCCGGACTGCATTCGTAGTCATTACCGGCCAGGACCCGTTTCCAGCGCGGTCCGCACATTATTGTTATTATTAGTTGAATTTAGGTTATTATTATTATTATTATTATTATTATTATTATTATTATTATTATTATTATTATTATTGACCCCACAGCAAGATGCAAGACTGCTACTCCTGGCGGTAAATTACATCTGCTGCCATTGTCATTGCTGACAATGTGACCAGCATCATTGTCGCGCGTAGGCAAATGCGCGGGATTTCTGGTAATGCGAATGATATACTTCGTGCATTATTGACCTTATATAGATGTGAACAATAGTGCGGTCAATATCATCCCTATCGTTTACTTTAAATGTGTTTCAAATATTATTTATATGCTAGGAGAATCTACTGAAATCTAATTTTAAGTTCTCCAAAGGAAGAGATGGCTCTTGAAAACGAACCCAGGAAAGATTAAAACGATCGGTTTATAATCAGAATCAGTACATCATGAACAGTAAAATCAAATGGTTTCAACCCCTTGTTCACCTCACTGCCGTTAAGTTGATTTACTCCCCCTTCTCCCCGCCCAAGAATAAAGAAGGCGTGTTTCTTTATGTTTAAAGGAGATTCAAAATACCAATGTTCACGCCTGTTAACTTCAGTTTTAAGATATGGATGTCCACATAAAAATAATTCACTTTTTCATTTCCTTTCACCCCCTCCCCCTTCGAAGTGAATTTTCCGGCAAAAATACTTGTTTCTTTAATAGTAAAGTATCTTCTTCTAAATCCCAATTATCACGACTCTAACATCTTCAGTTTTTGAGATATGTGTCCTCATAAGAGGAATTCATCTCCTATTCACCCCCGCTTTCCAAGATGATTTCTCCCCCAAAACGCGTTTTTCTTTGTTTTTAAAAGAGATACAAATACCAATTTTCACGTCTGTAACAACTTTAGTTTTTATTAGATGTACCAATCCACATACAATTAATTGAAATAATTTTTCTATTCTATCACCTCCGCCCCCGTCCCTTGGATTTTCCGAGAATTCGTGTTTCCTTACTTTTAAAGCAGATTCCAAATACCTATGTTCAAGTCTGCAAAATTTTTAATTTTTGAGATAATTGTGTCTTCATACAAATATGTCAACGAATTTTTCAATTTCCCTTCCCCCAGCCCTTTAATTGAATTTCCGAAAAAAAAACTACGTATTCCTTTATTTATAAAGGAGATTTCAAATACCAAATTTCACGTCTGTAACATCTTCAGTTTTTGAGATATCACTATCCTAATTAAAAGAATTCAACCCCTTTTTCATTCACATTTACCCCACCCCCCGCACCAAGTGGTTTTACCGAAAACAAATGATACATGTTTCTTTATTTGTATTAGAGACAGAAATACCATTTTTCACTTCTGTAACATGTTACTTTTTCGTACTGTAGAAATGCTCATTTTAAAATTTCACACACTTTTTAGTTCTCCTTAAGCGGAGTTTCAAAAAATAAATCACCTATGTTTCTTTACTTTTACAGGAGAATCCAAATACCAATTTTTACGTCTGTAACATTTTACGTTTCTGAGATACACTGTAGTTATAATCTTTCTAAAAATTCACCCCAATTTCCCATTAATTGGATTTTCCAAAAACAAAAAATACGTGTTGCTTTGTTTTTAAATGAGATCGCAAATACCAATATTCAGATGCGTAATATCCTCAGTTTCCGAGATATAAGTATCCTCATCAAAGCCATTCAACCGCTTCTTCCTCCATTTCCAACCCTGCTATTGGAATTTTCCGAAAACAAATAATAATTGTTTCTTTATTTTAAAGGAAATTCAAAATACCAATTTTTACATCTGTAAACTTTTAAAGTCTTGAGATATAGATACACTCATTTTAGAAAGTCACCCCCTTTTCAACCCCCATTAATTGGATTTTCCAAAACTAAAAATAAGCGTTCTTCATTTTTATAGGAAATCCCAAATACACATTTTCAGGTGTGTAATATCTTCAGTTTCTGAGATATAAGTATCCTGATTAAAGCCATTCAACCACTTTCTCACCCTTTTCACCCCTCCTATTTGCTTTTCCCGAAAACAAAAAATACGTGATTCTTTATTTTAAAGGACTTTCTAAATACCAATTTTCACATCTGTAAACATTTAAAGTTTTGAGATATAGATACACTCATTTTAAAATTTTACTCCCCTTTTCACCCCGATTAATTGGATTTTCCGAAAACAAAAAAATACGTGTTTCTTTGTTTTTAAAGGAGACCCCAAATACAAATTTTCAGGTCTGTGATGTCTTCAGTTTCCGAGATATAATTATCCTCATTAAAGGCATTCAACCCGCTCTTCATACATTTTCACCCCTCCTATTGGGATTTTCCGAAAACAAACAATACGTGTTTCTTTATTTTTAGAGAAGATTCTAAATACCAAATTTTAGATCTGTAAACTTTCAAAGTTTTGAGATATAGATACACTCTTTTCAAAACTCCCCCCCCCCCTTTTCATCCCCTTAGTGACGGAGTATCCCAAAATCCTCTCTTAGCGAGCACCTACATTGTAATATAAATGTATCCTCAAATTTCATTTCTTTGTGTTCAGTAGTTTGGGCTCGGCGGTGATGAATAAGCCAGTCAGTCAGTCAGTCAGTCAGTCAGTCAGTCAGTCAGTCTGTCAGTCAGTCAGTCAGTCAGTCAGTCAAGCAGTCAGTCAGTCAGTCAGGACAAGTTATTTTACATATATAGATTTTACAAGTTTCTGCTTAAATACAGTAAATGAAGCAGCCTGTCGAATATGTTCAGGAAGTGAATTATACACATGTGCTGAGTAGTACCGTACAGATTTTTTGCCATATTTAGTTGAGTTAATTAATTCCATGTGAATTTTATTGATACCTCTTGTATTGTATGAATGTATGTCAGAATTTGTCACACATAAAGTATTGGAGTGATGCAGATTATTTATCAATTTATAGACTATCTGAGCTGTAGCTTTCTGACGTAAAGGCTCAAGAAGAAGAACATTACAATGTTTGTATACTGTAGATAAGCTGTTGGTGTCAATGTAGGTAGCTTAAACAGCATTTTTAATGCTTTATTGTGTAGGATTTCAACAGTCTGAAAGAGCTCTTTACTGCAACATGCCCAAATATGCACCATATAAAGTATATGACTTTGAATAAGAGCGTGATAAATATTTTTTAATGGAGTGTTAGTAAGTTTGAATTTAAGTCTATTAAGAACGCCAATTTCTGGTGTAATTTTATTACAAATTGCCTGAACCTGATAACTCCAAGAGAGGAATTCGTAAAGAATGAATCCTAGGAACTTTGTCGCCCTAGCCCTACGGATATTGAAGATATAAATTTTGAGTGTAATATCCAGAGAAAGCCTGCATGCTAGTTTATGAAAGATGATATGATTTGTTTTAGTCAGATTAATAGTTAGACGATTTACAAGAAGCCAATTCTGAAGTAAAGTAATACAAACTTACTAATACTCCCTTAAAAATATTTATCACGCTCTTATTCAAAGTCAAATACTTCATATGGTGATATTACTGCATCATGATTCCGAGGTTATCCGGAGAAGTGTCCGTGTAAAACACGTCAGTGTCGTCAACAAATAGAGACAATCGTCCGTACAAATTTAGTGATCTTATATCATTCATAAATATGAGGAAAAGAATGGGACCTAGTACTGAACCTTGAGGTAAACTGATATTTATAGGCAATGGGATACTGTTCACATTATTACATTATACAAATTTTTCTCTGTCTGTAAGGTAACTGATAAACCAGTTTAATGCTGTTCCTCTAACTCCAGCAGCTTCCAACTTCCTGATTAAAATATCATGATCCACTGTGTCGAAAGCTTTCTTCAAGTCAATGAATAATCCCGCAGCTATATTTCCTGAGTCTAAATTTTCCTGAAGTTTAATTATTATGGGTCCCGGTTCCACTTGTATCGAGCTGGTGGTCGCGTGAGAGTGTGGCATATGCCCCATGAAGCTATGGATCCTTCGTGTCTACAAGGTTGTGTCTATGCGAGAGGTGTCTCAGTTCTGGTCTGGGCGGAGTTCTCATAGTCGCAATTAGGCCCCATTGTCAGCTGCAGGGAGCACTGACAGGTGCACGTTGTTTGGACATCCCTTCAGACTATCTGCATCCCTTTCTGGCCCTAGAGTACAATGAAGGAGATGCCGTGTTTCAACAGGACAATGAGCCATGTCATCGCTCTGTGATGGCACGCAGGTGGTTGGAGGAGCACTCCAGTGAAATTACGACCAGTGGTTGGCCCTCCAGATCCCCCAATCTTAATCGAATCGAGCATTTATGAGATGTACGTCGATGCTGGTAGACGCTCCATGAACCTCGCACCAAATACACAAGAAAGATTGTGGGTAAAATTGCAAGATGCGTGGATCCAGATGCCTCCAGAACGATTCCAACACCTTTTCGAGTAGAAGCCTCACCGTATTGTTACCGTTTTGAGGGCTCGCGGACGAGCAATTCGTTATTAACACCACATTCAGTGTCTTACCATGACTTTCCGCCATCGCATGTTTAACACCAATACAGTAACCACCGATTTGATATTACATTATATGGCGTTCTACAACAGCATATTTATTATCAGCAGTTACGAGACATCCTGGTTGGTGATGTTCCCTTCCCCTACCAAAATCATATCCAACCTAACCCCTGATATCCTCATTCTCTCCATTAATTTTGCAACTAACTGTGATGTGACTATTGTACCCATCCTGGGTAATTTAGGGCAACTATTACATAATTCGGTTTCACAAACAGATGTATAGATGGAATTGTTGGATGAGAACCTTCAGAAGTTACTTCCCAGGCTTGAAGTCTCGTCCTCCCTACTTTCATTGCGACACAGGCTGAACTCGTAAAGCATACGGGCAATGTAATGTTCGAAAAAGAAAAACACTACATAAAATATGACGAAAGTAGAATTCTGTATAATGTGAGAGGAATACACTAATAATATTAAATGAGAAGAATCTTCGTTGAAATATTATTTGCTAAAAATTTTGTTATACTGATAAAATCACACGAGATGGTGCCATACTACAACATATAAACAAAGAAACAATCAAGACCAATGCAAAAATAATATATATATATAGTATGCCTTAACGTCCATTTAGTTTATTCACAGCTGTAGTTGGTCCTTGGCATACCTCAAATCATTTGATTAATACACACTGATACGTGGATTTATTTATCTATAAGAGTGATAATAAATGGCATCTATCCTGCTGATTAATTATCATTAATCATCATTAATTATCATTAGTCATGTATTTAATTATCATTAGACGTGTATTTAATTATCATGGTTGTGGAAAGTATCACACGTACATCTTCTTTACCCACGAGATTGCATCGCCGCATATCAAACACATGGTCTATTTGACCATGACAGTTATACTGTATATTACACTGAACATATACGTGTATCCTGGGTTTACCCAACAAATTATACTCAAAGAAAAATCAGCCAACGCTGGAATCGAACCCATCACGATAGAACACTTTGGGGAATAATAAAACACGTAAACACATTACATAGCAAAAATATCAAACATATATCACAGAATACATCTTGAAGGTATGGCTTAATCAAGCCATAGTATCAGGTTAAATTCTTCGTTCCAACATGAGTCGAACTCAGGTACTCCAGCTTCCGAGGTAAAAATTTAAAACTCCTATCACGAGCTAATATAATGCGTAAAAATGGGAAGGGTTTTTTCCTTCGCAAAATCAGGAAATTATCCGCGTTATTCACAACGTATCATTAGAATAGAATTGAGAATGCATTAGCAAAATGAAAGGGTTCCCGCAGGTAAACATTAAGCTTGTTGTGGACGATACAATCTGCCTCAGACCCTACAAGTCCTCACGTCATAAATCTGTCAATTATGACAATGGCTGTGTGCCCAGCTCTGTGGCTACAAAAACACATTGAACTCGTCATTTCTTTCTTCCTTTCTTTTATATATCATATTGGCTTGTTCTTAAGTACGAATTCATTTGAGAACCATTACTTCTTATTATTCATTATTTGGCTATATATTCAGCCTAATTCAATATATCACAACAGCCATAATTATTATAATCTTTTATCAATCCAACATCTCAAACATGCCACAAGCTACACCTTCCCATATCATACCACAGCATCTCAAATCCGTTCTATTAATTTACAGAGAAGACTCCATTCTTACAGGTTATTTAATTCTTCTCGCATATCTGTACAATTCACATAATACCTCGGTTTGGAACATCTTCAGTGATCATCTATTATCATACGGGATTTATAAATACCTGAAACACCTTGAAGCAAACATATAGTTTATATTCAAACTACTATGAAAATCTTTACCAGATAGTAACATTACGAAGAAGTTATAAATTTAGCTAAATCGCTATTCTTCTCAAAATATGTGCTTCATATACACTACGAATTTATGGGATCTATATAATAATTCATGCAAATAAGCGTGCTAAATATCAATGATTATTCTTAAATCACTTGAAAACCCTAATTAAAATAATAAATAATCTTTTCCCAGTCACACGGGTATAGTGTTCCCTACATTCAATATGATTAATTATAACTTTCTAATATTTACAAAGTAAAAATTGCTACTGGCATGCAAATCTCGTGGTTTAATATATTCAAATTATATGTACTTATCAAATGATGGGTATGGTTTGCCGTCATCTCGAGGCACACCTTAAATTTTTACTCCGTCATGATGAGTGTTCTTCTCTCTGATAGTCCTGGGTTCCTCTTCATCCTACCACGATCGATGTCTCGAACTGTGGTCTTCTTAGTTGACTCTCTGGACGTTCCCTGTAGAAATGGCTGCAGATACTTAGGCGCGATTCTTGTAGGCTCCAGATCTCGGGGTTCGACGACCACTCACGAACATACAGGCAAAATGGGAAACCAGTTAGTAAACACTGTTTATGTACTTTCAAAGGAATCTACCGGTGATAAGATCCACTAATAACTTTAAATATATTAATTCAAATAGTGGCAAGTTTGTAGAAATCATTGTTCATTTCCCCATTAATCACACAGTCTAATACCACGAGTGTCCATGGAGTATGCAAACGCTAATTTTATCAGGAATAGTTCTCGGTCACTATTAATTGCTGAACGTAATTAGCTGTCTCATTACCTCTAAACAACTTGACGCGTTTGCTCTTTCACTGATGATTGCATTATGAGCCGCAACTGACTGTTATTAATATTTAATATATAAAATGTTGAGATAAGACTTCTATTCATCAATACTGTACATTATCTTGTACCACACGGCTTATTTCACGATATTTTACATCGCACTGATGTGTTTTTCTTCCTTGACACAACACTTCATACACTGATATCCAAGTTCACTCCTAACGTGTGAGTACTGCGGCTACACAAATGACAATGGGATCCTGTATCTAGGTCCCGGTTCTACTTATAGCATCCCAACAAAATGGTCAGGGGGGAGGTAAATCATGCTCCTGCTCAAAATGAAGGACCGGTAATCGGAATCTTACAACGACGTGAAAACAATCAAATTATAGCTAGCAACCCCTACTTTCTACTGATCACATATAAAACCAAAGCGATCAGTGGGCCATTCACAATCTCAAAAGCGTCCTTTTAGAAATTCACGCGTCATGGTTCATCATGCAAGACCTCCCACTTTTTTCCACACGTTGTAAGATTTCAGCAGTCATCTTTAATATGCGTACTACTGTATGACAGGCGTCATTACCGATCCACTATTCAAATATTGCATTTATATGGATCAACAATTAGCATTAAATACATCGGTTCGAATGAGACCTGACTCATAAATTGCCAAAAAATATCTTAGATGAAGGTGTTCTTCTTCTTCCTCTTTTTAGTAAATTATGGTGAAGTGGCACCAATGAATGCGGTGTTGAATTAGTAAAGGACATTTATTTCTCAATATTTAACACACCTTAATTGAGCCCAGTCTCCAGCGACCTACATTTCCACGCGTAGCGTCATCTCTCCTCCTCACTTGCACGGAAAGAGAGCGCGATTTCAAGGTCCAGCGGTAATGCGCTATCCTTTTCTCGTTACAGCGCAGAAAACTGCTCCCTTCGGGCTGGGATATCGCAAATCACATCCAGGTTCGTCATGTAGACTGCTAATTACTACATTATATGTCACAGAATGTTGGGGAGAATGGCATATATAATCGACTAGACCTCCTAACATGCCTATGGCATGGTGATGAACGATCACACTATACTACCACCTACCAGCAGTGATCACACCGCTTTTCTACTAGCATTTCCATATATTTTATCTAACCCCCACCGTCGCAGCCAAAGCCTGCCCCCTCCCCGCCCTGCCACTAGTTTGAAGATATATTCGGACCGATGTGGTATTACACAGACCTACTTCAGAATACCAGACAATCAATACGATCAAGAAAATATTATTAAAAGATAGAAATAGCCTTAACCACAGCAGACCGGCTACACATACTCTGACACACTTCACACCGCATAAAACAGTCCACCCTTCCACGAGCTCATAAACTTCTACTGTGTTCCCATGACATATACTAAGCCTACCTTCGCAAACATGACACTAACACTCTTCGTCAGCACAGAACTACCTTCCGCCATGCCCGATCCTTTATTAAAAAGATAAAGAAATTTATGGACAAATAAGTGTAATGTATCTAATGCTAGCCAATCTCGCGAATATTGGAATAATTTAAAACAAATAAACCAAACAACCAAACCAAAATGTATTTACACGATTACCATATAATCTATATATCCATTTATATAAAATAACATGTTCTGACTGACTGACTGACTGACTGACTGACTGACTGACTGACTGACTGACTGACTGACTGACTGATTCATCATCGCCGAGCCAAAATACCGGACATAAATCAACGAAATTTTGGGGATACATCTATTTTAGAGTGTAGGTGCTCACAAAGGGTGGAGTTTTGGATATTCCATCGCTAAGAGGGTGAAAAGTGGGTGTGAATTGTTTAAGTGACTCCATCACTATCTAAAAAACTTAAAAGTTTACAGACTTAAAATTTGTTATTTGGAATCTCCTTTAAAAGTATAGAAACACGCCTTCTTATTGCTTCCTTAAAATCCCCTTTAAGGGGGGTGATTGAAAAATTTGTTGAATTATTTGAATGAGGGTACTTACGTCTAAAAGACTAAAGACATTACAGACGTGAACATTGGTAATCGGAATTTCCTTTAAAGACAAACACGTACTTCTTGTTTTCGGAAAGTCCACTTAAGGGTACGGGGGGTGGAGGGAAGTGAAGAAGAAGTTGAAATTTTTTATGAGGATACTTATATCTTAAAACTGAAGATGTTCCAGACGATAAAACTGGTATTTGGAACCTCCTTTAAAAATAGAGAAGCACGTACTTTTTTCGGAAAATACACTTAAGTGGCTAAAAAGAATTGAAAAAGCGGGTGAATATTTAAAATGAGTACCGGTATATGTACAGTACATGTCAAAATATTAATATGTTAATGACATGAAACTTGGTATTTGGAATGTCCTTTAAAATACAGGAACATGTACTTTTGTTTTCGGAAAAGGCACTTAACCGGAGTGAAAAAAGTGAAGAAGAGTTAAATTATTTTATGAGGACACTTATATCTCAAAGCTGAAGATGTTACAAACGTGAAAATTTGTAATTGAAGTCTCCTTTAAAAGTAAAGTGACATGTATATTTTGGTTTTCGGAAAATCCACTTAGGTGGTTGCGGGGAAGGGACTGATAAAAGCGTTGATTTATTTTATGGTAATACTTATATCTCAAAGACTAAAGATGTTACAGGCGTGAAATTTCGAATTGGGAATCTCCTAATAAAGAAACACGCAATTAGTTGAGGGGGCTGAAATTAAGAGGAGGGTGGAAAAGGAAGGTGAATTATTTTTATGAGGATGGTTATATCTCAAAAACTGAAGTCGTTAGAGCCATGAAAATTTTTATTTGGAATCTCCTTTTAAAGTAAAGAAACCCATATTCTTTTGTTTTCGGAAAATCCACATAAGGGGTGAATGAATCGAAAAATTTGTTGAATTCTTTGTGTGAGGATAATTATATCTCAAAAACTAAAGATGTTACAGGCGTGAAGACTGATATTTGGAATCTCCATTAAAAATAAAGAGAAACGTTTTGTTTTGCTTCCTAAAAATCCCCTGTAATGGGGGGGGAGTGATTGAAAATTTAAATTAAAGAAATAAAGTCTGGAAATCCTTAAATTCGGCTTCCATGTGAGACTACATGTGCCATCATAGTGATTCTTTATGATCCAGTCTTCGTATCACGAACTCTGGACTCTGGGTATAATTAAGGCAGTCCAATCGGTGTGTGCCACAGAGTGGTTATACGGCATGGACCCTTAATTGAATCGATGTGACCTGCGACTATGTCATGGACCGACATCTAAACTTCTAAGTTACTTTAAAGTCATTGTGGATGATGACCGCAAGGAGCATGATGCCACGGTGGCATATGGCCCTACTCTAAGTCACTGAGGTTGATGACCCCATGACCATCCAAGTTTCTAAGCTGAAGGCCAAACACAATTAAGTTACATCGGTTGATGACCAAACTCTCCACTTTACTAACCCCAGCACATTTACTGCTCCATCAATCAAAGTCAAATAATGCCACAACAACAATGCTCACAATACATTGTGGCAGTAAAATCCATTACCCTTGGATATGTCCCCTTAATCGTTACGTTAACATTTACGTATTCCCCAGAAAATATACTAAGATTTCCAGAATACATCTTTAAGTCATTCGCTTGATTTAAAGTTATTTCAAAATACGTTTCCACTGAATTTAATAATTATATAAATTTAAATGATTTAATGAAATCTTAATGAACAACAAATTCTATCTCCGCGGACGAATGGTTTCTTTCACAAGTCCCTACACAAGTCTTGACGTAATACATTTTTAATCATGTTGGATGTATATCGTCGGTAGCTGGAAAAAATTTACATCACTTATTCCCAGTATTTATCTTGTTTCGTGACATCGCACTTTAATTTAATTTAACACTAACCATTATTACTACTTGGATAACCCTGATAATTAAGTACAAACCATAAGTAACTCGCCGTACAATGTAAACCGATTACGATGTCATATCTTGTCATAACATTTCCGTGAAGCTTTGTGCGCCCCTCACAAACAAAACAATCATTATTACCATCACTCTATATTTTGGACAACCCTGAAATTGGCTAACCTCGCTCGTTATACTCTAAGTTCGTGGTCTCAAATGCACATTACAATCTCAATTAAAAAAATTTGCAGTATCTAATAACATACACGTTATTCCCGGATGAAAATTTCAACTAGATCCATCAGTTAACATTATCCACTGCCAAGAAATGCAATCTCGTTTCAATGCGTAACACACTCTGCACGTTCCGTTATTCGAGCTGCGAACTCCTATCAGCTGATGGCATTGAGACACGACCCCCGCTCTGCTGTGATATGAAACATCTGTTTCGTCTTGCCTGACTGTCCTCTCAGATTGAAACCTTAACTTCGCCGACATAATTAAACAAATGCGATATTTCTGACCAGCAAAATGCACATAGATTATATTTCAAAATGCCCTACATTAATTGTACACGTCTCAAATTAATACCGGCGTGGATTCTCCAGTTCTACATTCTATCCCAAACATTACACAAAATCTCCCTTGGGCTTATACATATCGCGGCACATTTATAGGCTTCCAATCACCTGATTCACAAATCCTATCTCAACTCATACGATAAATCTAACTCTTGCCTCAACTCGACGGCTCTCACTGACAAAAAATTGAATAAAATACTTAGAATCCATGACGCATAATACGCACAAATACATCAATAATGAACATTTCGCATAATGATCTCGTATTTTCCAAACTGGATTTTCACAAAATGACTGTCAAAATTCCACTATTTTTTTATTGTCAGTCAGACACAGTTTAAATGTACATAGAATAACGTTTCACTTCGTGACAAAATTCACCACTCTACATTTCTCAACCCGACAGTGCGCTTCCACTCGATTGAAATGGGTAACCATGGATTTCTTACATCATTTTTGTCAAAATTCAAACAGAGAAATTTTACGTCAGATAAAATTACCTTAATTTAACATCACAAAAGTACAGGCAATAAATTCACGGAAATGACGATCTACTCTGGACGTGATATCACTTCCAATCCCTCACTAATAACTTTTTCATATCACACAGCACTCGCAATATTTAAAAAAAATTCCAAGCAGAAAATAAAACAAAAGATCTTTCGTCATATTTCTGACATTCGCCCAAAAAGCATATGGGTGACCAACTGCGTCATAAAAACCCATTTCAAATGCACATAAGTTTGACATCACAAAACAAGATATAGTAGGTGGTAAGATGGCAAGGCACCTACCTTAGGTCTACGTAGGATTCCATCCTTTGGCTCACCCGCGACCTTTCGTCGCTTATCTAGCCATATTACATTTCTGGCTGTACACCATAATATTTATTTTTCCTGGAAATGAAACATAAAAAAAGAAATACCCTTCACACTTGTCTCCGTTGATCGCACTCGACTGTTGGTAGTTACTGCCCGCACACGAATTACTTTTACAACACAAAAAATATTTTACAACTCTGTAATTCTTCTGCGGTATCTTGACCGTCATTTTATCAAACTAAATCCACTTGGATTTAAGTCATCAGCAACATCGGCCAAAATCTGTTCGTCGGATTTAGTCTACTTTTTGTCGCTTGACTTACAGAACAGTCTAACTATCTCGCTCAAGATTCAATAACACAATGCAGGGGTTTCAACATGGAGTCCCTTCTATATTTATAGCCATTACCCCCTCTCTCCAGGCATTTTCCCTTTGCCGCCAAGAAAATTTGCGTAACTTTTTCGACTTAAATGAACCGTATTTAAAAGAGTTATTAATTTAACTGGTTAAATTACCTCATTTGATAGGCACTATTTTCCGTCAACTTCGCGTGGGGACGTTAGACACGGGCGCCTTTCTGAAATAATCTACCGGAATGGCTTAGCAGTCTCAAATCTGGCTTGCTAAAGACCAATTGTCTTATAGATGAATACAGAACCCTCATTATATTGCATTCACCACTAATTCATTCATTTAATTGTATTTATTCAACATAAACTTTCTTCTGTATCCTTCCACTGCCGACACGTGCGGATGACGTCACATCTCAGAGCGTGGGACGGAAAGTAGCTACCTCCTTGCCAAGTGTCACTCCCGAGATATCCAGAAATATTCAGAAATGTAGTAATTTTTCATACTTAAAATTCTTAGGGCACGAAGGTCATGGGTTCAGTATGAAATAACTTTTCACGTTCCAACCCTAAAGTGTTAAATGAGGTTAGCTCCGTAAACGAAATTATTCATCCTTCCAAAACTGTTTGACGTACAAAGTTGTAATTTTTCGAGAAGGGTGTTCTCTTATGTCCTAGATGTAAAATATTGTATACCGCAAAGTATTTCTCCCATAAGGGGTTTAGATGGTGTTTGACCCTCAAAAACACAATATTCATTCTTCCGAAACCCTTTCAGGCACTAACATATTTTTTATGAAGGTTGGTCTTCTATACTGTAATTGTTAATAAATATTTTTTAAAAATATAAAAATATATACCCAGTCGCTTAAGTGCGGCCAGTATCCAGTATTCGGGAGATAGTGGGTTCTAACGCCACAGTCGGCAGCTCTGAATATGGTTTTCCGTGGTTTCTCATTTTCACACCAGGCAAATACTGGGCCTGTACCTTAATTAAGGCCACGGACGCTTCTTTCCCACTCCTAGCTCTTTCCTGTCCCATCGTCGCCGTAAGACCTATCTGCGTCAGTGCGACGTAAAGCAAATTGCAATATATATATAATATACCCCTTGAAAAGTATTCATTCCTCCATTACTATTCTACGTTCGTCTGTTCACAGATTTTAAATAACATTCAAATTATTCCGTGTGGGGTTCAAATGAGTGTTAGATCAGAAAATAAATAATCATTCCCTCAAAAACGTTTAAAGTACGATCTGAAGGTGTATTTTACAGGCTTAGCTGACAGTGCGCTCTCCAAACGTATAACTTTGAATAATAATTTTCAGTTTGAAGCCGTAGCGAAGCACGGGTACCTTGCCAGTATATATATAAGATAACTTGTCCTGACTGACTGACTGACAGATTCATCATCGCAGAGCCAAAACTACTGGACATAATGAAATAAAATTTTGGGGAATTCATTCATATTACAATGCAGGTGCTCACTAAGGGAGGATTTTCGGATATTCCATGGCTAAGGGAGAGAAAAGGGGAGTGAATATTTAAAATGCGTGTATCTATATCTCGAAAATTGAATCGTTTAAAGACATGAAAAATAGTGTTCTGAATATATTTTAAAAATAAAGAAACACGTATTTTTTCGGAAATTCCTGTTGAAAGGGGTGAAGAAAGGCGCAAAAAAGGTTGAATACATTTTATGTGGATACTTATAGCTCAAAAACGGGAGATGTTACAGACATGAAAATTGGTATTTTCATTATCCTAAAAAATAAAGAAACACGTACTTTTTGGTTTTTGGAAAATCTAATAAAGGGGTGGTGAACAGGAGTGACAAATTGGGTGAATTCTTAACAAGGGGAATATCTCATAAACGCACCACGTCACAGACGTAAACATTGGTATTTGGAATCTCCTGTAAAATAAAGGGACCCGCATAATTTGTTTTTTGAAAATTCACTTCGGGGGAATTGTTATTGGGGTAAATTTTTAAAATGAGCATGTATATATAGTATGCATAAAAAGCGTAACACGTTACAGACGTGAAGAAATTGGTACTTTTGATCTATTGTAAAAATAAAAGTAACACGTATTTGTTTGTTTTGGGAAAGAAACACTTCAGGGGAGGGGGTGTAAAAATGACTGAAAAAGGAGTTGAATTATTTTTATGTGGATACTTTTATCTCAAAATCTGAAGATGTTGCAACATGAAAATTGGTATTTGAAATCTCCTTTAGAAGTAAACACTTTTTTTGTTTTCGAAAAATCCACTTGAGGGGATGAGGTGGGGGAAGAGAAGTGAGCTTAGATGAATAATTTTTATGGTAATACTTATACATAAAAAACTGAAGATGTTACAGACTTGAAAATTGGTATTTGTATTCTCCTTTTAAAATAGGGAACTACGTATTTTTCAGAAAAGAGCCTCTTAACGGGATGAAAAAATGTGAGAAAGGGATTGAGTACGTTCTTGAGGATACTTTTATCTCAAAAACTGAAGATGTTACAGTCATGAAAAGCTTTATTTGGAATCTCCTTCAAAACTAAAGGGAAATGTTTTTGTAAAACCCACTAAAGAGAGGGGGGGTGTGAACAGGACCGACAAAGGGGGTGAATGTTTAAAATTAGTATATCTGAAAAACATAACGTGTTACAGAAAAGAAAATTGGCATGTTTAATCACTTTTAAATATAAAGTAACACATACGTTTTGATTTCGGAAAATCACTTCGGGGGAGGGGTGTAAAGATGGCAAGGAGGGGTAGAATTAATTTTATTATGTTACTAGTATCCTAAAGTCTAAAGATATTACGGACGTGATAAATGGCATTTGGAATCTTCTTTAAGAATAAAGACACACGTACTCTTTTGTTTTTGGAAAACAATTAAGGTTGGGTAAATGAATTGAAAAATGAGTATAACACTTTGTATGAGGATACTTATATCACAAAATCGAAGGATACTACGGACGTGAAAGTTGGTATTTGGAATCTCCTTTAAAAATAAAGAAACACGCATTCTTGTTGGGGGGTGGGAGGGAATCAACTGAAGGGGGTGTAAAAAGCAGTTGAATTATTTTTATGAGGATACAAAAAAGAAGTGGACTTAAAACCATACATCGCTAAGGGGTTTTGACTGGGGATGAGGAATGATGACAAAAATATACGTTTATATGAAACTGCTTGAATTACGATGTTAAAATATCAAATGACTAGCAATATACCCGTGCTTCGCTACGGTATTATACTGAAATTTATAATTGAATGCTTATTGTTTTTTATATAATCCGCAGAAATACGCGATGTGACTCGTTTTCTGAGAGAATCAGCAAAAATTCGCGATCTGGCTCTTTTTCTAATAGATTACGGCAAGTTTCATCCCATTTTTCAATCTTTCTTTCCAGCAATCGATTTCGTACTTCCCGGGCTAGGTCCAGGTATTCCACCCGGTCAGTTGGGTCCCTAAATCTTTGCCATCTTCTCCTATAAGCATTCTTAATATGGATCAAATCCTTCAGGAGATGCGGCGTGGTGCCGTCTAGGGTGCCTTGGCGGTACTGAACACGCGGCCGGACTGCATTCTTAGTCATTACCTGTCAAGGACCCATTTCCAGCGCGGTCGGCACATTTGACGACGGTCCAGAACATTATTATTATTATTATTATTATTATTATTATTATTATTATTATTATTATTATTATTATTATTATTATTATTATTATTATTATTATTATAGATGTTCTGGAGCCCACAGCAAGATGCAAGACCGGTACGTGGCGGTAAATTACATGTGCTGCCATTGTCATTGTTGACAATGTGACAAGCACCATTGTCGCGCGTAGGCAAGTGTGCGGGATTTCTGGCGATACGAATGACATACTTCCGTGCATTATTGACCTTATTATAGAGGTGAACAATTGCACGGTCAACCTAATTCCTATCGTTTATTTCAAATGTGTTTAAATTTTTAATTACATGCCAGGAGAATCTACATCTAAGAACGTTCTCCAAGGAGAAGGATTGCTGTTGAAAACGAACCCAGGAAAGATTAAAAATGATCGGTTTATGGTCATAATAAGTACATCGAAAGTATACAGCCTGTTTCCAGTCATTCGACAGGGTCAGGAATGGAATGAATAAAACTCCATCTAGCGGCGACAATAGGAATTTTGCCGGCTGCCGAAGCACTCCTCTGGGGCAATGATCGATGAATGACAAATGAAATGAAATATTGGACAGTGTTGCTGGAATGAATGATGACAGGAAAAACGGGAGTATCCGGAGAAAAACCTGTCCTGCCTCCGTTTTGTCCAGCACGAATGTCGCATGGAGTGACCGGGATTTGAACCACGGAACCCAGCTGTGTGAGGCCGGCGCGCTGCCGCCTGAGCAACGGAGGCTCCTTATAAGTACATTATGAACATTAAAATCAATTGGTCTCACCACCTTTTACACCCCATCGCCGTTAGTTTTATTTACCCCTATCCCGCAAAAAATTAAAAGAAGGCGTGTTTCTTTATGTTTAAAGGAGATTCAAAACACCAATGTCCACGTCTATTACCTTCAGTTTTGAGATATAAGTACCCCCATAAAAATAATTCACTTTCTTTCACTTCCTTTCCCCCTCTTCGCACAGCCCCCAATGAATTTTCCGGCAAAAAATACTTGTTTCTTTAATACTAAAGGATCTTCTAAAAAAACAATTATCAAGACTCTAACTTCTGCAGTTTTTGATTTATGTGTCCGCATGAAAGGAATTCAACGCCTTTTCGCTCCCGCCCCCAAAGATCGTTTCCCCCCGAAAACGCGTTTTTCCTTGTTTTAAAGGAGAGTCAACTACCAATTTTCACGTCTGTAACAACTTTAGTTATTATTAGATTAGATGTATGTATTATCATACAATTAAGTCAATTAATTTTTCAATTCCTTCACCCCCCCCCCTTCATTGGATTTTCCGAGAATACGTGTTTCTTTACTTTTAAAGCAGATACCAAGTATCAAATTTAACGTCTATAACATCTTCATTTTAGAGATATCAGTAGCCTAATTAAAAGCATTGAACACCATTTTCAGTCACTTTTACACCCCCTCCACCCAAGTGGTATTTCCGAAAGCTAAAAATTCACATTCCTTTATTTTTAATTGAGTTTAAAAAATACCATTTTTCACTTCTGTAACATGTTAAGTTTTTTGAGATATACTGTAGAAATTCTTTATTTTAAATATTTCACCACTTTTTAGTTCACCTTAAGCGGATTTTCCAAAAACAAATTACCTATGTTTCTTTACATTTACAGGAGATTCCATATACCCACTTTTTACGTCTGTAACATTTTAAGTTTCTCAGATATTCTGTAGATATAGTCTTTCAAAAAGTTCACCCCAAATTGTCACTCCTGTTTAACCACCCATAATTGGATTTTTCAAAACAAAGAAATACGTGTTTCTTTATTTTTAAAGGATTTCGCATACACGAATTTTCAGTTCTGTAATATCTTCAATTCCTGAGATATATGTATCCTCATTAAAGGTATTCAACCCATTATTCAGCCTTTTACACCCCTCCTATTGGGATTTACAGGAAGCAAAAAAATACGTGTTCCTTTATTTTTAAAGGAGATTCTAAATACCAAATTTTACATCTGTAAACTTTTAATGTTTTAAGATGTAGCCACAATCCTTTTAAAAATTCACCCCCCTTTTCACGGCACATTATTTGGATTTTCCAAAAACGAAAAAATACCTGTTCTTTATTTTTAAAGTAGACCAGAAATACCAATTTTCAGGTCTGTAATATCTTCAGGTTCTGAAATATAAGTAGCCTCATTAAAGGCATTCAATCCCTTTTTCACCCTTTTACAGCCTTACTATTGGGATTTTCCGAAAAAATAATACGTGTTTCTTTATTTTAAAGGTGATCCCAAACACCACTTTTCAGGTCTGTAATATCTTCAGTTTCTGAGATCGAAATATCCTCATTAAAGGCATTCAACACTTTTTCACCGCTTTTCACCCCTCCTATTGGGATTTTCCGAAAACAAAAAATACGTGTTCCTTTATTTTTAGTGAAGATTCTAAATACCAGTTTTTACATCTGTAAACTTTCAAAGTTTTGAGATATAGATTCACCCATTTTAAAAATTCACCCCCCTTTTCACCCTCCCATTAATTGGATTTTCCAAAAACAAAAAAATATGTTTCTTTATTTTGAAAAGAGATCAATAGTACCAATTTTCAGGTCTTTAATGTCCTCATTTTCTGAGATAGAAGTACCGGTATCCTGATGAAAGGCATTCAACCCCTTTTTCACCATTTTCACCCCTCCTGTTGGGATTTTCCGAAAACAAAAAAATACGTGTTTCCTTATTTTTAAAGAAGATTCCAAAGACCAATTTTTACATCTGTAAACTTTTAAAATTTCGAGATATAAATACACTCATTTTAAAATTTCAACCCCCTTTTAACCCCCTTAGCGACGGGATATCCTAAAATCCTCTCTTAGCGAGCACGTACATCCTAATATGAATGTATCCCCAAAATTTCATTTCTTTATGTCCAGTAGTTTGGGCTCGGCGATGAGGAATCAGTCAGGACATGTTCTTTTATATATATAGACTAGCAAGATACCCGTGCTTCGCTACGGTATTATACTGAAATTTATAATTGAATGCTTATTGTCTTAGATATATAATCCGCCGAAATTCGCGGTCTGACTCGTTTTCTGCGAGAACCCCCTCGTTTTCTATTAGATTACGGCATGTTTCCTCCCATTTTTCAATCTTCTTTTCCAGCAATCGATTTCGTACTTCCCGGGCTAGGCTCAGGTATTCCTCCCGGTCAGTTGGGTCCGTAAATCTTTGCCATCTTTTCCTATAATCATTTTTAATATGGATAAAATCCTTCAGGAGATCCGGCGTGGTGTCAAATTGGGTGCCTAGAAGGCACTGAACCCACGGCGGGACTGCATTCTTAGTCATTACCCGTCCAGGAGCCGTTTCCAGCGCGGTCCGCAAATTTGAAGACGGTCCGGAACATTTATTATTATTATTATTATTATTATTATTATTATTATTATTATTATTATTATTATTATTATTATTATTATGTGTTGCTGGAATGGATGATGACAAGAAAACCGTAGTATCCGGAGAAAAACCTGTCCCGCCTCCGTTTTGTCCAGCACGAATATCACATGGAGTGAACGGGATTTGAACCACGGAACCCAGCTGTGAGAGGCCGGCGCGCTGCCGAGGATCCTTATAAGTACATTAAGAACAGTAAAATCAATTGGTCTCACCTCCTTCTACACCCCACCGCCGTTAAGTTTATTTAACGGCACCCCCCAAAAAAAAATAATTAAAAGAAGGCTTGTTTCTTATGTTTAAAGAAGATTTCAAACACCAATGTTCACGTCTATTAGCTTCAGTTTTGATATATAAGTATCCCCATAAAAATTATTTACTTTTCACTTCATTTCACACTACTCCCCCCCCCCCCCAAGTGAATTTTCCCGCAAAAAATACTTGTTTCTTTAATAGTAAAGGATCTTCTAAATACCAATTATCACGACTCTAACTTTTTCAGTTTTTGATTTATGTGTCCTCATGAAAGGAATTCAGCTCCTTTTCACTCCCCCCCCCCAAGGTTATTTCCACCACCAAAACGCGTTTTTCTTTGTTTTTAAAGGAGATCAAAATACGAATTTTCACGTCTGTAACAACTTTAGTTTTTATTAGATGTATGTATTCTCATTCAATTAATTCAATTAATTTTTCAATTCTTTCACCCCCCCCCCTTCATTGGATTTTCCGAGAATACGTGTTTCTTTATTTTTAAAGCAGATTGCAAATATCAAATTTCACGTCTGTAACATCTTCATTTTTGAGATATCAATAGCCTAATTAAAATAATTCAACACCAGTCACTTTTACCCCCCCCCCTCCACCCAAGTGGTATTTCCGAAAGCTAAAAATACACGTTTCTTTATGTTTAATAGAGATAAAAAATACCATTTTTCACTTCTGTAACATGTTAAGTTTTTTGAGATAAACTGTAAAAATTCTCATTTTAAAATTTCACCCCTTTTTTGAGTTCCCCTTAAGTGGAGTTTCCAAACACAAATCACCTATATTTCTTTAGATTTACACGAGATTACAAACACCCACTTTTTACGTCTGTAACATTTTACGTTTCCAAGATATTCTGTAGATATAGTCTTTCAAAAATTTGTCACTCCTGTTTAACCGCCATTAATTGGATTTTCCAAAACTAAAAAATATGTGTTTTTTATTTTTAAAGGAGATCCCATATACAAATTTTCAGTTCTGTAATATCTTTCGTTTCTGAGATATATGTATCCTCATTAAAGGCATTCAACCCATTTTTCACCCTTTTACACCCCTCCTATTGGGATTTACAGGAAACAAAAAATACGTTTTCCTTTATTTTTAGAGGAGATTCTAACTACCAATTTTTACATCTGTAAATTTTAAAGTTTTAAGATGTATACACACTCATTTTAAAAAATTTACACTCCCCCCTTTTTACCCCCCAATATTTGGATTTTCCAAAAACGAAAAAATACGTGTGTTTATTTATTTTTAAAGGAGATTCTAAATACCAATTTTCACATATATAACCTTTAAAAATTTTGAGATAGATACACTCATTTTAAAATATTACTCCCTTTTCACCCCCCCTAAATTGGATTTTCCAGAAACAAAAAAATACGTGTTTCTTTATTTTTAACGGAGATCTCAAACACCAATTTTCAGGTCTGTAATATCTTCAGTTTCTGATATATAAGTAGCCTCATTGCAGGCATTCAACCACTTTTTAGCCCCTTTTCAATCCTCCTATTGCGATTTTCGGGAAACAAAAAAATACGGGTTCCTTTATTTTTAATGAAGGTTCTAAATACCATTTTTTACATCTGCAAACTTTAAAAGTTTAGAGATATAGATTCACTCATTTTAAAAATTCACCCCCTTTTCACCCTCCCATTAATTGGATTTTCCAAAAACAAAAAATACGTGTTTCTTTATTTTTAAAAGAGATCAAAAGTACCAATTTTGAGGTCTGTAATATCTTCAGTTTCTGAGATATAAGTAGCGGTATCCTGATTAAAGGCATTCAACCCATTTTTCACCCTTTTTCACCCCTCCTATTGGGATTGTCTGAAAACAAAAAAAATACGTGTTTCCTTATTTTTAAAGAAGATTCTAAATACCAATTTTCACATCTGCAAAATTTTAAAGTTTTGAGATATAGACACACTCATTTTAAAATTTCACCCCCCTTTTCACCCCCTTAGCGACGGAATATCCAAAAATCCTCTCTTAGCGAGCACCTACATTATAATATGAATATATCCCCAAAATTTCATTTCTTTATGTCCAGTAGTTTTGGCTCGGCGATGATGAATCAGTCAGTCAGTCAGTCAGTCAGTCAGTCAGGACAAGCTACTTTATATATATAGACTAGCAAGATACCCGTGCTTCGCTACGGTATTATACTGAAATTTATAATTGATTGCTTATTGTTTTAGATATATAATCCACCGAAATTCGCGATCTGCCTCGTTTTCTGCGAGAATCCACCAAAATTCCCGAACTGACTCGTTTTTTATTAGATTACGGCACGTTTCCTCCCATTTTTCAATCTTCCTTTCCAGCAATCGATTTCGTACTTCCCGGGCTAGGCTCAGGTATTCCTGACGGTCAGTTGAGTCCGTAAATCTTTGCCATCTTTTCCTATAATAATTGTAATATGTATAAAATCCTTCAGGAGATCCGGGGCGGTGTCATATTGGGTGCTTTGGCGGCACTGAACCCGCGGCCGGACTGCATTCTTAGTCATTACTCGTCCAGGAGCCGTTGCCAGCGCGGTCCGCACATTTGACGACGGTCCGGAACATTATTATTATTATTATTACTATTATGTGTTGCTGGAGTGGCTGATGACAGGGAAAACCGGAGTATCCGGAGGAAAACCGGTCCCGCCTCCGGTTTTTCCAGCACGAATGTCACATGGAGTGACCGGGATTTGAACCACGGAACCCAGCTGTGAGAGGCCGGCGCGCTGCCGCCTGAGCAACGGAGGATACTTATAAGTAAATTAAGAACAGTAAAATCAATTGGTCTCACCTCCTTCTACACCCCACCGCCGTTAAGTTTATTTACCGCCACCCCCGCACCCCCCCCCCAAAAAATTAAAAGAAGGCTTGTTTCTTTATGTTTAAAGGAGATTCCAAACACCAATGTTCACGTCTATTGCCTTCAGTTTTGAGATATAAGTATTCCCATAAAAATTATTTACATTTTTCACTTCATTTCACACTACTCTTCCCCCCCTCCTAAGTGAATTTTCCCGCAAAAAATACTTGTTTCTTTAATAGTAAAAGATCTTCTAAATACCAATTATCATGACTCTAACTTCTTCAGTTTTGATTTATGTGTCCCCATGAAAGGAATTCAACTCCTTTACACTCCCACCCTCCAAGATGGTTTCCCCACCAAAACGCGTTTTTCTTTGTTTTTAAAGGAGATCTAAATACGAATTTTCACGTCTGTAACAACTTTAGTTTTTATTAGATGTATGCATTCTCATACAATCAAGTCAATTAAATTTTCAATTCCTGCACCCCCCCCCCACTTCATTGGATTTTCCGAGAATACGTCTTTCTTTACTTTCAAAGCAGATTGCAAATATCAAATTTCACGTCTGTAACATCTTCATTTTTGAGATATCAGTAGCCTAATTCAAAGAAGTCAGCACCATTTTCAGTCACTTTTACCCACCCCCCACCAGCCAAGTGGTATTTCTGAAAACTAAAAATACACGATTCGTTATGTTTAATAGAGATAAAAAAAACATTTTTCACTTCTGTAATATGTTAAGTTTTTTTTAAATATACTGTAAAAATTCTCATTTTAAAATTTCACCCCTTTTGAGTTCCCCTTACGTGGAGTTTCCAAAAACAAATCACCTATGTTTCTTTACATTTACAGGAGATTCCAAACACCCACTTTTTACGTCTGTTACATTTTACATTTCCAAGATATTCTGTAGATATAGTCTTTCAAAAAATTCACCCCAATTTGTCACTCCTGTTTAACCGCCATTAATTGGATTTTCCAAAAACTAAAAAATACATGTTTCTTTATTTTTAAAAGAGATCCCTAACACCAATTTTCAGGTCTGTAATATCTTCAGGTTCTGAGATATAAGTAGCCTCATTAAAGGCATTCAACCAATTTTTCACCCCTTTTCACGATTCCTATTGTGATTTTCTGAAAACAAAAAAAAATGCGTGTTTCTTTATTTTTAATGAAGATTCTAAATACCAATTTTTACATCTGCAAACTTTAAAAGTTTGGAGATATAGATTCACTCATTTTAAAATTCACCCCCTTTTCACCCTCCCATTAATTGGATTTTCCAAAAACAAAAAAATACGTGCTTCTTTATTTTTAAGAGAGATCAAAAGTACCAATTTTCAGGTCTGTAATATCTTCAGTTTCTGAGATATAAGCACCGGTATCCTGATTAGGCATTCAACCCCTTTTTCACCCTTTTTCACCCCTCCTATTGGGATTGTCTGAAAATAAAAAAATACGTGTTTCCTTATTTTTAAAGAAGATTCTAATTACCAATTTTCACATCTGTAAACTTTTAAAGTTTTGAGATATAAACACACTAATTTTAAAATTTCGCCCCCCTTTTCACCCCCTTAGCGACGGAATATCCAAAAATCCTCTCTTAACGAGCACCTACATCTTAATATGATTATATCCCCAAAATTTCATTTCTTTATGTCCAGTAGTTTTGGCTCGGCGATGATGAATCAGTCAGTCGGTCAGTCAGTCAGGACAAGCTACTTTATATATATAGATATCCCAGGTGTTAAATAACAGAAGGTTTGGAACATATTTAACCCCTCAGAGAGTTAAAGAGGGGTTAAGGTCCTTAAATAAATACATTAATTCCTTCCTCCTGAACGTTTTAAAGCCGGGTTGAGTGGCTCAGACGGTTGAGGCGCTGGCCTTCTGACTCCAACTTGGCAGGTTCGATCCTGGCTCAGTCCGGTGGTATTTGGAGGTGCTCAAATACGTCAGCCTCGTGTAGGTAGATTTACTGGCGCGTAAAAGAACTCCTGTGGGAATAAATTCCGGCACCTCGGCGTCTCCGAAAACAGTCAAAGTAGTTAGTGGTACGTAAAGACAATAAAATTATTACCGAAACGGTTTAATGTACGAAGACAAAATTACAAATAGCGGTATAGAATATAGTTTAAATCCTAGGTGTGAAATAGGAAATATTTTTAAACGTTTCACCGCTAAAGTGTCAAATGAAGTTAGCTCCGTAAACTAAATTATTCATCCCTCCAAAACCATTTGCCGTACAAAGTTGTCATTTTACGCGAAGTGTCTTCTTTTATGTCTTAGGTGTAAAATACTGTATACTTCAAAACATTTCTCCCCGAAAAGGTTTAGATGGTATTTGACTCTCCAAAACACAATATCCATTCTTCCGAAAACGTTTCCGGCACGAACATTTTTTTTATGACGGGTGGTCTTCTGTATCATAGATGTTAATAAATATTTCGAAACATGCACCCCTTGAAAAGTATTCATTCCTCCATAACTGTTCGACGTACAAAATAAAAATTTCACCTGTTGGTCGCTTTTACGTCCTAGATGTTAAATAAGATGTTGTTTAAAACATTCAAATTCTTCCGTACGAGGTTCAAGAGAGTGGTAGATTATCAAATAAATAAATAAATAAATAAATAATGATTACCGCAGAACCGGAGACAGTCGACTCTCAAGAATGTAAAATTTTGAATAACTTTCATTTTAAAGCCATAAAGAAGCACGGGTACCTTGCTAGTCTATATATATAAAATAAGACTTTTGTCTGTACATTGCTCAGAATTTGAAAAGAATGGTATTTCTATATCGGCCATGTCCATAGTAACAAGAAAATATAATTCGTTAATATCTGTGTTATCAGAGCCGGTACGGTAAAAATGTATAATGCATAAGACATAATTGGTAATTTAATTTTATATAACTTTAGTTATAGGCCTATAGTATTTACCGGTATGGCGGCTAATATTATAAATAATCGATAATTAAATTTAAGTCCTTCCCCTAAACTACCCGATTTCTGTCTCTCTCGGATCACGATATAACATCCCAGTGTACGGACATAACGCAACTTCCTTACGTCTCTCCCTTAATCCCCACATATTCCTGATTTAGAACATTATTTGAACAAAACCATTGTAGTTCACGACATTCGCAATCTAATAAAAAACGAAAAGTACGCTGCTCCTCGAAAAGATCAAATCACCTACACACTAAAGAAGCACCTTACCTATTCCTATAGTTTACTAAGTACTACTTAAAATATCGAACGTGTTTGCCATGCGGTTATGAACGTGCAGCTGGTGGCTTTCATTCGGGAGGTATTGGATTCGAACGCCCCTGTCAGTAACCCTGAATTTCGTTTTCCGTGGTTTCCTATTTTCACACCAGGCAAATACTTTCGTTATAACTTAATTAAGGCCACGGCCGCTTCCTTCCCACTCCTAAACCTTTCCTATCCCATCGTCCTCATAAGACCTATCTGTGTCGGTGCGACGTAAAGCACGTTGTAAAGGAAAATAACTATTTATAATATCACAGTCCAAACCGGCTGTTTTCTTCCTCTCTAGGGTCACACAACAATACTACTTTCCCTAAAACCACGAAAGCCGCCATCCCAATTTTCTTCCTAACGCCCGAGTTGTCTTCTCCCTCTACTGACGAAAATCACCGAGCTCGATAGCTGCAGTCGCTCAAGTGCGGCCAGTATCCAGTATTCGGGTGATAGTGGTTTCGAACCCCAATGTTGGCAGCCCTGAAGATGGTTTTCCGTGGTTTCTCATTTTCACAACAGGCAAATGCTGGAGCTGTACCTAAATTAGTGCCATGGCTGCTTCCTTCCCAGTCCTAGCCCTTTCCTCTTCCATCGTCGCCGTGAGACCTGTCTGCGTCGGTGCGATGCAAAGCCAATAGGAAATAACTGACCAAAATCCTAGAAACAATCCCGGTCCGTCGTATATACACCTACCTAAACTCCCTCCAACACATTCCAAAATCGCAACAAGATTTCCGCCCCCAGTACTCTACCCATGATCAAGTCATCCTCATCTCCGCATCCCTGACAACATATATGTCCAAGGAGACGAGCAGCTTTTACTTGGCTAGACGTAGGAAAGGTATTTGATAAAGTGTTGACCTCAGGCCTAATATATAAATTGCGTCCTCTCCCGCTCAATACAATAATCGTCTATTTTATCCAACCTTCTGAACTCCCACTCAGCCCGGATTATTATACACCATACTCTATCCTACAATTTCACTATAAAGGCTAGCGTCCCGCAAGGCAGCACTGTCTCTCTCCCTTTTCTACATCCTCTATTGTATATACATCCCACGACCTACCCCCCTATTAACCTCGAGCCCTACCTAAACATGCTCGAAGAGTGGCTCAATATCTGGGAGATCAAAACTAACGTAAACAAAACTCAATTTATAATATTGAAAAACCGTAAACATTGATACCACCCTGCTAACCAAATCCACCTCGTTATTAACAACCAACCTCTCACAGAAAACTCCATACTCTTTCAACTATACATATTGACAAAATTTACGAAAATGCATATCACATATTTCAACTCCTCCATCGGTTTATTTTTATTTATTTTTTTGCTAGTGGTTTAACGTCGCACCGACGCAGATAGGTCTTATGGCAACGATGGGATAGGAAACGCCTAGGAGTTGGAAGGAAGCGGTCGTGGCCTTAATTAAGGTACAGCCCCAGCATTTGCCTGGTGTGAAAATGGTAAACCACGGAAAACCATCTTCAGGTCTGCCGACAGTGGGATTCGAACCCACTGTCTCCCGGATGAAAGTTCACAGCCGCGCGCCTCTAACCGCACGGCCAACTAGCCCGGTCCATCGGTTTATAGGTCAAGCCTGGGGAGTGAGAGCCTCCCGAATTATAAGTACATACAAAGCCTCTGTTCGACCTGTAATAACCTATGCATCCTTATCCTGGATTTCTGTCTACCCGATTCATTACCTTGAACTTCTTAAACTTGAAAAACATGGCATGCACATCGCCAATCGGTTTTGAAAAGACGCAAGAATTGAAATTATTAGCGACTTATATCCTTTCCCAGCAATTCTCTCGCAGCTTCATTCTCTCCACCAACAATACCTTCAAAATGCAACTTACCGCGTCCTTCTCCAGCCTCTCGAAGACACTGACATATGCCCGTTCGCCCAATCGATTCTACATAAGAAGCCAAACCTCACTACCAGTCACCTATTCCCAAACACAGCCTCTGCCGTATACAATTGTAAAAAATTTCTAAATACGCTGGGACGCTGCGGGTAGCATGTTTCTCTTGGTAAAGGCTCAACCAAAACGAGTGTTAGTCATGGCTGCACACTTTGTAGAGGTATAAGGCGACACCACTGCCATTTGCAGAAAAACACAAAAATATGATTTAGCCTCAAGGAAGTATGACGGCCTGCCTATTAATACGAACACAGTCGGAAATAATTTAACTAAAATAAGTATTTAGCTATGTTATTTGAATAAGAATTCTTGTTTACTTTTATTTCTTACTTATGAACTACTAGCAACATACCGTGCTTCACTACGGCTTAAAAATAAAAGTTGTTATTTAAAGTTTTTCGGAGGAAGGAACTAATATATTTGTTTTCGCACCTTAACCCCAATATAACTCTGAGGGGTTAAATTTGTTTCAAACCTTCTGTTATTTAACACTTAGGATATCATATGACATTTAAACTTAGTAATTCAAACAGTTTCATATAAACGTATATTCTTGTCATCATTCCTCATCCCACAGTCAAAAACCCTCAGATGTCTATAGTTTTAAGTCTACTAATTTATATCCTCATAAAAATAAATCAACTCCTTTTACACCCCCCCTTCCAAGGTTTTTCCCCACCCCGCACGAAAAATGTCTGTTTCTGTAATTTTAAAGGAGATTCCAAATACCAATTTTCGCGTCCACAACATCCTTCCATTTTGTGATGTAAGTATCCTCACCGAAAGAATTAAACTCATTTTTCAATTCATTTACCCACCCTTAATTGTATTTTCAGAAAACAATAGAATACGCGTTTCTTTATTTTTAAAGAAGATCCCAGATTCCAATGTTCACGTCTGTAACATATTCAGATTTTGAGATACCAGTACCCTAATAAAAATAATTCAACCCCTCTTTAAGTCCTTTTATCCCCCCCCCCCAAGTGATTTTTCCGAAGGCAGAATAGTACGGGTTACTTTATAAATAGGTTTTCTAAAAACAAAAAAAATCGTTTTTCTTTTTTAAAGGATATTACAAATAAAATCTTCATGACTGTAACATCTTCCGTTTGTGAGATAAATGTATCCTTACAAATGTATTCAACCCTTTTCTCACCATTTTTCACACCCTTAAAAGGAATTTTCCCAAGAAATAAGTGTTTCCTTATTTTTAAAGTAGTTTCCAAATACCAATGCTCAAGTCTGTAACATCTTCAGTATTTGATGTATAAGTAACCCCATAAAAAAATCAACTAATTTCACTCCACTTCACCCACCCTACCCCCTTAAGTGGATTTTCCAAAAACAAAAATATACTAATTTACTTGTAAAGAAGATTCCGAACACCAATTTCCATGTCTGCAACATCTTCAGTTTTTGGGATATAAGTATCCACATAAAAAGTATTTCACACCAGACAAATGCAGGGGCCGTACCTTAATTAAGGCCACAGCCGTTTCCTTCCCATTCCTAGGCTTTTCCTGCCCCATCGTCGCCAGAAGAACTATCTGTGTCGGTGCGACGTAAAGCAAATAGCTGTTCCTGAATAACTACATTTTCTAACACCGGAAATCACCCAGAATAATGTTGTTATAAATTTAAAATTGTTTTCGTCAAGAAATACTGAATATCCTATAAAACTGCGCACAAACCCGAATGAGGGTGTTCTAAATGGTTTCTTTTTGTGTTATTTCATCAAAAGAACATTCTCCAATACAGAGAATACACTTGCTTGTGGTTCTCGCAATTGAATTTAAAATGTTCCTTTTTCTCCAAGGGCTGGAGTATACTCTCCATAGCTGCGAATGAGCTAACTGTCTTCAAAATCTTGATTGTTCATCACAAAATACATTCTCGAAAATTGTGTATGAGCCCGAAGGAAAGTATTATAACGATATTTTATACACATGTTTATAGTTACAACTTCCAGCCTGCCTTCACGGTTAATTCCAGATAGCCCTTAGCGTTCAAAACTAAAACATAAAATGCAATACGATGATACAGTAAATATATGAACTGTAATGAGATAATACTGTTTCTAAACGAATACATTGATGTCAGTAGGTAGGAAATCCAAGGAGAGTGAATGCCAGATTATATACTGTATACAAAGCTGGAGCAGGTAGATAATTTCAAGTAATTTGGATGTGTGTTCTCCCGGGATGGAAGTTTAGAAAGTGAGATTGAATCAAGGTGCAGTAAAGGTAATGCACTAAACTCGCAGTTGCAATCAACAACATTCTGTAAGAAGGAAATCATCTCCCGGGCGAAACTATCACTATATCGGTCTGTTTTCAGACCAACTTTGCTTTACGGGAGTAAAAGCTGGGTGGACTGAGGATATCTTATTCATAAGTTAGAAGTAACAGACACGAAATTAGCCAGAATGTTTGCTGGTAAAAAAGTGAGAACAATTGCAGGCGGGTAGTCGGAACGAGGAGATAACGGCTAAATTAGGAATTAACTCGATGGATGAAGCTGTAAGTATAAACTGGCTTCGGTGGTGGGGTCGTATGTTTCGAATGGAGGAGGACAGATTACCTAGAATAATAATGGACTCGATTATGGTGGGTAAGGGAAGTCGAGGGAGACCAAGACGACGATGGTTAGACTCAGTTTCAAGCGATTTGAAGATCAAAGGTTTAGAAACTAAACGAGGCACAGAACTACTTCGTAGTTACAAATAGAGGATTGTGGTGGCGGTTAGTAAATTCACAGTGGCTTGCAGACTGAACGCTGAAATGCATAACAGTCTATAATAATGAAGATATACTGTATGTACGCATGTATGTACCTACATGTTTCTAAATAAACGGTATCCGTGAAGTCAGACACTGACTATGACCGATTAGACGTTGCCTTTTCTTGGCGACACGCTGTAAAACGTGCGTTGAATAAGGGAAATATAAGATCATCTTATCCGGTATCACCGCTTTCCCCTGCCAATATAAGTTACTTTTAAGTACAGAAAGACTCCAAATGCAATGATTTGTCATCACCCAGGAGCTGTACGTCGGCCTACATGTTCCTGTATAATCTGGGGTTTTAGAATCTGACCCACTACGTGTCAGGGTCCTTCGTTATCACCTCCAACACAACTTCCATTGACAGACTGAGTGGTTAGTATGGTAGAGCGTTGGCCTTCTGATCGCAAGTGGTCGGATTTGACCACAGCTCAGCCTAGTGGTATTTAAGGGTGTCTGTTTAGTGTCGATAGATTTACCGGAATGTAAAAGACATCCTGTCGGACAACATTTCCAGCACCTCGGAGTCCATGAAAACCGTAAACATAAACAGTCGGAAATAAAACCAATAATCAGCATGCCGGCCAAGGGGTAGCTTGCTTGCTTCATACCCGGAAGTACTGGGTTAGGTTCCCAGCCAGATCGTGATGGGAAGAGGTACACTCAGCCTACGCTGTAGCGTAATGGTGTTCATTTTAAAACAATAATCAAATTAAATACCATGGCACAACAGCCCCATAGTGCCATGTCGACCAAGCGACCACTGCTTAGCCCGAAGGCCTGCAGATTACGAGGTATCGTGTGGTAGGCTCAACGATTCCGCTCGACCGTTATACTTGGCTTTCTAGACCAGGAGCGGTATCTAATCGTCAGATAGCTGCTCATTTGTAATCCCGTAGGCTAAGTGAACCCCAAACCAGCTCTTAGATCCGGGTAAAATACTTAAAAGGGCAGCGAATCGAACCCTGGGCCAGTGGGTAAGAGGCAGGCTCTCTACTCCTATATCGCGCGGCCGTCTTTTAAGACAAGAATATTCTAACAATATTATTGTTATTCTTATTATCTAACTTGGGAGTAGTGTGTTCGAACCCCGCTGTCGGCAGCCCTGAAGGTGGTTTTCAATTGATTCCCATTTCCACACCAGACAAATGTTGGGGTTGTACCTTAAATAAGGCCATGGCCGCTTCCTTCCTACTCCTAGCGCTTTCCAATCCCATCGAGGCCAAAAAAATCTATCTTTGTAGGCCCAGATAGAGGAAGTTACTAATACTAAAGAAGTATTAAAATTTACCTATGGTAAGAATGACATTTAGAGTAAGATACAAAAGCTGAAAACTAGAAAAGCAGCTGGAATTGGTAAGGTTTCGGGGGATATACTAAAGACAATGGGTTAGGATATAGTACCATATCTGAAGTACTTATTTGATTATTGTTTGCATGAAGACGCTATACCAAATGAATGGAAAGATGTTATAGTAGCCCCTGTGTATTAGGAAAGGATGATACACATAAAAGTGAAAATTACAGGCCAGTAAGTTTGACATGCACTGCGTGTAAGCTTTGGGAAAGCATTCTTTCTGATTATATTAGACATGTTTGCGAAATTAATAACTGGTTCGATAGAAGGCAGTTCGGGTTTAGGAAAGGTTATTCCACTGAAGCTCAACTTGTAGGATTCCAGCAAGATATAGCTGACATTCTAGATTCAGGAGGTCAAATGGACTGTATCGTTATTGTGCTATCTAAGGCATTTGATAGGGTAGATCATGGGAGACTACTAGCAAAAATGAGTGCAATTGGACTAGACAAAAAAGTGACTGAATGGTTAGTTGTATTTCTAGAAAAAAGAACTCAGAGAATTAGAGTAGGCGAATCTTTATCTGACTCTAATAATTGAGAGGGGAATTCCTCAAGGCAGTATTATTGGACCTTTATGTTTTCTTATGTATATCAGTGATATGAGTAAAGAAGTGGAATCATAGATAAGGCTTTTTTTCAGATGATGTTATTCTGGACAGAGTAATAAATAAGTTACAGTTTGTGAGCAACTGCAAAATGACCTCGATAATGTTGTCAGATGGACAGAAGGCAATGGTATGACGATAAACGTGGTTAAAAGTCAGGTTGTGAGTTTCACTAATAGGAAAAGTCCTCTTAGTTTTAATTACTGCGTTGATGGCGTGAATATTTCTTTTGGGTATCATTGTAAGTACCTAGGTGTGAATATAAAGTGAGATCTTCATTGGGGTAATCACATAAATATGATTCTAAAGAAATGGTACATATCACTGCACATGGTTTTGAGGATATTTAGGGGTTGTAGTAAGAATGTAAAGGAGAGGTCATATCATTCTCTGGTAAGACCTCAAGACCCTCACCGGGATTACTTGATTCAAGAACTGGAAAAAATACAAAGAAAGGATGCTTGATTTGTTCTGGGTGATTTCCGACATAGGCCTCAGAGTAGCGTTACAAAAATGTTCCAAAGATTTTGCTGGGGAGACTTGGGAAAAAGGCGACGAGCTGCTCAACTAAGTGGTATGTCCCGAGCTGTCAATGGAGAGATGGCGTGGAATGACATCAGTAGACGAATAAGTTTGAGCGGTGTTTTTAAAAGTAGGAAAGATCACAATTTGAAGATAAAACTGAAATTCAAGAGGACAATTTGGGGCAAATATTCGGTTACAGGAAGGGGAGTGAGGGATTGGAATAACTTAGAAAGGGAGATTTACAATAAATTTCCAATTTCTTTTCAATCATTTAAGAAAAGGCTAGAAAATCAACAGATAGGGAATCTGCCACCTGGGCGACTGCCTTAAATGCAGATCAGTAGTGATTGATTGATTGATTGATTGATTGATTGATTGATTGATTGATTGATTGATTGATTGATTGATTGATTGATTGATTGATACATAAATCCTATTGTACAAAAATACTATTATTTGTCTATTACTCTTATTATTATTATTATTATTATTATTATTATTATTATTATTATTATTATTATTATTATTATTATTATTATTATTATTATTATTATTATTATTATTAGATAATAAAAAGATCATTCAAATGCTGGGGTTATACATTAATTAAGGCCATGGTCATAAAACCAATAACATGTCTGGCAGTTTTCTCGGTCTCCAAGTCAGAATGCCATGACTCTCTCAAGATTGCCTAAATCGTATCCGCCTGTCTGTTCATCGGGTCATAATTCTTTGCCATTTTTTTAAAATTTTCTCTATGATTCGTTTTAGAATTTCGAAATATATGAAATAATTTAAGCTACTCACTGCCAAACTATCTTTGCATTTGAGCTGTATGTTTTTTGCATTAATTAAATAATTATTCTTCTTTCTTTCTTTCTTTCTTTCTTTCTTTCTTTCTTTCTTTCCTTCCTTCCTAATCCGTTTACCCTCCAGGGATTGTTTTTCTCTCGGACTCAGCGACGGATCCAACCTCTACCGCCTCAAGGGCAGTGTCCTGGAGCATGGGACTTTGAGTCGGTATGATACAACTGGGGAGACGGACCAGTACCTCGCCCGGGCGGCCTCACCTGCTAGGATGAACAGAGGCCTTGTGGGGGTGGGGCGATGGAAAGATTGGAAGAGATAGACAAGGAAGATGGTGAAAAGCGGCCGTGCCCTTGAGTTAGGTACAATCCCGTCATTTGCTTGCAGGAGAAGTAGGCAACCACGGAAATCCACTTCGAGGATGGCCGAGTTGAGAATCGAATCCCTCTCTAATCAGTTGACCTCTCTAGGCTGAGTGGACCCCGATCCAGCCCTATTACCACTTTTCAAATATCGTGGCGGAGACAGGAATCAAACCCGAGCCCCCAGGTGTGGCAGCTAATCACACTAACCACTACACCGCAGAGGTGGACAATTACACAACCACATATCTTTATTTCACGTGAACATAGTTTTAGAATTATACCTACAATTACATGATAGTTGGACACTTACAATTACCATTGAAGTAAAGACTTTTGGTAGAGTCCTACTAACACAACAAGTTTTCGATGACGCTGGGATACCGTATTCTTATAATTCAAGAGTTTAATGGTGCACCGATTCAGTTAGATCGTTTCCTAACAATGATATAAGAAAGGATTGTAACTGGGAAGGAAGCGAACCTGGTCTTAAATAACGTGCAGCCAACAGTGGGGTTCGAACCCACTATCTCCCGGATGCAAGCTCATAGCTGTGCACTCCTAACCGCATGGCCAATTCACCCGCTATGATGATGATGATTAATATTATTATTATTATTATTATTATTATTATTATTATTATTATTATTATTATTATTATTATTATTATTATCCGGGAAATAGTGGGTTTGAACCCACTGTCGGCGGCCCTGAAGATGGTTTTCCGTGGTTTCCCATTTTCACACCAGGCAAATGCTGAGGCTGTACCTTAATTAAGGCAACGGCCGCTTCCTTCCCATTCCTATAATAATAATAATAATAATAATAATAATAATAATAATAATAATAATAATAATACCGGGCGAGTTGGCCGTGCGCGTAGAGGCGCGCGGCTGTGAGCTTGCATCCGGGAGATAGTAGGTTCGAGTCCCACTATCGGCAGCCCTGAAGATGGTTTTCCGTGGTTTCCCATTTTCACACCAGGCAAATGCTGGGGCTGTACCTTAATTAAGGCCACGGCCGCTTCCTTCCAACTCCTAGGCCATTCCTATCCCATCGTCGCCATAAGACCTATCTGTGTCGGTGCGACGTAAAGCCCCTAGCAAAATAATAATAATAATAATAATAATAATAATAATAATAATAATAATAATAATAATAATAATAATAATAATAATAATAATGGCTTGTGGACTCCGGAGAGGCCTAGTGCAGGTCTTTCTAACTGACGCCGTATAGGCGACCTGCGCGTCTGTAAGAATGAGACCCTATGTAGGATGATTTCTAAGGCTAAAGACAACACGCACACCCAGCTCCCAAGCCATTGAAATTAACCAATTAAGGTTAAAATCCCCGAGCCTGCTGGGGATCGAACCCGGGGCCCTCTGGACCAAAAGCCAGCATGCGAACCATTTAGCCGTGGAGCCGAACATTATTACCATTATTATTAATAAATAATTATACCAACCGCGAAGAAGTAGCATTAGGACATTAAATCGACTTTCGTCTTCTTCCACCATATTTACCACACTCTGGAGGGTCGTAGGTACAAACTGGGTCGCACATGTTGTATTGACCATTTTGTTACGACCAGTTGCCCTTCCTAACGCCAACTGCATGTTGTTGTTGGTAGTTGCTTTACGTCGCACCGACACAGATAGGTCTTATGGCGATGATGGGATAGGATAGGCCTAGGAATGGGAAGGAAGCGGCCGTGGCCTTAAGTAATGTACAGCCCCAGCATTTGCCTCGTGTGAAAATGGGAAACCACGGAAAACCATCTTCAGGGCTACCGACAGTGGGGTTCGAACCCACTATCTCCCGATTACTGGATACTGGCCGCACATAAGCGACTGCAGCTATCGAGCTCGGTGCCAATCGTATGAGGAAGGATGTATTCACTATTATGTGTTCCTGTGATGGTTGATAGTGTGGTGTATTGTTGACATGTGGAATGGACTACTTTGAGAAAAACACAAACATCCAGTTACCAAGCCAGAGAAATTAACGCACCCAAAATCCTCGAAATGAACGGAAATCAAACCGTGGGCGCTCTGAACCGAAGGCTGTGAGCCTGGCTATTTACGCAAAGAGAGAGACCTATCCTTTGACCTTATGAGGTGAAACTTTGGGTGTTATAAATCTGAATTTTGTTTCACCAGTTGTCCATGTCCCAGTTAACTACATTGCTACTACACTCGAGAATCACACATTTGCCGTGCTGACAGACGGTAGAAGCATTTCCCCCGTAGTCTTAATTGAGGTACAGCTTATTGTGACGATCGGAAAATATGGAAGATTCCTTTCAGGCCCGCGATGGCGGAATTCAAACCCACATCTCGCGAATGTAAGTTCATAGTGACGCAACACATACCACGAAGCCAACACACTCGATTTTTGTGGTATTATTATTGAAACTACAGCCTCCGTGGCTCAGACGGCAGCGCGTCGGCCTCTCACCGCTGGATATCGTGGTTCAAATCCCGGTCACTCCATGTGAGATTTGTGCTGGACAAAGCGGAGGCGGGACAGGTTTTTCTCCGGGTACTCCGGTTTTCTCTGTCATCTTTCATTCCAGAAACACTCTCCATTAGCATTAACATCATAGCATTTATCACTCATTAATAAATCACCTTGGGAGTGGCGACCCCATTGTAATAACAGCCTATACATGTTTCATTCAGTACATCCCTGCCCCGGTCAATGACTGGAAAACAGGTTGTAGGTTTTCATTCCATTATTGAAACTATTAACATTCTTGATAATACAGTGGAATCATACTAACCACAACAGTGTAGAGTTAGAAAATTACCTGTTCCTTGCAATGTGAAACTTCGAGTGTGGTGTGTCTGAATTCCAATTACACCGGCTGTCTTCTGAGATACATTTTCATATGTTCTCATTCATGTACAGGCTATTATTAGAAGTTTGTCTTTTTCTTAATAAAGAATCCTGGTAGGACTCATCTATACTTTATGATTTCGCAACTTCTTTTATGCAGACAATCATCCAATTTGTTTACAATTTAATTTTATGAGTCAAGAGTTGAACATCTTAACGATCGCATGACTCGTATTTAAGGTTTCGCTAAATAGCATGGCAGTGTGCAAATCTGTTAGCAGGCAGTGGACAGGTTCCGTCGGCTCGACCTCATGTCAACAGTGCAACCCACCCCGCTACGTTAACCAAGACCAGATATTAAATTCATCTCGCTGGCTCGCCTCCGCTCAATGAATGGCTTTATAAAAGAGCCCTACGGAGGCAAAAATCAAATATAATATACGTACAAAACTTCTGATTTTTGCTCTGTGGTATTGTAATTACTAAACCACAATATATAACCTCCTTCGAAACGCATTAAAAATTCAGATTTCAGAGTGAAGCTAAAACTGGAGAGCATAAAAATGAAACATAAAAATACAAAAATGAATGGAATAATAATGAAGGAACCATTTAATAATGGTTTATAGAACTGGTGCGTAATATCCACATGAATAGCATAGCTTGCGGGTCACGATCTTTCATCAGACCCCTTGCATGAGGTTACACGACTGCTATGATTCTGAGTGGAACAAAAATGATTTTCCAGTACCAAAGACATTGTTTAGGCTACAACTTACGACGAGTCTGTTTTAATCTGATTATATATTATTTTTGCTTATATTTACATAATGATGAGACGTTTTATTTAAAGGAATGTTTCCTATTTACCGTAAGGAATTAAGTTCTGAACTGTCATGCCTCATCTATTGTCCAGCTCCGTCTAAATGGTTAGCATGCTGGCATTTGGTTCAAGGGGCCCTGGATTCAAATCCCGGCCGGGTCGGATATTTTAACCTTAATAGGTTATTTACACTGGGTCGGGGACTGGGTGTGTTCGTCTTCCTTAAATATAAAATAAAAGGAAAACCAGGAAAGATGAGAAAAATAAGAAAAACATCAGTAATTAAAAAGAAAGTAGTAAAACAATTTAAAAGTTCAATGTGTTCATAAATATGGGGGTTTTATTCTAGGTCTGGTTACACGGTTGGCTGAATCATTTATTATCCTTGATTCTGCATATCATCTTTGCGCCTGTGAAATCGTTATGTAATAATATCGTTGGAGAAATACAGGCCTGTAGCACGTATATCATCAAGGGCGAGAATTTCTTGAATGTGCGCACACAATAGTGAACCATAAATGACAGAAACTTACCGGCCGAAGTCCTAAGCTGAAATATTTCACACAGTGGTTTTTGCAAGTGCAACAACGATATAAGGTAAAAAAGAAAACTAACTGATCTTGTAATAATAATGGCGTGTGGCCTTCAGAAAGGCAAAGGCCTGGTGCAGGTCGTTCGAGTTGCCGCCGTGTATGCGAGCTGCGCGTCTATGAGGATGAGGCCCTACCTAGGATGATTTGTAATGCACCCATGCCCAGCCCCCGAGCCATCGGAATTAACCAATTTAGGTTAAAATCCCCGACCGTGCCGGGAATCGAACCCGGGACCCCCTGGACGAAAGGCCAGCATGCTAACCATTTAGCCATGGAGCCGGACACTGAGCTTGTAAGACCTCGGGTAATACAATTCTACGGAGCAAGTTAGCCGAGCAATACGGGTTGTTTAGGTGTAAGCTCGCATTTAGGTCAAGGTAGGTTCGAACTCTACTACCAGCAGCAAGGAAGATGCATTTCAGTGGTTAATAATTCCCTTTGCAAGCAAATGGTGGGACTGTATCTTGATTAAAATCACGGCCGCTCAATTCCCAGTCCTAGTCCATTCTGATGTCAACGTCATCTAAAATCTGTATGTGTTAAGGCGTTGTATAACAATCAGAAAATTAAATAAAATTCGATTCGTAAGTGAAACACGAGGGCAATTTTGCGAATATACAAAGAAAATATGTAAGGAGTTAACATTTAGGAGCATCTTGAGCTCAGCTAACCTTCTCCCTGGGGATTACATAGACTGGGAGAGACTGAGATGTTATTAAACGTAGGGTCAGTGAATATACTAATAAAGGGAAGTCTCGGACGAGTTGCCGTCTTTCCTGCATGACGCGTGTCGGTGAAGGAGAACGTAGTCATCGTCACACCGCTCCCGTAGGCCCATAGAAAACGCATCAACTTCAATGGTCCGACTCGTTGGCTTGAATGGTCAGCGTCCTGGCCTTCAGTTCAGAGGGTCCCGTGTTCGAATTCCGGCCGGGTCGGGGATTTTAACCTACACTGGTTAATTCCAGTGGCTCGGGGCTGGGTGTTTGTGCTGTCCCACACCACACATAACACGCAATTACTTACACAAGACAGAAGCCGCCCACCCTCATTGGACGGTCTGCCATACAAAGGCTGCACCCGGCTAGAAATAGCCGCACGAAATTATTATTATTATTAACATCAATGACTGGATAATCAGATTGGGAAAAAAACAATGAAACTTTTCCCATTACAGTAAGCGTTGAAAATGCTTTCCCTCAGGCTGTAGACAAGCGTTGTAGCGTGTGATGATATCGTTACTGCGCAAGCAATACCGCATTCTGATAATACTTCTCCTGTCCGTTATTTTCCTTAAGACAGGTCACGCCTCCCAGCCAGGCTTGCTGGCCTTCTAACCCCATTTTGGCAGGTTCGATCCTGGTTCAGTCCGGTGGTATTTGAAGGTGCTCAAATATATCAGCCTCGTGTTGTAGATTTACTGGCACCTAAAAGAACTTCTGCGGGACAAAATCACGCCACCTCGGCGTCTCCGAAAACCGTAAAATGTAGTTAGTAGGACGTAAAGCCGATAACATTATTATTAAAGTGCCAAAATGGTGAATTGCCTTTTCTTGCTACGAATTCGCCGAAAGGACCATACGACGTAACATGGCGAATGCTGGAATTTCATATTGTGCGTTTCCAGACTTCAAGCCTTCACCATGTTACGCCGTATAGTCCTTTCAGCGAATTCCGAGCAGAAAAAGACAATTCACCATTGTGACACTTTCACCCTTTTCCATTTTCACTCTTTTGTTTCCACTGTGTTCATTTTCCTACGCTGGTGTGTAAAGAAAAATGAACCTTAAGTACATTTTAGTGCACGAGTGCTTAAATATGTCATGCAAACATACATTCCTACAGTGCGGTACAGTAAGGTTCATTTTCCTTTTGCAATTCAGAGTCAATACTCGTCAAAATTTCAGTGCGAATTCCACCAACAAATTCTATACAACACAAAAACACGGTAATCAATGCTTAATTCAGAAACCAAGAAACGCATTCAATCAATCAATTATTGGTGCATAAGAGGCAATCACGCTGCACGGAAGGTTGTCGCAGACTGGCTGAGACCATGACGGGTATAGCATCATCCACTCTCCCAGACACAGCACAGGGAATAACCGGCAACTCGACTGAGGCCCACACTGTTTAAAGGGAGAAAATTTGCGAGCGGATATTATTTCACCATCAGAAAGTGTAGGCTATTTCTTCTAGATTATTATAGACTGTGTATAACTGCGCTAGCTAATAAATTAATTTTAAGGAGAAATAGCGAAACCCTGAAAATTGAATACAGTTCCTATTAAATAATGAAGAACTCAAAGTGTACTAAGAATAAAATTTTCTACAAAATGTTTTCCTGCATTTTCTTCATAACTCAAGCCCCTTTCAACGAAAACCTGCCATCTGAGATTTTGCACATTATTTACCCAATAAAATCTAAAATAACCGGAATCTGTTAGTCGTCTCGACAAAAACGGGGCATAAATGCAAGATTAGAATTATATTTCCTACATGAATACCCAAATGCATTTTCCTTCTAATGTAAACGATTTGCAGATAATTACGCTGTTAAGTATTAAAGAAGCATTTCCAGTTCACAGCCTAGAAGGCCGCCATGTCAAGCGTGGTATAACTATGCGGATTAGGGTTAATTTTGTTTTATTAGTATCCATTATGGTGCAAGTTCAACAATCATAATGGTTTTCCGCTGTGTGAGAGAAAGTTAGTTAAGGTGGAAAGGTGGGCAAAACGAAAGAAAATGTAGAGTAGGTTAAGCCAAGGGAAATGTATGGCTGGAAACTTTAATAAAGAATACACCGCCTAATCTGTTAGAAGTACGGGAAATGACACGCTAATTGGAAGAGGTGAAACGTGCCAGAGAGGTTGACAGGAGGTAATTTATTATTGTACTATTCACTGCTGGGTTCAAATATGATTTATAATTATGACTTCAGCCAAGCAGAGCCGCGGGTACCGCTAGATTAATATAAACGTGCAGGTAATGCAGAAAAGAAATTAGAATTTCTGCGATGTATATTGTGGTATAAAAAATAAAAACAGACATGGATTAAAGATACATTTTCAAGCACTCCAGAAATTCGGCCGCACGGTATAGATGTAGCATGTCTGCCTAACGCTCGGAGGCCCAGGGTTCGATTTCAGGAAACGTCAGTGACTTTTACAAGGATCTGAGGGCAGGATCGTGGTCCGCTCAACTTGTGCCATTTCAATTGAGGAGTTATCTGATGGCGGATGGTCGCCACTGTCTAGAAAGTCAAGAATAACGACCGAGAGAATTCAGCACGCTAACTACGTGCAGCCTCGGGATGAGAGCAAGTACCATTAGGACTGCTCTGTCTAAGGGGGAGGGGAGAAACATAAAATTAAGTACCAGAGTACCTAACATCCCCAAGATCCATGGAGAAAGCAAAACAATTCCAAAATTGCCTGAGGAGGCCGAGCTAGGGTGTTAAAAATTGGGGCTTGGAAGAAACAAGTTTTAAGCCCCCAAGGGGAAGCGTACTTTCATCCACTAGGGATTTTCCCCGAACGTGTTGCTAGTAGCTTTACGTCCCACCCACACAGATACATCTTATGGCGACGATGGAATCGGAAAGGGCTAGCAGTTGGAAGGAAGCGGCCGTGGTTTTAATTAAGGTACAGCCCCAGCAGTTGCCTGGTGTGAAAATGGGAAACCACGGAAAACTATCTTCAGTGCTGCCGACAGTGGGGTTCGTACCCACTATCGCCCGGATGCAAGCTCACAGCCGCGCGCTCCTCACCGCACTGCCAACTCGCCCGGTCCCCGAACGTGTAAAGAACTTTGTAGTTATATATGCTTATGAACAAAAGACGTGTATTGACATTTAACGTAACACAAATCTATATATAAATAATAACTTTTCCTGACTGACTGACTGACTGACTGACCGACTCATCATTGCCGAGCCAAAACTACTGGACATAATGGAATGAAATTTTGGGGATACATTCATATTAAGTTATAGGTGCTCGCTAAGAGAATATTTTTGGATATGCCATCGCTAAGCGGGTGAAAAGGGGGTGAAATTTTAAAATGATTGTATCTATATCTCAAAACTTTAATGGTTTACAGATGTAAAAATTAGTATTTAGAATCGTCTTAAAAAATAAGGAAACACGTATTTTTTTGTTTTCAGGAAATTCCAATAGGAGGGGTGAAAAAGGGTGAAAAGAGGGTTGAATGCCTTCAATCAGGATACCGGTACTTATATATCAGAAACTGAACATATTACAGACCGAACATTTGTACTTTTGATCTCTTCTAAAAATAAAGACACACGTATTTTTTTTAGTTTTGGAAAATCCAATTAATGGGAGGGTGAACAGAGGGGGTTAATTTTTAAAATGAGTGTATCTATATCTCAAAACATTGAAAGTTTACAGATGTAAAAATTGGTATTTAGAATCTTCATTAAAAATAAAGGAACATGTACTTTTGTTTTCGGAAAATCCCATTAGGTGGGGGGAAAACGGGGGAAAAACTGGTTGAATGCCTTTCAAGAGGATACTTATATCTCAGAAACTTAAGATATTACAGACCTGAAAATTGGTGTTTGGGATCTCCTTTAAAAATAAAGAAACACGTATTTTTGGTTTTTGAAAAATCCAATTAATGGGGGTGGCGGTGAAAAGTGGGTGAATATTTAAAATGAGTGTATCTATATCTCAAAACTTTTAATGATTATAGATGTAAAATTGGTATTTAGAATCTCCCTCAGAAATAAGGATACACGTACTTTTTTGTTTTCGGAAAATCCTTATACTGCAATAAGGAGGGAAAAGGGTGAAAAATGGGTTGAATACCTTTAACGAGGCTACTTTTATTTCAGAACCTGAAGATATTACAGACCTGAAAATTGGTATTTGGAATCTACTTTAAAAATAAAGAAACAGGTATTTTTTTCGTTTTTGGAAAATCCAATTATGGGGGGTGAAAAGGGGGGTGAATTTTTAAAATGAATGTATCTACATCTTGAAACTTGAAAAGTTTACAGATGTAAAAATTGGTATTCAAAACCTCCTTTAAAAATAAAGAAACATGCATTTTTTGTTTTCGGTAAATCCCAATAGGAGGAGTGAATGCCATTAATGAGGATACATATATCTCAGAAACTGAAGATATTACAGAACTGAACATTTGTACATGGGACCTCCTTTAAAAATAAACATGTATTTTTTTGTTTCTGGAAAATTCAATTACTGGCGGTTAAACAGGAGTGACAAATTGGGGGGAAATTTTTGAAAGACTATATCTACCGAATACCAGAGAAACGTAAAAAGTTACAGACGTAAAAAGTGGTATTTGGAATCTCCTGTAAATGTAAAGAAACATAGGTGATTTGCTTTTGGAAACTCCATTTAAGGGAAACTAAAAACGGGGTGAAATTTTAAAATGAGAATTTCTACTGTATATCTCAAAAACTTAACATGTTACAGAAGTGAAAAATGGTACCTTTTATCTATTAAAATGTAATAAACGTTTATTTTTAGTTTTCCGAAATACCACTGCCTGGAGCGGAGGGGGGGGATTAAAGTGATTGAAAATGGTGTTGAATTATTTTAATTAAGCTACTGATATCTCAAAAATGAAGATGTTACAGACGTGAAATTTGATATTTGGATTCTGCTTTAAAGTAAAGAAACACATATTCTCGAAAAATCCAATGAAGGGGGGGGGAGTTGAAAGAATTGAAAAATTAATTGACTTAATTGTATGAGAATACTTACGTCTAATGAAAACTAAAGTTGCTACAGACGTGAAAATTGGTATTTGAATCTCCTTTAGAAACAAAGAAAACCGTGTTTTTGGGTGGGTGGGTGGGGGGGAATCATCTTGGGGGGCGGGATTGAAAAGGAGTTGAATTCCTTTCATGAGGTCACACAAATCAAGAACTGAGGAAGTTAGAGTCGTGATAATTGGTATTTAGAAGATCCTTTACTATTAAAGAAACAAGGTTTTTGCCGGAAAATTCAATTGAGGTGGGGGGGAGGAGTGTGAAAGGAAGTGAAAAAAGTTATTTTTATGGGTATACTTATATCTCAAAACTGAAGGTAATAGACGTGAACATTGGTGTCTGGAATCTCCTTTAAACATATAGGAACATGCCTTTCTGTTATTTTTTGTGGGGGAGGGGTGGGGTAAATAAACCTAACGGTGGTGGGGTGTAAAAGGAGGTGAGAATAGTTGATTTTACTGTTCATAATGTACTTATAAGGAGTCTCCGTTTCTCAGGTGGCAGAGCGCCTGCCTCTCACAGCTGCGTTATGTGGTTCAAATCCCGGTCACTCCATGAGACATTCGTGCTGGACAAAACGGGGGCGGGACAGGGTTTTCTCCGGATACTCCGGGTTTCTCTGTCATCATTCATTAAAGCAACACTGTCCAATATCATTTCATTTCATTCGTCATTCATCATCCATTGCCCCAGAAGAGTGCGACAGGCTAATGCCACCGCCAGATGGGGGCTTTATTCATTCCATTCCTGACCCAGTCGAATGATTGGAAAGAGGCTGTAGATTTCCGATGTAATTATTCTGATCGTAAACCGATCATTTTTTATCTTTCCTGGTTTTTCTTCGGAGAACGTTCTTAGATTACAGTACATTCTCCTGACATATAAATAAAAATTTAAACACCTTTGAAATAAACGATAGGAATGAGATTGACCGTCCAATTGTTCACCTCTATAATAAGGTCAACAATGCACGGAATATGTCATTCGTATCACCAGAAATCCCGCACCATTGGCTACGCGCGACAATGGTGCTGGTCACATTGTTAACAATGACAGTGGCAGCAGATGTAATTTAAAGCCAAGTAGCGATCTTGCATCTTGCTATGGGGTCCAGAACATCTATAATAATAATAATAATAATAATAATAATAATAATAATAATAATAATAATAATAATAATAATAATAATAATAATAACCTAAATCCAACTGATATCACCCACCCTAATGATAATAATAATAATAATAATAATAATAATAATAATAAGAAGAAGAAGAAGAAGAAGAAGAAGAAGAAAAATGTTCCCTGACCGTCGTCAAATGTGCAGACCGCGCTGGAAAAGGGTCCTGGACGGGTAATGACTAAGAATACAGTCCAGCCGCGGGTTCAATACCGCCAAGGCACCCAAGAGGACACCACGCCGGATTTCCTCATGGATTTGATCCATATTAAAAATTCTTATAGGAAAAGATGGCAAAGATTTAGGGACCCAACTGACCGGGTGGAATACTTGGACCTAGCACGGGAAGTACGAAATCGATTGCTGGAAGGAAAGATTGAAAAATGGAAGAAAACTTGCCGTAATCTACACTGACTGACAGAGCAAATGCAACACCAAGGAGGAGTGGTTCGAAAGGGATGAAAGTTGGGGAAAAAACAGAGTCGGCACGGAAGAATAATTGATGTTTATTTCAAACCGATATGCAGGTTACACAATGCGCACGGCATCGACTCAGTAGGATGTAGGACCAACGGGAGCGGCGATGCACGCAGAAACACGTCGAGGTACAGAGTCAATAAGAGTGCGGATGGTGTCCTGAGGGATGGTTCTCCATTCTCTGTCAACCATTTGCCACAGTTGGTCGTCCGTACGAGGCTGGGGCAGAGTTTGCAAACGGCGTCCAATGAGATCCCACACGTGTTCGATTGGTGAGAGATCCGGAGAGTACGCTGGCCACGGAAGCATCTGTACACCTCGTAGAGCCTGTTGGGAGATGCGAGCAGTGTGTGGGCGGGCATTATCCTGCTGAAACAGAGCATTGGGCAGCCCCTGAAGGTACGGGAGTGCCACCGGCTGCAGCACATGCTGCACGTAGCGGTGGGCATTTAACGTGCCTTGAATACGCACTAGAGGTGACGTGGAATCATACGCAATAGCGCCCCAAACCATGATGCCGCGTTGTCTAGCGGTAGGGCGCTCCACAGTTACTGCCGGATTTGACCTTTCTCCACGCCGACGCCACACTCGTCTGCGGTGACTATCACTGACAGAACAGAAGCGTGACTCATCGGAGAACACGACGTTCCGCCATTCCCTCATCCAAGTCGCTCTAGCCCGGCACCATGCCAGGCGTGCACGTCTATGCTGTGGAGTCAATGGTAGTCTTCTGAGCGGACGCCGGGAATGCAGGCCTCCTTCAACCAATCGACGGGAAATTGTTCTGGTCGATATTGGAACAGCCAGGGTGTCTTGCACATGCTGAAGAATGGCGGTTGACGTGGCGTGCGGGGCTGCCACCGCTTGGCGGCGGATGCGCCGATCCTCGCGTGCTGACGTCACTCGGGCTGCGCCTGGACCTCTCGCACGTGCCACATGTCCCTGCGCCAACCATCTTCGCCACAGGCGCTGCACCGTGGACACATCCCTATGGGTATCGGCTGCGATTTGACGAAGCGACCAACCTGCCCTTCTCAGCCCGATCACCATACCCCTCGTAAAGTCGTCTGTCTGCTGGAAATGCCTCCGTTGACGGCGGCCTGGCATTCTTAGCTATACACGTGTCCTGTGGCACACGACAACACGTTCTACAATGACTGTCGGCTGAGAAATCACGGTATGAAGTGGGCCATTCGCCAACGCCGTGTCCCATTTATCGTTCGTTACGTGCGGAACACAGCGGCGCATTTCACATCATGAGCATACCTCAGTGACGTCAGTCTACCCTGCAATTGGCATAAAGTTCTGACCACTCCTTCTTGGTGTTGCATTTGCTCTGTCAGTCAGTGTATTACAAAACGAGTCAGATCGCGAATTTTGGCGGATTCTCTCAGATAACCTCTCAGATCGCGAATTTCGGCGGATTATATATAAAATAATAAGCATTCAATTTTAAATTTCAGTATAATACCGTAGCGAACCACGGGTATCTTGCTAATCTATATATATAAAATAACTTGTCCTGACTGACTGATTCATCATAGCCGAGCCGAAACTACTGGACGTAAAGAAATGAAATTTTGGGGATACATTCATATTAAGATGTAGGTACTCGCTAAAATAGGATTTTTGGATTTTCCGTCGCTAAAGGGGTGAAAAGTGGGGTAAAATTTTAAAATGAGTGTATCTATATCTCAAAACGTTAAAGGTTTACAGATGTAAAAATTGGTATTTAGAATCGTCTTTAAAAATAAAGACGTATATTTTGTTTTCGGAAAATCCCAATAGGAGGCATGAAAATGGATGAAAAAAGGGTTGAATGCCTTTAATCAGGATACCGGTACTTATATCTCAGAAATTGAAGATATTACAGACCTGAATATTGGTACTTTTGATCTCTTTTAAAAATAAAGAAACACGTATTTTTTTTATTTTTGGAAAATCCAATTAATGGGAGGGTGAAAAGTGGGTGAATTTTTAAAGTGAGTGTATCTATATCTCAAAACTTTGAAAGTTTACTGATGTAAAAATTGGTATTTATAATGTTCATTTAAATAAAGAAATACGATTTTTTTTCGTTTCCAGAAAATCCCAATAGGAGGGGTGAAAATGGGTGAAAAAGGTTGAATGTCTTTAATGAGGATATTTACTGTATATCTCAGAAACTAAGGATATTACGGACCTGAAAATTGGTATTTGGCATCTCCTTTAAAAATAATGAAACACTGTTTTTTTTGTTTTTGAAAAATCAAATTAATGGGGGGCCTTGAAAAGGGGGTTGATTTTTTATATGAGTGTATATATATCTCAAAACTTTAAAAGTGTACAGATGTAAAAATTGGTATTTAGAATCCCCTTTAAAAATAAAGGAACATATTTTTTGTTTGCGAAAAATCCTAATAAGAGGGGTGAAAAAGGGGTTGAATGCCTTAAATGAAAATATTTATATCTCAGAGACAGAGGATATTACAGACCTGAAAATTGGTATTTTGGATCACCTTTGAAAATAAAGAAACACATACTTCTTTTTAGAAAATCTAATTAATGGGGTTATACAGGAGTGGCAAATTGGGGTTAATTTTTAGAAAGACTGTATCTACAGTATATCTCAGAAACGTAAAATGTTACAGACGTAAAAATTGGTATTTGGAATCTCCTGTAAAAGTAAAGAAACATAGGTGATTTGTTTTTGGAAACTCCACTTAAGGGGACTAAAAAGGCGGTGAAATTTTCAAATGAGCATTTCTACAGTACTGTATATCTCAAATCCCTAACATGTTACCGAAGTGAAAAATAGTATTTTTTATCTCTATTGAAAATAATGAAACATGTATTTTATGTTTTCTGAAAAAGCACTTGGGTTGAGCGGTAAAAGTGCCTGAAAATGGGGTAGAATTCTTTTAATTAGGATATACTGATATCTCAAAAGCCGAAGATGTTACAGACGTGAAATTTGGTATTTGAAATTTCCTTCAAAAATAAAGGAATACGTATTTTTTGTTTTCGGAAATCCACCTAAAGGGAGGAGAGCAAGTGAAAATTAATTGAATTATTTGTATGAGGATACTATTATCTCGAAAACGAAAGATTTTGCAGACGTGAAAATTGGTATTTGGAATCTGCTTGAAAATGAAACAAACATGTATTCTCGGAAAATCCAATGAAAGGGGCGGGGTGAAAAATTGAAAAATTAATTGAATTAATTGTATGAGGATACTTACATCCAATAAAAACTGAAGTTGTTACAGACATAAAAATTGATATTTGGATTTCCTTTAAAAACAAAGGAAAAAGCGTTTTTGGGAGAAATCATCTCGGGGGGCAGGGGTGAAGAGGAGTTGAATTCCTTTTGTGAGGACACATATTCAAGAACTAAAGATGTTAGGGTCGCGATAATTGGTATTTAGAAGATCCTTCACTATTAAAGGAACAAGTATTTTTAACGGGAAATTCACTTAAGGAGAGGGGGAGTGTGAAGGGAAGTGAAAAAAGTGAATTCTTTTTATGGGGATACTTAGAACTGAAGGTAACAGGCGTGAACATTGGTATTTGGAATCTCCTTTAAACACAAGGAAGCTTGCCTTCTTTTTGGGGGGGTAGGTAAATCAACTTAGCGAGAGTGGGATGAGAAAAGAGTTGAGACCAATTGATTTTACTGTTCATAAAGTACTTATTGTGATTATAAACTGATCATTTTTAATCTTTCCTGGGTTCGTTTTCAAGAACCATCTTCTCCTTGGGAGTACATGTAGTTAGATTACGGTAGACCCTCCTAGCATATAAATAAAAATGTAAACACATTTGAAGTAAACGATATGAATGATATTGACCTCGCAATTCTTCACCTCTATAATAAGGTCAAAAATTCACGGAAGCGTATCATTCGCGTCGCCAGAAATCTCGCGCAATTGCCTACGCCCGACGATGGTGCTGGTCACTTTGTCAGCAACGACAATGGCAGAGGATATAATTTACCGCCAAGTAGCGGTCTTGCATCTTGCTATGGGTTCCAGACCATCAATAATAATAATAATAATAATAATAATAATAATAATAATAATAATAATAATAATAATAATAATAATAATAATAATAATATTCAGGACGTCGTCAAAATGTGCGGATCGCGCTGGAAATTGGTCCTGGCCGGGTAATGACTACGATTGCAGTCCAGCCGCGGGTTCAGTACCGCCAGGGAACCCAAGACGACTCCACGCCGGGCCTCCTCAAGGATTTGATCCGTATTAAAATGCTTATAGGAAAAGATGGCAAAGATTTAGGGACCCAACTTGCCGGGCGGAATACCTGTACCTTTCCCGGGAAGTACGAAATCGATTGCTGGAAAGAAAGATTGAAAAATGGGAGGAACTTTGCCGTAATCTCTCGCAAAACGAGTCAGATCACGAATTTTGGCGGATTCTCTCAGAAAACGAGTTAGATCGCGAATTTCGGGGGATTATATATACAACGTAAAGCATTCCATTATAAATTTCATTATAATACCGTAGCGAAGCACAGGTATCTTGCCAGTAGTAAATAAAATCACAGGAAATAATTCACGTACTTATCTTACTGAATGAATGTTGGCCTTTTAGTTTGATGAATGCGATGGATCTAGTTCACCACCTTATTAATGTTAAAATGCAACCATAACCATTCCATCGGTAAAAATAATTTATCGGTGAGCATTTTTCTCAAAACTCATTGCGATTTGTACTTGTAGCGAAGTGTACTGCTAGTTTATTGTTTCGTGCTCATGCGACTGGCGGCTCTCTGGAAGCCGCCCACCGGTATTTCAGGAAGTGATAAGTGAGTCAGTTAGGGAGTTCCCAGCTGGCCATAGGATTTTTGAAGGTCTTCCCTTCTGCAGTGCTTTTCATGTGATGTCTCCGTGGATTGCCTGGAAGACGAAACTAGAACGTTCATATTTTGGTCGCACACCGAAGATACTAGAAATTCATCGCCAGATATGTCGTCGCTAAGGAAGCAATACCGTTTTCTAGCAATGATCTTTCCACCCATTATTATCCTTAGGACTGGTCGCCCATCTCCGCCACGTATGGATATGCAGTCCGTCAGAATAATTTTCGCTGTGTTCATTTTTTGTGCATATGTGTAAATAACAATGAACCTTGTCGTACTGTGGGATTTTCTGTTTGAATGACGTATTTACGCATATAAAATTAAGTACCAGAGTAGGAAAATGAACACATGGAAAAGTTTTACGATGGACTGCGTGTCCATATGTGGCTGGGAGGTGTGGCCAGTCTTAAGGTAAGTAACTAATTGGAAGAGCAGTGCGGTATTGTTTCGTCAGCGACGATCTAACAGCAAGCTCGCCACGAACAGGCACTTGTCGTTCTTATGTGGGAGGTGTTGAGCTGTGTTGTGCTGTTGCCTTGCCGAGTGATATACGTTGAGTAGTTCAGTGTGTGGAGCAGTCACTTGTTTTAATTGTGCAAATTATCTGTCTTGTCTGGAGACGTGCCAAGTGTACAGCAGTCGTGTGTTATGTTAGCCAATGGACAAGGCTTCGGACTTAACTACAGGGAACTTCCGTGTGAAGTGACTGGTGCTTGAGAAGCAAAGGGAACGGTGAGACCTGCCATTGAAGATTACGGAAGGATCGCCCGTTCGAGGCAAACACTGGAAGCTGAGGACCTGCTGTGAGGACAAGAGACTTTTGTAAATAGTTCGCAATAAGTGAAGTGTTGTCATTCCTTATCGTGTGTGTACGGACTGGGTCATCCTTGGTTATATTCAGATTTCCGATTTATATGCAATTAAATATTTTCCCTTGGTATTTACATGCTGGGAAAATATGTCCACATACTACTACGTTAGGGTTATTATAACTTAATTTAATTTTACTTATTTTTGTAACATATTTGTAGGTATTCTGCATTTTCTTACCGATATTATATAAAATTACATATTTTAGCATTTTCTTATATTATATATACTGTATTTCTGTACTGAAGTTTCACGCTTAATTTAGTGCTGCCGGCATTTGCCTCAAAAGGGGAATTAAGATTTTTTTTTTTTTTTGCTAGTTGCTTTACGTCGCACCGACACAGATAGGTCTGATGGCGACGATTGGATATGAGAGGCCTAGGAGTGGGAAGGAAGCGACCGTGGCCTTAATTAAGGTACAGCCCCAGCATTTGCCTGGTGTGAAAATGGGAAACTACGGAAAACCCTCTTCAGGGCTGCCGATAGTGGGGTTCGAACCTACTATCTCCCGAATACTGGATACTGGCCGCACTTAAGTGACTGAAGCTATCGAGCTCGGTATTAAGATAATTAGTGATAGACAGGTACTTGAAAGGATGATAAGTACAGGTAAAGTCACCTGTGAATAGGTTTTTCCAAACGTTCCAATTAGCTGTATGAAACACTGTTGCTTCAATACTCTGCACTATGTGCCCGTCTTGATATATTTCATACCTATTAGAGTGAACTGCTTTTAATCTAGCCACTTGCATTTTGAAGTTTCCAGAAATAGTTTTTAAACACATTTCTACGACTTTTTTCGTACTCAGGAATTTCCAAACCTATTGATAAAGATTTCTTCTTCTGAAATGTCTCACCAGGGTTTAGTCTCTTTTAAACAGTTGATGAACATAGTCTATTTATCTGGAGTCAATATAGCACTAGTTGCGTCCTCACTGGCTTCAAAGATAAAATCATAGATTGCAGTTCACGAGTCCTTTACAACTGATGGCAAAGTAGTGATTTGTCAAGCATGCATAAACATATCGCATGATCCATGAAATCCCAGCTTGAACAACATGCAGCAAAGTGCTCTGCATAGAAAAGACCTACAATTAGTCTACAGAGGAAACAAACACTTTTAACACAGATGCAGCCTTCACTTTCAAGTAACTCTTTTTATAAAGACTTATGCAGTGCAATAATTGCAGCCAATATTCTATGGTAAAAACTTCACGTACCTGAATTCACATCTTTCCTGAAAAAAAAACCAATAAGCACTATGCAAGAATTATCTTACAACGTAATACAGTATTCGGGAAATGCTTTCATGTAGGTTGTCGGTGATGAAACAACGGATGATAAGGGTAAGCCCCTTTTGACTGTTTGCTCGAAATGTATTTATTATTCAAACACTATAAAAAAATTTAGTTTTTCAAATTTTCTAAATTTTGTCTAAATTGCGTTCACCATGTCTGGCACCAGAGATGTTCTTGCTCCTTGGTATTTACGCAAAGAAGAACTCATTCATGAGTTGATAAATAGAAAGGCTCAGTCTGGTGGCACGGGTGCAACAAACGCGTCAAGATTAAAGGAATCTTTAGATCTACCTATTTCTAATCCTATGTGTGGAGAGAAGGAATTTGGTGAGTCTTTATCCACAATCACCGCTAATGTTGCTGATCTTGCATCTGTTGTTACTTTTTGAAGGAGGTGACCCCTCCTGTAACCTGCTTAAGCGTGTTCAGGGTAGTCTGCTTCACTTCTATAACAGAGTGGGAGATCTGTTGTCTCGGATAGTAGGGAATCGGTTGCACAACAATTGGCGTCTGCCCCAACGGAAAAGATAGGTAATTTTTTGGGTAATCCACATCACCTTTCCCCATTTTTGATTAGGAATGCCGCGTTTGAAGCACCTCACCCTCCAGCTGCCTCACCGGTAGTATCCCCAGGCTTTAGCAGCTGGCCACAAAGTTTAGCCATGTTGCTTGAGGGGATTTCAACATTTTCTGTCAACTCCACTAACGACGTCATTTCTGTTTTAAGATTTCTTGTGGAATTCCAAGATCATCTTTCACATTCTCAAATCTTGCAAGTAATACATCCCTACAGAATTGGTATCCTGTCAGACAAGACAGTTAAAGCCATATCGGAAGGGAGTTCCATTGAAGCATTACATGCACACTTGCTGGCTAACTGTATTCCTTCTAGAGCCTTGTAATCCTTAATTCAAAAATATTATTCCAGATTTCAGAGGCTAGATGAAAATGTGGCTGATTTTAATCAGGACATCAAATTCTACAACAGAGTATTTGCCTTGCACTATACCGAAGGTCAAATAGCGAAGAATATTTTTCTCCATCTTATCGCTCATATTTGTGCTTTGATTCCCATCCTCAAAAGTTTAGGGAACTTGAGGCCATGTCAGTTTCTGCGGAGGGAGTGAAATATGGCGCCACACTAAGAGTTGCCCGCGATACACCACCTTCTTCTAATATTTCACTGCCACTCCCACGAAGAACATTCACTCTCCGTAAATGTTTTGCTTGTGGGTCTGCGGATCACTTAGTGAATAAGTGACCCTATTAAATGCCAAAGGTTCTAAAAAAGGATCTTGTGCATCTTCAGACTATTTTAAATGTGGTTCATCCATGCACTTGACAAATAATTGTAATTTATTGAACCCTGAACTTTCTTGTTCTACTTCAGGTAATAATAGTAACAGAATTTGACTAGAGTGGCCGGCTGAGCCCTCTTCCCAGTCAGTGTATCCAGGCTCAGTCCAGGTTAAATCCGACCATACCATTTAATGCATTGAGAAAGTAAGACCGTCTAAATCTTTCTTTGTAGGTCATAGAGAATGCTTGAAAATGACTTCTGATGCTCCAGGATTTGTGCCATTTCTCAAAATTGAAATAATGAACCTGTCACTGCCCTTTTAGATTCCGGAATATAGTATCCATTATATCACAAGAATTTTACTGTTGTAAATTTCCTGAATATGTTTCCTCCAGTGTAGAATGCGTTTCGCCCATGTCTTCTCCCTTAGAAATTTTAAATTTTTTCTATGGGAAAATTCGTAATTCTAAGTTTACCTGGAAATGTAAGTTGTTTTTTGCTAAAAATTTGCCATGCCCGGTGATATTGGGGGCAGATTTTATGCCTCATTTTGGTCTTGTGCTTGTCTTCAAAGGGTCTCACGCACTTTCAAGTTTGATAACAAGTTCCATATACCCATTTTGTCGTTTAATTCTAAATCATGTTCGCATGTTCCGCCTCCTCAGTGTGAGATGACGTTAGACATTTAATCTGAGGATCAGGTTACCTGTATTTGTACATTATGTCAGTAATTTTCCGACGTATTGGCTTACTTGATCGAATATAAGGTAGAGGTTACTGATTCGATCCCTGTAAGATTTCCTTCTTATAGGTTGTTACCTCCTACGATCAAGGCCCTCGAGGAATTTATTGACAAGATGTTGAGCGATGGTGACATTCGGCCCTCTACCTTGGCATTTTCGTCACCTATTTTTATGTGCCAGCGCCACAAGGCGGCTTCAGGACAGTAGTTGATTACAGGGGGTTGAACCGTAGGATAGTTCTCCAGACTGTGCCCCTCGTGACTTGCATTCATTCCCTTCTTGGTTCCGTAAGGCTAAATTTTTCACCACCTTAGACCTCAACCAAGCCTATAATCAGATACCTCTTTCATAAGAATTGAAACATCTGGCTGCTTTTGCTACTAACTGGAATCTATACGAATACAACAGGGCGCCGGTCGTGCTCCCCACGGGAGCGGCGGTTCTCACTAGATTGCTAGATAGGTTTTTCTCTAATATAAAATTCGAATATCTTTACGATTATTTAGATGATATTTCTTCTCAGAGACTTTCGATGAACATCTAGCTCATCTATATGAAACACTTAACCGCCTTCGTAAAGCGGGTTTGACGGTTACGTTGTCAAAAGTATCCTTTTTGCTAAACCATCGATGTCTTTCGTGGGGCATATAGTATCCCCCGATGGAGTTTCGGAACATCAATCTAGAACTCAAGCTATCCGTAATGTCAAGCCTCTCAAAGATCTTAAAAGTGTTGCTAGGTTCATCGGCATGGGGATTCTTTTTGAAAATTTATTTTAAACTTTGCTAATCGGGCAGCACCCCTGAATCTTCTTCGCAGGAAATGTCTCAAGTTCAAATGGGACCCTTCTCAACAAGCCGCTTTCGATGACCTCAAATTAGCCCTCTGCAATGCCCCTGTATTGGCTATGCCGGATTTTTCCTGCAAGTTCATAGTGCTTCGTCTGCTGTCGCTGCGGTTCTTCTTCAGGAATCTGAACTCGGAAGGCGGCTCATAGCCTATGAGTCTCGTACCTTGTCACCTCTAGAGGCAAAATATTCCATATATGAACTAGAGGGACTCGCTGGACTGCTTGCCTCGGAAAAAGTCCATCTTTAACTAGAGCATGTCATGTTCGAACTAGAGACCGAAAATCAGGCTCTAAGTAGGGTGCTTGGTAGGCCCCGTCGTACTGGGCGAATTAATTTCTGGGCGATTAGAATACCCTCATTCCAGTTTGAGGTGCGGCACACTCGTGACTCTGAGAATGTGGTCGCAGATGGGTTAAGTAGGATGTTATCTAGTGATCCCTTCTGGTATAAGTGCCGTCCTTACGAATACCTCTATGTTTACTATTATATTGCTAAATACCAACGTGAAGACTCGGTGCTGGCTCTCGTCATTGAAACCCTTTCTTCTGGGGAACATATTGTCCCTTATGTGCTGACGAATGGGGTCCTGTGTTGCTCATCAAGGCACGACCAAAAGAAGAAAACAGCTACCGATGATGATCTTCAAATATTAACATGAGATCCCCATTAGGAGGGAATCTGTAGATTTTTAAAAATAGAGAGAAATCTGGAATACTATGGATGGCGAAATTAAAGAATTAGTTAAGGCATGTAAAACTCGTCTGATTATTAAGCCCCAAAGTAGGGTTGTTGTCATCGCACCAAGCTTCTCACCCCATGGGGCGATTGTATATTGATTATGTGGGATCCTTCCCGCAATCAAAAGGGAACGGCAATAAATTAATCCTTGTGTGCGTGGATGGTTTAACCCCGTTTTCATGGTTGTTTCCTACCAGGCTTGGAACTGCCCAAACTGCTATTTCGTGCCTCAGTTCTATATTTGCATCATTCGGAACATGTCAGTACACTGTTTTCGCAGAGTCTAGCTTGAGCAAGCGAGGAGCGAGATCGCTTTGTACAGTGTGTGCCGTAAATATGATTGGTATCGAGCAGTAACGGGCCGCGATTGGGAGGTGGCAGCTGAAGCAGAGGAAGGAGGCCAAGAATGGACTGGAAAAAGGAAAAAAGGAGGTAAAATGGGGTGAAGCGGTGCTGGTAGCAGCAGTGTTAGCTGTCCTTCTGGTCATTGGGCGGGGGGGGGGGGAATTAAACCCAGGCCCAAATACCAGTCGCAGATTCAGCATGGAAGATATGACACCACTGAAGGTGGCAGTGAAGGAAGTAATTGAAGAAAATTGTCAATGGGATAAGGTGCAAGAATAAAGGACATGATACCGGGCGAGTTGGCCGTCCGCGTAGAGGCGCGTGGCTGTGAGCTTGCATCCGGGAGATAGTAGGTTCGAATCCCACTATCGGCAGCCCTGAAAATGGTTTTCCGTGGTTTCCCATTTTCACACCAGGCAAATGCTGGGGCTGTACCTTAATTAAGGCCACGGCCGCTTCCTTCCAACTCCTAGGCCTTTCCTATCCCATCGTCGCCATAAGACCTATCTGTGTCGGCGCGACGTAAAGCCCCTAGCAAAAAAAAAGGACATGATGGAAGAACAGAGAAAGGAGATAGGGAACATGATGAAATGGTTAGAAACGAAGACTGAGGAATCGAACAGGAGAGCGTGCAACAACGAGATAGAGTTATTAAGAGGGAAGGTGAAACATCTAGAAGAGTGGGTGTTGATGATAAAGAAGGAAGCAGAGGGGTACAGGCAAGAGAGGACGAAGCCATATTTATATATGGTGTGGAAAAAGGTGTGAAAGAAGGAAAGATTGATTTAATCTATAAGGTGGTTGAGGTCATACGGGATAGGATGAAGATAAATTTCAGTGAAGTGGACATAGAACGATGTGGAGAGAGTGGGCAAAGCAAAAGGACCGAGACCAATCAGGGTAAAGTTTTCTCTACCATAATGCCAGAAATTGTACTAAGAAACGGCAGTAACTTTCAGGGTCAGAAAGCAAGGGTGAGGAGGGACATGGGGAAAGAAGGTGTGGAAAATATGAAGGTTCTGAATAGGCATCTTTGGAGAGCCAGGCAGCAAGGGCTAAAAGCCGGCATAAGAGGTCAGAGACTAATGGTGACGAATGGGAGATGGGTTAGGGAGCACCCAGTGGCGAAACTGAAAGAGATGGACGAACATGCCAGTTCCGAGGGGGGAGTGATGGCAGTGAAAGATGGAAGGCAGGAAGTAGTAACAACTAGGGGTGAAGTGGAGGAAGGAGTGGAGATCAACCCATGTGGAAGTGGGCAACGCAATGTGGATACAGAACAACAGAGCAGTGAAGGGGCGAGTGAGGGTGAGCAGCAAGAACCGGCGGGCGCAGTGTGTAGTGCTTTAGAGAGCAAGAAAGAACATGAGAAGAGTGATCGACAAAAAGATAAAGATGTTATGAACAGAGGAAGAAGTAGGAGCCTAAAAGACTTGTGGGGTAAAGTTTGCAAGGGTGGGGGGAAGGATACGGATGGCATGGAACGGCAAAGAATGTTAAGAAAAGGAGTAATCGAAACAGGGAATGAGGGAGTGAGAGCTACAAGGAGTAAGAATAAGGGAGGCGCTTTAAAAGGGAGGGAGGATAAGTTATAACTATATTGGAAAATAGGATGTGTGAATATAGAGGGGATAAGAAACAAAATAGGAAATAAAAAGGTTAGAGAAGTAGTAGAAGGTTTCGATGTTGTGACACTCTTGGAAACGTGGTTGGAAGCAGGGAAAGGAATTTCATGGAAGGGGTTTGTGATTAAATATAAATATAGAATAAAGGAGAGGAATAAGGGATGCGCCCCAGGAGGAATGGTAGTACTAATTAAAGAAGAGATTAGTGAACTAGTAGAAGATATGGGGACAGATATGCAGGAAGTTATATGGATGAGATTTAATATGGGATGGGTAGAGGGAAGGATGAAGAGGATAATCCTAGCGTTCGTGTATTGCCATCCTTATAGTTCCGTATACACAAATAAGCATCTTTTTGAAGAGCTGTTGGTGGAGATTAGTATGATAAGGGAGGAGAGGTTTGCAGAAGAAGAGGACGTGCTGCTATTTGGAGATTGGAACGCGAGAATAGGGGAACAGAGCCCAGTATATAGTAGGGAAGGCGGGAGTGGCATGTTGAGAAGAAGTGAGGATAAAACTATAAACAGTTATGGGGAGAAGCTCTTAGAGTTGTGCGCAGCGGGGAATTTATATATTCTGAATGGATGGAAAGAGGGTGACAGTACGGGTAAATTGACCTATATCTCAGAGCACGGGGTAATGTGATAGATATAGTTTTAAGCTCGGAGGGAATGTTAGAGGATATTATAAGGATAGAAGTAGGAGACTGGATTGAATCACACCATTTCCCAGCGCGGGTTCTGTTAAAAATGGGGGAGGAGAAGAATATAGGGAAAGAAGTTAAGATGAAGTACGAACTAGGGAGAGGGTATAATAAGTACGAATGGACAGAGAAACTGGAAAGGGATTGGGACAGGGTAGCAAAAGAAGAAGAACAATTACTGAAATATGGATGGGAAAGGGCGTTAGAGAAGAAAAAGACCGTTAAAGCCTTGGAATTGCTGTTACATCCAATAAAGATGCTGGCTCAGATAGATAATGGTGGAAGAAGACAAAAGAAAGAGTGAGAAGAATAGTTTAATATAGAGTGTGAAGGTATACGAAAGAGGGTGCTGGGAGCGTCAGGGGAGTATAGAAAAAAGGTGGGAACTTAGAAAGAGAGGTTTTGTAAGTTAATGATAGATTACGAAAATAAAATTTGTGAGGTAAAACAGGCGTGGTTACAGGATCAGGCTGACGCCATAAATAAAGAATGTAACTTGAACAACACTGAGAAAGTTTGGGGAAGGATAAATAGAATAATTAAGGGTGGAAGGAGTCTAGAGGAAACGAGTATTGAGGATGTACCGTGGGTTAGCTGCTTTAGGGAATTACTCGGGGGGAATGGGGAGGTATGGTTGAGTGAGGCCAGGGACGAAGAAATTTGGAGGAATCGAAGAGTGGAAATTTATGAACTAGACAAGGAAATCACAAGAGATGAAGCTTTGGCAATGATAAGAAGAACTAGGGGCAGGGCGGTGGGGGGTGGCAATGGTAACAATAATAAGTTTTGGAAGGAAATTAGCAAAAATGGGACAATGATAGAGGGCATAGTTAAACTATTCAATAAGATTTTTGATAAGGGGAAGTATCCTAGGGAGAGGGAGACAGGAATTGTATGCCCAATATATAAGGGAAAGGGTAGTAAAACAGTATGAATAACTATAGGGGTATATCTCTGCTGGATTCCTTAAGTAAAATTTTTACAGGGGTGTTAGCGAACTGGTTAAGTGAATGGACAGAAAGAAACGAAGTATTGTCAGATTACCAAGGGGGGTTTAAAAAAACAGTAGACAATATAATTATAGTGAAGACGGTTTTGGAGAAGTACATGAGCTTGCCAAGAGGTAAGGTGTATGTAGCGACAATTGACTTAGAAAAGGCTTTGATGGGGTGAATAGAGGGGCTCTATTAGAGAAATTGGGTAGGTTGGGGTTGTCGGAAAAGATGTTAAGGGCAGTAGAAGCTATATACAAAGTAGTTAGGTGCTGTGTAAAGTTGGGTGACGATAGGTTGAGCAAACCGCTAGAGTCTAAGGTGGATTTAAAGCAAGGGTGTAAATTATCGCCGATATTGTTTATTTTATTTATTAACGATATTCTGGATGGACAACGGGGAAGCAATTGGGCCGTTCCGGTGATTAATGGGTTGGAGATACCGGGATTGATTTTTGCTGATGATGTGATATTGATGACGCTAACGTCAAGAGGGATGCAGAGGGGCTTAAGTGTGGTGTCGGATTTCTCAAAGAAATGGGCCTTGAAAATTAACGGGAATAAATCAAAAGTGCTAGTAGGCCAGGTACACAAAGGAAGAAAAGGAAGATGGGAAATGGGTCGTGCAGGGAGAAAGGCTGGAACAAGTAAGATGGAATATTTAGGAGTTATTATTAACAGAAAAGGGACTTGGAACCATCAAATAAGTCGAGCGAGAAGTAAAGGATTTGCCGCCCTAGCATCAGTCAAAAACTTGTTGGCTAAATTGCCGGGAATCAGTTATAAAACCTTGAGGTTAGTTTTAAGATCGGTGGTTTTTGGTTGGGTAATGTATGGGACTGAAGTATGGGGGTTGGATGAGGAAAAAGTGGAATTAAGACGAATCATTTGTAATTTCGGTAAGTCGGTGATGCGGCTCCCGCAGTGCACAGCTAATGCAGGTGTGGAATTACTATGTGGGGATGATACAGAAGTTGAGTGTGTGAAAAGAATAGTTAAATACTGGATGGTTTTGAAAAGGGGAGAGGGCGGGAAATTGTTGCAAGCCGCGTACAATCAACAACTGAAGAGCATGTAAAAGGGTTGTTGGCTAGAAAAAATTAAAGAATATTTGGAGAAGATAGGTTTGGGGTACATGTGGGATGCGGTTTGGTAGAAGACAGAAGCAAGAGGGTGGAAGGTACCCTCCTGGAGGATTAGAGATATGCAAATGCAGAGATTATTAGAAGAAATTAGGCTAAGAACTATCCCTGGTGTTTTAAATAAAGTGTTAGATGTAACGGAGATAAATATTAGGTATGTTGATAGGCTTAATAGGGGTGGGATGGCATGGTGGTTGATGGGCATGCACAAGAACAAGGGGTGGTTAAATGGTAGAGATTAGACGGTATGTGTTTTTTATGTGGGTTAGGAAACTACTTTGCCGTTGCGTATTACACATTCTTATTCATTCATTCATATTGGGACCTAAAGACACATTTTCTCGTCACCACACATGCTACTACAGACAGTGGCAGTGTATGGAACTATAATTATTCGTACTAGAACTAGGACGTGAAATTAGGTACAACGTACTGTATGTATTCATCTGGACGGAGTAAAGAATCCCGAGGATAAATGGTATTTTAGGATGGCGTTGTCAGAGTTGGGATTTGAATCTGAAAATTCCGAACGGTGTAGCATTCCAATCCTATCGCGGGAACTGCGAGACTTTACTGAACAAGATATGAGGTCTATAGTTTGCTAATTATTATTATTACAACTTCCCCCATGCGGAGGCTGCCACAAGGACAAAGTATGTCGGCTACACAGTGTTTTGTCTTCCATGTACGATTCTTTAACTGATGAGTTTTCTATCTTGCTATGAGTAGAAGATATTAGTTACCCAATCAACCACTCTCGAATCTTCAAGTCAATGTGCCGTGAAATGAATCAACTTAACGGCTATGGTGGACAATGAAAACGTTCCTCATTTTTCACATCGAAAGTGTACATGTACGCTTGTGTGGAGAATGACAGCCTGGTGTACTGTACGTCAGTCAGTCACTCAGTACATGAATAATGTAATATTTGATTATAGAAGTGGTGCAAAATACCCACAACCTTTCATCAGATCCTTGCATGGGATGGCATGAAATCTGCCTTCCTGAGTGAAACAAAAGTCATTTTCCAATACCAAAGGCATTATTTACAAGCTAAGAGGACTAACCACTTTTAGGCTGAAAGTACTTTCTTGGTTACTTCTATATTATGATGGGATGTTAATTCGAGGGAAAGGCTTCTATTCTACCAAAAATGTCAGCTTTTGAAGTGTCATATATTATGTAAAGCATAGCATGTAATCGTAGATCTGGTTAGGCGAATGAATTTTTAAGATGTCATGAGCTGACTACACGTCACCTCGTAATATGCGGGCCTTCGGGATCGACAGCAGTTGCTTCTTAGGCCAAGGCTCATCAGGGCTGTAGCGAAATGAGGTTGGGTTACTACAACTACATACGTCTTGGATTTGGATAAGTCCTCTGAGAAATTGAATATCATTCCAAAAACTTCCTTGTGCGATCTTTGAAAATTGTGAGCGCAAACATCATAAGATTTCGTATTAATAGCCCTGGAATTCGAGTCTAAGAACTCCGATGGATTCAGAATCTCAGCCCATTAATGGAGAGTGATTTAACATTCTCGACTATGGAGGAGGTTCCATGTTAATAAAGAACCACCAGCTATATTTGAAGTTAGAAAACGTAAAATAACTATTTCTTTAAATGCAGTAAAGATAGTTGTTCCATTCCATTCGAAACTCTCTTCAAATATCAAAATATCGGTCGTGTAAATTCATCACTTAGCATATTGTTAACAACTTACCCATTTATATACTAAGGCAATCACAAAAGCAGATACTGGTTCATTTAATTCCCGTTCTTATTACTGAAGGTGATATTCCATTTTTACATCGAGTAAATGATGAGGCTAAAATTTGATTAAGTCACCGCAGCATCCTTTCGATCCATAGCCTTGACCTCGCCTATCGTCGAGTTGGTGCGACATTGAACACAGGAAAATAAATAAATAAATAAATAAATAAATAAATAAATAAATAAATAAATAAATAAATAAATAAATAAATAAATAAATAAATAAATAAACTTCAGGAAAGAAGCATGAGATACTCGTACAGAACACATTTTAACACACAGCAGAGTAGTACCTAAATTATTTCAAATGTAATAAAACCTAACTTTGCTTCCTCCCGAGGGATATTTTCGGGCTGGAGGTCCGAAGGGGGATTGATGTCAAAATTAAATTTTAAACAGACGAACTGATAATTTGGATTTTCTGGCACTGATAAAAATTTATTTTGTTAGGGTCAATAGTATATAATAAAATTAGCATTTCAAACTGAGAAAGTTAGAAATCCTCCTTTTTACGGACTATGAACTGTTTATAACAGTGCGGTTCGTAACAATGGCTCTTTGTACACCAGTTCACCAACTAGAACGGTCATGATTGATTTCAAAGAATAAAAGAAAAATTAAGAAATTTTCATTTGTTTCCGTACCACACAATGCTCTTCCTACAGTATACATGGAATTCCTTAAGACTTGTCAGGCCTCCCAGACCGTTAGAACAATTTTCGTTGTGTTCAGTTTCCTATTGTTATGTGTAAAGTGTTGATACATTATAATAAATGTGATTTTAAAGGATCGTAGTCTTACTAAATAACATCAGGAAAGCGTATGAAAGAAATCAGTGGACCGTGGTAGGGGTATTACAAGTAAAATATTTGTCAAGTTTTAATAGATGAATTTATTGTAGTATTGCGAAAATCGTTTACAAAGAAGTAAGACCAGAAAATGGAAAGATTGAAAACATCAATAAAAAAGAAAAGTCAGTACACAACTAGTTATGTTTACTTTTGTTTTGAGCCACCAAATTTCGCTTTTAACATTGATTTCAGAGGGAAAACGCAAAATAGATAACAATTGACACCAAAGTAGAAATTAATAAAAAGAAAGTGACCCCGACTGAAAAAAGAATAAGGAAAAAGAAAGCGAAAAAGAGGGCGCGCATCTCAACCGGCAAGAGAAATGGGAAGAGAATAAAACGGGAATACGCCCAACAAAAGAAAAAACTAATGAGGAAAATATTACGGACAGATAGAACGTTCCACTGAGTCATTCTCTGCGTTTTCAGCCAATCGAAATTTTCATGATTAAACACTGTTGCCATGGCACAAGGGAAAAGATTCAAAGTTTTTATATGGCCAAGCGAAAATCCCAAAAGGGAATGAAGGGCCGCCAAAAAGATATTAAAATTTGGGTAACATTCTTAGCTCACCATCTGCCTTGTAGAAAGAGTTCCAGTTAAAACCAGCGTGACCAGCACGCTGCGAAGAAAGCAATTAAGAGCCTCAGCACACCAGGACAATAGAATCCCGGACTGATGAGTCGGGGAAAAATGCGAATTTATATAGCAGAGAAAGTTCGCTAGTGGAAGATACTGGGAGTATCACGAGGTGTAGATTGGCTGGTGTGACGTGGCGATGTGACGTTGCAGGCGGCCCAGAGCAAGTTGATGCTCGTCAGTACAGCAGCTGATGTCGAGAAGAGATGGACGGGAGAACCAGAGAAGAAGTTATGTCCATATATGGGTGTGTCGTATACAGTAGTAGCACGGAAGGGTACATTACATATCCCCCCCTTTCCCCCACAGCAGAAGGAGACGATGTTCAAAAATGTAGATTTTGAGGGGGGAACCCTTTTCGAGTGGCGCTGATCTCGGGGAAGTGATGATGGTCGATGAGAGGGAAGGAGAAAAGGGGAGAAGAAAGCAAAATAGGAAATGAAAACTGTTGAGAACAAGAGGGGTGGTAGGTGGGTGAAATGGACGGGGAGGGGAGGAATAAATGGATCGATGGAAGGGGAAAAGGGGTTCACAATACAAGTAATTTGACAGAAAAGTTTAATTTGGAAATATATACATATACCAGGTGGCTCTCGAACGCCGTACTTTCTACTTATAAATGTACCGCATGCACAAGTGATGAATGGGATATCTACCAACTGATTTTCACAGGGGCACTACTGCCATCAGGCACGTTACGTCAGAACAAGGAGAGATAAGATCCGCATTGTCGCTCGCAGCACGTTACTCAGCGCTACAGGTCTAATGCACCCCTTTCATTAGTAAACCTCGTTTACCACCGCGTAGTTCCAGGCTGGTGTATGGTACAGCCGCACTGTATTTGCTGTCTGCATATCGGCAATGGCTAGTGTGTTCAACAGCGACGTAAACACAGACAACCTGGTTGGAATGCAGCCGAAACTCCAAACAGACGTATGCCTTCTACACACGTATTTCGCCGAACAGATTAGCTTTTGTTTCATACAAGCAACTCTTTTATCGAGTGCAATCTCTACACGTGTATAAATTAATAAGTTATTAAATTTCCTTTCCTGCATCTTTGGCGTATTTACAAACAGCAGCGACGATTAGTGGGTGGGTCGAGGAGGGACAGTCGCCTCCCACCACTTTGTGGAGTAAACATTACATTTTTATTCCACTTTAGGCAGATGGAACTAGGAATTATTTAAAAAAATCTATTTGTATAAGCCTTGTTGTCTTATATGCTAATTCTTTCGTTTTTTAATTATTAACATTATTATCGGTGGGAATACACAAAAATGCCCTTCGTCGCCGTTAACCGATTTGTATAGCGCTACGGGAAATAGTGGAGACTTTGCATGTGCTGTGACGAAAGGTAGTAGGAGTACATATTTTTTGCCAAGGTCGTGGACACTGAGTTATAATTCACACGCTTGCCGTGCGCATTCTTCAGTCTGGCAGTCTCTTTAGTGTCCGTTAGTTTCTTAGTGTGCATTCAAATACTATATGATTTTAATTGCATAATCATGCCGCACTTCTATTTGATTGAACCGGCCGAGCTGGCCGTGGGGTTAAGGGCGCGTAGCTGTGAGCTTGCACCCAGAAGGTAGTGGTTTCGAATCCCACTGCCGGCAGCCCTGAATACGGTTTTCCGTGGTTTCCCATTTCGACACCAGGCAAGTGCTTAGGCTGTACCTTAATTAAGGCCACAGCTGCTGCCTTTCCACGCGTATCCCTTTCCTGTCTCGTCGTCGCCATAAGGCCTATCTGTGTCGGTGCGACGTAAAGCCAATTATAAAAAAATCAATTGTAATTGTAATTTCAACTGAAGATAAGAGCAACGTTCCTTTCACTGAGCTAAATTATTCTTTTGTGTTGTATTTTTTAGGGACTGCCTGGCCGAGGCGGTAAAGGCGTGCTCGGTTCACCCGGAAGGACGTGGGTTCGTATCCCTTTCAGGAAGTCGTAAAATTTAAGAAACGAGATTTCCACTTCTGGAGATGCATATGCCATGAGGTCCACTCAGCCTACACCAAAAATGAGTACCAAGTTAATTCCTGGCGGCAAAGGCGGCCGGTCGTAGAGCTAACCACTCCACCCCATCAAGTGGCGTGGTTAAGGATATTGGAAGCCTTTACCTTCCACCCCTCCAAGGGCTTTCATGGCCTGTACGGAGATGATTTTGCTTTTGCTTTTGGTATGTTATTTATTAAGTAATGCATTTCACCTGCCCCGTGGTTTGTTTGTGAGACCTAGTGAAATTTTTATTATACAGCATTGAATCAAAATTTAAAAAAAAACTATTATTACAAATAAACCACGGGGCAGGTTAATTACATTTACATAGACTAATAAACAACATAACACAAAAAATTTAGTCTTGTAAAAGTAAAGTTGGTTTTATCTCCCGTTGAAATTACGATTACAATTAAATATACAATTTTTTACAATTGGCTTTACGTCGCACCGACACAGATAGCACTTACAATGACGATGGGACGGGGAAGGGATACGCGTGGGAAGGAAGTGGCCGTGGCCTTAATTAAGGTACAGCCCCAGAATTTGCCTGGTATGAAAATGGGAAACCACGGAAAACCATCTTCAGGTCTGCCGACAGTGGGAAACCACTATCTCCCGGGTGCAAGCCCACAGCTGCGCGCCCCTAACCACACGGCCAGCTCGCGCGGTGCAACTAAATAAAGGTACGGCATGATTATGCAATTAAAATCATTTAGTATTTGAATACACACTAAGAAACTAACGGACACTAAAAAGACTACCAGACTGACGAATGCACGCGGCAAGCGCGTCCACGACCTTGGCAAATATTATGTACCCCTACTAACTTTCCTCACAGCACATGCAAAGTCTCCACTACTTCCCGTAGTGCTATACAAATCGGTTAACCGACGAACGGCATTTTGTGCATATTTCCACCATTAAGAGAGTAAAGGAAAGAATTAGCAAGTAAGACAACAAGGCTTGTACAAATAGCTTTTTTTAAAAAATAATTTCTAGTGCCATCTGCCTAAAGTGGAATAGAAATGTAATGTTTACTCCACAAAGTGAGGGGGGGTGACGGTCCCTCCTCGCCCCACCCCCTAATCGCCGCTGCTTCTTGTAGTTACGCCAAAGATGCAGAAAAGGAAATTTAATAACTTATTAATATGTACACGTGTAGTCATTGCACTCGATAAAAGAGTGGCTTGTATGAAACAAAAGCTAATCTGTACGGCGAAATACGTGAGTAGAAGTCATACGTCATAAAATTTCACGGCCGGGTAGGTGGATGGAGAACAGCATAGGAACCGAAGGGTTGAGCATTAGGTGGCTTATGTTCCTGACACAACTCACAAGATCTCACCCAAGAGTGGATATCTTTGCGCATGTTAGGCCAAAAAACTGGGACGCCAAACGAGAGTACGATTTAGCCATGCCGAAATATCCCCCAGTTGGGGAGCAATAGAAAAAACTAAAATTCATAGGTTGCAAAGCAGAAGGGGGAACAAGTCGAGGGGTGGATTTCGAAGTGGATTTAAAGACAAGTAAACGGTTAACAAGACAAAAAGGGACGGAATAATTGGGAGAAGAAATTTCAGTTTTGAGTGGTACACAGTACGGATAATCATTTTGATGCTGGTGACAATATTGAAAAGATAAGGGAAAATCAGTGAGAGGGGAGATTGCGTTCACCATATCAAAAGGGAGCTGATCTAATTTAGAATGATTATCGTGGTGAGCAAATAGGCGAGACAAAGCTTCGGCAACAGAATTTTGAAATTTAAGCGAAAATTTAGAACGAGATAGGCTAATCTGAGTAGCCAGAGACCCGTTGTACGGATTTTAGGAACATTATTTATCAACTAAGAAAGAGCTTGATTGTCGGTCTTTACCACAAATTCCCTATGGTCAAAGTAATCAGCAAAATGTCCAATAGTTAATAGCACGGCAAGAGCTTCATGCTCATAAATAGAATATCTGCGCTCTATGGGAGACAATATACGGCTAAAGTAAGCTACCGAAAGAGTTTGGCTATTTGTAGTTTGCTGTATGAAGCCACCAATAGCCACGTCGGAGGCATCAGTGGAAAGCTCGAAGGTGGCATCAAAGTCAGGAAGCTGCAAGAGGGGAGCTTGAGCTAATTTGGATTTTAAAGTGCGAAAGGTTTCTTGAGGTTCATCGCAATGAAATGTAATGCCTTTGAGCTTAAACAAATTGAGAGGTTCGGACAGTTGAGAATAGTGTGGAATATATTTCCCATAGAAACCAATCGTATCCATAAAGGATCTTAATTACTTTACATCTTTGGGAAGAGGAACACGATAAATAGCTAAAACCCTATCTGAATCAACGACAACTCCTTGAGAAGGTAGAATATGACCCAAAATTTGATAGAAGTTTGAGCAATCGAAACCATAGAGGAGTTGACGGTAAGGCCTACGGGACGCAAACGAACCAAAACCTCACGAAGGAGTGCCTAAGTTCGCTTACAAACAACATCCATACAATACGGTATGGTAAGGTCTATTTTCCTTTACACATCAGCAAAGGAAAATGAACACAACGAAAATTATTCTGATGGACTCTAAATTGATATGAGGCTGGAAGGCGTGAGGAGGCTTAAGGGAAATAATGGGTAGGAATATCACTGGGACGAGGTTTTAGAAGTAAGCCATCGATATAAATTATTTACTGCGTGCTCTTCCATGATTTCATTACTATAAAACGAATTTTATTTTGTATATTTTTTGCATATTACACTGATTTCAGAGCCATCGCTTGTATAATTGTTAGTATTATTAGAAAAATAAATTAGTATACAGCAGGCTAGGATATTACCGTTAATACAACGTAAAATTCGTCTTCTTCCTGACTTTTATACCAATATCAAAGTGAGCACTTTGTATGGAATTGGCCTGGTTTTATGGTCGCATACCCTTCCTGACGCCAACCTTATGAGGAGGGATGTATTCACTGTCTCTGAGGTGGTTGATAGTATAGCGTGTTGTACGTAAACGAAGATGTGTATTAAGACGAACACGCAAACCTCCAGTCCCCGAGCTAGAGGAATGAATCATACGAAATTAAACCCTGCAACCCGACAGTGAATCGAACCGGGGGCCCTCTAACCACTAACCACTCAGCCAAGGAGCCGGGCATAATGTAACAGCATGCATATCTACGCCTTAGTCCCGCTTCGTGGTTCGTGGTCGGGGATGAGGTGGGGTGAGTTTATGTAGCATGCCTTATACGGCCCGATGCCCTTCCTAACACCAAGCTCAGTTGAGGAGCTAATGGAGATGAAATGAATGATGGTGAATGAAATTTGGCAAGAAGGCGGACGGAATCGCTGTGGCATATGAATGAGAACTGCCCCGGCATTTGCCTAGAAGTGAAACAGGGAAACGGCAGAATTACAGCTGACGGTTGGGTTCGAACTTACACGTCTGCCCGAGAGCAGAGCTTGGTTCGTAACGCTTTAACACATGCGGACACTCCCCTCAGTACATCTCGAACAGTATTAAGGTAAAATAAGAGCGTCAGACTGTAAAAAAGGGTAGAGTTGCGTGCCATAGGTAACTAAATCTCTCTATATATAAAAGAATGAAATTACGTCTGTCTGAACCGGACGAGATGGCCGTGCGGTTAGGGGGGCACAGCTGTGAGCTTGCATCCAGGAGATTGTGGGAACGAACCCCACTGTCAGCAGCCCTGAAGATGGTTTTCCTTGGTTTCCCATTTTCATACCACGCAAATTCTGAGCTGTACCTTAATTAAGGCCACGGCCGCTTCCTTCCCACTCCTAGCCCTTTCCCATCCCATCGTCCCCATAAGACCTATCTGTGTCGGTGCGACATACATCAATTTGCAAAGAAAAACAACAAACCAAGTATTCCTTCTGAAGTTTCATCACGGCTAATTCTCTGAGCAGAATTTCATGAAATTTTGCACAATCATTCTTAGAGGGGCGTGCCACTTGACTAACTTCTTTTACTTCAAAATTTAGACATGAAAGTGTAATGTTTGTGAAATAATTTGCGAAAAATTGAGCCATAACTTTCTTCATTACGTGAGCATAGCAATGACACAAGTTTATTGATATGAAAGCGATTGCCGAAATATTGATAGTCTGTGCTATAAGTTACTCATTCCGAGACCAGGTACGATGGTTACGTGAGCATAGCGGTCCATTTGTTTCGCGTATGATGAACTGTATACTGTCCGACTAGTTGGCTGAACGCTCAGCGTCCCAGCCTTCGGTTCAGAGGGTCCCGGGTTCGATTCCCGGCTGGGTCGGGGATTTTAACCTTAATTTGGTTAATTCCAAAGGCACGGGGGCTGGGTGTATGTGTTGTATTCATCATCATTCCATCCTCATCACGACGCGCAGGTCGCCTACGGAAAAATAGAAAGACCTGCACCTGGCGAGCCGAACCCGTCCTGGGATATCCCGGCACTAAAAGCCATACATTTCATTTCAACTGTATACTTAGGTGATATACAGTATAGTACGCGCACCTTTTAGTGACAGGTTTTTGTACTCGGTTGAGGAGTAAGAAGGGAGCACTGCCGGTTCCGGTAGTACTGCCAACTGAATGAAAATGAAATCTGAATTGAATCGATAATATGATCGATCGATATGAATTTTCTAAACCTTTATTGTCTTACGCCAACAACTGTGTCACACACACAATATATAATACTTCATAACATTTCCCGATGCGAAACGTGTTCCTAGCATGAATTCTATAGTTTGGCTTTGCTGTGTGAACAACAGTACGAGTATTTAAAGTGTACGCCAGATGTCACACAGCAATGATAAGCGATTCTTAGTTTGTGTTTCAAAGGTTCCCAATACGAAACTCGAAGATAATCGAAGTCGACCGTTTCAGCACTAGGGTGCAAATCTATCGCTAAAAAGTGCGCAGATAATACATAGATATACAAGCATAAATGTACTGTATATTTCATTCCAGTACGCAATCACTGTTCTAAATCAAGACATAAATTCCAATGGAAAGCTTCAACAGTCACGCTGTTAAGATCTTCTGACTTGTCTCTGAGCCCAAGGATTAGGTATTAAAATGCAGCATGGTCCACCATTTGGTTTTCTACTCCGCAATTACATTGAGATGTGTCATTCCATCCACATTCGAAACAAGTCGTACCACATCCGCCATGAGCAGTCCTCATAGTGTTTAGTGTCCTCCACTGTCGATGTTCAACACAGTAGACATTCTTCTTGAGTATCGTGAAGGCATGCTACTGAGGTAGGTAACCAATGGGTGTTTGTTGGACAAATTCATCCTTTTAAGATGTGCATTGACTGGTTCAGCTGGATGTCTATCAATTTGGTGTGAGCGATGTTAAGCTAAGTTGAATAGCTGTATTCAGCGTACCAGTGACAGAAGTTTACTGATTCAAAAGCGACAGCCGACATATTGATAAAGTGGTGAAAGTAGAGTAGAGGTTTCCTGCATCAAAAATATTCAGTAATAATTTAACAAGAACTTCAGAATTTATTTAGAGAGTTTCTGGAATCGAGTTCTATTTAGTAATAATAATATTATTATTGCTTTTACGTCCCACTATCTACTTTTTACGGATTTCGGAGTCGACGTGGTGCCTGAATTTTGTCTTGCAGGAGTTCTTTTACGTGCCAGGAAATGTACCAAGAGTATACGTGAATTAATATAAAACAAACTAAATACCAAGGTATTCATAAACTATGAAGAGAAGATAAATTTCAGCACGGAAATATACTGTTTTGCTTCTGCATTTAAACTCTACAGACTGGGCACTGTTTTCTCTTTTTTTGCTAGTTGCTTTACGTCGCACCGACACAGATAGGTCTTATGGCGACGATGGGATAGGACAGGCCTAGGAGTTGGAAGGAAGCGGCCGTGGCCTTAATTAAGGTACAGCCCCAGCATTTGCCTGGTGTGAAAATGGGAAACCACGGAAAACCGCCTTCAGGGCTGCCGACAGTGGGGCTCGAACCCACGATCTCCCGAATGCAAGCTCACAGCCGCGCGCCTCTACGCGCACGGCCAACTCGCCCCGTACTGGGCACTGTTGAATGTTGAAATGCACAGCCACATACGGATATGCAGAGCATCAGAACAATGTTCGTTGTGTACATTTTCTTATGAAAAGGTGTAAAGGAAAATGAACCATGCGTAAATTCGTCATGCAAACATATATTCCTACAGCACGGTAGCGACGAAATGCAGCTATGCATGATAATGCGGAACTAATGACACGAAAACAGTAACACACTGGTGCTAGACAGACGTTGACTGGTTGAAGTTTCTGATACTCTTATACCTCATTGGTCACTGGAGGATGAGCTAAACAGACGTTAGTGAAATATCGTTCCTAATTGACTTTAAACTGAAGACAAGAAAACTTTAGGAGAACTAAAGGCTGCAAAGGTACTCGAAAGTCTGAGAGAAAAGAAATTAAAATTTATGACTTCCCTTATAGTGGTAATTTTAAAATACAATAAGAAGGTGACATTCGAACTGCAGTACATTCAACTTGCGAATATTTAGAAAATAGCCATTCCAAGCACATGAATATAGGATTTAAGTGGTTTTAAACATACATACATTATCATTATTGACTGTTATGACTTTCAGCGTTCAGTCTGCAAGCCTCTGTGAATTTACTAAACGTCGACACAATCCTCGATTTGCAAATAGTGTTCTGGCCTCATTTAGTTCTATACCTTTTATATTTAAATCGTTAGAAACCGAGTCTAACCATCGTCGCGTTGGTCTACCTCTACTTCTCTTACCCTCCATAGCAGAGTCCATTATTCTCCTAGGTAACCTATCCTCCTCCATTCGCATCACATGACCCCCACCACCGAAGCCGGTTTATGCGTACAGCTTTATCCATCAAGTTCATTCCTAAATTAGCCTTTATCTCCTCATTCCGAGTACCCTCCTGCCATTGTTCCCACCTGTTTGTACCAGCAATCATTCTTGCTACTTTCATGTCTGTTACTTCTAACTTATGAATAAGATATCCTGAGTCGACCCAGCTTTCGCTGCCGTAAAGCAAAGTTGGTCTGAAAACAGACCGATGTAAAGATAGTTTCGTCTGGGAGCTCACTTCCTTCTTACAGAATACAGTTGATCGCAGCTGCGAGCTCACTGCATTAGCTTTACGACACTTTGATTCAATCTCACTTACTATATTACCATCCTGGGAGAACACACAACCTAAATACTTGAAATTATCGACCTGTTCTAGCTTTGTATCACCCACCTGACATTCAATTCTGTTGAATTCCTTACCTACTGACATCAATTTAGTCTTCGAGAGGCTAATTTTCATACCATACTCATTGTCAACATAAATGCCTTCGATTGCTTTTAATAATCTGCCTTTAATTCCATAGTCCTCCAGTATGGCGAACATCTTTTCTCTCGGTACCCTGTCATAAGCTTTCTCTAGATCTACGAAACATAAACACAACTGCCTATTCCTCTCGTAGCATTTTTCAATTACCTGGCGCATACTGAAAATCTGATCCTGACAGCCCCTCTGTGGTCTGAAACCACATTGGTTTTCATCCAGTTTCCTCTCAACGACTGATCGCACCCTCCCTTCCAAGATGCCAGTGAATACTTTGCCAGGTATACTAATCAATGAGATACCTCGATAGTTGTTGCAATCCTTCCTGTTCCCTTGCTTATAGATAGGAGCAATTACTGCATTTGCCCAATCTGAAGGTACCTTACCAACACTCCATGCTAATTTTACTACTCTATGAAGCCATTTCATCCCTGCCTTCCCACTATACTTCACCATTTCAGGTCTAATTTCATCTATTCCTGCTGCCCTATGACAATGGAGTTTATTTAGCATCCTTTCCACTTCCTCAAGCACAATTTCACCAACATCATTTTCCTCCTCCCCATTTGCTTGGCTGTTCACAACACCACCAGGATGATTTCCTTTTACATTGAGAAGATGTTCAAAATATTCCCTCCACCTCTCCAGTGATTCCCTGGGATCTATTATGAGTTCACCTGAATTACTCAAAACACTGTTCATTTCCTTTTTCCCTCCCTTCCTAAGATTCTTTATTACTGTCCAGAAAGGTTTCCCTACTGCTTGACCTAGCCTTTCCAAGTTGTTACCAAAATCTTCCCAGGACTTCTTTTTGGATTCAACAACTATTTGTTTCGCTCTGTTTCTTTCATCTACGTACAACTCCCTGTCTGCCTCGGCCCTTGTTTGGAGCCATTTTTGATAAGCCTTCTTTTTACGTTTACAAGCTGCTCTCACTTCATCATTCCACCAAGATGTTAGCCTTTTCCGATATTTACACACAGTTGTTCCTAGGCATTCCCTTGCTCTTTCTACTACAGCATCCCTGTATGCCACCCATTCACTTTCTATATCCTGAACCTGCTTACTCTCTACTGTTCGAAACTTCTCACTAATCATATCCATGTACTTCCGTCTAATTTGCTCGTCCTGGAGATTTTCTACCCTTATTCGTTTGCAGACAGATTTCACTTTCTCTACCCTAGGCCTAGAGATACTTAGTTCACTACAGATCAGAAAGTGGTCTGTATCATCGAAAAATCCTCGGAAAACTCGTACATTCCTAACAGATTTCCTGAATTCGAAGTCTGTCAAGATATAGTCTATTATGGATCTGGTACCCCCTAGCCTCCCATGTGTAGCGGTGAATAGCCTTATGCTTGAAGAATGTATTCGTAACAGCTAAACCCATACTAGCACAGAAGTCCAGCAAACGCTTCCCATTCCCATTAGCTTCCATATCTTCCCCACATTTACCAATCACCCTTTCGTATCCTTCAGTTCTATTCCCAACTCTCGCATTGAAATCGCCCATTAGCACTATTCTATCCTTGCTGTTGACCCTGACCACGATGTCACTCAATGCTTCATAAAACTTGTCAACTTCATCCTCATTCGCACCCTCACATGGTGAATACACGGACACAATTCTAGTCCTAATTCCTCCAACTGACAAATCTACCCACATCATTCGCTCATTTACGTGCCTAACTGAAACTATGTTCCGTGCAATGGTATTCCTGAAAAGAGCCCTAACCCCAGACTCTGCCCTTCCCTTTCTAACACCCGTCAAGTACACTTTATAATCTCCTATATCTTCCTCGTTATCTCGCCTTATCCGAATATCACTTACTCCTAGCACATCCAGATGCATCCTCTTTGCTGACTCAGCCAGTTCTACTTTCTTCCTTCCATAAGCCCCATTAATATTGATATCTCCCCATCGAATTCCATTTCGTTCGCCAAGTTGTTTCTAAGGAGTCCCTCGCCTGTCAAATGGGAGTGGGACTCCGTTACTCCCATAGGGCCGAGGCTTGCTTAAAATGTTCTGAGCTCGGTAAATTCATGAAGCAGGATGCTGCCCTACTTGCACATAGTCCAAATGAGGATCTCTCCTCTAACGGGTTATGGACCACCGGTGAATTGTATAGTCCTAGCCGCCTGAACACAAGGAGGGCCACGACTCAGAATATGTCCGAGATGCCCACTCCCATTCCATAGTACCTGGTATCCCGACTCTCAGGACCACTTACTAGGCCACTCAGCCGTTGCCCATGGTTCACGAACTAGGACGTGACTACAATAACCCACAAACATGAACCACGTGGGAATACGTTAAAACGATGCGTACTTAGGCTTTAAAAAAGTGAGGTTGCGCCTCCGCATTTCTCTCTGAATCACTCCTAAATATAATGGAGCTAAAATCTGATATGGGAAAACTTTAGGTATTCAGTTCAAATACAAGTATATTATAGGTTCGTAATGATTAATCTTTTCTAAATGGCAGCCATTATTATGTAGGTATTTAATGAACTTTGGAATGTTTTATCCGCTAAAAACAAAAATGGGGAAATGGTCATTCTTGCCACTAAATACGCCCTCGGGCATGGACATGAAACTCAATTGCATACAAATATATCATGGTCATTTTCTTCGTAACTGTAATGGAATGGCTCTACATGAAATTCAGCTCTTTCTGTGTTAGGACACATGTTCCAGCGAACTCGACGGCCAAGAACTGCTCTTCTGGGAATTTTGCCGTTTCATGGTAGGTTCTGTTAATTCAGATTGGACACCAGAATGTGAAGGTTGTTGTTTAAAAATGTCATGTTAACGAAGGGTGTGTTCTGCAAGTAAATAAAGCTTAAATAAAATAAATCATCGTCTTGTGCACATTTTAATATACACTATACATAAACTCGTCCTCACTCATATGGTAGTTCACGTAGATACTCAGCAATAAAACTCTAGGCTACTGGTCAAATAACGGACCACATAAACTAGTCCACAGTTATGACTTCTTACCCGAGGTAACTGCTTGAGGATTACGAGAAATTGGGTACCGATCCAGTGCAATATACATTGATTGTCCAAAAGTCATGGAAAGACACTGAATTTGATGTTCAAACGAGTTGCCACTCCGAGAGCCTTCAAACCGGCAGCAATACGGCGAGGCATCGATTTTACAAAGTGTTGGAATCGTCCTGGAAGGATCTGGACCCACTATTGATCTTGTATAGCTGGTACGGTTTTCATGGAGCGTACACCAGCATCGGCAGCATCCCATAAATGTTCGACTGAATTAAGATTGGGGGATATGGAGGGCCAATTCATGCTCGTAACTTCAGTGAATTGCACCTCAAACAACCTGCGTGCCGCCATAGAGCGGTCACATGGTGCATTGTCCTGTTGAAACATGGCATCTCCATTAGGGTACTCTAGGGCCAGAAAGGGAATCAGATGGTCTGAAAGAATGTCCGCATAACGTGCACCTCTCAGCACTGCCTGCAGCCGGACAATGGGTCCAATTGCAACCATGAGAACTCAGCCCAGGCCAGAACTCAGCCACCTCCCACCTGGACACATCCTCGTTGGCACGCAGGATCCATAGCTTCATGGGGCATACGCCACACTCTCACGCGCCCATCAGCTCGATACTACTGGAACCGGGATTCAACGGAAAGTACCACACGCCGCCACTGTTGCATGGTCCATTGCCGACGTTCGCGGGCCCATGCACGTCTCTGAGTTCTGTGTCGAGGTGTCAGCAAAGGGACACGAGTTGGTCGTCGCCAGATGAAGCCTATACGGTGCAGTTGCCTCCTTTCAAGTCCTAGTAGAAATGGGTTCTTGACTCCCAACATTCAACTGGGCGGTGATGTGACACACAGTAGCTCGTCGAACGCCCAGTAAGGTTCTACGGACGCGTCGTGATGTCCGTTCGTTAAACACCTGTGTTCTTCCCGTGCGGGGGTTTATGCAGGTGGCTACATTCTCTCTGCAGCATTTAAGATCAACCCTCGCCACAGTTGACCGCGGAAACCAGAATTCGCGTGTAATCTCCGCAATGCTATGACCCATGCGCCGTGCGCCAACGACCAATCCAAGTTCAAAGTCGGTTAAATCGCGACTTGTTGCCATCTTTACGACACTGGTGTCTGTGAGAGATATGCTCAGCTACGCCGCAGCTAGCCGCAACGCTCAGGGGTCATACACGTCACTTTTTCTAATGGGACACCCCTTCCTGTGACTTTCGGCCACTCAGTGTATATATAAGTACAATTCAGTTATTTTTACAGATACTATGATCATCCAGGTTATCAGACAAAATCGACGCATCTATACATACTTGGAAATAGTAACCATTGGTGTCTGCTAAGCAAGTAAGCTAGTAGTTCCATATGACTGTTGATTCCATGGTAATATTACCTGGCTATTTATCTGAATGGTCGTTGTCTTTAGATCAGGGAGTCTTTGGTTTGATTCCGATTCGTGTTGGGGATTTTAGCCATGTATGGTTTATTTCCTTGACTCGGGGACTGGGTGTTTGTGATTGTCGCTATAAGTACCGGTACCCCTTCATACACGCACATCACTCTACCAATCACCATGGGAACATCCAATACTGAATGCATTCCTCTACACTGGGTTGGCGTCAGGAAACGCAGACCGTCGTTAAACTGGGCCAAGTCCACACGAGAAGATGGGAAAAGCGGCGAATAATAATAATAATAATAATAATAATAATAATAATAATAATAATAATAATAATAATAATAATAATAATAATAATAATAATGATAATGATAATAATAATAATAATAATAATAATAATAATAATAATAATAATAATAATAATAATAATAATAATAATAATAATAATAATAATCCTCTGGTGGCCAAGAGCAGAAGGTTTGCTCCCGAAATGGAAAACACTCCGTTTCACACCAGTTAAACCACTTATAATTAATTGACTTAGGCTACGTCCCAAAAACGGATTATTTAGCGATATTTTTGGAGTCGGCATCCGGCTTGGAGATCTTAACTTTCATTGATTCCTTCCGATGGCTCGGGGATTGGGTGTGTTTTACGACTTAAGCGTCATAATTCGTCATAGGTAGGGCCCCATTCACACAGATGGGCTGGTAGCCCATTAGGCGTCAACTCGAAAGACCTGCTCCAGGCCTCTCCGTAGGCCATACGACATTATATTCGAGTCGACAAGTGGACAAAATATTGTCCGTGCGGTAAATCTGCTGGTACCAGACTGGCGTACTCGAGCGTCTTCAGATATCACTGACCTAAACCAGGATCGAATCCGCTATTTTGGGGTCTAAAAGTCATCTTCTACCATCCGAGGCACTTAGACCGACTCAGACCAGATTTTAAGACTATAGCGGAGTCGGTGATCGTATCCAGGTTAAGATAACAACTTCAGAGGTCCCCACGTGAAAATAATAATAATGTTATTGGTTTTTATAACCCACTAACTACTTTTTACGGTTTGCGGAGAAGCTGAGGTGCCGGAATTTTGTCCCATAGGAGTTCATTTAAGTTGCAGTAAATCCGTCAGCACGAGGCCGACGTATTTTATTATTTATTTCTTTAATTGACCTTTATTGTATCCACATTTGGTCATCATCCATGTACAAGGAACACTCACAGCACGCATACAAAAATATAAACATTGTCAGCGCAAAGTACATATAAGACATTAAAACCAAATCGTCCACATTTTTGAAGTGCATAACACCACACTGAACCACTCTTCCGGGAGGAGAGGGGGAGAACAAATAAAACACTGGCAACAATGCGACGAGTACAAAGTCAAATTCTAACATCCGCGATTCTCAAAAAGTCCATCACAGCATTGAAAACTGAATTGCTTTCACCTTGCAAGACCAATGCAGTGCTGGTCAAGAACGGCACTTGTAGATAATATAGTTCAGCTAGAAAACGGCTTCAGGAAGCATCATAAAGGCCACAATTAAACAAAATGTGGTTGAGATTTGTATGTTCCGCATACTGACATCGACAGCGCGGTGAATCCAAAACCCCTATGCGATGTAGATGTGAAGGGAATAATCCATGATTTAGCCTCATTCCGAATACTGAAAGCGTTAGACCTCGTGACTGATGGAACTTATAATACCATGGCTTAGGAGGGATGTCGGGTTTTACGAGAGTGCAGTTGAGATGTTTCCCATTCCGTAGGCCATTTTATTGACGAATTTGCTGTCGAATAGTGGGAATAGCGTCCATCCATGGGAGATGTAGCGCTATACACGATGCACCACGTTTGGCTAGTTCGTCAGCCTCTTCATTGTGGAATTTTTGGCAATGAAACGACTGACGTATTTGAACACCTTCAAATGCCACCGGACTGAACCAGGATTGAACCTGCCTAGTTTTGCTCAGAAGGCCAGCGCTCTACCGAACGAGTTACTCATCCCAGCCCACCTAGGAAGAATTGAGTAATCGTTATATACTAATAGAGCTGAACGAAAACGATGAGCGCTATACATTTTAATCATCAGGGTCATCCTTGGCTCAGAGGATTAATAATAATTAATGTCATTTGCTTTACATCCCAATAACTAATTTTATGGTTTTCGGAGACACCAAGGTGCCGGAATTTAGTCCGGCAGGAGTACTTTTACGTGCCAGTAAATCTATTGACACGAGACCGTCGTATTTGAGCACCTTCAAATACCACCGGACTGAGCCAGGATCGAACCTGAGGAAAAAAATGAAATGGCGTATGGCTTTAAGTCCGAGGGCAAGTTCGGCTCGCCAGATGCAAGTCTTTTGATTTAACTCCCGTGGGCGACCTGCGCGTCGTGATAAAGATGAAATGACGATGAAGACGACATATGCACCCAGCCCCGTGCCAGCGAAATTAACCAATGATGGTTAAAATTCCCGACCGTGCCGGGAATCGAACCCCGGACCCCTGTGACCAAAGGCCAGCACTCTAACCGTTTAGCCATGGAGCCGGACGAACCTGATGATTTGGGGTCAGAAGGCCAGCGCCTCAACCCTCTCAGCCACGCAGCCCGGCGCTCCGAGCATTAAGTGGAATATGCAACATTTTCCGTATTTCCTTCTTCGTCAGTAATTCGCACTGTGTTCCGGTATGACATGTACAGATGGTCCATTTTCCTAGGCCGTTATAACTGTGATAAGCAATCGTTGAAATATGGTGTCATATCTACGAAGTAACGAATGTAAAACTGTTCACACATCAGGGGGGTACACGGTCCACACACTGCTCGTCCGAGACATGTGTTACGCGATATCAACTCCTCGGAGTGTAGGCGTGGGAAAGAGAGCAGGCAGCTCCATGTTTTACAACCAGCTGTTTCAAACTCTTCAACACATACGAAATGATGGCATGTGTGGTGGGTGGCTGCTAGGCTGGCTTTATAATCTCCAATGCACAGACATGACAGCCCGCCCGAACACGATACGAAACACACGGAGACTGACAGGCTAGAGTTGTTCAATTAAAAATCTCAATGCAATTGGTGATAGTCTGCCTTATGTCTGTCTGGGTCGCGCTGTCGAACAGCTCATACTTAGTACGCAGTATTCAACTTCGATCGAGCTTTTGCCACGAATAGCGGTCCCACATACAGTAAAATATCTTCGGAAAGCGGTCACTTTCAAAAGTAGGCAGAAACTTATTTATTCATATATGTATTTACATCTTGTCTCGCTCCTTGGCGGAATGGTAAGCGTAGGGACATTCGGTTCAGAGGGCCCAGGGTTCGATTCACGGCCGGGTCGGTGATTTTAATCTTAAATGATTAATTCCCTTGGTTCGGGGACTGGCTGTTGATTGCATCCCCAACATCCCTGAAACTTGTACACTACACTACACTAACACGCAGTTTCCCATGCACGGCAAATGTCACTCACACACTTCGGAGGGTCTGCCTCACAAGGTCTGCACCAGACTAGCAATAGCCCAACGCAATTATTGTTACTTTAGAAACATGTCCGGCTCCATGGCTAAATGGTTAGCGTGCTGGCCTTTGGCTACAGGAATCCCGGATTTGATTCCCGCTAGGTTCGGGAATTTTAACCATCATTGGTTAATTTCGCTGCCACGAGGGATGGGTATATTTATCATCTTCATCATCATTTCATCATCACGACGCTCAGGTCGCCTGCGGGCCTCAAATCATAAAACCTGCACCTGGCGAGCCGAACATGTCCTCGGACACTCCCGGCACTAAAAGCCATACGCCATTTCACTTTCGAAATATGACACACTGCGGCACTGGTCCCATGAACTTACGACGTAGATTTTTCTGACAGAATGTGGGCGAGTGTTGTCTTTGCCGGTAGGCTACTGGTGTACGTAAGAGTAATTAATTGAAGCTATTATACAGAATATGGTAAGCATTTGCTGTATGTTAGACGTGGAGAGCTATATAAATAGACAAGAGTTCGATTCGAACCTACTTCATCCCTTAGTTGATTTCATGATACGGAGTTCACGGCTGTCTTGTTCAATATGGCAAGACTTACAGTGCGGCTGTACGGTAACAATCACGTTAAACGTTCGACGTCCCTTCAAACGATATATACTTAAAAAGACGCCAGAGTGCCAACCATATATTAGTCCTCAAATTGTGTTTTTCCTGTGAATTCAGGGGTCTCTCCCTCTTTATATGTCAACATAATATTTTCCCTAACAAAAATAAAATATTTTCTGCCTCTGTGGCGTAGTAGTGATTAGCTGACACTCCCGGAGGCCCGGGTTCGATTACCGGCTCTGCCACGAAATTTGAAAACTGGCACGAGGGCGGAACGGGGTCCACTAAGCCTCGGAGGTCACCTAAGTAGAGGGGGTTCGATTCCCATATCAGCAATCCTCGAAGCGGATTTCCGTGGTTTCCCACTGCTCCTCCAGGCAAATGCCGGGATAGTACCTAACTTGAGGCTACGGCAGCTTCCCTCCCTCTTCCTTGTCTACCCCTTCCGATCTCCCACCCCCGCACAAGGCCCCTGTTCAGCATAGCAGCTGAGACCACCTGGGCGAGGTGCTGGTCCTTTTCCCCTGTTGTACCCCCCATAGTCTCAAGCTTCTGGATACTGCCCTTGACGAGGTAGAGTCCGAGGGAAAAACCAACCCCGGAGTGTAAACGGATTAAGAAAGGAAGAAAGAAAGAAAGAAAGAAAGAAAGAAAGAAAGAAAGAAAGAACGAAGGAAAAAAGTATTGATGCCTAACGCTAATGGGATAGAGACAAATTCGTATTGCGCGTATAGCCAAGGAGGGATTTATTGATGTGATGAAATTACATAGGGTCCGACTCGTTGGCTGAATGGTCAGCATGCATGCCTTCGGTTCAGTGGATCCCGGGTTCGATTCCGGCCGGGTCAGGGATTCTTAATTCCTTAAATCCAATGGCTCGGGGGCTGGGTATGTGTGGCGTATTCTGTATTAGAAATCATCCTAGGTAGGGCCCTCGTCTTCACAGTCATGCAGGTCACCTAACAGGCCGTCTATGTAAAAAAGACCCGCACCAGGTTTCTCCGGAAGCCAGACGCCATTATTAATTTACATAGTATCACTATACGTTTTGTACGATGATTTTCCGAACAAGTCAGGATGTGGAGAGTTGAAGAATCGGCAAGAACTGACCATTTACAGAGAATGATCATCCATGTAAGGAAAAGTATGACCTTGGAATCGAATTTAAGGTAAATAATAATTCATAAATCTGGGAATCGAAATTTGGAGCGCAGTGTATTCCAGCCTGTTACGAAACATGTAGAATGGTCCAAGGAAGGACAGTTAATACAGTAGAAAGGATAACTTTGTAAATACGGCATACACAACACTAGAAATCTGTTATGCCACAATATTATTAAATAATACGATCATTTTCATAAAAGCCAGGCCACCTTGAACGACTAGAGATACGAAGTTCATATTCGCAGGACATGTGCATTAGTATGTTCTGAAGAAATGATCAGCATTTGAACCATGTCAGCCCTCATGTTCAAGGTCCACATCGATATCACCGCGCATCACCACCGACTGGTAAAATGTGCCGCGGCTCTCGTTGTAGCTATAAACCGAAAGTAATGGATCAGTGTGACTTGAACAGACATCAGGATGCCTCGCAGACGTGTGCGAGAACCGTACTGTCAAATGAGGTAGTTTGAAAGAGAGTGCATTATTGGCTTGAGAGAACGTGATGCATCCATCGAGGAAACTGTTGCTCGTTCAGAATGGTTCACAGAAGGCGGTAGAACACGACGAGATGGGTCTGGTCGCACCACCTGGATCTACACTCTTCCTGAGAAGATTGACACCTAATCTGAATGGCATTGCAAAACAGACCTGTGTCCTCCCCGGCTCTGGCGCAACAGTGGAACAGTTTAGTTTGCCAGTGGCTTTAGGTCGCACCGACACAAATAGGTCTTATGGCGACGATAGAACAGGAAAGGCCTAGGTATGGGAAGGAAGTGGCCGTGGCCTTAATTTAGGTACAGCCCCAGCATTTGCCTGGTGTGAAAATGGTAAACCACGGAAAACCGTCTTCAGGGCTGCCGACAGTGAGGTTCGAACCCACTATCTCCCGGATGCGAGCTCACAGATGCGCGCTCCTAACCGCACGGTCAACTCGCCCGGTCACCGGACTTGTAGCCAATCTAAAACGTGTGGGATATGGTGAAACGACGGGTGCGGCACTGTGATAAAATGCCAACCACCAACGATGAACTGTGGAACCAGGTGAATGCAGCATGCATTGCTATACCCCCAGGACGCCATTCGCGCCTTATACGCGTCGATGCCATCACGCATGGAACAAGTTATCAGTGCCCATGGAGGACCCGGTTTCTACTAGGCAACAGAACACATGCTGAACCTAGGTGACTGAAGTGCTAATCGTTTCTGGAGAACATACTAATGAACATATCCTGTGAATATGAACTTCCTATCTCTAGTCGTTCAATGTGTTCCATTTTCTATGAACATGAGTGTAGAAACTGCTAATGTGATCTCTAAATGATCTGCAATGTAAATGGAACGTCTGTCAAACACGAAGAGGACATTGCCACCGTGCTAAAACTATTAAACGAGCTGTAATCTACACGTACTGTGCCACGCTGCAGTATAGCATAGAGGGTAAGAGAAAGCCGTACGCTAAGTCTTACCTGAAATATGCTCGAATACCCATCAGGTCTTATTTTTGACTTATTCAGTACTTACCGTCTCTTAATGCACGTTAAATGCACTCTTTCGGGAAAATTGTTAGTGAATGGAAGTGTATGTAGCTGAGAGTAAGAAGTGTGATTTGATAAAATCTGATCATGCTCTTACATTTTAGCATTTAAGAATATTCATTGAGTACAGAAATGTATGGGCCAAACATCCTTTCATAGTTGACTTAAACTCAGTACCTGTCAAATATTCCTATTTATTAGGAATCTTGTTATAAAATGTAGCTGCTCTTTTTATAAGGATCACAATCCGCATAGTGTTTGTAACGTTCATTTGTGGAAGCAATTGCACTGGCCTTTTGTTCCATACCCATGACAATTGTCGTTTGTTGCTGTTTTATGTTCGCTATATCCTACTGGGGAATATACATTTGCTATTCTACTGCAAACAAACATTTCCAACGGAACATCTTCCTTTATTTTCTAATGCGTACAGTAATATATAATAATAATATTAATAAAAATAATTATGTTATAATGACAAGAGGGAATGACACTGCCCTCCAACCGCACATATGCTAGACTTCACGGAAGGTAATATTTGGAAGTCTGTCGAACTGTATCACTTGGGTTTAGAAGATGTGCAGCCGGATTTATTTTGGTTTCGAATTAGTATTTTCACTAGAGGGCTCCACCAGTGAACTCAAAAGTGAATGCACTTTTGACGGTACATTGCATTACTGTACGTAGTAGATATTCCGATCGACATCCCCAGCAACAAAATATAAATATTCTTCCTAGAAACCCACTACAATGTTTAAAATATAATTTTAGTTTATACTATTTATTGCTTGCTACAGGACTGTCATTCCAATTACAGAAGCATTCTTTGTAATACACAGATAAATTACAAATAATTATTAAATATTACCCTGCGTAACTTAAATCTCTTATGAAATTATCTTAATCTAATCCTTTTTACTGAAAAACTGTACGACTTTCTGGACATTCTGCATTGCCATAAGAGCAAAGTTCAACTACATAAATAAAAATATCACATTAATAACAATTAATAACTCAGTATACAATCTACATTATTAACATTTGGAAACACAAAAAATATACATTAAAGAACAATGCATTGCTTATTAGGACATTAAACGCAACAGAAAGGCTGGCCGGTGTGATGCTCCATTCTAGCCTTTCTTGCTGTCATGAATTCTTTTTAAAATATTGTAATGTTTGTACTGAAATCAAGAGCATTATTTTTCCGAGATGCACTGTTATTGATACTGCATTGTCTGTAAAGTGGTGAATTTTGATGGGCAGATGTTCTAGGATTTTTATTTGAAAATGTTAAACGAAATCTAGAATTTGGGGGTGGTACGTGGAAATTCAGGAGGGAAAAGAACTCAGGATTTTCAATTTGCGAATGTATTATTTTATATATGAACTTTGCTGCATCTTTCTGCCTTCGATCTTCTAAACTCCCCATTTCGAAATTTTTGAAAAGCTCCTTGTACGAAACCATTTGAGGATACTGAGATGTTCTTTCAAAATATAAATATTTCAAGTATTTCTTTTGCACCCTTTCAAGTTGATACAGATGCATTTTGCACCTAGGGCTCCAAAGCCACGCTCGCGTATTCCAGTTTTGGCCTGTACAATTTAATACACGTTTTCATGTGTTTAAATGGTTTCATATTTCTTATCACAAATCCTAAAGTTCTACAAGCTTCAGTGACCACATTCTGTACCTGAGGAGTGAAGGTAAGCTCCCGGTCTAATAATCCTCCGAGGTCTTTCCATTCTGTTACGCCTCACAGGTCAACGCACCCTAACTTGTAAGTGTAGAGAGAGGGTGCTTTACTTCGGGTGAACGACTTGGACACACATTTTGGAATGTTGCTGCTGTGCCAAAATCGCGAATGTGCCAATGATCTTCCCATCCATTATTTCCATTAAGACTGGTCACGCTTCCCAGCCACATATTGATATGCAGTCCATCAGCACAATTTTCGTTGAGTTCATTTTCCCATGCGAGTGTATCAAAGAAAATGAAAATTAAATGCATCATACTGTAGGAGTGGGCAAATATGTAATGCAAACATACATTCCTACAATACTGTACAGTAAGGTTCATTTTCCTTTACACACCGGCACAGGAAAATTAAATCAATGAAAATTGTTCTGATGGGCTGTATATCAATATGTGGCTGGGAGGCGTGACCAGACTTAAGGGAAATAATGGATAGGAAGAGCATTGTCACATACGCGGTTTTGGCACAGAAGTGACGATATGTGAATCAAATTGATGAATCCCTGCATGATGTGTCTGTCAGGCCATCAGCCCAGTGGCTGGCTGTATCCTCAGATAGCACCATCAAAGGTTATGTGGTGATAGGGAAATTGCAAAAACCAATGGCAGTACCAAAATGATGTGTACTAGGCAAGATGAGGAGTGGGGTAGTTTGCCATTGCTTTCCTCACTGAGCCAGGAAGTGCCACTGCAGCACGAGTGACCCTATGAACAACACCTTCCATAATAAACGGACACACTGGTTATGCTCTGAATGACATTACTCAGCACCACCCATACCAAAGCAGCCTCCATATTATCACAGTCATGGATGAGACTGGGGCTTAGGTTGAAGCTACACTTTGGTCTGACTCGTGCCAGTAGAATGATACAAAGTAATGCATCCATCAAGAAATGGCAGTTGGCGGGTGGTGCATGATAGACCAACTTAATTTTAAATTATGATCGACTATTTGCTGGATTTTTTTTATTTGCTTTACGTCGCAGTGACACAGATAGGTCTTATGGCGACGATGGAGCAGGTAGGGGCTAGGAGTGGGAAGGAAGTGGCCGTGGCCTTAATTAAGGTACAGCCCCGGCATTTGCCTGGTGTGAAAACGGGAAACCACGGAAAACCATCTTCAGGGCTGCCGACAGTGGGGTTCGAACCTACGATCTCCCGAATACTGGGCACTGGCTGCACTTAAGCGACTGCAGCTATCGAGCTCGGTTTGCTGGAAATTAATCCATATTCTGGTGGTGGCTCACATCTGGAGATCTCCTTCCGGAAGTATGCTCGTATTTCGGAACCATATGCAACGTATATAAAACCAAACCCCATGGCACTACAGCCCTTGAAGGGCCTTGCCCTACCAAGCGACCGCTGCTCAGCCCGAAGGCCTGTAGATTACGACGTGTCGTGTGGTCAGCACGACGAATCCTCTCTGCCGTTATTCTTGGCTTTCTAGTGCGGGCACGCTATCTCACGTAGGCTGAGTGGACCTAGAACCAGCCTTCAGGTCCAGGTAAAAGTCCATGACCTGGCCTGGAATCGAACCCGGGACCTCCGGGTAAGAGGCAGGCATGCTACCCCTACACAACGGGGCCGGCATGTAACGTATATAGGTAACATTAATTTTAAATGGCTATTATACAACTTCGACAGCATTTTTTGAGAGGTTACTGATTATAACCAAACGAATCAGAGTTATCAGGGCTAAACTCTCCAACACATGTGCGAACGCGATGCATCGGCTCATAAAATAAACCATGGCGCTACATGCCTTGTTGGTCATTGACCTAGTGACTAACAGCTGTACTCTTTGGGGTATCTCCTCTGTCGATAATGTGCTTATAGGATAGCTTTCAAATCAGACAGCTTCTCAATTGCCCTCACGTGGTTTAGTGTATCCCGCCTTTAAGCATACTTCGTGTGCGTAAAGCCTGTCTGAAAACCTGGGTAACTGTTATAACTCTGCTAGAGTACGTATTTGTAACTAGATTTCAAATACGTCAGCCTCGTGTCGGTAGATTTACTGGCACGTAAAAGAACTCCTGCGGGACTAAATTCCGGCACCTCTGCGTCTCCGAAAACCGTAAAAGTGTAGTTAGTGGGACGTAAAACAAATAAAATTATTATTATTATTATTATTATTATTATTATTATTATTATTATTATTATTATTATTATTATTATTATTATTATTATTATTTTTATTATTATTATTATTATTATTATTATTATTATTATTATTATTATTATTATTATTATTGTAACTAAATGTAGAAATTAAGTGGATATCTCGGGCATGTTAGATACTGAGATGGTATTCACTAAGAGTTGCCGTGGAAGGCGTAGAGAATCCCCTCTAAGAAGTTCGATTGTTATTTAATTTAAGTCTCATTAACTATACCCTTATGGTTTTCAGAGACTCTGAAGTGCCGGAATTTTGTCCCACATGAGTTCCTGTACGTGCCGGTAAATCTATCGGCACCTGACTAACGTATTCGAGCGCTCTACCGTCTGGGCTACTCAGCCTGGCTACCTTCTAAGATGTCCGAGTAGTATTCTTTTCTAGGAGTTGAATGAACCGCATTCTGGTCCTTCATTCCAATCTACCAGAAGAATAGACTAAAACCCAGGGATATTGGAAAATACTTTTATTTGAAAGGACTCTCTTAACCTTTTATTCTCGTATGCTGGTAATTTTATTCCCAGAATAGCACTTGTTAAGGGTGGTACCGTATTTAATGTTTTAGCATTTCTTGGGGAAAATCACATCTATAAAGTAGCACTGTTGCTATTTGTTTCACGATGCACCGACACAGACAGGTCTTATGGCGACGATGGGATGGGTAAAGTCTAGGAGTAGGAAAGCAACCACCGTGTCCTTAATTAAGGTACAGACCCATTATTTTGCCTGTTGTGAAAATGGGAATCAACGGAAAACCATCTGCAGGGTTACGGAGGGTAGAGTTTGTACTCACTATCTCCCGAATGGAAGCTTGCAGCTACGTTACTTAAACAACGTAGCCAACTGCCACGTTGTCCGACTCGTTGGCTGAATGGTCAGCGTACTGGCCTTTGGCTCAGAGGGTCCCGGGTTCGATTCCCGGCCGGGTCGGGGATTTTAAACTTCATTGGTTAATTCCAATGGCGCGGGGGCTGGGTGTTTGTGCTGTCCCCAACATCCCTTCAACTCACACACAACACTATCCTCCACCACAATAACACGCAGTTACCTACACATGGCAGATGCCGCCCACCCTCATCGGAGGGTCTGCCTTATAAGGGCTGCACTCGGCTAGAAATAGCCACACGAAATTATTATTATTACTGTCACGTTATATATAAGGTAGCAGTTTATTGCCTTTGAAATAGATTCTTCCTGTTAAGATGAGGAGCCACTGGATGGAAACACACACTTCATCTACTCTTACATTTCGGTGATTATAACGGACTGCGCTGAGTGTAGTAACGGGCAGAAAAAGGAAAGAAGCAAAGAAACCTACAGTACTCCTTCTCCTAAACTTTTTCTGTGGAACTACTCCTTCATAGTGGTTTTTGCTTTGGTACATGTTATACAGAGAGCGTAAGTGTATACATAGTCTGTACTTATGTGATGAAAAGTATACTTTCTTTGAATCTAAGAGGGGGCCGATGACCTAGATGTTAGGCCCCTTTAAACAACAAGCATGAATCCAAGTGTAGTATATACACCTTTTAGCTCTAAGAATAGACAGCAAATAAACCCATATTTTTCATGAGAAGCCAACGGCCGTTGCCGTGTTGAACACCGGATCCCGTGATATCTCCGAAGTTAAGCAACATTGGGCGTGGTCAAGATTTGGATGGGTTGCCACCCGCTGTTGGTGGGGGTAAGGGAATAGAGGAGCGGAAAGGAACTGGCCACCCTACCGCAAGTAAACTCCGGCTCAGACACACCTCTGCGAGGGTTCGGATCTGCCTTCGGGCAGAATACACCCTTACCTTACCTTTGATGAGAATGCTGCTAGTTCTTTTTTGACTGACAAGGGACACGTTGTTTCGTTTCCGCCTATGGAAACGCTCGGGTCTTCTTGAACTAGTGCACCCAATACCAGAAGAACATGGCAATGACATCTAAAGTCATATAAATAGAGTGTAGCACACAAAGTTGATTTAAGCGACTGTTTTTGTGCTCCGAATTTGCGGCCTGACTGAAGGCGTGCATGTGGAACAAAAAGAGGAAGAAGAAGAATAAATGAAAGAAATTATTAGCCCGAGCAGTTGACAGTACTCACAGCATAAACATGTGACGTTGATTTATAGCATTGTGCTTGATTCATTCATTCATTCATTAACGGTAGATCAATTACACTACTGATGGACTACCTGTAGTTAGCAGTAAACGTTAAGACTGTACATACTATCGTAGCTCACGTGGCAAAGATGGTAGCTTAGGGAGTTGCACCGTTCGTGAACGATGTTCGAATCCCATCACTTACACTGTCCAAACCGAATTGTCGGTTTATGTGGCTGTCACGGAACAGGAATCTAAGTCACACCAATGTAACCTTTCATTTTTAAAATCCCAAATCCATGGTCTAGCATTCGAGCCTCGTTCGCCTTTATGAGAAACCATTTACCCTCCAGGGTTGGTTTATCCCTCGGACTCAGCGAGGGATCCAACCACTAACGCTTCAGGCGCAGTGTCCTGGAGCATGAGTCTTTGGGTCGGGGGATACAACTGGGTAGGAGAACTAGTACCTCGCTCAGGTGGCCTCGATTGCTATGCTGAACAGGGGCCTTGAGGCGGGATGGGAAGTGTTGAAGGGATAGGCAAGGAAGACGGAAGGAATTGGCCGTGGCCTTAAAACCACTTCGAGGATAGTTTGAGGTGGGAATCGAACCCCCCTCTACTCAGTTGACCTCCCGAGGCTGAGTTGACCCCGTTTCAGCCCTCGTCCCATTTGTTAAATTTCGTGTCAGAGCCGGGAATCGAACCCGGGCCTCCGGGGATGGCAGCTAATCACACTAACCACTACACCACAAAAACTACTTCACAGTGTTAATGCGTACCTAAATTTCAACAAATTACCTACTAAGTGGTAAAAGGAATGGAAACCAGCCAATATCTGTGTTGGGTCTCCGTAGATTAAATTCAGCAAATTCCTTACTAAATTATAATGGAAATATTGATATGCTAATGACTGCATTGCCCTTCTGTAGTTATATTTCAACATATTTATAACTAAATTGTAATGGAGATGGAAATCTGTTGACGTCCACGTTGTCGTTTCGTAGTTACTCGCCATCAAATTCCTTGATAAATGGTAAAGAAAACCGAAATAAGCTAATATTCGCATTGCCCCTTCGTAGTTAAATGTCAAGAAAATATTTAATTGAATGTAACGGGGGAGGAAATGATCTAGTGCTTGTATTGCCCTTTGGTAAACCAAATTTTAGCGAATTCTTTATAAAAATGAAAGGTTAATGGAAACTATGTAACGTCCTCTATGTCATTTTGCAGCTAAGTTTCAAAGAATTCTTTAAATTACGTGGACACCAATTTCTTCTACCGATTTTTCCCCACACTTATGGGGTCGCATGTGCGAACTGTGTCGCACATGTGGATTTGGGCCGGTTTTACGCTCGGATACCCTTCCTGTCACCAACCCTACATGGAGGGATGTATTCATTGTTGTGTGTTTCTATGGTGGTTTGTAGTGTGGTGTTGCCTAAATATGAAGAGGAGAGTGTTGGGACCAACAAAACCCAGTCCCCCGGCCAGAATAATTAATCAGACTCAATTAAAATCTCCAACCCGGCCTGAAATCGAACCCGTGGCCCTCTGAAACGAAGACCTGAACGCTGACCCTTCAGCCAAGGAGCCGGACTTACATGGAAATCAACTTAAGACCATATTATCTCTTGATATTCATATTTCTACAAATGCTTTATTAAATTCCAAAGGGAGCGAAGTTCAGCTGAGATGCGCATTGAAAAAGAAGGCGAAACGTCACAATCACATATTACTCTGATTACGTCACCGGCCGTAGTAACTCTGATGCTAAGGCGCTGACCACACAATTGTACTTGCCTAGCCTAGGGCGTGAATGCGTGCGTTGTCATTAGTTGTGTGTCTGATTCAATACATTGGTGATGGAAAATCACAAGTACACAGTTAGTTGACTGAATGGATATCGAGACGTCTGTAAAAAGTAAAATAAAATGCCATCAAGATCAAATTTAAGAATTCTCCTTTCATACATTACAAATCACAGATCACAGGCAAGGAAGACGGAACGAAGTGGCCGTGGCCTTACGTTAGGCACCATCCCGGCATTTGCCTGGAGGAGAAGTGGAAAACCAAGTAAAACCAGTTCGAGGGTGGTTTGAGGTGGGAATCGAACCCCCTGTACTCAGTTGACCTCCCGAGGCTGAGTGGCCGGCAATCGAACCCGGGATTCAGGGGTGTTTGAAATGTTTTTCGAATAGTTTATCGTAGTCTCTATTTCTAAAATAAGTACATTATTGTACCACAGAACGTGATAGTACTAAATCCCCCCACCGTCTGTCATCGACTCTGAACACCAGTAAAAGAAATTCAAGTGCAACTAATCTAATCTATCTGTAAAAAAGAAAACTGCCCGAGCTAATAAACAACAGTCCCTGAGGTAAAATAATACTAGACGTTCAAGGCTTAACAGCGGTGTTTAAAATACTAAATTATATGATGTTTATCTATCTACTATATTTTTCCGTTTAATTTAATTTAATATTTATATCTGGTTGTAGAGCTTCAAAAGAACAAGCATCGACATTAAAACAACTAGTTGAAGCAATTAATATTACATGGCATTTTTACTTGTACAAGTTGCACAGTCAGCTAATATTTAACGACAGCGCGAGTTGACCGTGCGGTTAGGGCCGTGCAGCTGTGAGCTAGCATGCGGGAGATAGTGGGTTCGAATCCCAATCTCGGCAGCCCTGAAAATGGTTTTCCGTGTTTTCCCATTTTCACACCAAGAAAATACTGGGGCTGTATCTTAATTAAGGCCACGGCCGATTCCTTCTCACTCCCAGGCCTTTCCGATCCCATTGTCGCCGTATCTGTCTCGGTGCGACGTAAGGCAAATTGTAAAAAAAAATATTTAACGATTCATCTTTCTTTTTAACTCCTGTTTTTATAACAGGTAGGGTTGTCATTACCGCCAAGAACTTACAACATTCAACTGAATGGAAATGACAAACACATTAGATTATCTCCTTGAAAGTAGTTACATCATATTCTGTACTGTCAAATAATATAGACTGCATATGGGGAGCTCAAACTCAGAACAATCGAAACAGCCAACACTTATGGTAGTTTTCTAAGTAAAACCAGTATAAGCGAGGTTTTACTACAAAGGAAGCTGTATAGTTCAGCTTCTATGTTTGATAACGTTGGTGAGGCTCCATGGCTAAATGGTTAGCGAGCTGGCCCTTGGTCAGAGGGGACCCCGGGTTCGATTCCCGGCAGGGTCGGGAATTTTAACCATCATTGGTTAATTTCCCTGGCACTGGGGCTGGGTGTATGTGTCGTCTTCACCATCATTTCATCCTAATCACGACGCGCAGGTCACCTGCGGGCATCAAATAAAAAGACCTGCAACTGGCCAGCCGAACGTTTCCTCGGACACTCCCGGCACTAAAAGCCATACGCCATTTCATTTCAATAGTTAGAACTCCCTGGTGGGTTTCACGGCAAATACCATTGGTCCGTCAGTGCTAATAAAATTTTTACAGTCATATCAGCACAATAATAATAATAATAATAATAATAATAATAATAATAATAATAATAATAATAATAATAATAATAATAATAATAATAATAATAATAATAATAATAATCATATATAATAATATATACTAATAATAATATATATAATATAATCATAATCATATAAAAATAAAATTGAACACTGACACATACACAGATGTGTTCTAACTATTGAAATGAAATGGCGTATGGCTTTTAGTGCCGGGAGTGTCCGAGGACATGTTCGGCTCGCCAGTTGCAGATGATCAATTTATCCTGCAGGATGATGAAGATAAACTCCAGAAATCAGTACATCAGTTGAACACCAATTGTAAAAGTTATAATCTTCGGCCATCAGAATGAAAACCAAAGTTATGGCATGGCAAGAGAAGTATCCTATCAGAGCGAAGATTGTAATTGACAATCAACCAGTAGAATGGGTCTCAAATTTTAAGTACCTTGGTTGTAAAATATATTTTAATGATGATGACGACGTGAAGAAGAAGCTTCATCGATTTCAATATATGTGTGGGACAATTCGCCAAACACTGAAAGGAAAAGTAAGAGAAGATACTCAACTTAAATTCTATAAGACTATGGCTGTACCAACTTTGTTATATGGAAGTGAGACATGGGTGAATAAAACAAGCTATAAGAATCAAATACAGCCAACTAAAATTAGATCCCTAAGGTCAGTGAAATGATACTCTCTAAAAGATATAAAACGAAATGAATAGATAAGACAACAATTAAATATATTCTCAGTGAATGAAGGAATATTCCAAAACAGGGTAAATTGGAAAAACCACGCACATTCCAAAACAGGATAAATTGGAAAAACCACGCTCTCATGATGGGTAACAACAGGATCCCAAAACTTGCCCTGGAATACCATCCTACGGGAAGAAGAGATATTGGACGTCCTATGAAGAGATGAAATGAAATCTGAGGTCGGAACAGGCTATTAGCCTAATCCATGAAGAGGAAGTAAGTTAAGTATAATATAATCATTATAATGTAATAATAATCTATTATTATTATTATTATTATTATTATTATTATTATTATTATTATTATTATTACTCAAATGACTGAGGTTTCCAAACCGACAAAGAATATCATACAATATAAATTCACAACCTAATCTAATTACAATACAGAATTTAAAAACAATCAATATATTGATAATTTAGAGAGAGCTATACTTAGTCACAAAGAAGTACGTGATAAATTACTTCAACATTGATTTAATTAAGTGGGTAGAGCGTAGAGGTGATGCCCCACGATCGAAATCGACGCTTTCAATATTTGCTTGAATGTTACCTTGACTGAGTCAAATTATGTTCAATATTGTGATTTTACTCACATTCGAACATTTTTAGAACGTGTAAACTTTTTATAAGAAAACCACAGAATTCATTTGCATATTAAAATATAAAATACGCCAATTATTTTACTGATTCATTTACATTTTTAATTTAAGAATTTGAAGTGTATAACTTTCGACTTACTCACTGGTACTCTTTGTAATAGTTCTACGTATTTACAATTTAGACGTACACGTGCGTATTTTCTGTTTTTATCATTAGTTTAATTATCATTAATTTAAGAGGGCATCTGGGCATCGCAATTAGCGTTTTTACAGGGTGAATGTTAACTGACTGAGTGGTTCAGTTTGTTAGGCGTTCACCTGCTGTGCGCAGGATAGTGGTTGATTGGCATTTAAGATATTAGTGACAGTAGATTTACTGACATGTTAAGGAAATCTTTTCTAGTTCCTTGAGGCCGACAGGGGTAGTATGTGGGTTATTTAGAATTATTTCGAGGAGGAAATTTTTGTTTGAGAAAATTTGAGGGAAGTCTGCATAGAGGTACCTCCCCTTATTTCACAGGAAGTGCCGACCCCAAGTTCTCGACGAACAGCGATGAATAATAATAAGAAGATCCAATCTTGTTCTAAATACACCACTTCAGTGACGACTGAGTTTTCTGAGTACTAAACAGATTCGACCCACGTCCTTTCGGATGAACCGAACACACACTAAACCTCTTGGCTAAGAAGCCGCAGAATACATTCGTCGTCTATATTGAGTTATCAGTCCGAAGTCTTGTCGAATCTGAAATATTTCCACTGTTGTCTCCATAGAAAACCCAAGCATCACTGAAGAATGATGTTAAGGCAATTTTGAATTAGGTAGTTTCCCCATCGCTGAAAAAAGTTTTTTTTTTTTTTGAAATTATCTATCGGACTGCCTAGACCACTGAACTGTGTACCGCAAACAAAACTGCCAGGCAAATTTCACATCATCGATCACAGGGAGTGACAGCATAAGGAATGACCCTCATACTTCAGTAACTTTCATATCGTAAAAGCCAAAATCAGACCACGACAAGTCGAACAAAGTAACAAATTCATTCTAGCCCACATCAGAAGTTATGGTGCACTGTTAATATTATATCCCACAAGGGCTGGTCTGTGCAGCTATATTCGTTAGGGTTAATAAACTTGCAGGTACCGCCATACCTACGTACCGCAGGGATACTGAATACTTTGACTGTCCATATAAAGCACGTAATGAACAACCCATCAACTCGAACCATGGATGAATTTTACATTAGAAGGACTGAGAGCCATAGTGAGTCAAATCCACCGTCGTTCGAAATTGTGTTAATGCCATCCGTCGATTCATTTCTGACTAGGTGGGCTGAGAGGCTCAGACGGTTTAGACGCTGGCCTTCTGACCCCAACTTGGCAAGTTAGATCCTGGCTCAGACAGGTGCTATGTGAAGGTGCTCAAATACGTCAGCCTCGTGTCCGTAGATTTACTGGTACGTAAAAGAACTTCAGCGGGAAAAAATTTCGGCACCACGGCTTCTACGTGAACAGTAAAAAAGTAATTAATATGACGTAAAACAATAACATTATTATTATTATTATTATTATTATTATTATTATTATTATTATTATTATTATTATTATTATTAATTTCTGACTAAGGTGTTATCTCTTCAACTGGGCTATCTCCACGTCTTCCCGTTTATGTGCTACAAGATCCCAAAATATCAACCAAATTGAACTATCCGCAGGAGGTAGTACCGTAGTGGACCAAGACCGAAGCTAATTTCGGTAGTTTAATTTCCATGCCGTCCGCCTCAATGTTTAATTGGTTAGTATGCTGTTCTTTGGTCAAAGGTTTTCCGGATTTAATTCCTGTCTGGTTCAGGGATTTTCACCTTCGTTGAATTTTTCCTCTTGCTCGGGGTGTGGATATTTGTGCCGTCTTCAACATTAGATTTCATCCCATTACAGTCCCATCCCCACAGACACGCAGGCGCCACCCATGAGCGTCAGTTCGAAAGACCTGCTCCAGACCATTTCGGAGGACACACGTCATTATTATTATTATTCGTTTTCGTGCCAGTAACTCTACCGACAGGAGGCTGACGTATTTGAGCACCTTCGACTACCACCAGATTGAACCTATTATTATTATTATTATTATTATTATTATTATTATTATTATTATTATTATTATTATTATTATTATTATTATTATTTTCTTTCCATAATTCCGTTCACTCTTCCATTTAAGCTTAGGCCTACTATTTATATAAAAATTTGCAATATTATGGTAACGGTGATTACTATTTTAAGAGAAAGTACAGCTGTACAACCATCCTCTATTGACACTAACCAGAGGAAGTATGGAAGAAGTCTAACTCTTCAAAAAATGAAGATATCTGCAAAAAGAAAAGGAGGGCCATATAGAGCGTGATAATGAAAACTCCCTTAGGCCTCACAAACCTAATATCGTCGGTAGAGAATAAGATTTGACCAAGGGAGGTCAGATACTAAAAATGAAAACGAGGAGCCTGACACAAGTAAAATGGAAGCAATACCATACTCACCTAGGACCCCCTGTTTACCAACTCACACTCCTAAGTTGACGTCCACTTTTAGTTACGTCTCGTGATCGCCCCATTGTCCGACTCGTTGGCTAAACTGTCAGCGTACTGGCCTTCGGTTCAGAGGGTCCCGGGTTCAATTCCCGACCGGGTCGGGGATTTAACCTTAATTGGTTAATTCCTACGGCACGGGGGCTGGGTGTATGTGTTGTCTTCATCATGTCATCCTCATGACGACGCGCAGGTCGTCTGCGGGCGTCAAATAGAAAGACCTGCATTTGGCGAGCCGAACCCGTCCTGAGATATCCCGGCACTAAAAGCCATACGACATTTCATTTCATCGCCCCATTCCTCGTGGGTAATATTGTGATATAGCTGAGACCTAATGAAGTACATTACGGTATTTTGAGAAGTTGGCCCACTAACACGTAGTTGAAATTCATACTTCTTGTTCAGAGCCAAACTGGAACCAAATTCACGTCAGTGGGAAATGATAGCATTCATCTCTCTTCAGTTAGTATATAGACAGTAGATAAACTCAATATTTTGTTCTGTGCCGGGCTGAGTGGCTCAGACGGTTGAGGCGCTGGCTTTCTGACCCCAACTTGGCTGTTTCGATCCTGGCTCTGTCCGGTGGTATTTGAAGGTTCTCATATACGTCAGTCTTGTGTCGATATATTCACTGGCACGTAAAAGAACTCCAGCGAGACAAAATTCCTGCACCTCGGCGTCTCCGAAAATCGTTTAAGTAGTTAGTGGGACGTAAAGCAAATAACAGTATTTATTAATATTATTGTGTTTCGTAGTGAACTACGGACATTACGTCTGTCATGTACGTATGCTGTATTCTTTGTAATCACTTTCTGTGATTTATAGCAGTTCTTAAACTTGAACTTTAATTTTCTCCATTTTAAACAGTGGCACTTGGCCCGTTATGATTCTGAACCCTTCAATTAGGCTCGTATCATTGGCTACTGTCTAACATCTTGTTTGTGAAATGTGGTGTTCGTGTTTGGAAATTTCCTTTTGTAAGCTGCATTAAGACACGTGGTACAAACGGCAAGCAGCTGTGTACTCAGCGTCTTCGTAGAGCATCCACTTTTCCTATAACACTTGTGTGCATGGCGGGATGAGGCAAACCAAACCCTGGAATGACGTCAAATCCATGTGGCAGCATCAAGAGAATTTCAAACCCTAACGTTGCATTTCTTGACAGATGAATGGATTTGATACCATCAAATGTCCACTATTTTTAGTAAAACGGGGAGAGATGCGAAAGAGCTGGTGTGGTATAAACTGTCATTAGGACAATAACTATAGGAATGTACTAAAGATCATTTATTAAATGTATAATCCAAGCTCTCAGTAGTTAAACTTCGGGTCAACGAAGGTATAGATTTATCAATTTGGAATACTGTTCAGTAATACGTGTCACATTTCAGAATGCTATAACATTAGGCAAAAAAACCTTAAAATTCTGCTCCCATCTTTCTTAAATATGCACAAATATTGATTGAAAATTATAATAAATAGAACAAATAATCATCAGTGAGGTTTTTAACCAAATTGCAAAATCAGCTGTGACTTTTTTGCATTAACAGAACACACATTCTTATTTATTGATTAACTAGCAGTTACACGTGGCTTCGCTCGAGTGGATTTCGTAATTTGATAAAAGTAATCGTTCCTCGGTACTGTTTTAAGACATTATATGAAAATCCCTAGAGTAAAATAACTCAGCGAAAAATTGAGTTACATTTACCCCAGGAACACTTTGTAAACTACGTCTGTCGTATTGCCTTTTACGGCTAAGATGACCATGCGATATACCTGTACATGTGAGAAGCATTCTTCTCCGAAGTCGAAAAAAGAAAACAATACATGGTTCTTTACTTTTAAAGGAGATTCCAAATACCTATTTCCACGCCTGAAACATCTTCAGTTTTTTAGACATAAGTATCCGCATAAAAAGAATTGAACCCTTTTATCAGTCCTTCCCCCACCGCCACCTAATTGGATTTTCCGAAAACCAAAAAATACATAGCTCTTTATTTTTAAAGGAGATTTTAAAAAATTCACGTCTGTGATATCTTCAACTTTGAGATAAATATATACAGATAAAAAATTCAACTACGTTTTCGCTTCTTTTCATCCCCGTTAAGTGCCTTTTCCATAAACAAAAGTATATGTTCGTGTATTTTTAAAGGACTTTCCAAACAGCAAGTTTCATGTCTGTAACATGTTAAGTTTTTGGCATGTCCTGTAGATACACCGGTACTCATTTTGAACATTCACCTGCTTTTACAAGTCTTTTCAGCCCCTTAAATAGATTTCCCGAAAACAAATGATACGTGCTGCTTTATTTTTAAAGGACATTCCAAATAGCAGTTGTTACGTCAGTAACATCTTCAGTTTTTGTGGTATAAGAATCCTCGTAAAAATAATTCAACTTCTTTTTCACTTCCTTCCACCCCTTCCCGCTTAAGTGAACTTTCCGAAAACAAGAAATTCGTGTTTATTTTTAAAGGATATTCCAAATCGATGGCTTTCTTTAAAAACCTCGTAAGTCCGAATACTCTTCCTATCCATTATATTCCTTAAGACTGGTCACGCCTCCCAGTCTCATGTTTATATGCAGTCCAAAAGAATAATTTTCGTTATGGTCATTTTCCTCTGCCAATTTTTAAAGGAAAATGAACCTTAAATACATTATACTGTAGGAGTGTGTAAATTTGCCATACAATCAACATCCCTACAATACGGTACGGTAAAGTCCATTTTCCTTTAGACATTAGCAAAGGAAAATGAACACAGCGAAAATTATTCTGATGGACTGCATACAAATATATGACCGGGAGGCGTGACCAGTCTTAAGGCATATAATGGGTAGGAAGAACATTTGGACATACCGTACGAGGTTTTAAAAGAAAGCCATCGAAATACTAATTTTCACGTCTGTAACATCTTTATCTTTTTAGATGTAAGTATGCTCATACAAATAATTCAACCAATTTTTCAATTCTTTCACCCCACTTTAGTTGACTTTTAGAAAACAAAATAAGAACACAGTGTTCGTTTATTTTTAAAGGAGATTCCAAATACCAATGTTCACGTCTGTAAACTTTAAGTTTTGAGATATAGATATATTCATTTAAACAATTCACTCCCCTCTTCACCCTCTTAGCGACGGAATATCCAAAAAACCTCCCTTAGTGAGCACCTATACTCTAATATAAACGCATCCCCAAATTTCGTTTCTTTATATCCGTAGTTTTGGCTTGGCGATGATGAATCATTCAGTCAGTCAGTCAGACAGTTAGTGAGGACATGTTATTTATATATTAGCTTTGCTCGCGTGGAGTTCGTAATTTGTTGAAATTAGTTCCTTGGTGCTGTACTAAAACATTATCTGAAGTCCGGCTCCATGGCTAAATGGTTAGCGTGCTGGTCCTTGCTCACAGGGGACGCGGGTTTGATTTCCGGCAGGGTCGGGAATTTTAACCATAATTGGTTAATTCCCCTGGCACGGGGACTGGCTGTATGTGTCGTCTTAATCATCATTTCTTCCTCATCTCGACGTGCAAGTCACCTACGGGAGTCTAATAAAAAGACCTGCACTTGGCGAGCGGAAGTCTTCGGACACATCCCGGCACTAAAAGCCATATGCCATATTTTATTATCTGAAAATCCCTAAAGTATAAAAACTCGCCGAAAAATTGAATTTCATTTAGCCCATAAAATCTTTGTAAACCACGTTTGTGGGATTGCCATTTGGGGCTAAGGTGACCCTGCGACATAGAAATGTACATGTGGGAAACAATATTCTCTCAAGTCGGACAAAAAAGGAAACCAACATGTTTCTTTATTTTTAAAAGAGATTCCAAATACCTATTACCACGTCTGAACATCTTCAGTTTTTTAGAAATAAGTATCCAAAACAAAAAATTCTACCCAATTATCTGTCCTTACCCCATCCCCACTTAAGTGGAATTTCCGAAAGTAAAAAATACGTGTTGACTTTTAAAGGAGATTGCAAACACCGATTTTCACGACCGTAGCATATTCAGTTTTGAGATATAAGTACCCTCACAAAAAATCAACTCTATTTTTCACTACTTTGACTCCCGTTAAGTGACTTTTCCGAAAACACAAACAAAACCTGATCCTTTATTTTTAAAGGACTTTCCAAACACTACGTTTCACGTGTGTAACATGTTAAGTTTTTGACATATATTGTACATATACCGATACTCCTTTTAAAAATTCACCCGCTTTTTAAATTATATTCCCTTCCTTAAGTGGATTTTCCGAAAAAAATACGTGCTCCTTTATTTTTAAAGGATATCGTCGTTGCCGGGTCAAAACCTCCTATGTGATAATATTTTTGGAGATATACTGACCCGCAGCACATACATTATGAAGAGTGAGAATGCCTTGACAACATTCACACAATATTGCACCTTAGATGACAGAACCTTAAGGGCCAAAGTGCTAAGCTAAAATATTTCACATAGGAGGTTTTGTCCCGGCAGCGACGACATTCCAAATACTAGTTTTCACGCCTGTAACATCTTCAGTTTTTTAAAAAATTAAGTATCCTCATAAAAAGAATTCAGTTTCTTCTTCACTTCTTTCCACCATTCTCCCCCTTTAGTGGACATTCCGAAAACAATAAATACGTGTTCCTGTATTTTTAAAGGAGATTCAAAGTACCCACTTTCACGTCCGTAACATCTTATGTCTCTGAGATATAAGTATCCTCATAAATATAATTCAACTCCTTCTTTACTTATTTCAGCCCTCCCCCCCTCCCCTTAAGTTGTTTTTCCTAAAACAAAAAATACGTATTCCTTTATTTTTAAGGAGGTTGCAAATTACCAGTTTCATGTCTGTTATATCTTTAGATTTTTAAATATATGAATCCTCATACAAATAATTCAAATAATTTTTAAATTCATTCACCCTCCTTAAGTGGATTTTACTAAACAAAAGAATACTTGTTTCTTTACTTTGAATGAACGTTCCAAATACAAATTTTCATGTATGTAACATCTTCATCTTTTGAGATATATGTATCCTCATAAAAAGAATTCAACTCCTTTTTCACCCCCATCCCGCGTTAAATTTATCTCCCCCCCCCCCCACAAAAATGCGTCTTTATTTATAAACTAGCTTCCAAGTATCAATTATCATGACAGCAACATCTTCAGTTTTTGATATATATATCCTCATGAAAAGAATTCAACTCCTTTTTTCACCCTCACCCCCAAGTTGACTTTCCCCCCAAAATGCGTGTTCCTTTACATGTAAAGGAGATTCCAAATACCAGTTTTCAATTCTGTAACATCTTTAGTTGTTTTAGATATAAGTATACTCATCAAATAATTCAACTAATTTTTCAAACTTTCCACCCCACTTAAGTGGTTTTTCAGAAAACAAAAGAATTCATATTTCTTTATTTTTAAAGGAGATTCCAAATATCAAATTTCACATCTTCAACATCCTTTCTTTTTGAGGTATAAGTATCCTCATACAAGGAATGTAACTAATTTCTCAATTCGTTGACACCCCTCCCCCCATCTTAAGTGCATTTTCCGAAAACAAAGTGATACGTATTTCTTTTTTTTTAATGGAGACTCCAAATATCAATTTTCACCTGTGTATCATCGTCAGTTTTTCAGATATTACTATCCTAAAAGGAAGATTCCAATCCCCTGTTCAGTCCCCTTTACTGACCTCCAACCTCCCCAACACAAGGTTTTCCGGATACAAACAATACATGTTTCTTTTTTTTCAAAGAGATTTTCTGATACCAATTTAACGATATTCCAGCTATCCCTCTGGATCCGTGGTAGTGTGTAGGCCTCCGAATCCCAAGATAGTGGGTCAAACCCGGCAGAGGTAGTCGTATTTTTGAAGGGCGGAAAAAATTCAATTCGACACTCCTTGTGGTACCATGTCAGCATGTAAAAGATCTCTGGTGACACATTTGGCGTTTACTGGACAAAATTCATTAAATCTCAGCCATAGAACCCCAAGAGAGATCCGCTTTACACTGTCTGCCAGCTAGTGTGCCTAAAGTAAAATGGAACGTCGAAATTGACGAGCGGAGAGCCAGATGGCGTCAAAACAAAATGTCTGCACACGGTAGTTGAGGCCATACGATTATTATTATTATTATTATTATTATTATTATTATTATTATTATTATTATTATTATTATTATTATTATTAAAAGCTATTCCAAATACCAATTTTTATGTCTGTAACATCTTCAGTTTTTGAGATATAAGTATCCTCATAAGAGGTGTTCAAGCAATTTTTCACTTTTTTCAACTCCGTTAAGGGGATTTTTCGAAAACAAAAAAGCATATTTCTTTATTTTTAAATAAGGATTATTAGTACAAATATTTACGTCTGCAAACTTTCAAGTTTCTGATACATAGATATGTTAATTTAAAAAATTCACCCCCCTTTCCACCCCCTCATCGACGTAATATCCAAGAATCCTCCCTTAGTGAGCACCACACTCTAATATAAATGTATCCCGAAAATTTCATTTCTTTATGTCCAGTAGTTCTGGTTGGGTGATAATGAATCAGTCAGTCAGTCAGTCAGTCAGTCAGTCAGTCAGTCAGTCAGTCAGTCAGTCAGGACATGGTATTTTATGTATACAGATGTTACATGTTCAATGCTGACGTCAGTTAAGTAGAGAGGGATTTAAAATTACTTCGCCACTGAAAGTAAATTGAGTAGAATTACTTACAATGGATCTTGAGTGGCCGCAACAACTGATACAAGACATTAAAAAGTCGATATGCATCCTTCTATTGACTATTTAATAATTTCTTGCAATATAAATAGTAATGAAGATGTTCGCCACCGAAGCGTAACGGTTAGCGTTGTAAAGTGCCGTCTTCGGGGACTCGTACTCGATTTCTGGTACTGCCAGGGATCGAACTACATACTGGATCACAAGGCCCGCGCTCTACCATTTGAGCCACTCAGTTCGACTTTATAACTTTTATTCCATACCACCGCCATGTAGCAGAGATTAGCATTATAATATCCCAACCGACTAACCTGGTTTGTATCCCATTAGGCCGATGGCCTCTAGCCCTATTCTGTATGTATGTTCAGTCCGTCAGCGATGCCGCTGGTGGGACCCTCGACAGCTCTGCCATCAGATGTCATATATGGCCTAGGCATCACTGAAGAGGCGTACTAGGGAAATGAGAAGTGAGGTAGTTTCCCGTTGCTTTCCTCACCGAGCCAGAGTTGCTATTACATATCAGTCTGCCAAGCCTACTGAGATGCATGCACCAACCGACCCTTTGAGCAACATTTTCAGACCATTCATAGCAGGAACTGGCTGAATAAGGGTTGGCATTACTAGCATCGCTCGTACCTCAGTCACTTTCATATTGTCAAAGCCAAGGATAAGACAGAGACAGATCTATGAAAGTGTTCTACACACTTCTAAATATAGGAGAGATTAACAGCATCATTCTGCATGCAAACTGTGATATGAGTAGACGTACATGACTACTACAAATTTAAGACTCGTTCTGAAATGCTTTGTTCTGCCTCGGAAATACACCCACAGTCATTCTAGAACCGTGGTTACCCCACTTGCTCTCCATATGAAAACCAGGATGACACATCACATACAGGTCAAGGCTACTTCCTTCGAAATTCTAGTTAACTTTTTTTTCTTCGCTACCAGTTTTAACATCTCCCTAGCACATGCAGATTTTGGTGACGCTGGGGGGGGGGGGAATTAGCACTTGGAGGTACTGGCCATACCGTTAATTTAAGGCAGCCCTTGTTTGGTGTGAAAATGAGAAACCAAGGAAAACCACCGTCAGGGCTGCTCAAGGTAGGATGAATCCTCCATCACCCGAAAGCAAGCTTATAGTTATTTGACCTCTATCGCTTAGCCAAATAATGAATTATAATGAATTGTATCAAATACACTCATCTCTAAAACTATCACATTGGTGGTTTTCTCCTTCCGTAGTGGCCCGTGTGTGGCTGGACCCCGACCTTCTTGAGACAGTGCCTTACAGTGATAATCGTTGCCAACACCGATGCACTCTTGATACATCCTTGCCAAGTCTTTCTGCAATATCGCAGAAAGAGCATTCACCTTCTCGTATCCCTATTACACGGCCTCCTTCAAACTCAGTAAGCGGCTGATACTGCCTTCTTCGTCTTCTTAAAGGCATGCTTGAATCGCACCTAACTTACAACGTCAGCTGACGATGACTAACGTTCAAGAAGTGTACAGCGCGTATTTAAACAAACTCGCATTGCAAGGTCAAAGTGGCGCTACTACCACTACTCATCGTCGAGCAGCGCGCAAATCTGATTAGGCGAACTTGGAATTAATTAATTCATTCATTCTTTCATACAATAATAACAAGTATATTGAAAGCTTATTTCAACCGATTAAGAAAACTTCACTTAGACTTGTACAAAAAAAAAAATCATTCCCATTTGAATCGTCGCAAGATAGATCTTCCAGTTCTTTTCTTTAATGAAGCATATACTATCCAACTTGAGAGACACATCAACATATTCTACACTAAAATTGACAAAAATCACATGAAGCCCAGTTTCTGAAGAATATGTGCGTTCTGGAGTGTCGTACTTAAGCTCGTTGAAATCTTTACTACTGAACTTACTGTTCAACATGAGCTTAGTGTACCTGAATCCGGAATCGATGGAATAATTTTTTTACAAGTTGTTTTACGTCGCACCGACACAGACAGGTCTTATGGTGACGATGGTATAGGAAAGGGCTAGGCGTGGTGAGGAAGAGGCCGTGATTTTAATTAAGGTACAGCCCCAGCATTTGCCTGGTGTGAAAATGGGAAACCACGGGAAACCATCTTCTGGGCTTCCGAGAGTGGGGTTCGAACCCACTATCTCCCGAATACTGGATACTGGCCGCACTTAAGCGACTGCAGCTGTCGAGTTCTGTGAATCGATGGAATATATAGAGGGTAATATCTCCCCTCCCTGATAAGAGTTTGGTAAGATATATTTCACCACAATTCGCATATAACAGAAAGCTCTATCCCTCTCTGAGGATCTACGGTAAGAGTAAATATCTGAAGGGCAACGATCTACATTGTGCAGTGCACCAGATCGAACCTTCTTCATACTGCAATACATGAATAGCCACTTTTTATCACCTGTTCTCTAACTAAAATATTCTTCACCCAGCTCACTAAAACTAAACTTCTCCCCCTTGTTATCCCCATCTGACTGAATAATTCAAACATTCTTCTCCCGACACATAAGTTAAATAATAAACATCTTCCTGCAAATGACTTCTACAGTAGTATTTTCCTTTTCGTTGCTCATTAATCCAAAAGATATGGGGCGTAGTGTGGTGTAGTTACTGGCTTCTCACCGGTACAACCTTGGTTTGAATGCCAGCCAAAACATGCGGGAATTTTTATGTGAAAAGTTTGTATTCCACGCAGAACTGGAATTCCTGCGGCTATAATTACTATATATGCACTAAAAGTTCTACAAGCTTGCTTTCTCGGCAAAAATTACTCTTCTCTCATACTGATACCAAAATACTTCTCCCGGCACACTACATTCAGAAATTCTTTCCAGCACATAAGTGCAATTTTTTATCCCGTCACATTATTTCAGCTATCCTCCGGACAGGAGTCAAACTATTCCTGATCTTATCCTATCCAACTAATTCCACTGTCCTGTGGACATGAATTACAGGTTAAAAGTTTCGAATTAAAGTGCCGGGAGATTAATTTTGGAGTTAGTTCTATAAGAGAATGAGTGCGACAAGAGAAGAATTTTGAGTTTAGTGCTTTGATAGAAAAATTTTAAAATTTATGTTCTGGGAGAAGAATTTTTGAATCAATATGGGATGAGAAGAAATCGATAATAGTGTGCATGAATGTGATGAAGGCTAGAACTTGCGTACTTGAAGAACGTTAAAATTGCAGATTTAAGGACCGCATAAGTCACACCGAGTAATACGAAACAGATATTTACCCTGATGAAATGAATTCTTCCTAAATATAACTTAACATCTTATGCGTTAAAGCTGAATATTTATCGCCCAACCTTCAAATTGTTGAAATCACGAATTACGCAAACTGCACGCATTTATAAAAGGAGTTCTTGGGTGCCGTCAACGCGGATTCTACCATCATGTAGACGGAACAGATTCAATTACACAGCATCCACAGAGAAGTTTACCTGAATTGCCATGCAATTCATGTGTACCAGGGACATCATTGAGACTCCCGTTAATCAGCAAGGAGCCCTACAACATAAGCTGTGGCAGAGAGCTCATCATCTTAGTCTATTTTACCTGTCACGGAAGGCTATTTACCGAAAAGAAAGCAGCAGTAGGCCTACTTTAGACACCTTGGATGAGAACAAAGGGAGCTGGAAGTCAAGTAAGTATGACACAGAATTGTTAGTATTAAACTGTTAAAGAATTGTAAAGAAACGAATGGAACGAAGTACGTTAATAGATATATATTTACCAGATATTCGAATAGGTGTTGAATCATGACCAAGAAGTGCTATTATGAGTGCGAAAATTTTCTCACAGTAATAGAGTGTTTATCGCAGAGACAGAGTAGGAATGGAAGGAGGGGAAGTATTAATAATGTGGAAGAAAAATTTGTAATCCACGAAAATGTTAAGGCATATGGTTCATTTCTAAAAACTAATAGTCAACTTGATGTTTTGGTAGGTACGGACCTGGAAAGAGTGAAGCCGACGATGATGCGTAATTGTTTAATACGATAATCAGCTATGTGGGAAACGACACTGAAAAATAATAAGAATCATTTTATATTTTACGTCCCATTAACTACTTTTTGGTTTTTGGAGACGCCGAGGTGCCGGAATTTTGTCCCGCAGGAGTTATTTTACGGGCAAGTAAATCTACCGACACGAGGCTGACGTATTTGATCACCTTCAAATACCACCGGACTGAGCCAGGATCGAACCTGCCATGTTGGGGTCAGAAGGTCAGCGCCTCAACGGTCTGAGCCACTCAGCCCGACACTGAAAGTAACGTGATTTCAGCGGGGGATCTCAATTTACTAAATGTTAAGTGGGAAGGTAATGCGAGTGACAGATTGCATGACCAACAAATGATAAATGAGTTAATCCGGAAATGACTGCTGAATCAGAAATCTGTAGAACCAATTAGGGTGAATAATATTCTAGACAAGGTGCTGATGAAACCTGATGAGCTCTATAGAGACACTCAAGTGAAAAACTGTATGAGTGACCACGAAGCTATTTTTTGTCGTAGTTAAAAATAAATGTGATAGAAAGGAAGGTTGTAAAAGTACGACTATTAGGAAGTACTATATGGTTGATAAGGGAATCCATGTGGGAGCTAAAAATGTAATTATAATCAGTGGAAAATAGTAAACAGTCTATGAGATTTGATTAAAACAATTGTTGAGTAGTTTGAAAACAGGCATATACCCTTAAATGTGATAAGTAATGGTAATGACCCACTATATTACAACCTAGAAATACATAGATTACGAAGGAGGTGCAGACTAGAAAGAAATACATTTGAGATTGGCTCCGGAAGTAAGGAGAGATTGAAGGAACTTACTAGGAAATCTAATTCAGCAAAAATTTCAGCTAAGAATAACGTGATGGCAAACATATTTAGCAGTCATATGCATTTTAGGTCAAATGGAAGGATATATAAGACCTATAAGGGAGAAAACGGTTCAGGAAGGACATTCCAGGGATCATTAATGGACTAGGGGAGTGTTTATGTGAGGACTTACAAAATGCAGTAGTATTCAGTTAGCAGTATGTAAAGATTGTTGAATATAAGGATGGAGATGGCTAATACTGTCGATGTCTGGAAAAACAACTATGATAGTCATGATATTTACAAAACTCTACAAATGTTGAAAGCTAAAAAAGCAGCTGGAATTGGTCAGATTTCTGGGGATATACTACAGGCAATGGGTTGTGATATAGTGCCTTATCTTAAATGTTTGATTACTGTTTGCATGAAGGAGCTAAACCAAATGAACGAAACGTTACTATAGTAGCCCCAGTGTGCAAGAGGATGGGTGATAAACAAAAGGCGGATAATTATGGGCCAGACAACTTGGCATGTGTTGCATGGAAGCTCTGAGAAAGTATTCTTTCTGAATATATTAGACGCGTTTGTGAAATTAGTAACTGGTTTGGTAGAAGGTAGTTCGGATTTCGGAAAGGTTATTTCGGTGAGACTCAATTGGTAGGATTCCAGCAATATATAGCGGATACTTTAGATTCAGTGAGCCAAATGGACGGTTTCATTATTGACTTATCCAACACATTCGACTGAGTAGATCATGGGAACCCACTGAAGAAAATAAAGCCCACTGGGCTAGACAAAACGGTGGTTGAATGGGTGGCTAAATTTCTAGAAAATAGGATTCATAGGTGAAGCATTATCAGATCCGCTAATATGATGTTCTGCTGTATAAAGTAGTTACAGATCTGCGAGTGACAACAAACAGACCTTGGAAATGTTGTGAGATGGACAACATAATGGTAAACGGCATGAAAAGTCAGGGTGTAAGTTTCCCCAAGAAAAAAAAATCCTCTCAGTTTTAATTGTTGTTTAGATGGGAGTGGATAGTACCTCATGCGGATAACTGTAAGTACCCAGGTATGACCTTCGTTGGGATAATCATACTATCAAGGCTGTGAAGAAAGGTTACAGACCTCTTCACGTGTTCATGAGGGTAGTTAGGTTTGAAGGAAGGATGTAAAGGAGAGGACGTGCAATTCTCGGCTAAGATCCCAATTAGAGTATGGTTCCAGGGTACGAGACCCGCAAACAGGATTATTGTACTTGATACGAGAACTGGAAAAGATCAAAAGAAAAGCTGAGTGATTTTCGACAAACGAGTAGTGTTACGAAAATGTTGCAAATTTTGGGATGGGAAAGCTTGGGAGTAAAGAGACGAACTGCTCGAGTAAGTGGTATGTCACTAGGGAGATTACATTAATTGACGAATTGACGAATAAGCTTGAGTGGAGCTTTTATGGTTAGCAGATTGAAGTTAAAATAGGAATCCAAGAGGAAAAATTGGGGCAAATATTACTTTGTAGGAAGAGGAAATAGGGTTCGAAATAATTTATGAAGGGAATTGTTCAATAAATTTCTAGTTCTTTAAAATATTTTAAGAAAAGTCTAGGTAAACTACTTATAGGGTATCTGCCACCTGGGCGAGAACCGTGTATACAGATCAGTGTTGATTGATTGATTGATTGATTGATTGATTGATTGATTGATTGATTGATTGATTGATTGATTGATTGATTGATTGATTGATTGATTGATTGATTGATTGATTGATTGATTGATTGATTGATTACTGCATTGCATTCAAATATATTGTCACTCTGAACACAATGTATACGAAAGTACGACGCAGTCCAATCCAGTCGAAAATGTGTATTCAAATCCGACAAATACGAAAACTTCTAATGGTGTATTAGTATATGTATTTATTTTAAATTCTGTATATACAGTATATATTTTTGTGGGAAGGAAATATGCATAGCAAAGGCGGTAAACGCGTGGTCAGTTTAACTCGAAATGGGTGGACTCGATTCCCGGTCAGGAAGTGGAAAATTTTAGAAACTCGGTTTCCAATTTTTGAGATGTACATGGCCGTGTTGTTCACTCAGTCATCACAGAAAATGAGTACCAGAAATAATTCCAGGATGGATAGAACGCCGGCATATATTTAACCACACTATCTCACTTTTTTAATAAAAAATGGTATTTGTTCGGGGCGTCGGCCTATAGTGATCTTTTGCCCCTACTTGCACCATGTGATATGAACCTGCCTGTTATTGGAATGGATGAAGTGTACATTGTTGAATGTGAGTTAAGGAACGTTAAGGACGACACAAATACCCAGTCCCCAGGCAAAGGATATTAATCATTTACAATCAAAAGCCCCTGACCCAGCCGTGAATCGAACCCGGGGCCGAAGGGTGACAGGCGGACTCGTTGCCCCCTACGCTGCGGGTACTGACACGCTATCTCAGTGCGAGATTAAGAAAAGAAGCCTCCGTATTTCCATCCTCCAAAGGCTTTCATGGCTTGCAAATAGAAGGCTTTGTTATCAACGGTAGAAGACGTAATGTATCACTGTATATAATATATCTGTTCTGACTTACTGGTTACTTCACCAAATCTTTAAATTTAGTGCACCAAAGGAAATCATTTTGGTTTACTAATCTTCTTACTGGAAACTCAAATTATACGACTACCAAGTTCAACAATGTACGCAATAAATGAGAAGTGTCACTTCAAAAGGCATTGAGGAAAAGCGCAAGGAAACGTATAATAAAAGGCATGTGGAACGAACGCATGATCGGATATTGTAATATTTTTAAGGAATACCATCTTTCTAGTCTCGAATGTTCATTGCATTCGATAGTATTCGATGACAACAATACATGTGAACGAAATACTAAGAGAAATCTGACGTGGAAATAGCATATTTTCAACAGATACTCTTCAAATGTTTTATAATCAAGTATAAATAAATATATTTTAAAACACATAAAATATAATTATGGGACATTGTCCAAGACCAAATCAACTAAGTGATTAGAAATACTGTCCGCCTCAGTGGTGTAGTGGTTAGTGTGATTAGCTGCCACCCCCGGAGGCCCAGGTTCGATTCCCGGCTCTGCCACGACATTTGGAAAATGGTACGAGGGCTGGAACGGGGTCCACTCAGCCTCGGGAGGTCAAATGAGTAGAGATGGGTTCGATTCCCACCTCATCCATCCTCTAAGTGGTTTTCCGTGGTTTCCCACCTATCCTTCATGCAAATGCCGGGATGGTACCTAACTTAAGGCCACGGCCGCTTCCTTCCCTCTTCCTTGCCTATCCTTTACAATCTTCCCATGCCCCACCAAGGCCCCTGTTCACCATAGCAGGTGAGGCCGCCTGAGCGAGGTACTGGTCATTCTCCCCAGTTGTATACCAGACCAAATGTCTCACGTTCCAGGACACTGCCCGTGAAACGGTAGAGGTGTGATCCCTTGCTGAGTCCGAGGGAAAAACTAACCCTGAAGGGTAAGCAGATTAAGAATGAAAGAAGACTAGAAATACTGCATTCAGTTCTCTAAAAAGCATCTCTTCGAACATGTTTGTACTGCCTATGGTATTTTCATCAATAACAAAAGTATGGCAATATATTGCTCTATATGTTATTATTTTTAAATGCGGTATTAAACTGCATCGCTCCGTAAGACTGCCAAAGGTGCAGGTTATTGAATTCGTGGAACTATGATCATATTTTTCCTGGTTCAGGGAAGCTATACTCACTCCTGTTGATTCAAGTTATTGACGGGTTTCGATTATTTTATTCTTCGTTTGCCTGATATGTTACAAGCCGCAGTCATATCATATGCGAAGCATTCTCCAGCATGGCGCTGAGTAATATGTAAGTTACACACTTGTCCACAACGCGCAACATGTCCCGACTGTGTTAAGTATAAACAAAGCACTCAAGGAAGAGAGTGAACGTACGGCTGCAACAGTGCACATGGCTTGAAGATATACAACATATATAGCTACTGGAACATTCACTGCTAGGACGAAGGGACAAGCCTCTTTCTTACAGGACACTGAGACGGGTGCGACGTAATGTACATTACGCTCCTTATCTTTTTTTTTTTTTTGCTATTTGTTTTACGTCGCACCGACACAGATAGGTCTTTGGCGACGATGGGATAGGAAAGGCCTAGGAAGTGGAAGGAAGCGGCCGTGGCCTTAATTAAAGTACAGCCCCGGCATTTGCCTGGTGTGAAAATGGGAAACCACGGAAAACCATCTTCAGGGCTGCCGACAGTGGGGCTCGAACCCACTATCTCCCGATTACTGGATACTGGCCGCACTTAAGCGACTGCAGCTATCGAGCTCGGTACGCTCCTTATCTTGCATCAAAAAGGGGCGAATAGGGCATCGAATATTTGTCTGTCAGAAATTGCAACAATTACGAATACAAATGACACGACGAACAGAAACGAGAATTAACAGAGCAAGAAATGAATGGAGCATTTTTTGCTAGTGGTTTGACACATATGTTTCTTTCTTTATTTTTTTCAATTTGCTTTACGTCGCACTGACATAGATAGGTTTTATGGCGACGATTAGATAGGAAAGGCCTAGGAGTGTGAAGGAATGGGCCTTGGCCTCAATTATGGTAAAGCCCCAGCATTTGCCTGGTGTGAAAATGGGAAACCACGGAAAACCATCTTTAGGGCTGTCGGCAGTCGGGCTCGAACCCGCTACCTCCCGGATGCGGTTTAACACGCATTTTAAGTTTTTGGTGACGGTAAGGTGATCATTAATGTTAGGCTGTAGAATAGGAAGGGGCTAGGATTGGAAATATAGCGGCGTGGTATTAATTACGGTACAGCCCCGGTATTTGCCTGATATTGAGAAAGGGAAAACTCGGAAAACAATTTTCAGCATTGGTGATGGTGGGGATGGAACATGCCATCTCTTGAATCACACACTGGAGCTTTCATGAAGACTCATGTGCTGCAGGTGGTTTTTGAAACATTCCAAATCCTGAATCGATCGAAACGATGCCGGGCTGAGTGGCTCAGACTGTTGAGGAGCCGGCCTTCTGATACCAACCTGGCAGGTTCGATTCTGGCTCAGTCCGGTGGTATTTGACGATGCTCAAATACGCCAGCCTCGCGTCGGTAGTCTTGATGGCATGTAAAAGAACTCCCGCTGGACAAAATTCCGGTACCTCAGCGTCTCCGAAAACCGTACTAAGGTGGGACATAAATACAAAAAAAATTATTACTATCGAAACGAAAGATATTGGGTTGCGTAGGCTACAGTTTTCTTATTAATTATTCTAATTATTTTCATTATTAATTTTTATGTATTTTAATTGCTGTATTTTAATACAGGACTTATCCTTACGAGTTTATCCGCTTAATACGACGCCCATAGCTAGAGCCCTGCAGTGATGCGGATATCCGAGGTTTTATCCGCTGATATCCGCGAAGTTAGTGTCTTGGCAGATGCGAATTGTATGGCAGTGCGGGTAATTGTGCTGATAATTTTTAAATAGTGAAGTTTATTAATGTTCACTCAGGTATACTCGTATTTATGTTTGAGGTTAGGCGACCCTTGACAGTGGTATGGGAGAATGGTGATATTTAAGGAACCTTGAGACCATACAGCCGTAAATCTGACCTAAGCCTAACTGGCTCGTACACGTAATTAATGGAAGGAAGGAACAAACGTCAATAAGTCGGTAGTTGTCGCAAAACAAAATCCCTCATAAACCTGTTACTGTAAGGGTTCCGGTGCCAGGTGTCAGGTCGATAGTATTATGTTAACAGATTTATCTCTTTCAATACCTTGGGTGTAATATACTGTAGTTAAATACTTTCAATATCTGTAGGTATCCATTCGCGGATGCGAAGGCGGGTGAGGATGAGGAGCGGATGCGGATAGTATTTTGTACCTATAACAAGGCATTTTAGCTGAGTTACATCGTCACTGGTTTCATATCAAGTTGACCGAAGTTCGAATCCCAGCCAATACTTGCGAGTTGGTTCAGATTCCATGTAAAACCTACTCCTTATGATTACAGTATGGCCTTATATTAAAAGCAACGTGTAACCACGAACTGCAGCTTTACGTCGCACCGACGCAGATAGGTTTTATGGCGGCGATGGGACAGGAAAAGGCTAGGAGTAGAAAGGAAGCGGCCATGGCCTTAATTAAGGTACAGTCCCAGCATTTGACTGGTGTGAAAATTGGAAAACACGGAAAACAACCTTCAGGGCTGCCGAGAGTGTCGTTCGAACCCCACTATCTCCCAAGTGCACGGCCAACTCGCTCGGTAACTACATGTTATCACTGAAGAATGAAAGGTAATATCTTTTAGCTCCTAACGTTTGTGCTGTCCTGTCTAGGCTGTTTATTCAATCCCAATTTTATTAGGACCTTCTATTTTCATGGAATATCGTAGCCAACTCTTGTCGATTTACGCTCAGTGATAGCACAGGGAACATGCATAATTCAGAAATCTGGCACACACAGTGACTTTTCTGAGAGTCACTTTTCTCTGAACATTGACAAATACTGTACCGGGTGAATTGGCAGTGGGATTAGCACCGCGCAGCTGTGAGCTTGCATCCGGGAGATAGTGGGTTCGAACCCAACTGTCGGCTGCTCAGAAGATAGTTTTCCGGTTTTTCCGTGGTTTCCCATTTTCACACCAGGCAAATGATGGGTTTACACCCTAATTAAGGCCACGGCCGCTTCCTTCCCACTCTTAGACTTTTCCTATCCCATCGTCGCCACAAGACCTATCTGTGTCGGTGCGACTAAAGGAAATTATATATACAACTATATATAGGCCTATTACAAATAATAATCCTCTATGTTTTTAATATCACTTCTGTTATCATGTGCCTTAACGGACTTCAGAGCACCGGAACTTTGCCTTGAAGAAAAAAGAGCATGGTAATGTGCTTCAGAAGGTACAGTATTTACACTACTCACTTTCATCTAAGCATTCTCGAATGTAACCGACTACTATCGGATTTGATCTAGTTGCCTTGAGCATATGGAGCGAGTGACCTAAGAACTACACTGTACAGTCTAACAAAGTCCGACTCGTTGGCAGAATGATCACTGATCAGCGTACTGGCCTTCGGTTCAGAGGGTCCAGTGTTCGATTCCCGGCCAGGTCGGGAATTTAAACCTTCATTGGTTAATTCCAATGGACCGGGGGTGGGTGTTTGTTGCTGTCCCCAACATCCGTGCAACTCACACACCACACATAACACTATGCTCCACCACAATAACACGCAGTTACCTACACATGGCAGATTCCGCCCACCCTCAGCGGAGGGTCTGCCTTACGAGGGATGCAGTCGGCTAGAAATAGACACAGAAAATTATTATTAGTCTAACAATTAAGTACAAGAATGGTATTCCAGTGTTGTTAGCCTACTTGCTAGCCATCTCACCCGTACACATAATATGCGAGCTGCAACCGTACGTACATCGTTCCCATATCATTTAAAATACTCGAGGTCACTAACCGTGAAGTTCAAATACCAAAAATAATAAGACTACAATATTGAAGTGCATCATTTAAATTCAGTGGGCCCTACTTCTTCTCAGTTTTCACGCGAAATGCATATTAGAGCTTTTAATACAATGATCATAGCAATAACGATAATACTCGTATATTATAAACTTCTATTACAACCTGTATTGATAGTGAACGATGTCAATGACGTGTCTTTAGACAGTAGTGTACTTTATTGGAGTGTGACTTCTTACTTTTGTCAATAATGTGAATTCTTCAAGAACACTTATTTATTTTATTATTTCATTCGAAATCCTCATATAAATTATTTTCTGGACATTTGTACAATTTAATATGCCCTTATGAAAATGACATCTAATAATGGAACCGAAGAGAAAATGCTGGCATAGGTACCGGTTTTAATGTAGACTGGAGTCTTCAAGCTTTATCAGCGATATTACGTATATGGATGTACTTGTGAAGTGGAGTGCCTTCTACTTATCGGAATAATATCTTCCATAACTGCAGGCCTGACTTAACAATGAGTTCTTCAATATAGGTTAAACATTTGATACAGTATTTCATTGCGTCTTTCAGCAATATTTCCAAAGAGCAGCCTAACGTTATCTAATGAGAGATCAGTGGAGTTCGAATATTTCTTTATAGCTTCCATATGTTTTCGTGTTCCCTTACTGTTGTTACTTAACGTAAGAGGCACGAGGTGTCGTGGTTAACATCCTCGCCTGTTAGTGAATGTGTAACCTTTACTCTGTGGCAGCAATTTGTGTTACTGGGGCTAGGGCTGAAAAGTAAGCTCCCGTGGCCTACATACACTGCGGCATTGACCTGGACGTAAAGCGAAAAGGCACATAAAACACACCTCTAACACAGTCGGTAGTGGGATAGTAAGTCACTGCTCTTCTTATTTGTTTTCCCTAGCATATGTATGCAGCCCCTTCTCGGGCTCTCAAAATCTGTCCTGAATTCATAGCGGTGCCAGGCGTCAAACTGGTAGAACATTTTACATTAACCTCCGGACCATAGAGGTCGTTGTTTACTTGTGAGTGACAGTGCTTTCGATGACGGGCCGGAGAATCTTTACTCACGATTGCATCCGTACTCACTGATCTGCAAATTGACTGGAGCACACCGCGTTTCCCGTATCACCTTCTGCCACACAATGCCAAGTCAGATTAGTAACTCGATAGTGGGGTTGAGCCCAACTGTCGGCAGCCCTGAAGATGGTTTTCCGTGGTTTTCCAATTTCGCACCAGTTCCTTCTCACTCGTAGGCCTTTCCTCCTATCCCATTGTCGTCATAATACCTATCTGTGTCAGTGCGACGTAAAGCAAGTCGCAAGAAAAAAAAAAAGATTAGAAACTCGGTCGTCAGACACGCTGACCAATAAATAATCCACTGGGTTATCACAACACAGACCTATTCATTAAGCAATATATTACTTTGTAAGAAAATAGGTCTCATGGCGACAGTGGGATAGGAAAGGACTAGGAGTGGAAAGGAAACGGCCGTGGTCTTAATTCAGGTACAACCTCAACATTTTCCTTGTGTGAAAATGGGAAATCGCGGAGAATCATCTTCAGGGCTTCGGACAGTGGAATTTGAACCCACTACCTCCCGCATGCAGATTCATAGCTGCTCGATCCTAACCGCGCGACCATCTCGCCAGGTTATTCGCTTTCTATATGCACTAGCCATTGTCCACCATTCACTTCCATACAGTGCCATACTCCATATGGAAGTCTACAAAAACATATTTTAATTTGCAAATCTGTGTTTGAAGTGAGCAAATTTCCTTACAAATCAATGTATTGATTAAATAATAGATCCATGGTGTGATAACCCAGTGGGTTATTTACTGGTCACCATGCTGACGACCGAGTTGCGAATCAGCCACGCTCTAAAGAAGGGCATCAAAATAAGCCAGAACGGTGTCAGTGAAACGATAAAGGACTGACGTATTTTGAACACAAATTATTATTATTATTATTATTATTATTATTATTATTATTATTATTATTATTATTATTATTATTAATGTGCAACCTTACGTAACGAATAATTATTATTTATAAATTTGTGATTTGGTATGGATTAAGCAAAATAGATTTCTAAGTCTATGTTACGGTATATAGATTCGGGTGTGGGGTGAGATCGAACTGTGGCTAATTTACAGTGTATACTTGAAAAGTTCTTCAGAAGTAATATGTATATTGAAAATTTGCCACCGATGATATTTTCTACCAGCCTTACTGAGAGGATGTCCGGCTCCTTGGTTAAATTCTTAGAATGCTGCCCCTTGGAGGGGAATCCCGGGCTCGATTCCCGGCCTGGTCGGATATTTTATCTTTCCTAAGATAATTCCTCTGACTCAGAGGCTGGGTATTTGTGCCGTCTTGAGATTTAGAATTCCTCACAGAAGTGCAGGTCGCATATGCGGCAACAACTAGAAGGACTTGCATTTCGCCTCCGAGGGGGCCACACGCTGCTATTATTATTAATATTATTATTATTATTATTATTATTATTATTATTATTATTATTATTATTAAGAATAAAGGGATATCTACGTCATTGCTGGCAGGCCCTAGTGTTTACAGTGCACTATGTTCTCTGGTATGGGCTAGAGCAATTTTGTTACTTTCATTGATCTGTCCCTGTCTTATCCTTGGCTTTGACACTATGAAAGTGACTGAGGTATGAGCGATGCTAGTAATACCATTCCTTCTGCAGCCAGTCCCTGTTATGAATGGTGTGAAAATGTTGCTCATAGGGTCAGTTGGTGCATGCATTTCAGTGGGCTTGGCAGACTGATATGTAATAGCAACTTCTGGCTCGGTTAGGAAAGCAACGGGAAACTACCTCACTCCTCATTTCCCTAGTACGCCTCTTCAGTGATGTCTAGGCCGACCATGAATGACAGCTGATGGCAGAGCTGTTGAGGATCCAACCAACCTTAGGGCTGAAGACTGAACATACATACAAATGGATATCTTACCGTTTGATCATTCACTACTGACGTGTAAACGTGTGCTTTAGCGATACCTGTGCTATTACTGCATCAATATTATATTAAGTACTCTATTTGAGTATAGCTTAAAGACTGCTATGACTCTAAATGTTCGGTGTGCAAGCCTATGGGAATTGGATATGCGCCTCCACAATCCTCTATTTGTAACTAGCTCTGTGGCCTCATTTACTTCTACATTTCTTACATTTAAATCATTAAAAACTGAGTCTATGTATTGTCAACTGGGTTTTCCTCTGCTTCACTTATCCTCCATAGTCGAGTCTGTTCTTCTTTAGGTATCCTATCCTCTTTCGTTCGTAATAATAATAATAATAATAATAATAATAATAATAATAATAATAATAATAATAATAATAATAATAATAATAATACCAAGCGAGGGGCTGTGCGGTTTGGTTCACGTAACTGTCAGCTTTTATTCGGGGGATAGTTGGTTTGACCCCTACTGTCGGCAGCCCTGAAGATGGTTTTGAGTGGTTTCCATTTTCACACTAGGCAAATTCTAGGGTTGTACCGTAATTAAGGCTACGGCCGTTTCCTTCCCAAACCCAGCCCTTTCCATCATTTCGTCGCCGAAAACTTTCGATGTGTTAGTGCGATGTTAAACCACTAGAATGTAATAATAATAATAATAATAATAATAATAATAATAATAATAATAATAATAATAATAATAATATAATGTTATTGGGTTTATGTCTCACTAACTACTTTTATACTTTTCAGAGACGCCGAGATGCTAAACTTTTATCCCAGGGAAATTCGTTTCGGTGTCTTTTATTCCACAGGAAGAAGGCTGACGTATTTGAGTACCTCGAAATACTACTGGGCTGAAACAGGGTCGAACCCATCAACTTGAGTTCAGAAGTCGAGTGTTCTACCGTCTGAGCTACTCAGCCTGGCAAATAATAATAATAATAATAATAATAATAATAATAATAATAATAATAATAATAATAATAATAATAATAATAATAATAACAATAATTCACATTGAAACACGGTTGAATTATGCGCTGAATATTGCGAAAGGTTACTCTGTACAAAAGCGTTAGGTGGGACTGACACGCCATACACAACAAATAGCAAAGCAGGGAGTGAATGTTTACAGGGGGACTGCCCGAGGTCCTAGGTCCGGTCCTGATTCCCGACCGGTCTGCACAGTCCTCAAAGGGCTGGGTATTGGCTCGCGGGACTTATGGAGGGGCAGCTAACCGCCCGTGGTGCAACCTAGCATCATTAAAAGTGGAAGGGTTGCCTTTATGAACTCAGAATGAATGACTCGCATTCATGCTTGTATTGAAGCAGCCACAGTCACATGTGGCGGGTAATACGATAAGAGAAGGAAATATGCTTCAGTGTAATGAGGGAACCCACTTTTTATATCTCTCACTCTCTCCTTTGCTCTCTTCGTTCTTCTCCTCTACGGATATTACACTGTAAGACTAAATCTAACACAAACACATTCGTTGTATAGAGTCTTCCTTAACTAACTGCATAATATAAATAAAATAATAATAAAAAACAAAAAGAAGAAAAAGAAAAAGAAAAAAGAGCCTGCGTCCTTCCTTGCATATGTTACTGCTCCATGACGGAATGTTGTGAGCTGTGGTACAGTCCGGGCCACATCGGGAGTGGGGGGGGGGGTATATGGCGGAGAGCGCTTGTGCGGGGGAACTGCAGGTACACATCTATACATCACTTTAGTTGTGGAAAGAATAAGATTTCAGATTGTTTTGTGTGTTACTGTTATCAGAGTTTACAGTAAGCTTTTAATCTAGAAATTTTCTTTCGTACAGTAGGCTACTATACATTACTTTTCCTCACCATAATTAGCCATAATATTCGGTATCGTTGATAGCGGGAGCTTACAAACTTAATTCACCAATGTTCGATTTTTTTCACCGCCGCATTTCGAGTTCCAGATTTTGAAGCACTCCGTACTTAGTGCGGTAGCAATAATCTCTTGATTTCCCCTGTAATGCTCGTTACAATGTTCCGTCATTAACCCTGGTATAAAGGCTAGAACATAACGTTACCGGATGGTTACCCAGGCTTCGATTCTACCCTCTGCCACAATTTTAACGTTTAGAATGTTCACAATGTTGGGAAAACTACATGAAAATTTATTTTGCATAGCCACTCATGTTGTATTATATCTATTTATGCAATTCGACGCATGCAACGATATTTTAACCCGTGCAATAACTGGACTTCATGATACACATCGTATTCATCTTATGTTATTTTATGACTCAAGATTGATAAGACGCCAATACGCCGCGTAGAAAGATCCATAGATTTTGATTTTATTGTGTCCTTACCATATTTCCAACGAGTTTTTGTGTGACTGAAGATGTCCCGAAAGAGGGATGAAACATGTATCACCATTGTCGTTTAATGTAGTCTTATTAATAAAGACGATTATGGTATTGTAAAGATGGAGCATTTGTTGTTAAGATTTTCACAAGTTATTTGTTTTTGACAACATGGGCTCAAATATTAAATTTATCACGTGCTTTAGAATGATGTTGACGAAATGTTTCGTCGCTATATCTCACTTGCATAGCCATAGCTAGTTAAGGTGATATTATTAGAACGTAGACTTAACCAGGTGTATTGTGACAGTATTTAGAACTAGAAATCTTCGATGCTAGGGAAAAGGAGTGTAATTCAAAACAAGCTTGTTTTGAGATACAGAGCTACTAAGTTTTGAGGAGTTATACCAGATCCTAGAAACACGTTGTAATTTTAATTCTCAGCAAATTAAAAATCTTTAAGACGAACTCTTGAGGATGCGTATGTTATTGATACTTAGCTTGTACTATTATACATTAATTTCTGATAATGCATATAATGCATTGCACTGGCGACTTGCACTGATTTTACGATGTCACTTTTTCTTCTCTGGTCAATGGCGTGAGATAATGGTACTACCCTCATTTTTACAATTAAAAGGTCAGAAATATGTACGCATAAAAATGAAGTTATTAAAATTTTTCAAAAATCGTACAACTAAATAGGTGAAATTAATAGGTACACACTGGTTCATTAAAATTTTCTAAGGAGTCCAACTGAAAACTATCATCAGTCATGTTGGAAACAACACATTTTAGTATGAAACAATTCTAATTCGATCATCGTGTTTACTGTCAAGGAAGTCAGGACCTTCAGTGGGAGTATTTTCTGTCTTAAGAGAGTGGTAGAAATCATGAAACATTGGATTTTGTCAGCGGAATCAAGTCCAATAAGTCCTCACTCTTCTTGTTAGCAGTCAGCACTGTATTGTTGTAAACTGGTGAAGGTACATAGTAATTTAGGTTCAGAACTTCCCGACGTAGAAAGCTTAAAATTTTCTGTTTCATCAATGAGGATTCTGTACATCACCCTACACGGTTTTACACTGCAGTATCTCAAACGTTTTTCATCGTGCCAGTAACATACTTCACCTTTACCAATCCTTATCAAGACAACGGTCTTCTTAAGAGTAGTGAAATGAGAACCTCGGAGTGGTTGGTTTGAACTTTACTGAACGTTTTTCTTTCCTTCCGTGACAACTAATTGAAACAAATCATATTCATGTGAAATTGGTATCTCCAATAAGTTTTTGTTTTTTCGACAAAACCATCGTCGATATAACATTCAAGGCGTCTATAACCATTAACCACGAATTGCAGTTATGGTAAAAAAAAATTCAGGAACTTGCACAGAGTAATTAGAACTGAATCCATGTCTCTCGTTTTTCTGAGCAAGAAGATGGGTCGCTTGAGTCTTAACATGAAGAAAAGGGGTAACCTGTATACTTTCAAAGAGTTTGGTATCATAGCCAAACCTAGAACATTTGGATGCAGGATGCAAGAAGTTCAAAAGTTACTGGGTGTTCTAGTAACAACGAAAATTTTCAGAATTATTTATTTAAAGTGTACATATATTCTACCTATTTTTCAAATAAGTTTAAAATGGGTAAATGTAACTTACCATTACTTCTGTATCCTACAGTTGCTTCAAACTAGGCCACAATGGCATAATATTCTTCACTCTCAAATTCATGGCTAAAAACCGTCACTAAACCACTTAAGTAAACAGCGGTGCTTATTTATAAGCCAGACCATACCGTAGTTCGTGTTGACAAATCTGCAAATAAGACGCAATAGAATTTACTCAACAGAATTTCAAGCAAAAATGTATTACATTGATATTATTGTGAACATTACTGATTTCCTCATATTACAAAACGAGAACATTCTTAACACACGGGTGAACTTGAAACACTTGCACAAACTGTAGAAGTCAATTTACATTGTACTTTATAAAAATGGTCGGAATACTATATTATAGGCTACAACGAGCGAGCCGACCGCGCGCTTTTCAAATTGCGTAGCTGTGAGTCTGATTCTGGAGATGTTCGGTTCGATACCCACCTTTGGTAGCCCTGAAGATTTTTTCTTCCGTGATTTCCCATTATTACACCAGGCTTTACCTTAATTAAAGCCCCGTACGCAAAGCAAGCCCTTTCCCATCCTTGCCTTGCCGACGACCTTCCACGTAGCAGTACGGCGTTAAACTACTACCGAAGAGAAAAAAGAAAAGGAAATACTTCTTTATATGTGGGTTCTATTCCCAAAAAGTTAACATGAACTCCAGAAATGAAAATCCACAGTCTGTTTCCAGATATTTGACCGGGCCAGGTATGAAATGAATGAAGCCCCCATCTAGGATAGGAATTGTGCTGGCTGCTGAAGCCTGTCGCACTCCTCTAGAGCAATCATTAATGACTGACGGATAAAATTATATTGTAGAATGTTGCTGGAATGCAAGATTACAGGGAAAACCGGAGTACCCGGAGAAAAACCTGTCCCGTCTAGGCTTTGTCCAGCACAAATCTCACATGGAGTGACCGGGATTTGAGCCACAGAACCCAGCGGAGAGAGGCCGGTGCGTTGCCACATGAGCCACGGAGGCTTACACATGAACTCTTGAGTTATATCATTACGATAAAATGAAAAGGCGTATGGCTTTTAGTGCCGGGAGTCTCCGAGGACAGGCTCGGCTTGCCAGGTGCAGTTCTTTTGAATTGACGCCCGTAGGCGATCTGCGCGTCGTGATGAGGATGAAATGATGATGAAGACGACACATACAATCAGCCCCCGTGCCAGCGAAATTAACAATTAAGGTTAAAATTCTCGACCCTGCGGGGAATCGAACCCGGGACCCCTGTGGCCAAAGGCCAGCACGCTAATCATTTAGCCACGGAGCCAGACATTATTACCATTATAAATCCTAACAGCAGAAGGAATACAGATTTCACTTATACTGTTTTTTATTTTGTTTTTAATATGTCTTCCATGCAAACTTCGGAGTACTCATCAAGCTTTTACTAAATTTTGACCTGTACTCCTTTTCCCCAGCATCAAATAAATATTATCCGAGTGTATCAAAGTGAATGACTGCTAAGCATGTATTTGTTCAAGCAATATAATATTAAAAATGACAGCAATCTGCCTTCTGAATTAGTAATTAAACTACTCTCTAGTACAGAACCGTAAGGTGACTTAGGAAATACCTCTGGATTCACCATATGGCTTTCACCCGGCTCAGTCTGTTGGTATTTACAGGTGCTCAAATTATATTGCAGCCTCGTGTAGTAGAATTACCGGGACGTAATAGAACTCGTGCGGGAATACCTCCTGGCTCCTCGGCGGCTCCGAAGGCCGTAAAAGTAGTTATTACGAAGTAAGACCATTATTATTATTATTATTATTATTATTATTATTATTATTATTATTATTATTATTATTATTATTATTATTATTACAGAGTTATCCGTGGAAGTCAGAGGTGAAAAAAGGTTCGGGCTGGAATGGGTCTAAGTATAAGTCCGAAAGATGGATTTAAAATTTAAATAAAGGTTATATTTTCAAAATTTAACAATGGTGACACAGAATTTTTGAGCGTACAACAAATAACAAAAAGTTAAATCAGGTACACGGTCAAGAAGTCCAAGATTAGAAAAAAATTTCACCAGTTTCCACTAGGGGAAATAACAAAATCAAGTACCAGAGTAGTTTTACAAGGAAAGCCCGAGTTTCGGGTTCTTACAAGTCCTGGGCTTCGTGCCCCAAGTTACAATTCCTGAGCCCTCAGATCACAACCACAAATTAGGAAAGGGCAGAAAACCCCTCACTACATGAAGCACATGCTCCTAACTTTACATCTCAAGCCTCTCTAAGGCACTTTTACCACAACACCATAAAGAGCTGACCCGCTCTCGATCTTTCAAGCCTATGAAGGCAATAACAGACTTTTACACAAACTGCCATCAAGGCATTATAAAGAAACCGGGGTATCTCGTACCCAATCTACTGGGCCTTAGTGTGCAAAAACTAGGTTAATTTAAATGGCCCGAAACAAAAAGGATGGAGGCGTGAATTTGCACTCCTAAATCTACATTTTAAAACCTAAGTGGCTCTAGGCCGATACACAGGGGCTAATCCTAAGCTAGGGAGGTGACTCGTATGAGAAAACTTGAATACATTAAGGAAGAGAAGAAACGGTTACGAAAACGTAGTCACCTCAATTTCAAATAAAGGGGAGCTCGAGAGGGAAAAGCACTCTCTATCCCCGAATTACAGTTCCAGTGAAGTGGAGTATTTACAAAGATTGAAAAGGCTTACATATTTAAAGATATTAAAGATATAGGTTACATATTAAAGGTTTCGAACCTTCCCCGGGAGTTAAACTGCTGAGCTAGCAAGAAATAAAGATGTTAAGAGGCCATTACCTTGATGAAGAGCTGCTGCCTGAAGAACGGGGCGCTTCCCGCCCCCTGCTATATATCCCCACACTAAGCTAGATGTTACTGAAGTGGCCCAGAGACAAGAAAATCAGCAGTTTTTATACCCTCGTCGAAAATTCGAGACCTTTCAGGAATGAGTAGACACACCCACTCAATTTTTATTGGTTGACAGCAAAAACTTGTACACAAGGCAATGAAGAAACACCTTATTGGTGGAAAATTAATTACAGAAATTACTGATTGGCTACATTCAAAACAGGTGGAAAGAAAGGATTAATATTGCCAACCCACAAATGACAGAACAAAATTTAGTAAAGACAAAACTTATGAGTACAAAATTTCTTCAAGAAGGTTCATTCCTTTGCACCAGAGTGTATTACCATAGTTTTTGTTAGAGACATCTGTTAGAGAATGTCCACACTTCTTGATCACTGAAAAACAAAAGCAAATCAAAAATACACAGTGACATCTTCTGATAAACAGCCGAGTTAGCTCAGTTGTTAAAGTTCCGGGTTTCTCCAGTAGAGAAGTTTCAATTGGCGCAAGATTTGAACTTGCGTCGTAGAGGTGTACCGCCCGGTACAATTATTATTATTATTATTATTATTATTATTATTATTATTATTATTATTATATACAGCATTTTGCATTAAAAAGATTTTACATTAACACGCTCTTCAAAACTATCAAATATGACAAGGAAACAATTATAATACGTATGCGGGTGTACCAAATGTAACATTCCGTATAAAATGTTTTCTTTTTCACAATTCGCTGTACGTCGCACGCACACAGATAGGTCTTACGGCAAAGATGGGATAGGAAAGGCCTATGAGTGTGAAGGAAGCAGCCATTGCCTTAATTAAGTACAGCACCGACATCTGCCTGGTGTGAAAATGAGAAAAACGAAAAACCATATTCAGGGCTGCCGATAGTGGGTTTCGAACCTACTACCTTCCGGATGCAAGTTCACAATTGTGCACCTCTAACCGCACTGGCAACTCACCCGGTTGTATAGTATCCAACTGCATGATCACATACTAGAGTAGTTGAATAATGGATGTGTTCAAATGACGCACAGCCATGACGAAGCTTATTGAATAATTTAGCATAGAATTCACAGTTCAAATGGAGATATTTGACACTCAAAAGTTTAAGACTTCTTTGTGGAACTGGAATGCGGTTATCTCAGCCTCATGTGATATAACTGAAGGAACGATGTGATTCCTAGAATTTGTTACTGAGCCAGTTGGCCGTGCGGTCAGGGGCATGCAGCTGTCAGCTTGCATCCGGGAGATAGTGGGTTCGAACCCCACTGTCGGCAGCCCGGAAGATAGTTTTCCATGGTTTCCCAATTTCACACCAGGCAAATGCTGGGGCTGTACCTTAATCAACGCCATGGCCACTTCCTTCCCACGCCTAACCCATTCGTATCCCATCTCCGCCGTAAGACCTATCAGTATCGGTGCGACATAAAGCAAATTGTATTTTTTAAAATAATTACCTATGTTGATTTCTCACTTCCGTTCCAGGTGAATGTTCGTATATTTCTAAAGAAACATGGCACGGACTCTTGTCACTCGTTACAAATTACACACCAGTACACACCGCATGCACGCAGGTTATCAGTTAGATTTCATACATATCTTTCCCTTTTGGAGGGCGGGGTGGGGAATCAAATTAACCGCGGTGGGGTGAAAAAGGAGGTGATACCAATTAATTTATTGTTATTAATGTACTTATAGGGAGCCTTCGTGACTCAGACGGCAGCCGAAACTACTGGACATAGAGAAATGAAATGTTGGGGATACATTCATATTAACATGTAGGTGCTCGCTAAGGGAGGATTTTTGGATATTCCGTCGCTAAGGGGGTGATAAGGGGGGGTTAATTTCTAAAATGAGAATACCTATATCTCAAAAACTTAAAGGTTTAGAGTAACTAAAATTGGCATTTCAAATCTCCTTTAAAAATAAAGGAACATGAATGTTTTGGTTTTCGGAAAATCCCAAGAAGGGGGTGAAAAGGGGGTGGGTGAATGGATTGAACACCTCTTATGAGGAAACTTATATATCAAAAACTGAAGATGTTATAGTCTTAAAATTTTAATTTGGAACCCCCTTTAAAAATAAAGAAACACGTATTTTTTCTTTTTAGAAAATCAAAATAATGGGGGTGAAAATGGGGGTGAAATTTTAAAATGAGTGTATCTATATTGTGCCTGTCCGGGGCTTCAGTGCACAATAATAATAATAATAATAATAATAATAATAATAATAATAATAATAATAATAATAATAATAATAATAATAATAATAATAATTCGTGAGTGCATCGGCCGAATGGAAAATACGTGATGAGATCTTGGGCGAACGGCCCTAGAATCGAATTCTCATCATCATCCCTACTTCAGAATAACCACGGCTATAATTTTAGAGCATTCAGGTCTATGGTACGTTCGGACTAATAGGCATTAATAAATTATTTATAAGTAGGGATCTCAATATAGAAGAGGAATACAACGTCACTACTAAATCAGAAGAATGATGTCTTAAAGTGTTATGAATATCAGATTTATTATCAACTGAGAAAGAACATCCACAACTAAAACGAAATGTGCCGTATATCATCTGGTCACAAAAATTTTAAAAAAGGCGGGATTCATATTGATTAAATTATTATTTATTTTTTTTTGCTAGGGGCTTTACGTCGCACTGACACAGATAGGTCTTATGGCGACGATGGGACAGGAAAGGCCTAGGAGTTGGAAGGAAGCGGCCGTGGCCTTAATTAAGGTACAGCCCCAGCATTTGCCAGGTGTGAAAATGGGAAACCACGGAAAACCATCTTCAGGGCTGCCGATAGAGGGATTCGAACCTACTATCTCCCGGATGCAAGCTCACAGCCGCGCGCCTCTACGCGCACGGCCAACTCGCCCGGTGAAATTATTATTTAATTGTCTTGTGGAATTAGTATTCCACACCAATAATCCCGATATTTAGAGGCCTTTCACTTGTTACTACCTCATTATTCACAACATTGTTAGGCATTAATTAATTAATTAATTAATCAATTAATTATACATAATAATCGGCACTATAATGATCACCCCTCTGGATATCATCCCAGCTTTCTATTTATGAACTGGAGTTTTGAAATATTATAATTTCTTGTGATCATATTACTACGCGATCAAGGATTAAGACAGTATGTTAATTATGACAAGCACATTCCGACATCTGAAAGTCATGTTCAGCCCTAATAACTAACTTCATTATTATTTACAAAGGTGTAACTAATCGCATAGGCATATTTCGCCGGGATTAAAATAAAATACCATTTGATCAATTAACATAAAATAATACTGGGCTTATGGATGACGCGTGGACAATAACACGACATTTTACATGTAATAATACACTCAACTACTACCAAACATATAATATGACCCTTTATCATATATACAAGATTATATGGAGGGAATGGTCCTTCCATTACCAAAAATAATAGCAATGATACATGTTGCCCTAGATGGGGGTCGAACTCATGGTCTTCTCACTGCAGGATGCATGTTTAGAATTTCTAGATAGGATGGAATGAACAAAATAAATTGGGAGGAAATCTATTGTTCCTAATATATTAATTCAGTCGCGGTGACAATTAGCTACTCAATGCGTAAATGTCGGTCGGATATTGTTAGAAAGTAAATGGCCATTGAACACTCCACAGTCAAGGCTTGTAACGTGCCCACAGATTCCTCAGCCCTTGTATCCAGCTGGCACTTTCTCTAGCGTAACGGTACTTTCGCACGCCTCCCTTTCATACAGTCGGGGGAAGATATCTCTCTTTAATAAGCTGCCTCGATATAAAATTCGGGCCAACACGGCTTCTTCAAGCTCAACACTAACATGTTAATTCTCACATGGTTCTATTCAACCTAATCCCAATATAACTAGCGTGGTGCAATTCTACACGCTTTGTATAAATTATCTCTGGCACATATTTATATCGCCTTGACTATCAATCGACAGATATTCACCGACCATCACTTCCGGCTCAATACCACAAACATTCGCATATATTTACATAAGATATATTAATTCAACATTCTATAAAAAAAATTACATATTAAATTCACGATCTAGAAATTATACTCGCATCTAAAAACATCATTTGAACTCCTCATATGTTATACATGACATACAAGTCATCCTCGTATTCTTTGAAGAGGCAGAGCATCTCATTTTATCATAAGATTTGGGATTACCTAGACTGATACCACTTCCATCCATCACAACACTTCTTGAAGACAAAAATAAATCATTACGGGAATCTTATAACTAACATGCATTACTTTCCATGGGGTTTAAATTAACTGCTGGTCATCATGCCAGTAACAAACTTACTACTACACAAGCTAAAAGTTTTAATCCCTTCGAACAGCCTGCGATCATCATTCACATTTTTAATCTACTTGACATGCTAATTCTAACTATGTACAGGAGGGAAATGACTTTCAAAACACAGTAAATTTGAAAATGCACTTATCTAGGGTGATCATTCTTGTCCGAGGTAGCACACTCATAACAGCTTAAGCCATCATCTTGCTGCCTTTGATGTCGTAAGGTCCTTGGTTCGTTTCCGGAATGAACTTCATCTTGTAGACTTTACCACGCATAATAATCCTGGAGGTATCCAACACAATGAGATGCTGGGTAGGTAAGTGACTCGTGTATTCTCTTCCCAGACCAGCGATCACTCGTTCCAATATGCAAAGGGGAAAACACTATGGTTATAATTGGGTCAACTTGTAATACTCACTACATTCAGGCATGGTTAAATTTATCCCAATATTGCTGAACTATCACGTATTCACTTGCACTGTAATCCAACGTTAAGGGTCACTAACTTGCTTATTTCACATCCCCTCACAATGTAAGACAACTCACATCCACGTTTGTACTTTCAGCAGACGCTGCCCAAATTATTATTATTATTATTATTATTATTATTATTATTATTATTATTATTATTATTAAGCGTGAATCGCAATTTCTTGAACAAATTCACTTTTTCAACGTCCTAATTGTAATTCCAATTGTGCTCCCACAACACTACACTGTATTTGACTAGTAGTGAATTAATCTACCCACACACGAATCCATCGAACATATATTACAGTAGCTTGAATGCTACGCAGCTCATAACAGGTGGGTTATTCCTCGTTCACTATCCTCGGTGATTACACCATGATACAAAATGTTATAAATACACGAAATTTACACAATAAGTGCACGTCAATAATCGCTGCGCTTAAATAATGATTTATGCAGTATTTCTGCTAGTTAAATCTCTCAATTGCAGTACTTCATCACTTAATGAAAGTATTACACAATCTCACAGGTCGTGCAAAATATTAACACGTCTGAACAGCACGGAGACACATTAGATAGTGGGTAAGTGGTCTCCTGTCCGATTTCTTTTGTAAGACAGAGAAAAAAATCAAGAGTGGGGGTTAACTACGCCTTCATGTCGGGGGTCGCTTCCGTAAAAAGCCGTTTGTCGGCGTTGATCTGCATATCAAAAGATAGCTCTGACCTTCCATATTTTACTTATCGAATCTTATTCTCTTAGGATCGGCGGTTTAATTATAATCGCCAAAGCGTCATTTACCACTTGTGCAATGATTGACTTACGTCTTGCCAAACTCCAGGATAGGATCACCCCGCGAGACCTGTGACGACGTTCTGTAATTCTCTGCACCGATTCAGATCACGTAATCAATGATAAGTTGAATAACTGGAAGATGTTTCGTTGTCATCTTTAACTAAATAATTCCTTGACCATGACAAGCTCTTATTCATGAACATTAGATGCGTAAGTCAATAATCACATGATTCTTCTTCTTATTATTATTAATATTGAAAATTCTGAAACAGATGAAGGTTTTGGTTGGTATCACTAAAATCACCAACAAATATTTAGGGAGTTACTTCTCCCTAAGTTAACCCGACTTATTAAGCATGGCTCGCGGGCTGTCACATGACCTTCTATTCCTTCCAACTCACTCGCCAGGAGAGAGAAACATCCTAATTGCTGGCTAGCGTATGACTCGCCCTTGTCATTACGCGCACAGAGCCTCTTGTTCTCTAAAGTAGCAGCGCATCGTTCGTATACCGTGCAGCGTTGTGGTCTGCTAGCTTTGCGACTATATTTCGTAGAATGACGCGGAAAACGGCATATTATTGATATGGGATGTCACGATATGGTGTCTAAAGTCCCGTGAACGGTCACATCCCTCGCCTGCTTTGAAAAAGAAAAATCACGAACAGTGATTTTTCTTACCAATCTCATAGTAATTCAAATATTCATGATTGAATCTTACGAAGAATTGTATTTTCCTGTATGGTTTCATATCTTTCCATAAGAATACGTAAATATGCCAATGTCAACATATCACGTCTTTCCGCGCATTCGGAAAAATCCTCTTCATCTAAAGTGTCATCATCGTAACCTTCGTCTTGATAATCTTGTTCCATGTGTATGCAATTCACATCATCTTCCCCTTCGTCGATCTCAAGATCATCTACAGCGTCAGGCATCTCCTCGTTCTCATCTTCTTCAGGTAAGTCTTCATCACCTTGATCCTTAGGATCTTCTGCGGGTAATACTCCTGATACATGATACAACTTCAAATTAGAGGCGTTATAAATTGCCTCTGTTGTACCGTCCATTGACTGAACCTTGTACGAATTGTTCTCCAAATTTTATACGACTCTGTACGGTCCAATGTACAGTTCCGCGAATTTATGGTAGAATTTTCTCGGCGGATCTGAAATGGCAGGACGTTTGACCAAAACAAGTTCTCCCACACGTAAAGGTCGGTGAAATCGCTTGTTTCGGTGTCGTCGTAAACGTTTTTCTTCTTGTTTTCGGAGGTATTCTAATGTATTCCTCACTCTCAATTCTTCCGAAGGTCCGGGGTCCTCTGGACACAGCACGACATTTTTCCAGGGTCTCTCAGGCTGCTCATTAAAATGAAGCACGCTTGGAATTTGTCCCGTTGACTCATGGATCGTGGAGTTGATGCACTCCATAATGATTGGAACTACATCAACCCAACGCCAATGTTGCCGAGAGCAATAAATTCTGCAGAATTTCCCAATTTATCGCATGATTCTTTCAGAGGGATTTAATTCCGGATGTCTAATTGAGCTCATAATGTGTTGGTTTCCCAACTGCTCCATATCCCGTCGAAAGGCAGCCGATGTGAACTGGGATCCATGATCAGTAAGCAATTTTTCTGGTCTTCCCATTTTCGGAACAATTTTGTTCCGAATCTGATTCAGTGCAGTGCGTGTATTTGCTTTCTGCACAGGACACAACATAACATACTTTGTAAACACTTCCATACACACTAAAATGAACTGCAACCCTCTGGTCGCCTTGGGAATGGGTCCATAATAGTCCATAGAAAATAGCTCACGGTGTTTTTTCGGAATCAAGGGCTTTGATGGCTACTTGAGTAAGTACGGATTTGGTTTAACACGTTGACAGGTATCACATGTCATCAAAACCGTACGTACCATCCTTCTCATTCTCGACCAAACAAATGTTTCCTTCAATGTCGCCAAAACTTTATCTGTTCCCGCATGTCCTATTGAATTATGTGTTAACCAGATCAGATCCACTTGAAGAACTTGTGGGACGACGACTCTGAGTTGGGTATGGGCTTCATCGACATACTTGTAAAGAATACCATTGAGATAGTTACAATTTTGAGCATGTTTTTCGGCGTCTTGATACTCAAGTGTCCCTGGTTGTAAGCGTTTCTGAAGGAATCGGATTATCCGACGGGTTTCGGGCCAACTTTCCTGCTCCTCAGGAATTTGCCTCAATCTATCCACAATTTCACGATCTCCTTCACTTAATTCCAAATGTTTTATAACTTCTACCTCAGGATCCGGGTTTCTACTTAATGCATCAGCAATGACATTACCTTTACCCGCGCAATGTTCGACCTCCAAATCGTACTGCTGTACAAATAGGACCCACCGATTCACTCTTTCTGACGACATTACAGATTTGAGCAGAAAAGTTAATGCTCGATGATCGGTTCGAAGAAGGATAAGGAAACCATAAATATATTTGCGCCAGTAGCTAAGGGCTGACACAATGGCGAGCATTTCCAGTTCAGTTACAGTGAAATGTCGCTCATGTTCCCTTAATTTACGGCTCATAAAAGCCAAATAATTTATGCGGGGTTCTGTATCCTTTCTCTCTTGATAGAGCACTGCACCAACGCCTATCATTGATGCGTCAGTCTGGATGATGAATTTCTCATCAAAATCGGGATATCCCAACTTGACACTCCTACTCAAAAGTTCTTTAGTTTTGTTAAATGCCTCTTCGCACGTCGCATCCCACTTCCAGCGGTTGTTCTTCTTCAGTAAATCTTGTAATGGAGCAACCGTGGTCGTGTATGCTGGACAGTGGTCCGCGAAGAACCCGCATATGCCCAAAAATTGCCTCACATGCTTAATCCTGGTGGGTTTTGGAAAATTTTGTATGGCTCTTATCTTTAGCGGATTTGGGGAAATCCCCTTTGAATCTATGATGTGCCCCAAGAACAAAATGTTGCGTTGGCAAAAGTGAGACTTTCCAAGATTAATTTTGAAATTATTTCTGTTGAGTTCTTCTAACACTAGGCCCAAATGTTCAAAGTGTTCTTCTAGCGTTGGGGTCGCTATCAAGATATCATCTACATATCTCACCGTTATATCCTTAACCTTGTCACTGAGGTTTCGATCCAATGCCCGAATCAAAGCTGATCCTGCATTCTTAATGCCAAAGGGCAAACGTTTGTATACATATGTTTGCTGGTCGAATAAGAATCCAGTTAGGACCTTGGTTTCGCTAGATAACTCAACATGATGGTAAGACGCCCTTAAATCAACACTTGAAAATACCTGCATATGCTGGAATTTCTTTAAAATGTCTTTAATATTGGGTGCCCTGTCATATTCCGGCACTAGCCTGTCGTTTACGGCCCTCGCATCTAGGCACACCCTCAGAGACCCGTTTGATTTACTCACAATGACCAGCGGATTCAGAAATGGTGTTGGACTCTTCGAAATTATACCATGGTCTTCCATTTCCTTAATAATAGTACGGACTTTGGCATGGTGTTTTTCCGGTATGGGATACGGATTTCTCTTAAAAGGTTCCCAACTATTTACAACCAAATCATATTTAAAATTTAATTTTTTCCCGGGTTGTGTCCCAAAAACATCCTGGTACGTTTCCAAAATTTCTTTCAATTTGTGCTTATCTCCCTCGGCGACTCTGTCTTCGTCCACCTTAGCTTGGACCAAGTCTTCAAATTTGGGCTCCTCATCATCCTCTTCTTTCTCTAAGTCAGCAATCATCCTTTCAAATTTATCTTTAATCTCTTCCATTTCCTGTACGTCCCAATTTGGGAATTCTACCTGTTCATTTTTCTCATTATGAAGCACTTCAGCCGTCTAAATCCTTTCCCCATCGATAATCTCTGGCTTTTCATTCAACTGGACATCTTCATGGCTCATATTTATGTAAAACTTTACTTGATTTTGATCCATGTCGATAACGGCCTTACATTCTGGCAGGAAATCTGAGTCTAAAATGATGTTATATTCCATTTTGTCCAACACTAAAAATGGATGGGCCAATACAGCGTTACCTATTTCTAAATCCAGGTAAACCTGTGTATCGCACATCGTAGTACGGTCGGGAATAATACCTCGTACTTTAACTTTAGATACGGGTAGTGTTGGTATTTCAAAATTTGTTTGGACCTCTCGAATAAAAGCCTTTGACTCTACGCTGACACTACCCCCTGTATCAACTAAGCAGCGCACGCGTAGTCCCTGCACCCGTATATAAATTATAGGTAACTCCCTGATAATTTTCTTAAAACCATCACTTGAGTCCTCTATTAAATCCTCGGCTGGATTGCCCAAGTGTCAATAGTAACAGTGGTCCACTCTGGCTCATCGGATGACTGCCAACTTGTCGAAAACCTATCTCTTCCCGATTTAATTGATCTTTTCTTTTACGGCTCCATTCCCAGCAAAATATTCAGCAGCATGGGGATTGAGTCTATTTTCTTGATTATGGGTTCGTTGTGCCTGAAAGTGGAGACTCTCAGCTCCTTTACACTCTCCCGAGGTCGCCATTTTCTGAATCGGTTTCTGCCACTTATCTGTTCCAGTCGGCTGGTTTCTTAACTGCTCGACATATCTACGAGATTCGGCTTGACGTTCACGAATTTGATTATCTGGATCTCTCGGTCCTTCCCATGATCGACGGTTGTCATTTTTCCAACTAGAGTATGGTCTGCGAAACCTATCCCTTTGATTATATCTGGATCTATTTCTTCTCTCCGTTCGACGTCGATATTCATAATTTCGAGAGTTCCATGCTTCTCGATATCGATCCCTGGGCCAATTCCACGTTGGAGGGTTATTATTACCTCTCCTCGGTGTTGGGTAAATTACTTTACATTCTTCAGTATTCGTACCCTGATTTTTGGATTTAAACGACCCTTCTTCTTGTTCTACGTTCATGGTATTGATCGCCTCCTGATGTCTCTGTTTAAAATGTCCCCTATTAATAGTTTGATCAAGTTGGCGTAGTATACGTTCAGCCTCAACAGCCGTCCTAACATTTGCTGAAATGAGTGTCTTTTGTACCTCCAGCGGTAGTTGTTTACCTATCGCTGAGGCCAACTCTAATTCTGATGGTGGGCTATGTAGTTCTTTCATTCGTAATAGATGATGAGTGAAGTACTCTGAAAATCTTGTTTGAACGGCGGGGGAATATCGCCTAGAATAAAGCTCTAAACGTAAATTCTGCTGAGATTCGATCCCCCAATATCGATCGAGGAATCGATGTTTGAACTCTTCATAACTGTCGAAACAGTTTTTAAATGCCTTGAACCAAATGAGAGGTTGTTCGGCAAGGTATTTCTCAACTATTCTGAGACGCTTGTCTATGGGTATGTTATGGTCTATAAAGTACTGATCCATTTCAAAAAGAAAACCTTTAGGTGTCATGTGTGTGTTGGATCCAAACTTCTTTGGTTCATCATTGGACATACGGATGAAGTGATAAGATGGCATCGAACTCATGTCCACAGGAGTCGAACTGTATCTCGGAGGAAGACGACTTGGAGGAGTCTCATTGATATGCGACGTGTCTCCCGTCACTTCTGGTTCGATCTCATTCCCTTGAACGTCCTGCTGATTCTGATCTTGTTTCTTTAAGATTGGTTTCAATACCTCCTTGAAGTCCCTGAATTTTAAAATTCTCAACTTCTTCTTGTAATTCTTGAATTAATGGATCATGTATATCAATCTTAATACACGCTTTAATAGCCTTTAATTCATATTTCTCAACATTATTCTCAAGATTTTCAATTAATTTCTGGGTTTCCCGTTGCTTTCCCTTGGTGTATAAACGCAATTCGTCCTTTACTGGGTTTATATTCTGGTTAAAACATGCCTTAAATCTTACTTCGTTACACTCTATGACCTGAGTCAGTTGTCCACCAAGTTCCTGAGTTTTTAATGACAACTCCTCGAATTCGGTCCGTAAATTCCCGATCTCTTCAGCTTCGGCATCCATCTTCGTTTCCAGATTTTCAATCTTCTGTTCACAGGCGATCATCTTTGTGTCTACTTCCCTCAAATGCTGGTCTAAACGCGTATATGTCTGCTCCATTTTTTCGGTCATCGACCCTATACTGTCATTTACGTCAACAATATGTGAAGTGACATGTTGTTTTAATTCTGCAGCTTGGGCCTTACACGACGCCTCATATTTTTCTAAACGCTCAGTGAGTTGCCTTTCCTGATTCCCAAAAAGTTCGTGAAGTTTCAGACTAGCCTGTTCCTGTTTCTCACTAGCCTGTTCCTGTCTCCTAAAACGTTCATCTAACTGCTCCCTTAACTCCACGTTCGCCTGCTCCTGTTTTTCAAAACGTTCATCTAATTTCGCACTTGCCTGCTCCTGTTTTTCAAAACGTTCATCTAATTTCGCACTTGCCTGTTCCTGTTTTTCAAAACGTTCCTGAGTGTCTGCCATCATTTTGGCCATCACTTCTCTCAACTCTTCCATTCTGACAATATTTGAAAACGTGTACCCCCCGAACCAAAAATGATCACAATTGTCTTAATGCCAATGATTCATTTACCTAATTTTAGGTAGGCGTGTATTTCTTTTCTCAAAATAAACAAAAACAACTAAAATTCATTAAACCTAAATCAGCTTCACAACAGCTGTGTCACGCCTCCTAAAAATTAACTGTTTTTTCTCAGTATTCATATGGCTTATTCACCAATAATATCCCGAAATATCATTTAAATTACTTTACTTTAGCCCTTCATAAATAAAATTAATCGAACTCGCGACCTAGGATGGGCACGGTGCTTTACATGTACCAAAAATATGGTACTTTAAATAAACATTGGATGCTTTCAACTTCAAGACTAATAAAATGCTTTAGCAGATAATTACTCGTCTATGAGCTGACAACATTTCACTGTTTATTATAAAAAAGAAATGAGAATAATAGGATGAGGCTTCCCTTCTCAACCGTAATATCGAATTCATTAATAATGGAATGTCCCCTAAACTACCAAGGCCTGCTGCAAATGCATCACCTTGAACATAGACCCGTAACCGGCAGAATTTGAAGGATTCTTTCCAGTCACTTTATCCTCATAATAGGAAAATCATTTCATTGTTTCCTTGAAGTTCCAACAACTTCATTAGGTCTACTATAATTGTGAGTGACTATCGTGTATATTTCCATTTAAACTGGACACACGATCTTTCATTCTTCTTCCTAGAAAAATTTAATTTATTTCTGTCACTCTTTTAAATATCATCACGTGTGGTATACCTGTCTATGGTCGTGGCTTAAACACTCCATCTGACATGTTAATTCCTTATAAATAATATATTCACACGTTCTGATTTCATCTATCTTGTATTCCTCTTCCCTAACAAATTTAATTATACTAATGCATTCAGTATTTCCATTCATCATAGTGGTGTTCAAACTTGTGCTTTAACAGCCTTGCCCACCAAGCAATACACAACTCGCTCTTGGACGTCACTTACAGCACCACAATAGGGATATAAACTTACCCATACACAGCAATGCTTCACGTACAATAGGCGCCAATTTCTTGCCTATAACGTAACATAGAACCTGTCCTTAACACGCTGAATGCTAGCTTAGTGCCATGACATGGTTATAAACCCTGCCCTTAGCACGTTGGATGCTAGTTTAGTGCCATAACATGGGTATAAACCCTGCCCTTAGCACGTTGGGCGCCAATTTTGTGCCTGTCCGGGGCTTCAGTGCACAATAATAATAATAATAATAATAATAATAATAATAATAATAATAATAATAATAATTCGTGAGTGCATCGGCCGAATGGAAAATATGTGATGAGATCTTGGGCGAACGGCCCTAGAATCGAATTCTCATCATCATCCCTACTTCAGAATAACCACGGCTATAATTTTAGAGCATTCAGGTCTATGGTACGTTCGGACTAACAGGCATTAATAAATTATTTATAAGTAGGGATCTCAATATAGAAGAGGAATACAACGTCACTACTAAATCAGAAGAATGATGTCTTAAAGTTTTATGAATATCAGATTTATTATCAACTGAGAAAGAACATCCACAACTAAAACGAAATGTGCCGTATATCATCTGGTCACAAAAATTTTAAAAAGGCGGGATTCATATTGATGAAATTATTATTTAATTGTCTTGTGGAATTAGTATTCCACACCAATAATCCCGATATTTAGAGGCCTTTCACTTGTTACTACCTCATTATTCACAACATTGTTAGGCATTAATTAATTAATTAATTAATCAATTAATTATACATAATAATCGGCACTATAATGATCACCCCTCTGGATATCATCCCAGCTTTCTATTTATGAACTGGAGTTTTGAAATATTATAATTACTTGTGATCATATTACTACGCGATCAAGGATTAAGACAGTATGTTAATTATGACAAGCACATTCCAAGACATCTGAAAGTCATGTTCAGCCCTAATAACTAACTTCATTATTATTTACAAAGGTGTAACTAATCGCATAGGCATATTTCGCCGGGATTAAAATAAAATACCATTTGATCAATTAACATAAAATAATACTGGGCTTATGGATGACGCGTGGACAATAACACGACATTTTACATGTAATAATACACTCAACTACTACCAAACATATAATATGACCCTTTATCATATATACAAGATTATATGGAGGGAATGGTCCTTCCATTACCAAAAATAATAGCAATGATACATGTTGCCCTAGATGGGGGTCGAACTCATGGTCTTCTCACTGCAGGATGCATGTATTGAATTTCTAGATCGGATGGAATGAACAAAATAAATTGGGAGGAAATCTATTGTTCCTAATATATTAATTCAGTCGCGGTGACAATTAGCTACTCAATGCGTAAATGTCGGTCGGATATTGTTAGAAAGTAAATGGCCATTGAACACTCCACAGTCAAGGCTTGTAACGTGCCCACAGATTCCTCAGCCCTTGTATCCAGCTGGCACTTTCTCTAGCGTAACGGTACTTTCGCACGCCTCCCTTTCATACAGTCGGGGGAAGATATCTCTCTTTAATAAGCTGCCTCGATATAAAATTCGGGCCAACACGGCTTCTTCAAGCTCAACACTAACATGTTAATTCTCACATGGTTCTATTCAACCTAATCCCAATATAACTAGCGTGGTGCAATTCTACACGCTTTGTATAAATTATCTCTGGCACATATTTATATCGCCTTGACTATCAATCGACAGATATTCACCGACCATCACTTCCGGCTCAATACCACAAACACTCGCATATATTTACATAAGATATATTAATTCATGACATTCTATTAAAAAATTACATATTAAATTCACGATCTAGAAATTATACTCGCATCTAAAAACATCATTTGAACTCCTCATATGTTATACATGACATACAAGTCATCCTCGTATTCTTTGAAGAGGCAGAGCATCTCATTTTATCATAAGATTTGGGATTACCTAGATGGATACCACTTCCATCCATCACAACACTTCTTGAAGACAAAAATAAATCATTACAGGAATCTTATAACTAACATGCATTACTTTCCAAGGGGTTTAAATTAACTGCTGGTCATCATGCCAGTAACAAACTTACTACTACACAAGCTAAAAGTTTTAATCCCTTCGAACAGCCTGCGATCATCATTCACATTTTTAATCTACTTGACATGCTAATTCTAACTATGTACAGGAGGGAAATGACTTTCAAAACACAGTAAATTTGAAAATGCACTTATCTAGGGTGATCATTCTTGTCCGAGGTAGCACACTCATAACAGCTTAAGCCATCATCTTGCTGCCTTTGATGTCGTAAGGTCCTTGGTTCGTTTCCGGAATGAATTTCATCTTGTAGACTTTACCACGCATAATAATCCTGGAGGTATCCAACACAATGAGATGCTGGGTAGGTAAGTGACTCGTGTATTCTCTTCCCAGACCAGCGATCACTCGTTCCAATATGCAAAGGGGAAAACACTATGGTTATAATTGGGTCAACTTGTAATACTCACTACATTCAGGCATGGTTAAATTTATCCCAATATTGCTGAACTATCACGTACTCACTTGCACTGTAATCCCACGTTAAGGGTCACTAGCTTGCTTATTTCACATCCCCTCACAATGTAAGACAACTCACATCCACGTTTGTACTTTCAGCAGACGCTGCCCAAATTATTATTATTGCAGTATTTAGGGAGTTACTTCTCCCTAAGTTAACCCGACTTATTAAGCATGGCTCGCGGGCTGGCCCATGACCTTCTACTCCTTCCAACTCACTCGCACAGGAGAGAGAAACATCCTAATTGCTGGCTAGCGTATGACTCGCCCTTGTCATTACGCGCACAGAGCCTCTTGTCCTCTAAAGTAGCAGCGCATCGTTCGTATACCCTGCAGCGCTGTGGTCTGCTAGCTTTGCGGCTAAACGTCGTAGAATGACGCGGAAAAAGGCATATTATTGATATGGGATGTCACGATATGGTGTCTAAAGTACTGTGAACGGTCACATCATCTCGTAACTGTAAAAGTACTCAGACGTAGACATTGGTATTTAGAATCTCCTTTCAAAATAAAGAAACACGTATATTTTTGTTTTCGGAAAATCCCAATAGGAGGGGTGAAATGTGTGAATAAGCGGTTGAATGTATTTAATGAGGATACTTATATCTCAGAAACTGAAGATATTACAGACAAGACAGTTATTATATTCAATCTCCTTTAAAAATACGGACACATTTATTTTTTTTGTTTTTGGAAAATCGAATTAATGGTGTTAAACAGGAGTGACAAATTGGGGCGAAGTTTTAGAAAGACTATATCTACATTATATCTCAGAAACGTAAAATGTTACAGACGTAAAAACTGGTATTTGGAATCTCCTGTTAAAGTAAAGAAACAGGAATTCTCGAAAAATCTAATGAAGGGATTAATTGAAATTAATTAATTGAATTGAATTGAATTAATTGAATTAATTGTATGAGTATACTTGCATCTAATAGAAAGTAAAGTTGTTACAGATATGAAATTTTGTATTTAGATCTTCTTTAAAAATAAAACGACGCCTTTTTTTGGGGGGAGTCATATTTGGGGGCGGGTGTGAAAGGGAGTAAATTCGTTTCATGAGGACACATATCTCAAAAACTGAAGATAATCCGTATTTAGAAGATCCTTTACTATTAAAGAAACAAATATTTTTGCCGGAAAATTCTCATAAGGGGGGCACAGGGGAGTGTGAAAGTAAATGAAAAAGGTGAATTATTTTTATGGGAATGGGGGTCGGGAATCAAATTAACCGCGGTGGTGTGAAAAAGGAGGTGATAACAATTAATTTTAATATTCATAATGTACTTATAAGGAGCCTATGTGCCTCAGGCGGCAGCGCCCCGGCCTCTCACCGCTGTGTTCAGTGGTTCAAATCCCGGTCACTCCATGTGAGATTTGTGCTGGACAAAGCCGAGGAGGGACAGGTTTTTCTCCGGGTACTCCGGTTTTCCCCGCCATCATTCATTCCAGCAACACTCTCCAATATCATTTCATTCCATTTGTCATTCATTAATCATTGCCAGAGGAGTGCGACAGGCTTCGGCAGCCGGCACAATTCCTATCCTCAACGCTAGATGAGGGCTTATGCATTCCATTCCTGACCCGGTTGAATAACTGGAAACAGGCTGTAGATTTTCAATGTACTTATCATTAACCGATCATTTTAAATCTTTCCTGGGTTCGTTTTCAAGAGCCATCTTTTCCTTTGGAGAACCTCCTTAGATTACAGTAGATTCTTCTGGCATATAAATAAAAATTTAAAAACATTTGATATAAACTATAGGAATGAGATTGACCGTACAATTGTTCACCTCTATAATAAGGTCAATAATGCACGGAAGTATGTCATTCGTATCGCCAGAAATCCTGCGCACTTGCCTACGGGCGATAATGGTGCTGGTCATACTGTCATCAATGACAATGGCAGCAGATGTAATTTACCGCCAAGTAGCGGTCTTGCATCTTGCTCTGGGGTCCAGAACGTCAATAATAATAATAATCATAATAATAATAATAATAATAATAATAATAATAATAATAATAATAATAATAATAATAATAATAATAATAATAATAATAATAATAATAATAATAATAATAATAATAATAATAATAATAATAATAATTGTACCGGGCGGTAAACCTCCACGCCGTCTGTTCAAACATTGCGCCAATTGAAACTCCTCTACAGGAGAAAGCCTGAACCTTGAAAAACTGTATTAACTCAACAGTTTCTCCGAAGATGGCCCTATGTGAATTTTGATGTGTTTTTTTTATCATTGATCAAGAAGTGTGGACATTCTCTAACAGATGCCTCTACCAAAAACTATGATTACGCACTCTGGTGCGAAGGAATGAACTTTCTTGAAGAAATTTTGTATTCAAAAGTTGTTGTCTTTACTAAATTTTGTTCTTTTATTTTTTGGGTTGGCAATATTAATCCTTCCTTCCGCCAGTTTTGAACTTATCCAATCCCAAATTTCTTTAATTAATTTTCAGCCAATCATTTATGTCTTCTTCGATATGGATATGTAGCTCTAAGCTATCCAATAAAGTTGAGGGTGTGTGTCTACTCATTCTTGAAAGGTCTCGAATTTTCCGCGAGGGTATAAGAACTGCTGATTTTCCTGTCTCCTGGCCACTAGTATAACATCTAACTCAGTGTGTGGATATGTAGCAGGGGGCGGCAAGCGCCTCTTTCTTCAAGCAGCAGTTCTTCTACAAGGTAATGGCCTTTTAACATCTTTATTTCTTGCTAACTCAGCAGTCTAACTCTCGGGGAGGGTTCGAATCCTTTAATATGTAATCCATCTTCTTAAAATGTAAATTCCTTTTCTGTCTATGTAAAATCTACAAATCTCTTTTACTGTAAAGCGGGGATAGAGAGTGCTTTACCCTCTCGAGCTCCCCTTCGTTTTGAAATTGAGGTGACTACGTTTTCATAACCGTTTCTTCTCCTCCTTAATGTATTAAAGTTTTCACATACGAGTCACCTCCCTAGCTTGGGATTAGCCCCTGTATTATCGGCCTAGCGCCACATAGGTTTTAAACAAAAAAACTTTAGTGTAGGAGTGCAAGTAATCGCCTCCATTCAATTTTGTATTTTGGGCCATTTATTTAACTCGTTTTGTTTTCCTTCCTGAGAAGGCCCAGTAGATTGGGTATGAGGTACCCCTGCACCATTATATGTGTGCCTTGAGGGCAGTTAGTGTGAAGTCTGCTTATGGCCTCCTGGTAGGCTTGAACTTTGAGAGCGGATCTGCTCTTTCCTAAATTTGATCTCTGTGTGCCTCTAGTAGGCTTAACATTGCAATTAGGAGCAAGTGCTCCTCAGCATGATGGGGTTTTCTGCCCCTTTGTTCAATTTTGTACCTTGGTAAAGTTGGGCTAATAGCTCAAGGATTGTGATTGTGGGGCTCGAAGCCCAGACCTTGTAATAATCCCCTAACACTTGTCATTTCTTTGTATCTGATTTTGGCTTGTTGTTGACTTGTTAAGTTTTCAAATTCTATGTCACCATTGTTAAGTTTTGAAAATATAACCTTTGTTGAAATTTTAATTCATCTTTCAAACTTGTAGTTAGACCCATTCCAGCCCGCACCTTCTTTCACCTCTGCCTTCCATGGGTAACTCCGTAACAATAATAATAATAGTAATAATAATGTTCTGGACCGTCGTCAATATGTGCGGACCGCGCTGGAAACGTATCCTAGCCGGGTAATGACTACTATTGCAGTCCGGCCGCGGGTTCAGTACCGCCAAGGCACCCACGCCGGATCTCCTCAAGGATTTAATCCATATTAAAACACTTATAGGAAAAGTTGGGAAAGATTTAGGGACCCAACTGGCCGGGTGGATTACCGGGACCTAGCTCGGTAAGTACGAAGACGATTGCTGGAAACGAAGATTGAAAAAATGGGAGAAACCTTGCCGTAATCTCTCAGCAAACGAATCAGATCGCGAATTTTCGCGGATTCTCTCAGGAAACTAGTTAGATCGCGAATTTTCCCCGATTATATATAAAAAGTTAAGAATTCAATTATAAATTTCATCATAATACCGTAGCGAAGCACGGGTATCTTGCTAGTGTTAAATACGATTGGTCGACCTTGAGCTAGTATTCGAAGAAATTTGACATCTTGGAATATTTCTTTTCGTTTTTATCGAAAATGTCAATCGAATTTACTTAATTCCTCAAGTTTAAGAAAAGGGAATAGTTAAATGCTCTGTGTCATTGCTCCTTCTGTCAATCATAACGTTCGAATGCTGTTGAGTACGTGCTCCAGTCATGTACTCTAACGAAGACGTTCAAGGCTCCTCACCCTGACTGCTTTCTCCTCACTCTTGATGGTATACGGGTTTTTTTAATTTTCTCATATATAATAATGATTTCCATTCATAAATCTGTGCCTCCGTTTCTTCGAACTTTGGCCAGTGTCTCTGAAATGCTCAAGGACTACCCCTGTATAACTGATGGGTTATTCAATTAATTGATACCGTGGCTCAGCAGCAGCAATGTTACAATGGGCATTGACTTGACATAATGATGTCATGAGATACCAAAATGGAGAAAAAGTAATATTCAGTATATTCGTATCTACTACCATACAGTGCACCATATTCGAGTTCAATAATGGACAATCTGATACATTTAATATAGCTCGTAAATAATGACATAATTAATATTACAACCATTAAAATATTATATATAGTTGTTCGTGTTTCATTCACAACGACCACGCACTATTGGATCAAAAATGTCTGGACACCTTCCTGAAACTGTAAGCGAAGGTCTAATTGTGACTGAGGCAGAGCACGTAATGACATAAAAGGAGGCAAATTCCAGTAGGTTGCTATTTACTGAGCAGTACCAGCAGGATGGGTACGTCATGGGAGATCATTGATATCGAAAGTAACTAGATATAAGCAGTAAGTTAGTCTAGGACTTTCCTAAGTCGACCGATAGTGAAGTGGATATGACGTAGGAATATGAATATTTGCAATGGAACTACGGCCGGGTGAGTATTCTCTTATGACAGACAGGGACAAGGACCACAGAACATAGAAGGTAATGGATTGTGAGAATGGATAAATAACGAGTTTAACAATCACCAGTGAGTTCTACGCAATGCTACTAACTGTGTGAATACCCGTAGATCCAGAGTTAACAGAAACGTGGATCTGTGGTCACCTACCAACCCATAAACCAACTATTACCCTTCTGAACACCAAGCAGTGTAGTGTAAACAGTGACATCGTTGGACATTGGACAGCTAGGATCGTGTGATATGGAGTGTAGTATCAGGACACGTAACGTAGCAGTCCAAAAGAAAGGTTTTGATGTGGCAAATGTCTGGAAAGTGATACCTTCCAACCTGTGTAGTGCAAACAATGAAATTTAGACGAGATGGCATTATGATGTTGAGGTAATATACGTGGAATAGACGTGGGATGGACGTGGTTCTCTCGTACTGCCGAGACAGGATGTGTACTATCTGCGATAAAATACCTGTATGACAATGTGGAAGTCTGTACAGACATGGTTTGTGGACATTAAGTTTTCAGAACTGGACTGTTCATCCCTGAGCCCTCAAGAGAATCTCGAATATCACCTATGCAATTACACCATGACCTTCTCTGTCTATAGTTACTCAAGACTAACAGGTTACCATTCCTCCCGTCATTCAAACACCCGGAGGAAAGTTTCGTCGGCGGAGTTAGAGCAGTCATAAATGCAAAAGGTGAACCTTTTTCATCAACGTTCATCAAGGAAGACCTTGCCCCAGGAGAAATGCAAGTACAGTTTTGAGTAGATACCCGCTCAATTTGACCAAACAGTATATTTGTGTTATACTCTTTGCTCATTGTTAGATTTCCTGAGACCTGAGTACGGTGCGTGTTGGTAGTTTGCTCTGTGTTTCTTTGTATTAATGAAGCGTATCTATAAAATTAATTGGATTGGAATCGTGATTACTTTATAAGCATGTACGGTGCTTCAAAAGCATAAGGATATCATTGAAATTATTACTAGTATTGCTTAGTAGAATGGTATATAGTTAATCGAATGTACACTCACTGCGACGGAAGAACTCTGTAGAAGTGTGAGGGAGGTATTGTAAATCGTGATACGCTGAAAGAAAAGAGAAAGGACACACACATGAGATTTATCGCGTTGCGTCAATGATTTACTAAGTGAAACGCTGCCGTTGAATTGTCTTTCTTCTAGAATTTAACACAAATAATGACACATGGATTTTACTCAATTACTGAGATTTGTTCAAATTATTACTGAAGCAATAGTTCGTCATGACTGCGGAATACTCCCAATCAATGTAATGATAAGACAGAATATATAAGGGAAAATGGAAATTACACCACCGCAGGGAAGTGGGTCACTTGTGGTGACTTTGAAGATACTGAATGATGACATCAAAGAACATACATTATACGTTTTTAGGCCAGTCAGGTTGTTCAATGGCCCTCTCTACCTGTTCGGTCATGGACGAATCCCCTTGGCGCGAAGGGTATGTTGTGGACCGGATATTTATGATGTGCTCAGAATTTTCCGTGCCCGCCTTGCACGTTGTGCAGAGGTGATTAGGTAGATACTGGCCTCTAATGATACCTTCCCGATAGTATTTTGTGGCTACAACTTGACCACAACGCATCCTTTTGTTTCACAGAAAATATTTTCTACTTGCAACTATTTACATGATGCGTCAAAGTCAATGTCTTGCAGGTTCATGGAGGCTGGTTACCTGCTATAGAGCTGTTCACCTTCCCACCTTTGCTGTTTCATAGCCGTTCTTGCAGACTGACGACAACTCTTGGTCTGCTGGTCTGAAGGGTGTGATGAGCATATCGATCTTAGATAGTGCCTCACGCAGCGCATTCTTTCATGAAAATATTTTCTCAGTTCACTGATTTATTTATACTGGAGGCTGCCAATGTCACTCACCCTTCTCCCAACTTTTCTTATTGGCAGGTGAAATCTTTCAACAGATCTCTTTGGATGAATCCGGTGCCATTTGGCTAGAAAGCGAACTTAGCTATTAATTTCGTCAAGTTCGATATCAGTCCACTTCAAGATTACAAAATAGTAGGTGAGCACTGGAATGGCATGGGTGTGTATTGCCTTCACCTTGTTTCTTGCAGACTGTTTTTCGTCACGATATACCTGACGCGACTTTATTATTATTATTATGATTATTATTATTATTATTATTATTATTATTATTATTATTATTATTATTATTATTATTATTATTATTATTATTATTATTATAACAGTATATCTTGTGGCAACTTATAGTTCGAAATATTCTTGCTAGGTAACTGTGTGTGAAGGTCTGATTGCGCGTGCCACTGATATTGTGATATTAATATTCTAGGGAGAATTATGAGGAAGCCAGTCTGTAGAATGGCGGTTTTCCCGGGCCGTCTTACCGAGCGGAACCGCAAGGAAGCGAGCTCTCCTAGGGGCTCAGGAGGACCGCAACTTAATAAAACACATTGGAGTTGTCATGTCAAGCTTATTAAGCCCATTATTCGTCCTCCACTTCATCAAAATGTTTTAAGAAACAACCCGAGCCGCAGCTCGCCGTAACACTGTGGAAAGGTTGCCGCCCACCCTGCTACGCCATTCCATTCAGCAAATTACATTGTCTCTCCACACATTCCTGTAATTATTTCATGATTTATTTATTAATTTATGTCCTAGTTCATATATTTCTCAACACAGGGGATGACAGGAAATATGTACAATTACGGGGAAATTCTCGAAGATGGAGTATTCTTGCACCTAAGACTGTTGCAGTTGTTCATTCATTTTTGAACCGAAAGAGATCGAAGTTGTTAGCATCTTGTTTGTGAAATTTTGTAATAACGTATATTATCGTGATCATTGTTCATATGCGTGAATTAATTCATTAGGCTGAATTTGTGAGAATGTGGCCGAGGGCTATGAAGGAACTAATATCACCACTTCTTTGAAATTAGTATGAAATATTATTGAAAATCAGTTCAAGAATGACCAATAATTTGTTTAGAATATACCTACCTACAATTCTCTGGTTATTCAATATTTTGACGAACCCATTTATTAATTTAGCTTCCATGTCGGTCTCATACACCTTATGTATGCATCCCTTTTGCACCATATTTCGGTAAAACCAACATTTATATATTGAAAACATGGTGAGATTAATCTTTTAAAAAACTTTTCTTTTAACAGTAACTCAAAACCCACAACTACCAAAACTGACTATTTCATTGTGTATTTTCTAATTTACGTTAAATGACTTTGAGCATTGTGTTCCATTTCCTTTGGTACGGCATTTATGACTATAATTGTGTCTGTTAATCCTCATTGCAATGTATAGCCATCGGTCACCGATAGGAAGGATTATTCGTTCGTTAATCAACACGTGATTGAGACAACTCCATCCCTGCAAAGAACTCTACCACGTTCATGTGGAATGGTTCCATTTCAATACAAAATTCCATTTCAGGACAGTCAGAGTATCGGCCAGTAAATTGATATAATTAATATTTAATTAATTATACCGAGCAAGTGGCTTTTCGGTTAGAGTCGTGCAGCTGTGAGTTTAAATTCGGGAGATAGTGGTTACGAACCCCACTGCCGGCAGCCATAAAGATGCTTATCCGTGGTTTCCCATTTTCTCACCAGACAAATGCCGGGGATATACCTTAATTAAGGCCACGGCCGCTTCCTTCCCACTTCTACCTCTTTCCTAACTCATCGTCGGCATGAGACTTATCTGTGTCGGTGCGACGTAAAAAAATTATTTAAAAAATATTTAATTTATGCTTTCAAAATTAACAACGACGATGTGCGGGACATTTCAGTTCAGTTCTTGGTAGAAATTTGCATAAGGATCACTGAAGTGAGATAAAATTGCTGTAATATTGTTAAAAGATGTGTAAAGAGTTTTTGAAGATTGCGTTTTCTTGCTGAATAATTTAGCTAAAAAAAGGATACCAAATGTGTGAATCATAACTTTGTTACACGATATAGCCCATGTTTTGAAACTTTTAAAGACCATGTTTTTAGATTCCTATTAATAATTTGGAAAGCGAAGAATGTGGAATTTTTTGAATGGTGAGAATGAGTCATACTTTCGATCCAAGTTCCGTTTTCTTCTTGCCAGTGATTGTCTACATGAATAGTGTAATTGAGTCTAGAATTCTTTAACGCCGGAAGTTAATCATTACCGTCCCTGAGCGCTGGGGATTGATTAACAGTTGTTTGAATGCGTGTCCCTTATCTTATGAATTCCATATCATCATTATCGTCACTGCTTTTTTTCCGGAGAGTTTCTCAAGTGTATATTTATTGATTGCCCGAGGGCGTGGCAAGTATTTTTTTGAGGACTAGAATAATCCACGCATGAATGACATTACACATAAACAAAATAGCGCATCGTTATAAAACTCGGGATTGGCATCAATTACCTCTAATATCAGTGAATAGGAAAAACAAGTTTTTATTACAAATCGTGGCAGTTAACCTTCGGAACATTAAGATGTCAGGGTCATATGATAAACTTACTTCATGTCAGGCTGACCCCCTTTGTATTAAATATTCGTCTGACCTACAGTTGATATTTCATCGTAATGCCTTAGATATATACTCCAAGTGTTCGATATATTCTACACTGTAAATTCCTTCTACGACATATTTATAATTATAATAATGATAAGATACCTCCTGTAAGTCCCGAAGGCCCCGCGGAATAGGGGAAACGTGTCTGCCCCTTACCTGGAGGCCACGGGTTCGATTCCCAGCCAGGAGCGGCATTTTTACCTGGATTTAGGGCTGGTTCTTGGTGATTTCACTCTACGCGGTTCCAAATATTGAGGAGCTATATGACGGTGAGATAGCGACACCGGCCGAGAGGATTCGTCGACACTTCGTAATCTGCAGGCCTTCGGGCCTAGCAGCGGTTGCTTGATAGGCCATGGCCCTTCCGGGCTTTTGCTCCATGGGAATTGGTTTGGTTCGTGTAAGTCCTTACATCATCATCATCATCATCATCAGATGTCTCAAATGAACAATGAACTCTAAAATATTTGAAATAATTTACCTCTAGACAAATTATTGCACCCAACCGGTGTGCGAGTCAGCGTTTTGGAGAGATATGCAGTCCAGTCGAGGAACCCATTGCCACACTGGCGTGAAGTGCTGGTAATTTCACCATTGCAAAAGCCCAAAAGCTTGAATATTGATACGATATTGTCAATCAGAGAAGTGAAGTTATGGTTCCTCACTAGCACCATCATCTTTTGATAGGAAATCAACGGCTGGCAATTTTCGGAAAAAATTAGTACATATCTCCCCTAGTAGACTGTAAATGTAATATGCGTCAAAGAAGGTTTGTAATAGTTCTACAGTACAAGGGTGTGATAACCACCGCCTTGAAGAGGACAGACATTCCAACTGGTGATCCTGCTGGGAACGCTGGTTACTTTACGTTTGGAAGAGCCTTAAGAGCTTGAATATTGATATAAAATTGTGTGTTGTTCAGATTGTCATGCCATGTAGCTTTGGTGCTGGCTTCCCACCCGGAAGGCTGATGTTCGTATCCCAGCTGATCCTGGGTTGGGATTTGCATACCAAATATCACGTACAGTCAGGAAGGGCATCCTTTCCTTACACCCTCAGCCAAAACCCAACTGAGCCTGGGTGGCTCCAGCAATCCCAGAAATAACTCGGATAGACTGAAGAACGTGCATCCTCTAAACAATATTGTGGAAAATTTCTGGATAACACTTAGCCTAAACTTCGTTTACTTCACACCCTGGCATTTCTGAAACGTTTGCACTGATGAGAGGAAAACCGAAAGGATGTATGTTCAGCCTTCTTACCATAAGATATGTTCAGAAGAAACGATTGCCAGTGTTGCCTGGTTAGAGTTTGGAGCGCTGACTGCAGTTATCGTCAGTGGCAAGAACAAAATCTAGAATTAACGCACAGGTCACAAAGGAGGCGTGAAATGAAAACAATTGCATTTTGAACTGAGGGCATGGCATCCTGCGAAGAGATTACAAGTAGTGCATTAAAGTTTGCAGTTATTATAAGAGTTATTGCGTTCGATAAACATATTTCGACATTAAAAGTATGAATTTATCCAATGGCCAAATTTAAGGGCATTCCACTCTCTTCATGCAGGTCCTCCAGCTATCTGTAGATTTGCGTTTCTACAAAATTAATTCAAACTTTTATTTGAATGAAGTGACTTCTAACATTCCACCCATCGACATACTTTTGATTGTGTACCTAGTTAGTATTTTTCTGGTTGTTCAACGTGTCCTAATGCGAGTCCGATAGAATACGACAACCGATGGTTCGATTAAGGAAGAACTTACCGACATGAACGATTCCTGTAGCCCCTAGCAATACCAAACGACAACCTGTGAATTACAGATCACGCGGATCATTACGATGTTGTGACAGTGAGCACTTCAACGAAAGTCAGGCTTGTTCCACAATAACCAGACCCCACACGCACGACCCATCGTATTATACAGTATCAGCACATTTCCTCAAGACGTCTAATGCATCGGCTATTTTTGACTGCAAATTACACGCGTGTGTGGCTACATTGGTCCGTAGAACATGAAACATAAAGGGACTAACTGCATAGCATCGTCCTTATCGACTCCAATGTCAAAGCAGATGAATGCAAATTAAGCTTCTGATGTCACGGTTTGCAAGTCTCTGTTTGGCTACCACGGATGTGACATTACGTAAATATTCATACTTCTATGTGAATTTGGTAGTGAAATGACAGTTGAGAATTGGACAGTTCCACATTGCCCAGAAGAAGTTACAGTAAACATACTGTCTTAATACATCATAACTGACATATTATTTAATGTAGTCTGATATTTTGCATTGCCTGCATCGCATGGTTCGTACTTCCACACTGAGTCTGTAACGACTTTTCATAGAGGGTCGTCACTTTGGCAAAATTTAACACGTAACATACCCACCTTTCGGCTGTATTTCCATTTTGTCTATCAAGTGAGGATCAAGTTTGCATGGCTGCGTTATGTAAACCTGTCGCAACTTTTTATCCAAGAGCGGGAACATTCAAGAGAAGCGACGGTATGATTTAACTCTCCTTCTGCTCACGTCTGTAACGGTTACATAATCTGCACACCAGGGTCATGGTGACCCTTACATAATTACCATAATTACCATGTATGCGTTACACTATTTTTCCTTTAGCACCCATTCTGTCATACTCTGGGATCAATGTTATATGATCTGCTACAACAAATATACGTTTAAAAAAGTACAAATGCGTTATAGTCACTGTTTTTATTGCACAGAACGTCCCTGCAAGTAATTTTTTAACAACTCGCATCATAAAGTTAAAATATATTCTACAACACTAATAACAGCCAACATGCAATGTCAAAATATAAACTAAAGTACCTTGAATCCAACAATCCATATTCTCATCAACACTGAACAACAATGAAAACAAACCAAGTCTGCGTTGACTGCTTATGTTGCACAGTTTTCACAACGTTTTCCTGCATGATTGGGGCAATGAAATTTACTGCAACGATTGCACACTAAGCCCGTCTTCCGGTCCTCTGAGTAGGGACAAATAGCACACCTTTTCCTCTTTGAAACGACAGGGTGTGTTATTGCTCCCAATGGTAGGGGTGTCAAATCAGTTCCAATTACGTCAGCAATGAGACACATCAAATCTCGCTGGATGTTTGGAATGCTCAGTCGTCTTTCCATAAATGGTTTGCATAGCCATCTGGACAAATCTTCCAGTAATTGCCTTCGGGGACACTTCTCTCTCGGATTTACAAAAAGGAATAGCACCATGACATTTATTCCTGCTTGGTCCATGATTGCAAACCAGAAACCTAAGGGCCATCGCACTGTCGCTCTTGCAACTGAGTATGTGAGACATAGTCGCTCAAAAGTATCTGTTCCACCCTTCGTCATTTTGTACGTGAGAATCATCTGTGGCTTTTCCGTTTCTGGGTCTATGGAAATGTCTCTATGCATGGTGGAGAGTACGAGTACATTTTTGTTCTTCTTAGGCGCAAATAACAACAATGTCGTTGATCTTGAGAATGTAAACTGCGCCGTTCCTACTGGAATTTTTCCAATAAATCTAGGCGGTATCTCTGCCTTGTTTTTCCTAACAGTTCCTAAAACAGTTATCTTGCATGAGGTCAACATCCGTTCTGCAACAGGTATTGTCCATGGTCAAATTCCTGTTCGTACCATGCACAGGTTCTGATAGCTTCCTCACACAATACTCTGGTACTGATTCATGTCGTTCTCTAGGAACAATTCCAACGTATGGTAGGGCATTCAGCATGTAGAACGTCTTGGCATCATTCAGCATAACGATCTTCCTTCATGCCATATTTATCTGGTTTCTGAGGAAAATTTAACTTGAAAGGACATCTTCCTCTAAACCCAACCAACTGCTCATCAACTGTCATATATACATGAGGTGTATAATACGATATGCACTTTTTAATGAATATATCCCATACTTCTCTTATAGCGGACAACTTGTCAAATTCCTTTCTAAGTGGCCTTGTTGTTTTGTCGTCAGATCGTAGGCATGAAGATAGAAACTGAAATCGTCTTAGACTCATAGTTGCTCTGAAAATATTAACCCCGTAGTCGGTGGACCAGAGGTAAGAAAGATTGACATGATTGTTTTAAGGACACCTGCTGCAAAATACAATCCTAACAGTGCACGCAATTCAGAGTCATCAATCAAACCAGTGTAGCTATAACCAGATTCAATGACAGCCCTTCGGTTAATTTCTTCGTTTGTGTATTGCGCTATAATGTTTCTTATGCCAGCAGAGATAAGTAGGTCCTACGCTTCTAGGAGTGTTTTGACGCTTTTTGCCTCACACTTAACTCCTGGTAAATGAGTAACGATATTATCAAGCACTGGTCGTCCCTGTCGGCTTAGTGGTATTGAGCTCCAACGATACCCATTCTTCCCTCTTAGTGTGACGGATTGAAGATCATTGTCGTCTTCTATATTGCTCTCAGCACTTCCTTCAGAATCCGTATCGTATACTTTGTAACTGCTCGCTCTCCTAATCTTCACACTTGAGGAGACGAAAGTTAATAGCTGGGGCACATGAACATAAATATAAACTATATGTGGCTTGCCCGCAATTTGCCACGCAAATAGAATCAATTATCACTCCATGGTTTCCCATTTCTCTATGTATTGTTTGGGCGCCAGCTTTACAGTTTTAAACAAAACTGTACAGCAAGATTTATATTTAATAGCATAGAGACTTATACTTAAATCACAGGGGTAGGATTTTAAATAGTCAACCATTATGTAATGCTTTGAGGAAGAAAATTAACGCAATATCTGGTCAAATGAATTTATTAAACAAAACAAAAATGAGATGAGCCGGAAAAGTACCTCTTAGCTTGGAGGGAATTAAGAATTTAACGTTACTGTAATTTACTGTTGCTTGCATTGTCTAATTGTGGCTCACCAATTGTAGCTTCCGTTGAAGTCATCTGTATTTCGTGGTTACTCGTTTCCCTTTTCTCGTTGCAGACTGGCTCAATGGACATCCTTCCTTCCTTCTGCGATATGGTTTGGGCTATCTAGATTAGCACTCCTTAATTGCCTAGTCTTTAAATTAGACATTGGCCCTATGCTTGTGAAAATTGATCACCGTTGATCGTAGGAGGAGAATATTCATTGTTGTGAATTTTTCCATGTTATCAGGAATCTTAATCCAACTTAGCTATTCTACTGATACAATACAGACCTGTACCAAGTTCCGTGGACTTGAACTAACGTAGTTCTTCGTCCAGAATCATTATAGAATATATCACAAGCCGTATGCTTGCTTCGTCTCACCCTGATCCGAAAACATTACAGCAGCTACGTACTGTATCTCGAAGCGACAACTCACTGTAGGAAAAATATAATAATTGTGTGTCTTGAAGCGACCACTCACTGTCTCAAAAATAAATTGTAGTTGTGTCTTAAGGATTGCTCCGCGGAAGATAATATACAGGAGCTCTCCCCACTCTTGGTAACTGCTCCATACCAAATCTCTTTACAACGAAACATCTGATACGTAGATCTCATATCATATCTTCCCTCTCTTCATTCTTCACCCGCAACCAGTAGGCGTGTCGATGATGTAGTCTCGTAGCTTGTGCTAGCCTTGCGCTCGGGTCGCTGTATAATACTTTGCTCATGAGTTAAACCCAGTGAGTGATCCTAAATTTCCAGCCTCAAGAATAACTTTTCCGTGTACACAACTATGAGACGAAATGATACAAATTCTGTCTCAACATATTGGCCATATTTACAATACATAATGAATTCCTATCGTATAATATAATAATAAATGATGTTTTAATATATGCAATATGATTCCAAAAGCCTTCATCTTCACAATTGATTGAAGTTAAATTAACAGGTCTTAATGAATAATTGCCGATGACGGATAATTTTGGTACCAAGTGATATCACGGAATAGGACTGTAGAATAACAATTAATATGGCTGGAGAAGCCTGGACGATTACAACTTGTTCTTCGCTAGAATCATCAGTGTCCGTCAGCTCTTCCTCTTGAAAGCCTTATCTGATATATACTGTTGTTGTAGTATAGCAGCCACATCATTCGCAATATTTCAATTGTGTGCCATTTGTTAATTGAAACTGAAAACATATACCAATGAAAACATACTATTAGATTACGAAGTATAAAATATAATCTTCTCGGATGTATATTTCTTGACTGCAAAGTGGACAATTCAAACAACCTGGTGGAAATGAAAATCGAGAACAGTAAGAAAAAAATACTTACTTTGCACTCCAGGGTCAGTGTGACCCTTCCAGGAATTAAATACTGTTTTATAGGGTTGTTATGCGCAGCACGTCACTGTACGTGAGCCTACTATCTCTTGTAACTCTACACTGAAATTATATCAAGACCACAAAGATCCTTATGTTCCACTGCGCATGCGCGGGAACTTAAAGTACCTTGCATGGTCACCCTGATCCTCGTGTTCAGAGCGAGGGTTAATACTGAAGCCAACAAAGCCTTTCTGAAACAGTCAGATGACAGCTCTATTTACGCCTCACGGTAAATCAAAATCACAACAAGATAGTTTCAGAATTTCAATTTCGTCTTCCATAAATGTTTCCTGCAACAAATGTAGCAATGGCGATTTAATTTATTTTTCCATGGTAAGTCCTTACATATTGTGTGAAGGATATAGTCCGCCTCTGTGGTGTAGTGGTTAGTGTGATTAGCTGCCACACCCAGAGGCCCGCATTCGATTCCCGGCTCTGCCACAAAATTTGAAAAGTGCTACGAGGGCTGGAACGGGGTCCACTCAGCCTCGGGAGGTCAACTGAGTAGAGGGGTGTTCGAATCCCTCCTTGGTCATCCTGGAAGTGGTTTCCCACTTCTACTCCAGGCAAATGCCGGGATGGTACCTAACTTAAGGCCACGGCCGCTTCCTTCCGTCTTCCTTGTCTATCCCTTCCAAACTTCCCATCCCCCGGCAAGGCCCCTGTTCAGCTTAGCAGGTGAGGCCGCCTGGGTGAGGTACTGGACATCCTCCCCAGTTGTATCCCCGACCCAGAGTCTGAAGCTCCAGAACACTACCCTTGAGACAATAGAGATTGGATCCCTCGCTGAGATTGAGGGAAAAACCGACCCTGAGGGTAAACATATGAAGAAGAAGAAGAAGTGAATGATATAATATTTTTGTACGCATAAACAATTTTAACTTTAATTAGTAACGTCCATTTCTTTTCATTTTCAAGGCATGAGGGCGACAGGAAATTAGCTGAAACAATACTTTGTGTAAAATACTCCGCAGCCCGCCTGGTAGCCATGATAGTTAAAGCGTCAAGTCCATTTTGTCTGACACTGTGGATAGCCGGTTCGAATCGCGCTGGTCGAAAAATATTTTACCATCAGAATGTTGGTTGTCAGGAGAGGAGGTGGTGTACAATTTGTAATCACTAGATTGCGTGCTAAGAGCCTGGATTTAATTTCGAACTCTCCAGAGTATTTATATGGAGTTAGGGCTTACGACGATGTTGATGGTAATTCGTCCGACGGATGGTGACGTTAAGCCTGGTACAGATCCCTTTGTGCTCTTCGCCAGGAGTAGGCTATATGCAAGCACTGGGATTCATCCTTCCCTTTCTACTGTCATGCATCATGTCGTTCATTCCATCTCATTAACTAATCTGTTTGGATTGACGTCAGGAAGGGCATCCAGTTGTAAAAACTCGTTACGAAGATTCATTTCACTTCACACCCGATCCCGTGGAGAATGGTGCAAGGTTTCGACATACACTCCGGGATGTACGGTGCATAACATTCCTTTTATATGTCTGTACTATTCTGATTATGACCGCGCGAGTTGGCCGTGCGCGTAGAGGCGCGCGGCTGTGAGCTTGCATCCGGGAGATAGTAGGTTCGAATCCCACTATCGGCAGCCCTGAAGATGGTTTTCCGTAATTTCCCATTTTCACACCAGGCAAATGCTGGGGCTGTACCTTAATTAAGGCCACGGCCGCTTCCTTCCAACTCCTAGGCCTTTCCCATCCCATCGTCGCCATAAGACCTATCTGTGTCGGTGCGACGTAAAGCCCCTAGCAAGAAAAATATTCTGATTATGCCCTTCATTTGATTATTTAGTAACTACATTTGCACTAAAAATTGTAAAAATGAAGGCTATGCAAATTACCTAAAGCAACAACGATAACTTTGTTGTAAAATATGGAGGTACTTGAAACAATTGGATTGTCTCATATCTTAACCGCACCGGGCGAGTTGGCCGTGCGCGTAGAGGCGCGCGGCTGTGAGCTTGCATCCGGGAGATAGTAGGTTCGAATCCCACTGTCGGCAGCCCTGAAGATGGTTTTCCGTGGTTTCCCATTTTCACACCAGGCAAATGCTAGGGCTGTACCTGAATTAAGGCCACGGCCGCTTCCTTCCAACTCCTAGGCCTTTCCCATCCCATCGTCGCCATAAGACCTATCTGTGTCGGTGCGACGTAAAGCCCCTAGCACAAAAAAAAAAATATCTTAACCGTAGTTCATAATAGAAGGTCGAACCCGTCCTGGGATATCCCGGCACTAAAAGCCATACGCCATTTCATTTCATAATAGAAGGAATACAGAAATTCGCTGGTAAATGTAAAGCGTTAATACTACCGCATACTTCATGAATATTACATATTTAGATATTTCACTTGTATTGATTACACTTTAGGTACATATATTGCACCTCGATATGACATAAAAGTCCGGGACATAGTCATAACCAATATAGGATAAGGTTTTCATACAAGTATAGAACACAGACCACAGGGCAAGTCCTAGGGCACATATCTGAGTAGATACATGTCACTAGTCTCATAACAACTACATGGCACTGTTCTCATTAGAAGTGATAAGGACCCATCTCTGAGTAGATGCAGATCGCTACTCCCATAACAAATACATGGCACTGTTCTCATAACAAGTGAAAAGGACACGTATCTGAGTAGATACTGGTCACAACTCCCATAAGAACTACATCGCACTGTTTTCAAAACAAGTGAAAAGGACACATCTCTGAGTAGATACAGGTCACTACTCTCATAACAACTACATGGCACTCTTCTCATAATACGTGATTAGGGTACATCTCTGAGTAGATACAGGTCACTACTCCCATAACAACTACATGGCACTGTTCTCACAACAAGTGATAAGGATACGTCTCTGAGTATACACGAGCCACTACTCCCATAACGACTACAGGACACTGTTCTCATAACAAGTGATAAGGACATATCTCTGAGTAGATACAGGTCACTACTCACATAACAACTACATCACACTATCCTCATAACAAGTGAAAAGAACACATCTCTGTGCAGATAGAGGCCACAACTCCCATAGCAACTACATGGAAATGTTCTCATAACAAGTGAAAAGTACACATCTCTGTGTAGATAGAGGTCACAACTCCCATAACAACTACATGGCACTGTTCTCATAACAAGTGAAAAGGACACATCACTGTGTAGATACAGGTCACTACTCCCATAACAAGTACATCGCACTGTTCTCATAACAAGTGAAAAGGACACATCTCTGTGTAAATACAGGTCACAACTCCCATAACAACTACATGGCCCTGTTCTTATAACAAGTGAACAGGACACATCTCTGATAACTACAAGTCACTACTCCCATAACAACTATATGGCACTGTTCCCTTAACATGTGATAAGGACACACCTCTGAGTAAATACAGGTCACTAGACTCATGACAACTAGTTGTCACTGTTCTCATAACAAGTGAAAAGGACACATATATGTGTAGATACAGGTCACTACTCTCATAACAACTACATGGCACTCTTCTCATAACACGTGATTAGGGTACATCTCCGAGAAGATACAGGTCACTAGTCTCTCATAGCAACTACATGGCACTTTTCTCAGTACAAAAGATAAGGACGCCTCTCTGAGTTGATACAGGTCACTAGTTTCATAACAACTGCAGGATACTGTTCTCAGGATAAGTGCTAGGGATTTATATGTAAGTACAGGACACTGAGTATAGAATAACTATAGTAGATTGTTTTCAGGACAAATATTCAAGCCATTACTTTCATACCAATTACGCGACACTGTTCTCAGAACTAGTACTCAGACCATTAACCTTTATTAGAAGTATGGTTCTTATTACAAGTGTATAGCACTGTTCTTAGGACCAGTACTCAGGCCATAATTGTGGTACATGCATGGGATATTTCTCTCAGGGCCAGCACTCCGGCCACTGCTACCGTGTAGGTATTGGACACTGTTACTAGATAATGTACTCAGGCCACTATTCTCATAATAAGCACAGGATATTGTTCTAAGAACAAGAGGCTTTGTTCTTGTTTATGAAACGCACTGGTCCTCTAATCTTGAAAATATTCCCAAAACCATTACTCGTTTATCTGTAATTCGTCTTCGTGACTGCAAGAACCGCTATGTGAAATATTGACCCGCAGCGCACATATCATGAAGAGCGAGAATTCTTTGAAATTACCGGCACAATATTGAATATTAAATGACAGAAGTATACCGTCACCTTCAAATACGTCAGCCTCTGTCGGTAGATTTACTGGCACTTTAAAGAACCCCTGAGGGGAAATATTCCTGCACCTCGGCGACTCCAAAATCCTTAAAAGTAGTTAGTGGGTTGTAAAAACTATTATTAAAAAGCTCTAAGCTGAAATATTTCATATAGCGTTATTTGCAGATTTTCACTTGAAGTAGAAGAAATTAAAACCTGAACACAAGGTGCCACAAAATAAAAACAGAAGATAAAATTTGTTTTAGAATTCGTCTCATGAAGCTTGTAGGAACAGGCAATATAGATGAGAATTTTAGTTTTTATACTTTGCAGATCATATGTAATTATTATGCTTATTTAGCACTTACCACCTATTATACTTGTTGAAGAATATCGTTGACCTACATCCTTTATTTATAACAATCCTCGTAATATCCAAAAGTTCGTCGACATTGTGTGTTATTCCGTATCCTCGATGTTTTAGAACATCGATTTACAACTATGTTCAAAGAAAGAACTATTGGAAGAACCGCTGGAAGCCAACGTTTATAACATCCCACAACATCCTGCATCTGTGCTGGCTATCCGCGCACGTGTGGGATGATACTGAGTAGATGTAGAGGTAGTTAATTAGTTAAATAGTTTAGGAGAGATGTAGTGGCTATTTTCTTTCTGTCTTTATGACCTGTAAGCCGATGGCGTATACTATGATGGGGAATAAACATATGTATGTAGGCCTATGTATGCATGTATAACATCCCACAACAACTTCTTATATGCTTCCTTTATCATAACCTATCATGTGCAATGACATGCCTTCAGATGTTTTTTCATCCTTGAAGACAGGTAGATACCACAGAGATCAAGGTCAGGTGAATAGGCGGGATGTAGCAGAACAGAAGTTCCATATTTTAGAGGGAACTCTGAGACCACCTGGGCCCTATACAATGATACGTTGTCATGGGTAAGTTACCATTGTTTATTTCACAACATTTCAGGCCACTTACGACCGATGGACTCCCAAAAATAACTTAACACATTTTTATACATTCAACTAATAGTGGCGGTCGACCGGAGATGGTAAAGACGTGCTCGGTTCACGCAGAAAGCGTGGGCTCGATTTCCCATCACTAGTGTATTACCGGTACAGGACATTGCTCTCAAGACAAGCAATTCGACCACCACCGTCATTCAGGAACAGAACACTGTTCTCGTTTCTGAATTTTCGACGATATTTCCGCTTCTGAATAGGTACATGGCCCTGAAGTTCACTCAGCCTAGCCCGGAAACGAGCGGGCGGTCGCGCACAGATTTTAGCGCTCCGTTCCAAATAATGACAAGGTTACGGATAATGGAAGCCTTCACCTTCCACTCCTCCAAGGAACCTGAATGGAGATAGCTTTACCTTTTTACACACAATTCATGATTCCGTACGTCTTTGCAGTCGCTTGTCGTTCAGACAGCCAATTACTCTGCACCTAATGTGTATTCTCCGACGAATTATAGCACGGATCCTTCTAGCCCGTCTATATAGATTTCTCGTAGCTTTGACTGCAGGAGTGAAATCTAGTAGAGAGAACTGAATGATAAAATTGACACACAGATTACTCACGAGTCATAAATAAAAACACAATGTTAATTAATGAAATGTCTACCAAGTTTCATAGATGTAGAGTATGCCAATGTCAACACGTCGACTGTACGAATGTTTGAATTGAATTTAGGGGAAAACTTTCAGAAAAGAGCTGTTTGGTAACAAGCATTAATTGAACAGAGGACTCAGAAATATCCATCCATACATGTTCCTCCACGTTTGCGATATCATTATCTAAATTCGGTGACGGTTCTATAGCCTTACGATAGCAGCCCCCAAAATCTGACATGATTATACTTGGAAAGTAAATGCCTATCTCCTCTACCATCAGAGGAAATACCTCCAAAGACTGTGTTAGCTCCACCACACGATCTCCCTTGTTACAGTGTTTATTCCGCATCTGGGCCTGACTTCTCTTAACATCCTTCGTCGACTGCAGTGACAGTTTGTACCACTGCTTAAGTCTTCACGTCCGTCGACATCCGCACATCAAACTCTAACACGGAAATTTATAGTCGTTTAAAAAGTGTATAGACAGGTGGACTGAGTGGTGCTCGATTTGAGGTTTCACCTCAAGACTGGTATTCTTCCTTCATGAAGACTTATTTCCTGCTCCCCACTCACCAAGAGGACAGTCTACGTTTCTGCCTTCCCCACCGAATATTGCAGAGCAGCAAACTGGATCGCCCCATGTATCGTTACACCATCACCACCACCAGCGAGACCTGTACCACCAATATATCAACAACTTCTGATGTGTCAGCCGCCCATGACTCCGTCACCGTAGTTACCATGCTGGCATCATGTCCACCTTCACTTTCCAAATACCAGGCGATATTTCTACCACAAGTTCAATCTCCTACATGGGACACCAACAGCCCTCAGTATAAAAGGTCCGCCCCAACCACCCCTCCAGAAGATGCACAACCAACCAGACGCTTGGCGGTCGATATGTCAGATACCCGTCAGGACAATCTAGATCAATCTCCAAGTATTCCTACGGAGACTGTGCATCTAAACCTCCTCTTCCTACCACCAGCGACTCCCTTCCATTCTCAGGAGCCCGCCGTCCTCTCAACAATTCACGCTCTCTTCAGACTCCACCTACTGGTACCCACGTCTATCTCCTTGAAAATCCAACTCAGCAATTCCGATCCCCACGCAACATCCTTTTTACCCTCCTAAACGTTAATATGCGCCGCGAAGGGATTGAAGATATACGGCCAACCACCAATGGCGTTATCATCAAATTGAATGGGACCTCACCGCCCAAAAACTCACTCTGTCTATTGGAGCAGGTCAAGTTGGTTCCACCGCTCCCTTCAAGCTTTTGTCACAACCAGCGCTCAAGTCATCACCTGCGCCTCCCAGACATAGCCTTTTCAGCTGTGTGGTTCGTGGTATAGATCCAACTATGACCGAGGAGGAAATCGTCACTGAATTGAACTTCGAAGGTATTCCAGCTCGTAAAGCCTACCGAATCCGGAATGCAACAGGCCCAACGTACATGGTGAGAATTCTACTGCCAACCACCGCAGATCTCGACAGGATGCTGGCTGCGGGTGAGTCCATCTCCCGAAGCCACTACAAGGTTGAATCTTCACCTACACCGCCACAGCAATCTACTCGCTGCGAAAGATGTCTGATATACAACTCACACACGACCAACAAGTGTCGAGCTCTGAAACTTAAGTGCGGGCATTGTTCACAAGCACATCCAACGTACAAGTGCCCTAACACTGCGCAACCTCCTGTCTGCATATCCTGTGGAGAAGCACATCCGACCTACGGCCGCAGATGTAAAGCTCGTCCCGCCCCTCCTCCTGATAACCCCGAACTCGTCGCCCCTATCCGCACAGTAGATCCATCTACCAGTCCCAGCCGCTATCTTTACCCATCTCCTACCGTCGAGGATTTAATTCGATTCGTCACCATAGCCCTCTACAATATTCATCGGTACCACCGTTCTCTCGTCCTGACACACCTACAAGCTGCGGCAAACCAAACCCTCAATGTCCATTTTCAAACTTCATGTTCCGACCTAAATACTCATTTCCATTTCACCGCATCGGAAACACTTGTCTAAACCCTGTCCCACATTCCGCCCCACCTCTAACTCTTCTCTTCAGTGCACACTGCAGCATCCAGTCAGCAAATAGAACAATGATGGGGGAAGAAAGCTCCAGCACCACATCAGCGACAAACTCCCATCGCTCTTCCAGTTCCAGACGGATCATCGGTCGATTTTTTCCTACTTTGTATTATTTAATTGTTTTATCCATTCATGTAACTCTATATTTTTACATTTTTTCCAGAACAGAATATATTTTCCTGTAACAACGCTCATTCTCCAGAGCAAAAGAAAAAGGAAAAAGCATGCACCTAAAAACTCTTGTAAATAAAGTTAGTCGTTAGCGAAGAGACAAAACCCCCTCCTATCTCCTTCCTCTTCACATCCTTTGCCCACCTCCTTCCTCCATCACACCTCCCCAACCCGCCCGCATCTCTTGGCCAGAGAGAGGGCGTTACCCTCTATGTGGCCCGCCCCACCCTTTCACGGTGGAGAATGAAAGCATCTGATGATGATTATGATGATGATGATGATGATGATGATGATGATGATGATGATGATGATGATGATGATGATGAGTTCTCACGTCGGTAGATGCAGAGTAAGTCTCCGCCCATAATTGGCCACGGTTGGTCCGTGGTCCAACAGCTTTGCATTCTAACCAGCCAACCGTGCAGAGGAGGGGTAGCCATGGTTCTACCCTCACTCTACGCCCCTGCATTTGTGGCTGGACCTCACGGCTGGCACCAACCGTAGGCTGTCCTGTGAGTGGTTTTCCGTGGTTTTCCAATATCCTGCACTAAGGCGAATGCCGGAACTGTTCCTAGTATAGGCCACGGCCGCAAACCCCCTCACTTTCTCCGAGCTTCTCCTTCACCGTAACAAATTGTTCCAGCTGAGCTGAGTTCTAGAAGATTCCTCTAGTGCTGATATTTAAGTGTTTCACCTGGTCTTCTGTGAGGTGCAGTCTTCCAATTGGAGGAAAGCTTAGAGCTTGCACAGGGCATGTGATTGTGATGAGTGTTTTAAAATCTTTACTTGTCTTGAATTTCATGCTTGCTTCATATATATACACTTTGTTATTTATTTATTTATTTATTTATTTATTTATTTATTTATTTATTTATTTATTTATTTATTTATTTATTTATTGTCTTTACTTTGATTTTGACAGATGATGGTCTCTGGTAAAACGGAAACTAGTTTCAAGGAATGTATGTAACTTGTTTCAGGTTACAACAAACAGTATAGGATAAGGGGAAACCTTTAGCTTTTGTTTTACACTGCAATCCATAGTTAAGATGAGACTTTCGAGTGTTATGAAATACTCAGTCGAAATGATGAATAGTTGTTGGCTGTGGACGGATACAATATTTACTTAAAGTACTAAACAAAACGAGGACGTGCCGGCAACAACGTACACTGACTGACAGAGTAAATGCAACACCAAGAAGGAGTGGTTCGAAAGGGATGAAAGTTGGGGAACAAACAGAGACGGCACGGACGAATAATTGATGTTTATTTCAAACCGATATGCAGGTTAAACAATGCGCACGGCATCGACTCAGTAGGATGTAGGACCACCGCGAGCGGCGATGCACGCAGAAACACGTCGAGGTACAGAGTCAATAAGAGTGCGGATGGTGTCCTGAGGGATGGTTCTCCATTCTCTGTGAACCATTTGCCACAGTTGGTCGTCCGTACGAGGCTGGGGCAGAGTTTGCAAACGGCGTCCAATGAGATCCCACACGTGTTCGATTGGTGAGAGATCCGGAGAGTACGCTGGCCACGGAAGCATCTGTACACCTCGTAGAGCCTGTTGGGAGATGCGAGCAGTGTGTGGGCGGGCATTATCCTGCTGAAACAGAGCATTGGGCAGCCCCTGAAGGTACGGGAGTGCCACCGGCCGCAGCACATGCTGCACGTAGCGGTGGGCATTTAACGTGCCTTGAATACGCACTAGAGGTGACGTGGAATCATACGCAATAGCGCCCCAAACCATGATGCCGCGTTGTCTAGCGGTAGGGCGCTCCACAGTTACTGCCGGATTTGACCTTTCTCCACGCCGAAGCCACACTCGTCTGCGGTGACTATCACTGACAGAACAGAAGCGTGACTCATCGGAGAACACGACGTTCCGCCATTCCCTCATCCAAGTCGCTCTAGACCGGCACCATGCCAGTCGTGCACGTCTATGCTGTGGAGTCAATGGTAGTCTTCTGAGCGGACGCCGGGAGTGCAGGCCTCCTTCAACCAATCGACGGGAAATTGTTCTGGTCGATATTGGAACAGCCAGGGTGTCTTGCACATGCTGAAGAATGGCGGTTGACGTGGCGTGCGGGGCTGCCACCGCTTGGCGGCGGATGCGCCGATCCTCGCGTGCTGACGTCACTCGGGCTGCGCCTGGACCCCTCGCACGTGCCACATGTCCCTGCGCCAACCATCTTCGCCACAGGCGCTGCACCGTGGACACATCCCTATGGGTATCGGCTGCGATTTGACGAAGCGACCAACCTGCCCTTCTCAGCCCGATCACCATACCCCTCGTAAAGTCGTCTGTCTGCTGGAAATGCCTCCGTTGACGGCGGCCTGGCATTCTTAGCTATACACGTGTCCTGTGGCACACGACAACACGTTCTACAATGACTGTCGGCTGAGAAATCACGGTACGAAGTGGGCCATTCGCCAACGCCGTGTCCCATTTATCGTTCGCTACGTGCGCAGCACAGCGGCGCATTTCACATCATGAGCATACCTCAGTGACGTCAGTCTACCCTGCAATTGGCATAAAGTTCTGACCACTCCTTCTTGGTGTTGCATTTGCTCTGTCAGTCAGTGTATTATAATTTTAATATAAGGAATTGGAAAATTAAATTTCATAGTCCGTCCTACGCCTGCAAAGTAAGGTAAATCATGGTAATTTGTGTGTGTGTGTGTGTGTGTGTGTGTGTGTGTGTGTGTGTGTGTGTGTGTGTGTGTGTGTGTGTGTGTGTGTGTGTGTGTGTGGTGGAGCTAACACAATCAGAAGGGAGATCCTGCTACGTAGTTAACGCTATCCCTTGGGGAGAGGGGGGTGCAGTAAGGTGACGGCGTACCTTATACGTCAGTAGGGTAACAGTGGTGAATTTCGTATACGGCTGCTTGGACCACTTTCTAAACCTTTACTAAATACTCTTATTTCATTGGACAGGTATGCTTAGCTGATCTATTGTTCAGTACGCGAATCCTGATGCCATAATTTTTAGAATGTTATAAAAAAACCTTTGGGTGATACTTTCTCCTGAAGTATGAATTTCGATTGATGACGCCCTCATGTTTCAAACGTAGAACGTGCTTATAATCACGTCATCTACATCAAGGTTTAAGAACATGAAGCTTACAAGTGGAAACTATTCCAGAGAAATCTAATTTAACACATGAAATTCCGATCTTGTGTCGAAAGGTCATCAAACTTTACTACTCATTCTGAAACGAAAAAGAAAAAAAAAATCGGATGTTACCTTACCACAAAGCTGCACTATCGGATGTGATGGGACACCATGCTGAGTAGTTGAGAATTTCAGCTAAAAGTGCGTTGAATTGCTTGGTTTTTGCATACAAACTCTAATTGGCTGCAATTCACATGACCCTTATCGTTTTTGGAGAAGGCGTCAAATGCTGATCTCAAGATAAGTGACCATAAGCGTGCCTGTAATTTCTAACACCAATTGAGCTGATGACTACAGCAGTTACTGTTGCTAAACGGCCGGCAAAGGAGAATCAATTTAATATCGGCACTCTTATAAAAGAAAAGAAAAACTCGTGTACATTAGCCAATAAATATGAAAGAAGGCAAATTTACAAAGCCGTGTTTTCTTAATATCCCGTCCGCTAGTTACACGGGTGCTTCTAATGTTAAATTATGTGTAGATATAAGATACAAAATTAAGGTACGGCGGAAACATACTTAACTGCATTTAATTTAAAAATACATAATAATGGTAATTATGTGACGCAATAACTTACGTAATTCTGGTTACGATAAGCTAGTTCAGTCCAGCTTGCTGCTGAGAGGCGTTGCTACACACAGCCGGCACCATAATCATTGTATATTTTAAAATCATTAGCCGGAGACACCTGGCTTTTCATCATTTTATTCTGCTAAGGAACGGAAACTATTATATTTTCCTCATTTAAAGGATATTACCCATTCGTTTTGGCAAGAGCCTGGTTTAGAGCGCTCCTGAAGAGCACCGTGGAACTTCGTCGGCATTAAGGTAAAATTAACCTTCGACCATGTTGAATTCAGAGGAAACCATAACATTTCAAGTATGAATAACTTTGCACAAAAAGCAGTTTGTTTTTAAAAGGAATTCTACTTCCTTTCGTGAATTTAATGAAAGTCAACTTTTGTTCTAGGCTTATTGTTCATTTAACAATTGTTAATAATTGGTTTTACGTCACGTCAACACAGTTAAGCCTTATGGCGACGATGGGGTAGCAAAGGCCTAGTAGTAGCAAGGAAGTGGTTGTGGCCGTAATTAAGGTACAGCCCTAGCATTTGTCTGGTGTGAAAATGGGAAACCACGGAAAGCCATCTTCGGGGCTGCCGACTGTGGGGTTCGAGCCCACTATCTCCCGAATGCAAGCTCACAGCTCCGCGCACCTCTCCGCACGGCCAACTCGCTCGGTTTTCTTCATTTAAAACGATGACTTGAATACTTTATATCCGACACTAAGGTATGCTTTTGGGAAAATTATCAAATACGCCACTGAAATCCTCTACGTCATCACTAGGTACATCATCCGGTTCTATGCCTGAGTGGTCCGCGTCTTGTATTTGGTCCTCGGGGCCCCGGGATCGATTCCCGGCCTGGTCGAGGGATTGTAATCTTAAACCGTTAATTCCCATGGCTCGCGGGCGGGGTATTTGTGCAGTCTTCGACATTTCTACAGCTCACATATCACACATAACACTTTATTCCACTAAATGAATACGAAGTTTCGTAGGGCATATAGGCCTACACGGCAGAGGCTTTCACCCTGCTGAGGGATCTGCATCACATGGGCTGCACTAGGCTGGGAATAGCCACACACATAACTTATTATTATTATTATTAGTATTATTTGAAAGAAAGTTCCTTCGCAAAATAATGGGTCCAAAGATTGTGGGCAGACAGTATAGATTGCGAGGAACGGAAGAAATTTACCGTGACAATGAAAGACTAACTGAGTCCATGAGAAAACGGAGACTTATATTCTATGGGCATCTATTTAGAATGGATGAGAAGAGACTAACGAAAAGGATTTTCACATTACTAGACAGCAGACCTAAAGTGTCGGACAAGTGGTTCAGGGAGGTGAGAAAGGATCTCAAACAGGTGGGACTAAATTCAAAAGACATCTCAAACCGAACAAAGTTTAGGTCAGTGATCGACAAATTCCAGGGATTCCATGACGTACCAACACTTAACCGTGGGTGGACGGAAGAAAGAAGACAAACTGCCAGAGAAAAGATGAAGTTTGGGGCTGTGATGAAGGCTTCTAGAAACATGTAACTGTTACCTAACGTGGTCTCAAACGGCAGTAAACGAATATATATACCTAGGTATATTATTATTATTATTATTATTATTATTATTATTATTATTATTATTATTATTATTATTATTATTATGTCCGACTCGTTGGCTGAACGGTCAGCGTACTGGCCTTCGGTTCAGAGGGTCCCGAGCTCGATTCCCGGCCGGGTCAGGGATAACCTTAATTGGTTAATTCCAATGGCACGGGGGCTCTGTTGTCTTCATCATCATTTCATCCTCATCACGACACGCAGGTCGCCTAGAGAAGTCAAATAGAAAGACCTGCACCTGGCGAGCCGAACCCATCCTGGGATATCCCGGCAGTAAAAGCCATACGACATTTCATTAATAATATGATTACATCCATCTCATAATTTAGAATGGAGTGCAAATGAGAAGTTTTTGTTTTATCTGTTGCGTATAAAGCTTGATGCAGATGTTCTGTTTTATGATATTGAGATCTCTTGGTCAAGACCTCCACTGACTTCTTTGCAATTACAATTGTTGCTATGTTTTGTGTGTGTATGTGTGTGCGTAGGTAAATGAGATTGCGATTGGAAGGATTGGTCATTGCTTGTATATTTGGGATTATGCCGCTAAATCGGCGTCTCAATCCTATATCGCCGTTGAAGAAACAAAACCTCGTATATCAAAATGCACTTCCTGTTAATGATTATCCTTAAGACCGGTCACGCTTCCCAGCCACATATTTATATGCAGTCCATACAAATAATTTTCGTTGTGTTCATTTTCCTATGCTAGCTTGTAAAGGAAAATGGTCCTTACCGTACCGTATTGTAGGAATTATGTTTATTTGGCGAATTTACACACGCCTACAGCACACTGTATCTACGGTTCATTTTCCTTTACACTTCCACACAGGAAAATGAACCCAAGGAAAATTGTTCTGATGGACCGCTTATCCATATGTGGCTGGAAGGCGTGACATGTCTTAAGGATAATTGATAGGAAGATAACTTAGATATATGAGTTTCTGCTTTTTCACCGACGATATACAGCCGGCACTGTGCCTCTAGAATAGCGTTTGCAGTTGGTAGCACCCAGCATGTATGTTAGTCAAATGAGAGTTCGTCCATGACACCAATACAAAATAGAAATAATACTTAACATGTTACTAATTGAGAAGTCAATGAGCATACTAAAGCTTACACTTCACGTTTGAGCCTGATTAAAGATATAGAAACTTAAAGTTCGTAAAACATTGCCAGTTACACGAAGTACATCAAGATTATCCGAATGTTGCATGGTGCATCACAAATTCAGAATTTTTCTCGACAGAGGTATTGAAGTAACATGGATACCGGAGCAACTTTTCAGGGTTTTCCTTACAGATATTTACCAGAAGTGTACACACATTTTTCTATTAAGTTGATTTATATTCGCTTTAACCCTAAGGTCTTATCGCTACTTCTAATTCTAAATTTTACAATAAATCCCTGTAACAATTGGGTACTGAGTGAAGATTTTAAATTCAAGAGTTAAATTTTTGAATACGGTCCAGTGTCTTCGAAAAATATAATGATTTGATTGCACACTGAAGGAGAAGAGAGTTCCTCCTTAATCTTCTTAGTTATGCCGTGGTACTGGCACCATTGATTGTACAGTGAACAGTCTGTGATGATGTGCTTCACAGTCAGCACATTATCGCAAGGTGTACAGATGGGAGGCTGTTTCTTTCTTAAGAATCTAGCTGTGACTTATCTTGGAGTGACCAATCCTTATCCTAGGTATTAGGGCTTTATCTTGCCTGTGGAGGTTGTGAAGATAATGTTGTACTGTAGATTCCGTTGTTATTTTGTGGAGATTGCTGTTTGAAGTTTTAAGCCAATTTATCTTCTACTGTTGGTATAATTTTCTTTTAACATAGGTAATCATGTCATTGTGAGGGGTTGCTATTGTTAGATCGCTTAGCGGGATATTTGTAGCTTCTTTACCTGCCTGATCAGCGAATTCACTGCCATGAATTGGTATATGATGCTAGATTCATAATGTTAAACTAGTAGTATTTTTGTAATATTTCCTTTCCAAGGAATAGCTTGTTGTATCCTTGTTGTTGTTGTTGGGTATTTATGTTCTAACTTCTCTTTATTACTACTTGTAATGTTAGGCTAGTAGTAAGCTCAACCTAAAGAATTGAAAACCGTAGTGTTGTCTGTGTCTGTTAGGTCATCAGCCCAGAGGCTGGTTGGATCCTCAAATAGCACCACCAAAGGTTATGCGGTTATAAGGAAACCGCAAAAACCAATGGCAGCACCAAAATGAGGCGAACTAGGCAAGACGAGGAGTGAGGTAATTTGCCATTGCTTTCCTCACTGGGTCAGAAAGTGCTGTTGCAGCACGACTGACCCTATGATCAACACCTTTCGTAACAGTCAGATGCACTAGTCGTGCTCTGAATGCCATTACTCAGCACCACCCATACCCCAGCAGCTTCCATATTGTCACAGCCATGGATGAGACTGGGACTTCGGTGAAAGCTACACTTTACTCTGGCCTGTGCCAAGAGATGGATATAATAGTACTGCATCCATCAAGAAATGGCAGCAGGCAGAACCGTAGTGTTAAGCACTGGAAATACTGAAGTCGTGAGTTAATTTGTATATGATGCTGGATTTACAATGTTAAACTAGCAGTATTTCTTGTGATATTTTCTTTCCATCGAATTGCTTGTTATACTCTTGTTTCTGTTATTGTTGTTGTTGGTATTTTAACGTTATTATCAACTACTATAATTGATCAATGCTATCGGATTATTTCCCAATTGCGATGTATTTGTCAATCATAATATAAAATAATAAGAATACCCCTATGTGAGAAAATCCACACAAGAATGGATTGTTTGCCTTCATTCATGATTTTTTTGGACAACGGTTGTACTGCTTGTACAAGAATGTGTTTCGATGGTGGACCTTCTGTGGCTTGGAATGCGTTTTTAGAATCCCCCCAAAAAATACGAAGAAGCTTTTGAAGGTTTTGGACAAATTTTTCTTTCACTATTTCGCTAACTATTTGCTCATGGCCGGGAACATCACATTTTAGCAAAAGCACACTGTGAGGCTGGTCCGTGGCTCTGCCGCCCTGCACTCCGACCAGCCAACTGAGCAGAGGACCAGTGGTGACGACTGTACCGTGACTCTACACCTCTGCATTCGGGAGATGGTAATGGGTTGGTCCCCATCGTTGGCTGTCGTGAGAATAGTTTCAGGTGGTTTTCCGTTCTCCTGCATTAAGGCGAATGCGGGGCAGATCCATTTAGAGGCCACGGCCGCTTTCCCCCTCAAGGCCCGCTCCCACCTAGTGGAATGGAATGGAATCGAACAGAACCGAATTTGTTTTTAACATGTGTTTAAACGGGAGATAGAGATGGCGATCGCCACGAGTTGAATCTAACCGAACCGAACGGGATAGAATTCTCTGCCAAGAATATTTTTCGACTAGCGGAGTGGAATCGAACAGAATTATCAAAATCCGTACAACTTCGCAGAATATCGGGATCTTTCGGACGCGGCAAAGTGTATCAGCTTCTGCTGGGACGTCAGCTGTTTCTTGCAGACAATCGGGAACTTTCTGTTTCGCTATAGTTTAACTTACTTAGAACGGACACGGAAAACTTATCAGCTAAGTTCAAAAATATAATTTCCTCTACGACAAGACCCATGAGTACCGTATTATTGCAGCAACATTAAGAAACAATGTCTTGGAGGAAATTAGCGAGGCAACGACAAAATAAAAGGTTAGAATATTACATTTCGTCGAAGATTACTGTAGCCTATATGCAACTTATGTCATAATTATTGTTGACTTCATCACCAAATCATGTTATATTGAAGTCCACATGCAGTAGGCCTATATCAGTTCGATAATTACTTGGGATGTAGAGTACTGCGCAATTCCTGCGTCCAGTTCAGGTCGCGAAGAAATCCAGACTAGCTCATTTCCGATTAAATTTCAATTTTCATTGCTTCTTGAGGTCGTGGGTCCGGAGAGATAATCAGTTCGCTGTGTTTGCCGGCTGAATTCCCTTCAACTAAGTCAATGGACGTCACCATCTCGCCGATCAATTATTTCTGCATGGTGAAATTCGTAATCCTTAACCTAAGTTTGACTATAACTATCTACTCATAGTATAAAATAAAAATGCCAATAAATTTGAATATTATCATTTATTATAATTGAAAATCTTGAAAATAAAAGAAGAATGAAATATCATTGGAAATAAGTATATCTCTTCATTTAAAAATCGTTAATCATTGAAGTGTCCGACTCGTTGGCTGAATGGTCAACGTACTGGCCTTCGGTTCATAGGGTCCCGGGTTCGATTTCCGGCCGGGTCGGCGATTTTAACCTTCATTGGTTAATTCCAATGGCCCGGGGACTGGGTGTTTTTGCTGTCCCGAACATCCCTTCAACTCACACATCACACCTAACACTATCCTCCACCACAATAACAAGCAGTTACCTACATATGGCAGATGCCGCCCAACCTCATCGGAGGGTCTGCCTTACAAGGGCTGCACTCGGCTAGAAATAGCCACACGAAATTAAATTAAATCGTTGAAGTAACCCATCAATGATCTTTGATTAAAACAAAAATGAATTATTTGCAATTATGTATCAAAAAATATAAAATAAATCGGAAATAATTCCTCGAATTCTGTGCCTGTAAATAAAAATCACATCTCTTGTTCAATTCTTTTGTGACTGAATGAGACTACAATCCCTACATTCGTTAATGATATAAAATTTACAGATCTATCTGGAAAATAATTGAGCATCATCCGTTGCCTTGACTTAAATATCCTAATTTTATGTATTCATGTTTTCACATCTCCATAGTTTATTAATAATATTGAGAATATCAATCACATCAGTTGCCTTATATGTGGATACGTCAGGAAAAAGATGAGCGATAAGTCATTTACTGCACATGCACTCTTCAAAATTATCATCTGTCATTATTGCCAATAGCTCATGTGGATATCATCCCTCTCATACATTCTATGAATTAAGTTAACTGCATAAATGTCTAACTTGCAACACCTCATTCATCGCTATTTATGAAAAAAGTATCGTATATCATTTAAAAAGACTCGAACAACCAATATATCGATGGCTCACTTCTAAAACCTCGTATCTCGCAATGCACTTCTTATCCATTTTCTTTCTTAAGGCTGGTCACGCCTCCCAGACACACATGGATGTACAGTCCATGAGAACAATTTCCGTTGTACTCATTTTCCTATGCTGACGTGTAAAGGAAAATGAACCTTAAATACATTAAACTGTGGGAATGCTGAAATTCGCCATGAGAACAACATCCCTACTATACGGTATGGTAAGGTCAATTTTCCTTTACACGTCTGCACAGGAAAATAAACACTACGGAAAAGGTTCTGATGGATTGCATATAAATATGTGACTGGGAGGCGTGACCAGTCTTAAGGAACATAATGGGTAGGAAGAACATTGTAACATACGAGGTTTTAGAAGTAAGCCGACGATATTTAGCAATTATGTGTCAGTAACCTCACCAGTAGCATAATTGTGATAAGTAAGTATAACATATTTCTATTTATCTAGCGCACATGACTGAGGTTGAAATCTGTGTTGATGTTGGTTAATATTCTACTCAACTTTCCTTACATGGATTTATCTCGGTGATTTATATGTCCCTACCTCTTATATGTGAGCTATATAAATCATATTTAATGTTGGATATGAAATACCTAAGAATTATTACTCATTATGGCGTTAAATATATATTATTAACTTCAAATTGCGTCAGTCCTCTCAATATAACCATTGCAACAAGTTGTTCTCACCTTATCGACGAAATAATAACTATCACCATCATCATTCATCTTCTTATTCACTCATTCTTCATATATATCATCTGTTTCATATCTCCTCATCATATTTCTTCTTTCATCTCGAAAACCCTCATGTACACGTTGACTTAACGCAGATTATTCCTTAATCATCATCTATTTGCTTGAATATTCCGTTTATTCTTAATTTACTTCTGTTTCATTTCATATTACTTATATGTCTTCACCTAATCCAACTATAACCTATATATCGATGGCTTACTTCTAAAACCACGTATGGATATGAAGCCCATCAGAAAAAAATTCCTTGTGTTCATTTTCCTATGCTTACTTGTAAAGGAAAATGGACCTTAAATACCTTATACTGTAGGCGTGCGTAAATTCACCATGCAAACAATATCCCTACAATACGGTATGATAAGGTCCATTTTCCTTCACACACCGGCATAGGAAAATGAACACAAGGAAAATTATTCTGATGGACTGTTTATTCGTATGTGGCTGGGAGGCGTGACCAGTCTTAAGGCATATAATGGGTAGGAAGAGCATTGAGACATATACGAGGTTTTAGAAGTAAGCCATCGATATGGCACTGTATCACCTCCATTTTATAATATACCAACCATAACTTATTCGTTACATTAACCACAATGTCGATATAACTCTTATAATTCACATATGCTATCCTCATCTCTTAGACAACATTACGAACGCATTGACAGGTTACATACAGTATATCACATTCACGTCCTAGCCAAATAATTGCTATTTCGTTTAGATGACTACCTATCATCCCTTTACACTGTCACATGTATGATACCACACAAAAATCCACTATTTATGAGCTAATTCGAAGATTTCACTGCTTCATTATCGGTTTATTACACAAGGAAATAACATTTCATTTCAAAAGATTTTTATTATTTTACTTACTGCACAGACTTATATGACTTATCTTTTTCCCTCTGCTCCAATGATGTTGGAAGTAGATGTACTGGGACATCTGCGATTTAGTTCTGGCTGCTATATCCTTTTGGTCTCTGGAATGTTGTGGGACAGGTTATGCTTCCTTCTCCGTCATCTCAGGTAAGCCTTCCCCGGACATCGGCTATGGTCTTCTTAGCTGATGTTGACGGGTAGTATCTCTTGCGCGAATGTAACAAAAATGCATACAGACGTAGTCAGTTTCGACATCTTAGGATCTTCAATGCCTTCTAACATCAATATAGGTGTTAGGTGTTAAATAAAGCGTTACTCTAAGTTTCATTTCCGTTTTTCTCTTCTAGATTGCCAATATGTCTGCCTAAAATTCAATTATATACTATGATTTCTATTTTATATGTTGATACTAATTGCCGTGACTTTGAAATTCCTTGCTGGCGAGCTTTAAATGTTATCTGCTGCTGCTGTACGGGATACGTGACGTAATCCTCTACGTAATCTTTTCTCAATGTGCCACTCTAATTTCTTGGCGTTTATTTATGCGTTACAACGCAGTACTCTGTAATATCGATCTTTTTCTTCCAAATGTTAAGATAAATCCTTTCAGATTTCGGTTAGCTGATCGTAATGTATACTTATTATTCTCACGATCGGAACTTTGCTTCTTGTAGCTTGCAGTATTTTATGAGAAGTAGTAATAATAGTGTTATAACAATCTTAGGCTTTTCTTTATTTTTCTCACCACCGCCTTGATATTTCCTGCCTCGGTTGTGCTCTATTTCTCGATATCGATGATTAAATTCATGTGCCGTATCTATTCTTCTCGTGGCAACTGCGTCCATTTTAGTTCCAACTGTCAATTCATGACAGTAGACTGGCATAGTACCCTTAAGTGTTTATTATATTTACAGTTGAACAATTTCGTAAGTGGCATTCCCTACGTTTGACACTGTCGTACGTGTTCCCAACAAACCATACTGCATACGAAAGTGCGCTGTTGTGGCAAATAAATACACTTCACAGTTTTTAATTAATGTTGAAGCTACCTCGATTAACGATTTTATCCTGCCACAGTACACAACCACCGTACTTTTAGAATGATCCCGGACTCCCACTCCAACTGCAGTAGCATTTCCTCCTGCAAAATTGACTTTAAAAAAATTATACTCTCTGAAATAGTTTTTGAAATTTCAATTCACTGAGATTTAACTTCATCGCGCAATAAACATTCTGATAAGCTTGAATACTCTCATTTCGGCTCCCTTGAGAATTAATTTCATGCACTCAGAATATTCTCCGATCTCTTTTCTTTCCACTCCTTTCATTTTCTGCCTCCTCACAAAAATGCTAGCGCTATCAGACCGTTCATTGTGTGCTTTCAGTTTCCCGTAGAATTCCGTTCGATTCTGTTTCGCTAGATGTGAGCGGTCGAGTGAAAATTTCGACGGTTCGATTCGATTCGATTCCACTAGGTGGGAGCGAGCCTTTATCCTTCTCCTCACCACCTTCACCAAAACAAACCTCCTGGCCTGAGAGAGAATATCAGCCTCTAAGTGGCCCGTCGTACCCCTTCCAGGTATGAAATGAAAACTTTAGTAGCAGCAGTAGCATTCCTTTAAGAACAGGGCTCGATTGTTAAAACACGGAACAGCAGCATCAACTATTCTAGGCACATTAAAACCTGTTCCTCGAACGGCATTTATCACTTTTCGTCAACAAGGAAGAGATCGTTGCCTTGTAAATCTTTAAGGACGAAGTAGGCAGCAGGAAGAGTGAACTTTTGTGAAAGTCCGTTTACAACAAAACACAAGTTGTGAGAGGAGAGATTTTCCGACATCTGTACCGTATATACCCTCAGCATTGACGACACAACTGATTCAGTCGTAGAGGAGTCGTTCTTTAATAGCCATTTCATCAGCAATAACTGTTAAACTCCTCTCTGTTGGTTGCAGAACTTCACATTCTGCTTTCTTCCCTTTACCAATTGGGAAATCCAGACACCCGCTCAACATTCCCACATATCTACCCAGAGTAGGCCTACTTCGTGGTGGAGCTGACAATAGATTATAAGCCATTCCAAATTCGTAATCGTTTGGGGACACTATGCTCCGAAAAAGTATGTTGTCCCTGTCTGGGCTTTTGTACAATTCATTCCTTGTTTGAAGGTAATGGGGATAATTCGAAAACTGACTAGGCAAAACATCTGGATTCAGTATCTTCCTCTTACAGTTTTCTCGGTAATCTCTATCTCTGAAATGCTGCCCGCAAGTACGAGAATAATCCGATGGAGTACATTCACTACCCTTCGTTGATCTTGCCTTTAATTAATTTAATAAGAGCGTACAAATGTACATAGAGAATTGTAGGTGCTTAGTCTCTGTTGTAATATAGTAGGGTTCTCTTGTGATTCTTGCGCCAGGAGAAGTGATATTTGTCACAGAACTGATCACACAGACTACCTAAACAGTCTTTGTTGGGTTAATGGTATTTCGTATTCTTGCATATTCTGTAGTGGAATCCATGTATCGCCAGCCTTGTCAGTGCAGAAAGCATATCGTGGTTTTCTTGTGTCCATCCTCCATCCATCATGGCGTCTGTAGAATAGAAATTTTCTTCTATTTTCTTCCGCTTTTCTCGTCGGAGGGTCAGTAGTTTCCTTTCTTCACTGGTTAATGGTAGCTTTAAGTGACATCTCAAGTCCTCATTGAAGGTGGTTTCTCTTGCAAGTTCATATGCAAGCCTTGAGGGCGCGTTTTTTGCTATTTCGAGAGCTCCTTCTAGGAAGCGGGTTTTACTTTTTCTATTGTCTCTAGATCTTTGATTGGAATTCTCAGATCCGTTCCAACCCGTACGTGATGATTGGTACAATTTTAGCGTTGAACAGAGTCATAGCTTTATTCAGAGAGAGCTTCGTTATATTCCTCATATCATACATTGCCCTTATTGCAGTAGTTGCCCTGTCGTTGATGTTGATCCTGTATGATGTTCCTGATGTCTGTATAATTAGTCCTAAGTATTTGAATGAATTTACCAGTTCTATTTGTTTTGTTGCTAGTAATATCTTGTCTTCGGCTGGTACCCTATCCGCTATTCGAAAAACCATATATACTGTTTTCACCTGGTTTATGAAGAATTTATTGTTGTCAGTCCAAATGTTTAGTTTCTTTAAGGCTTCTTGAATGTCAGCTTTGGGCTGTGAACCTAGGACCATGTCTTCAGCGTACATATAGAGTGAATCCGATTTCAGATTTTCGGTAGATTTTACTGCGTCATATGTGGCAATGTTAAACAGGAGAGAATTAATTGGGTCACCTTGGAGTACTCCATTTGTTTGAAGGATTTCCTTTGATGTACTTATCCCGTCGTTTATCTCTACTTTGTTTTGTGATAGGAGGTTTCCTATGAGATATGCACTTGCCTTGTCTTCTGTCATGGAGTCCACTTTATTTATCAGTATGTTCCTGTCCAACATGTCGAATGCCTTTGTAAAGTCTACAATGACTGTATAGTATTTGCCTTTTGGGTGTCTTAAGCTGCCCAGAATGTCTTCTTGCAGACATTTTATAACCTTTAAAGTTGACCTTTTACTTCTAAATCCGAAATGATGCTCTGGTATTTGATGGTCAGTGATTTTCGTTAGTCTTTTTTGTTAGTATACTGGAGAAGACGTTGAATATATTATTCTCTAAAGCAGTCCCTCGGTGTGAGTTTGGGTTGTCGGCTTGTCCCTTTCCTTTATACAATGTCTTTATTCTGGATTTCCTCCAGGCCTCGGGGATTATTCAGCTTTCTAGACATTTGATGAACATTTGCAAGGTGTTGTGCTGATTATTTCAGTACTTCGTTACTTATTCAGTCAGGTCCAGTTGCTTTTCTGCATTTCCATCGTACATCCACGCCTGGTGGTGTCCCGTCTTTAGTTGGTCGTTTTCAGTCTTTTTTCCAATGATATTAGGTGGTTGACGGGGCCTGATTTTGACTACATCATTTCATGCGTTTTCTCTGCTTGTTTTGTTATATTTAATTTCTTGGCTTGGAAGCGCTGATTCGGTCAGCTCTAGTTGTTCCTGTGTTTTCGAAGTTCCCTGACTTTCATTGCATTCTTCTCTAATGCTATTAATATTGGTTTTCCAGCAGGAGGTGCTATCTTTTCTGTTGCTCATTTCACAGGTGTTCTCTACATCATTCTGAAGATGGTATTGGTTTTTTTCGGAACTGTGTGGTGTCCTTGGTTTGGTTTCATTTGATTGTACCACATTTGTATCCTCAGTGATTTGATTACGGTAGGCTGTAAATGTAGCTTTTTTTATTTCAGATGATGACATGCAGGTTTTTATTTTGTCCTCTAGGTTAACCATGCCATTGATATTTTGCGAAACGTATTCTAAAATTGTATCGACTTTCTTCGATATCTCCTATATCCTTCTGAATAACTGTCGTTAATTTTTAGGGCCGTAAGTTTATATTCGTAGCCCAGCCATGTTAATTTGCATGATTTTCTTTTCAAGGTATCAAATTCTCCTTGCGTGAGGCCGATGCACTCTTTATGAGACCATGTGTTGCATCTGTCGTATTCCACTGTTACTGCTTCATCATTAAATTTCCTATTGCACATACCGCAGAATTCCCCGATATTTGTCTTCCGTTCTTTTCCTCCTGCCATCTTGTGCGACATTTTCCTTTTCATACTGATCAGTTGAAGCCGCAGATTATACTTCTGAAGTATTCCCAGGTAATTAGCACGCGGGAATCGCAGTCGTTTCGTTTCTCTGTTATTCTAGTTCGTTGCTCAGCGCAGTATTATTTCAGCCTATCCTAAAATACTTCTATGGACTTCAAGATGGCTGGTCATTTATACCAAAGAATTAGACTTGTTTTTATGTTTTCAATTTAGTGGAAACTGTTAAATACTTGCCTTGACATAGCGTAAAGCCACTTTCTGTGAAGATTTTTGTGTGGGGATTTCATGAAATATCACACCTGAAGAATTTTAATTACCATGCTTTGATTTATAGGGGGGAACACAACAATTTGCCATTTTACGGTCAGAAACATACATTTGAAAACTCGTAATAAACGCACGGGAACATGACAACGTAAGTGACGGAGTCAAGTTGAGTGAGTTGGCCCTAGCGGAGATTTGTAAAATTTCTTGCTGAGAAACGCTAGAGGTTGCCAACGGTGTCCAATTTTCTGTGGAAACATGCTTCGACTTAAGTGTTTGATGCATCGGTATGGATATCTCGATGCGTATTTGGCAATGGATGAGCGAGTTGAGTGGTTTAGGATAGATTTTCTTTACATTGATGGAAAGTACGTTGCAATTCCGGAGACCAGGGGACAGGTTTAGAGTCCTTAAGTTTAGAATCGGCTAAGACGTTCACCAACGGAGCCTGTAGGTGGTATTCACAGTGAATTTTTCCGTAGTTGGTGCTTACGTGGCGATAATTATTATGTCTTTTTATTATAACTACCTTAGAAGAATATCTGAGACTTCAGAAAAGCCGAGTCATCGTAAAGGATGCCTAGAAGAGTACAAAATAAAGAAGGCATAAATCATTAAGGTTTCAAACTGTCACTGCTCCATGTAACTCGTCCAGATACATCTAACATGCCTAACACTGCGCAGCTACTTGTTGCTTGAGCGTCCAGCTCTTACAACTCTGTATTCACGAGCAGAGCAAAAGTTCTCGCTTCGTAAAATTACTGATGTGTTACCGCCTTATGGTCCAGTTTTATGATTTTATTGAACGCTATAACGGTAGTAATTACATGTCTTAAGCGATCATATCTGCTGTACAACATTTGCGTGCCAGGCGAATGCTGGGATGGTACCTAACTTAAGACGACGACCGCTTCCTTCCCTCTACCTTATCCATCCCTTCCAATCTTCCCATTCTCCCACAAGACCCCTGTTCAGCATAGCTGGTGAGGCTGCTTGGGTGAAGTACTGGCCATCCTCCCCAGTTGTGTCCCCTGATCCAAAGTCTCTCGCTCCAGGACACTGCCCTTGAGGCGGCAGAGGTGGGATCCCTCGCTGAGTCCGAGTGAAAACCCAACCCTGGATGGTAGGCAGATAAAGAAAGAAAGATTATAACATACTGTGAAAAACACGTTTCTGAATTTCGATTTGATGAGACTATACAAAATGGCGGTGAATTGACATGTCTGTAGTTGGTCCTAAACTATCAAATTTTCTTTGATAGCGTGACCACCCTTTTCTGTCAAAAGAAAATTGCCTCTTGAACCAATCAGGTGCAAAATTCTCTACCGACAACTAAAGGAGTGGCTGCGGTTTGTACAGTACAGTAACATTTCGTAAAAATGAGTGGAGTATTGGAGTCCGCTCGAAATAAAATAGTACAGTGTTTTTGAGATGGACCTCACTTACTGCCTCTTGTACCGTTTTTCATTGTGCGAGGAAGTCTATATCGGACTAACTGCACATAAAATTGCTGTAAGATGTTGAGCAAGATAGGAGTAAGATACATTTATTCCTAGCTGGTAGCATATGTTTGGGAAATAATAGGGGCAGCTCTACCACCCGGTATAAATATGGCATGCAAACAGACACTGGCTGAGCAAATGTCATGGGATAGCGGAGCACTGAATCGCAGGTGTGTTGTCTGCGCACCACACGCCCTCTGTGCCAGCTGCAGTTGTATAGGAGACCTTGTGAGCAGTAGCTCTGCATATGACAGGTGTAACATGGAACGTCGTCGTGAGCTGACACCATTCGAACGGGGTATGGTGGTCGGTGCCCGACGGATAGGAAGTGCGATTTCGGAAGTGGTGCGGGAATTCGGCTTCACACGATCAACCGTGTCCAGGGAGTATCGCGAATGGTTGAATGCGGGTGTCACCGTCCACAACAGACGAACGACCGGCCGTCCAGCCACCCTCGATGACCGTGACCGGCGACATCTGAGACGGATTGTCAAGAGTGACAGACGGGCAACCGTGCAATAAATCACGGCTCAATTCAACACAGGCCGTGCTAGACACGTCTCCCAGTGGACAATCCGTAGGAACATGGGTTCTATGGGGTATGGCAGTCGGCGCCGCGCACGCGTGCCACTGTTAACCCAAAGTCATCGGCCACAACGACGCGCATTTGTCGCCAGTTACCAGGGGTGGACACTGGAACAGTGGCGTAACGTGATATGGTCGGACGAATCACGATTTCAAATGCACCATGCCGTTGGGAGGCACCGTGTATGGCACAGACCACATGAAGCGATGGACCCCGCCTGCCTCGAAGGTGTGGTCCAGGGAGCTGGTGTCTCTGTTATGGTCTGGGGTGCATTTTCCTGATATGGAATGGGCTCCCTAGTTGTTCTGGAAGAGACTTTGAATGGTACGCGGTATGTTGAGCTGCTCGGAGACCATCTCTACCCATTTTTGGCCTTCCGGCGCCCAGATGGTTCTGCGGTGTTTCAAGATGATAACGCGCCGCCACATCGCTCCCACGTCGCCCAGGAATGGTTCCAGGAACATGCAGCGGAGGTCCAACGACTGCCATGGCCACCCAGGAGCCCCGATATGAACCCTATCGAGCATATCTGGGATGTCCTGGAACGCAGGCTCCGTGTCATGGATCCTGCACCCACGAACAGGCCAGCATTGGCGGCCGCTCTGCAAACTGTTTGGTATCAGCTGCGTCCAGAGGACTACCTGGGACTTGTCGACTCACTTCCACGGCGTCTCACTGCATTTCGCAGGGCCAGAGGAGGCCTCACAAGTGCAATTTTGTTGAACCAGTATAATTGTTTTCGTACAGCTCACATATGGAACGGGCAATATTCTGTATCATCTGATGACACCACAATCACCGGTCTTTCGGGAGAGCTACTGCCGACTTCAAGGTATCCGAGTGTGAAAGGGCCAGCTTTTCAGTGTTGCATAACCACTGTAGCATTATTCAAAATCCCAGAGCTTCGACTTCTCTTTAACTCCTAGAATTCCAAGGTGCTATGAATGTGATTATTATTATTGTTATTATTATTATTATTATTATTATTATTATTATTATTATTATTATTATTATTATTATTATTATTATTATTATTATTATTATTATTATTATTATTATTAAGAAAGGAGTTGGCGCGTTGTAGTCTGTCACTTCTCCTTTTCAGTTTTCACACGGACTGAGCTGTAAACAAACTGAAATAAAAAATTGACAAAAGAAATATAGTTCAAGGAGGAGAAATTATTGCTCTAGAATTTTGCGGGCGATGTCGTTATTTTATCTCAGTCGTCGGAGAAACTGGAGGAGTTGCTGAATGTTATAATGGCATGCTTGGAGTCAGAATACAAGAAGAAAGAAAGAAGGAAAGAATGATAGAAGGAAAGAAAGAAAAAAGAAAGAATGAATGAAAGAAGATAAAACGGAAAATCAAAAGAAACGTATTGGAATGCAGTCGAACGATGTCCGGTAAAAGAAATAAAATGGCTTATGGCTATTAATGCCCGGGGGTGTCCGAGAACATGTTTGCGACCTGCGCGTCGTGATGAGGATGAAATGATGACGAAGGCGACACATACACGTCCAACCCCCGTGCCAGCGAAACTAACCAACGATAGTTAAAATTCCAGACCCTCCCGGGAATAGAACCCGATACCCCCGTTGCCAGCACGCTAACCATTTAGCCATGGCGACGGCCAGATAAAGCGAGATAAATCGGATTAGGAAATTAATTCTTAAAGGAAATAGATAAATATTGTTATTTCAGTAGTAGAATAGTAAAAATGATGGCAGAAGAGAGGAGTACATAAAATGTATATTGGTCTAAGCAAGGAGATCTTCCTCAAAAGCTGAAATTCTTTTCTTTCTTTATCTGCCTACCATCCAGGGTTGGATTTTCCCTCGGACTCAGCGAGGGACCCCACCTCTGCCGCCTCAAGGGCAGTGTCCTGGAGCGTGAGACATTGAGTCGGGGGTACAACTGGGGAGAATGACCAGTACCTCGCCCAGGCGGCCTCACCTCCTATGCTGAACAGGGGCCTTGGTGGGGATGGGAAGATTGGGAGGGATAGACAAGGAAGAGGGAAGGAAGCGGCCGTTGCCTTAAGTTAGATTCCATCCCGGCATTTGCCTGTAGGAGAAGTGGGAAACCACGGAAAGCCACTTCCAGGATCGCTGAGGTCGGAATCGAACCCACCTCTACTCAGTTGACCTCCCAAGGCTGAGTGGACCCCATTCCAGCCCTCCTACAACGTTTCAAATTTCTTGGCAGATCCGGGAATCGAACCCAGGCCTCCGGGGGGTGGCAGCTAATCACACTAACCACTACATCACCGAGGCGAATGAAATTCTCCCTGTACAAACATAGGCATACATTTTAGAAACAGGTTGTTAATGAATTTTATGTGGACTATGATACTGTAGTGGAGGGAAACAACTTGTGCACGAAGATAAAATAATGAGGGACTTGAATTGTAATTTGAAAGTTAGTGTTATTTTTTTCTTTTTGCAATATGCTTAACGTCGCATGGACACAAATAGGTCTTATGGCGACGATCGGATAATAAAGGCCTACAAAATGGAAGGAAGCAGCCGTGGCCTTCATTTTGGTGTAGACCCAGCATTTGCCTGGTGTGAAAATCAGAAACCATCTTCTGGGCTGCCGACAGTGGGGTTAGAACCCACTATCTCCCGAATGCAAACCCACAGCTGCCCGCCCCTAACCACACTGAAAATTCGCCCGGAATACAAAATAACAGAAATGATCAGATAGGCAGTACGGATCACAGATATGACACGGATCAAGTTGGTGAAAAGACGCCACTTTGGTGAAATTTGACCAGGTAAGGTAAGGGTTATTCTGCCCGAAGGCAGGTCCGAACATCCGCAGAGGTGTTCCTGAGCCGGTGTTTACGTGGGTAGGGTGGCCAGTTCCTTTCCGCTCCTCCATTCCCTTACCACAACCAACAGCGCGTGGCAACCCATCCAACTCCTGACCACGCCCAATGTTGCTTAACTTCTGAGATCTTACGGGATCCGGTGTTTCAACACGGCTACGGCCGTTGGCAATTTGACCAGGATGAACGATAAATTAATAGCACATATCGTCACTCCTATGCCAAACCGCGAATGTGACAATGCTCTTACACTCCATTACTTCCCTTAGGACTGACTGATCACGCCTCCCAGTCACTCATTGATATGCAGTCCATCAGAACAATTTTAGTTGAGTTAATTTTCCATTGCTCGTGTGTGATGAAAACTGAAACTTAAACACATCATACTCTAGAAGCGGGTAAATATTATTATTATTATTATTATTATTATTATTATTATTATTATTATTATTATTATTATTATTATTATTATTATTATTATTATTATGTGGTTCATGATGTGGATTACTGTAGTCACGCCCTAGTTCGTGAACCATGGGCAACGGGTGAGGGGCCAAGTAAGTGGTCCTGAGAATCGGGATACCAGTTGCTGTGGAATGGGAGTGGGCATCTCGGACATATTCGGTGTCATGGCCCTCCTTGCGTTCAGGCGGCTAGGACTACGCAATTCACAGGTGGTCCATAACCCGTTAGAGGGGAGATCCTCACTTGGACTATGTGCAAGTAGGGTAGCATCGTGCTTCATGAATCTACCGAGCTCAGAAAATTTTAAGCAAGCCTCGGACCTATGGGAGTAACGGAGTCCCACTCCCATTTGACAGCCGAGGGACTCCTTAGAAACAACCTGGCAAACGAAATTGAATTCGATGGGGAGCTATCAATATTAATGGGGCTTATGGAAGAAAGAAAGTAGAACTGGGCTGAGTCAGCAAAGAGGATGCATCTGGATGTGCTAGGATTAAGTGATATTCGGGTAAGGGGAGATAATGAGGAAGGGATAGGAGTTTATAAAGTGTACTTGACGGGTGTTAGAAAGGGAAGGGCAGAGTCTGGGGTAGGGCTCTATATCATGAATACCATTGCACGCAATATAGTTTCTTTTAGGCACGTAAATGAGTGAATGATGTGGGTAGATTTGTCAGTTGGAGGAATTAGGACTAGAATTTTCTCCGTGTATTCACCATGTGAGAGTGCAGATCAGGATGAAGTTGACAAGTTTTATGAAGCATTGAGTGACATCGTGGTCAGGGTCAACAGCAAGGATAGAATAGTGCTAATGGGTGATTTCAATGCGAGAGTTGGGAATAGAACTGAAGGATATGAAAGGGTGATTGGTAAATATGGGGAAGATATGGAAGCTAATGGGAATGGGAAGCGTTTGCTGGACTTCTGTGCTAGTATGGGTTTAGCAGTTACAAATACATTCTTCAAGCATAAGGCTATTCACCGCTACACGTGGGAGGCTAGGGGTACCAGATTCATAATAGACTATATCTTAACCGACTTCGAATTCAGAAAATCTGTTAGGAATGTGCGAGTTTTCCGGGGATTTCTCGATGATACAGACCACTATCTGATATATAGTGAACCAAGTATCCCCAGGCCTGGGGTAGAGAAAGTGAAATCTGTCTGCAAACGAATAAGGGTAGAAAATCTCCGGGACGAGGAAATTAGACAGAAGTACATGGATATGATTAGTGAGAAATTTCGAACAGTGGACAGTAACCAGGTTCAGGATATAGAAAGTGAATGGGTGGCATACAGGGATGCTGTAGTAGAAACAGCAAGGGAATGCCTAAGAACAACTGTGTGTAAAGATTGGAAAAGGCGAACATCTTGGTGGAATGATGAAGTGAGAGCACCTTGCAAACATAAAAAGAAGGCTTATCAGAAATGGCTCCAGACAACGGCCGAGGCAGACAGGGATTTGTACGTAGATGAAAGAAACAGAGCGAAAGAAATAGTTGTTGAATCCAAAAAGAGGTCGTGGGAAGATTTTCGTAATAACCTGGAAACGCTAGGTCAAGCAGCAGGGAAACCTTTCTGGACAGTAATAATCTTAGGAAGGGAGGGAAAAGGGAAATGAACAGTGTTTTAAGTAATTCAGGTGAACTCATAATAGATCCCAGGAAATCACTGGAGAGGTGGAGGGAATATTTTGAACATCTTCTCAATGTAAAAGTAAATCATCCTCGTGGTGTTGCGAACAGCCAAGCTCATGGGGAGGAGGAAAATTATGTTGGTGAAATTACGCTTGATTAAGTGGAAAGGATGGTAAATAAACTCTATTGTCAGAAAGCAGCAGGAATAGATGAAATTAGACCTGAAATGGTGAAGTATAGTGGGAAGGCTGGGGTGAAATGGTTTATTAGAGTAGTTAATTTAGCATGGAGTGTTGGTAAGGTACCTTCAGATTGGACAAAAGCAGCAATTGCCCCTATCTATAAGCAAGGGAACAGGAAGGATTGCAACAACTATATAGGTATCTCATTGATTAGCATACAAGACAAAATATTCACTGGCATCTTGGAAGAGAGGGTGCGATCAGTGGTTGAGAGGAAGTTGGATGAAAACCAGTGTGGTTTCAGACCACAGAGATGCTGTCAGGATCAGATTTTCAGTATGCGCCAGGTAATTGAAAAATGCTACGAGAGGAATAGGCAGTTGTGTTTATGTTTCGTAGATCTAGAGAAAGCATATCACAGGGTACCGAGGGAAAAGATGTTCGCTATACTGGGGGACTATGAAATTAAAGGTAGATTATTATAATCAATCAAGGCCATTTATGTTGACAATTGGGCTTCAGTGAGAATTGATGGTAGAATCAGTTCTTGGTTCAGGGTACCTACAGGGGTTAGACAAGGCTGTAATATTTCACCTTTGCTGTTCGTAGTTTACATGGATCATATGCTGAAAGGTATAAAATGGCAGGGAGGGATTCAGTTAGGTGGAAATGTAGTAAGCAGTTTGGCCTGTGCAAACGACTTGGTCTTAATGGCAGACTGTGCCGAAAGCCTGCAGTCTAATATCTTGGAACTTGAAAATAGGTGCAATGAGTATGGTATGAAAATTAGCCTCTCGAAGACTAAATTGATGTCAGTAGGTAAGAAATTCAACAGAATTGAATGTCAGATTGGTGATACAAAGCTCGAACAGGTCAATGATTTCAAGTATTTAGGTTGTGTGTTCTCCCAGGATGGTAATATAGTAAGTGAGATTGAATCAAGGTGTAGTAAAGCTAATGCACTGAGCTCGCAGTTGCGATCAGTAGTATTCTGTAAGAAAGAAGTCAGCTCCCAGACGAAACTATCATTACACCGGTCTGTTTTCAGACCAACTTTGCTTTACTGGAGCCAAAGCTGGGCGGACTCAGGATATCTTATTCATAAGTTAGAAGTAACAGACATGAAAGTAGCAAGAATGATTGCTGGTACGAACAGGTGGGAATAATGGCACGAGGGTACTCGGAATGAGGAGATAAAGGCTAATTTAGGAATGAACTCGATGGATGAAGCTTTACGCATAAACCATCTTCGGTGTTGGGGTCATGTGAGGGGAATGGAGGATAGGTTACCTAGAAGGATAATGGACTCTGTTATGGAGGGTAAGAGAAGTAGAGGTAGACCAAGGCGACGATGGTTAGACTCAGTTTATAAAGATTTAAAGATAAGGGGTATAGAACTAAATGAGGCCACAACACTAGGTGCAAATCGAGGATTCTGGCGACGTTTAGTAAATTCACAGAGGCTTGCAGACTGAACGCTGAAAGGCATAACAGTGTATAATGATAATGTATGTATGTATGTATGTATGTATGTATGTATGTATGTATGTGTGTATGTATGTATGTACTATTATTATTGTTATTATTATTATTATTATTATTATTATTATTATTATTATTATTATTATTAAGAAACACATCACAATTGGGAAATATCCCGGTGGCAATGGTCAATCAATCAATCAGTCAATCAATCAATCAATCAATCAATCAATCAATCAATCAATCAATCAATCAATCAATCAATCAATCAATCAATTAATCAATCAATCAATACTGATCTGCATTTAGGGCAGTCGCCCAGGTGGCAGATTCCCTATCTGTTGTTTTCCTAGCCTTTTCTTAAATTATTGCAAAGAAATTGGAAATTTATTGAACATCTCCCTTGGTAAGTTATTCCAGTCCCTAACTTCCCTTCCTATAAACGAATATTTGCCCCAATTAGTCCTCTTGAATTCCAACTTTATCTTCATATTGTGATCTTTCCTACTTTTATAAACGCCACTCAAACTTATTCGTCTATTAATGTCATTCCACGCCATCTCTCCGCTGACAGCTCGTAACATACCACTTAGTCGAGCAGCTCTTCTTCTTTCTCTCAGTTCTTCCCAACCCAAACTTTGAAACATTTTTGTAACACTACTCTTTTGTCGGAAATCACCCAGAACAAATCGAGCTGCTTTTTTTTTTTGGACTTTTTCCAATTCTTGAATCAGGTAATCCTGGTGAGGGTCCCATACACCGGAACCATACTCTAGTTGGGGTCTTACCAGAGACTTATATGCCCTCTCCTTTACATCCTTACTACAACCCCTAAACACCCTCGTAACCATGTGCAGAGATCTGTACCCTTCATTTACATCCCATTTATGTGATTACCCCAATGAAGGTCTTTCCTTATATTAACACCTAGATACTTACAATGATCCCCAACAGGAACTTTCACCCCATCAACGCAGTAATTAAAACTGATAGGACTTTTCCTATTTGTGAAAATCACAACCTGACTTTTATCCCCGTTTATCATCATACCATTGCCTACTGTCCATCTCACAACATTATCGAGGTCATTTTGCAGTTGTTCACAATTTTGTAACTTATTTATTACTCTGTACAGAATAACATCATCTGCAAAAAGCCTTATCTCTGATTCCACTTCTTTACACATATCATTGATATATATAAGAAAACATAAAGGTCCAATAATACTGCGTTGAAGAATTCCCCTCTTAATGTTTACAGGGACAGAAAAAGCTTCACCTACTCTAATTCTCTGAGTTCTATATTCTAGAACAGAGCCACCCATTCAGTCACTCTTTTGTCAAGTCCAATTGCACTCATTTATGCCACTGGTCTCCCATGATCTACCCTATCAAATGCCTAGATAAGTCAATCGCAATACAGTCCAATTGACCTCCTGAATCTAGGATATCTGCTATATCTTGCTGGAATCCTACAAGTTGGGATTCAGTGGAATAACCTTTCCTAAACCCAAACTGACTTCTATCGAATCAATTATTAATTTTGCAAACATGTCTTATATAATCAGATATAATGCTTTCCCAAAGCTTACATACAATGCATGTCAAACTGACTGGCCTGTAATTTTCAGCTTTATGTCTATCACCCTTTCCTTTATATACGGGGGCTACTATAGCAACTCTCCATTCATTTTGTAAAGTTCCTTCATGCAAACAATAATCAAACAAGTACTTCAGATATGGTAATATATCCCAACCCATTGTCCTTAGTATATCCCCCGAAACCTTATCAATTCCAGCTGCTTTTCTTGTTTTCAACTTTTGTATCTTACTGTAAATGTCATTGCTGTCATAGGTAAATTTTAATACTCCTTTAGTATTAGTCACCTCCTCTATCTGGACATTATCCTTGTAACCAACAATCTTTACATACTGCAGACTAAATACTTCTGCCTTTTGAAGATTCTCTCATACACACTCCCCTTGTTCATTAATGATTCCTGGAATGTCCTCCTTGGAACCTGTTTCTGCCTCAAAGTACCTGTGCATACTCTTCCATTTTTCGCTAAAATTAGTGTGGCCACCACTTATGCTTGCCATCATGTTATCCTTAGCTGACTTCTTTGCTAGATTCAATTTACTAATAAGTTCCTTCAATTTCTCCTTACTTCCACAGCCATTTCTAACTCTATTTCTTTCCAACCTCCTTCTTAGTCTCTTTACTTCCCTTTTATAATAAAGTGGATCTTTACTATTCCTTACCACCTTTAAAGGTACAAACCTATTTTCACATTGCTCAACAATTGCTTTAAACCCATCCCAGAGTTTGTTTCATTTTTATTTACCGTTTTCCACCGATCATAGTTACTTATTAAAAACTCCCTCATGCCTGTCTTATCAGCCATATGTTACTGCCTAACTGCCCTGATTTTAATCTCTTCCGTTCTTTCACATTTATTTTTAATTACCACAAAGACAGCTTCGTGATCACTAATACCATCTATTACTTCGGTTTCTCTATAGAGCTCATCTGGTTTTACCAGCACCAAATCCAGAATATTCTTCCCTCTAGTTGGTTCCATCACTTCCTGAATCAGGTGCCCTTCCCATATTAACTTATTTGCCATTTGTTGGTCATGCTTCCTGTCGTTCGCATTACCTTCCCAATTGACATTTGGTAAATTGAGATCACCCGCTACGATCACGTTCCTTTCCTTATCGTTTCCCACATAGCTGATTATCTTATCAAATAATTCTGAATCAGCATCCGCGCTACCCTTTCCTGGTCTGTACACTCCAAAGATATCAAGTTGCCTATTATCTTTAGAAATGAGCCTTACCCCTAGAATTTCGTGCTTGTCATCTTTAATTTTTTCGTAGCTTACAAATTCTTCTTTCACGAGAATGAATACTCCCCCTCCTACCATTCCTATCCTATCTCTACGATACACCCTGCAGTTTCGTGAGAAAATTTCGGCATCCATTATATCATTTCTCAGCCATGATTCAACTCCTATTACAATATCTGGTAAGTATATATCTATTTAATTACTTGATTCTATTCCTTTCTTTACAATACTTCTACAGTTGAGTACTAACAGTTTTATGTCATCCCTACTTGATTTCCAGTTCCCTGTTCCCTTTACACCGCTGCCTAGCGCACCCTGTTACCCTGAATGTACCTCCCTATAACCATTCTAAACAAATTTCCTAACTTATATGTACCAATGCGGTTTAAGTGAAGGCCATCTGAGCGCAGATCCCTTTCTCCTACCCACCCATTAGGATCTAGAAATTTCACTCCCAGTTTCCCACATACCCACTCCATAGTCTCATTTAAATCCCCAATCACCTTCCAGTCAGTATCCCTCCTACACAGTACTCCACTGATAACAATCTCCGCTTCCTTAAACTTCGCCCGTGCTGCATTTACCAGGTCCCACACATCCCCAACTATGTTGGTACTTATACCTGCTTGTCTTACGTTGTTAGTACTAACGTGAAACACTGCCACCTTCTCCTTTCCCTCCTCCTTCTCTTCTACTTTCCTCAACATCTGCCTTAACCTAATTCCTGGATAACACTCTACCCTGGTACCCTTTCCTCCACACTTACAGTAGTGTAATAATAAAGTAAATTTAAAACGTAACTACCCAACAACAACAGCAACAACAACAACAACAAGAATACTACAAACAATTTCAAGGAAGGAAAATATTACAAGAAATACTATTAGTTCAACATTCGAAATTCAGCGTCATCATATACAAATTCACTCACAACTTAAGTATTTCCTGTACATAATACTATGGCTTACAATACCATATCTTGAGTTTACTACTGTCCTTTCTCTTAGGAGCACTAACGGTAGAAGTGGATTATAACACTAAGACTTATTTTTATGTTTGGAATGGAAAATGTAAATCGAATCGTCGCTGTGCGAGCAGTACCGGTTATCTGACTATACACTTTCTAACCATTATTTTCCTTAAGATTGGTTAAAGCCCCCAGCCACATATGGCTATGGATTCCATCTGAACAATTTTCGTTGTGTTCATTTTCCTATGCTCGCGTCTAAAGGAATATGAACCTTGAACGCATTATATTACAGGAGTGCGCAAATAGCCTACGTTATGCACACACACATTCCTACAGTGCAGTTATTCTTATGGCCTGCATATCCATATGTGGCTGGGCGGTAAGATTCATTTTCTTTTACACTCGCGCGTAGGAAAATGAGCGCAACGAAAATTGTTCTGATGGACTAAATATCCATATGTGGGTGGAAGGCGTGACCAGTGTTAAAGAAAATATTGGATGGGAAGAGCACAGTGAGATATATTACCTCTTGCCCACACAGCGACGATATATATGCAGTAGAAGGTAATCAGAGGTAATCAGCTCTTTAGTTTTCATCCAGGGAAATGGAACATTGCTGTAGTAGACGTTCTGAAGTAGAACTGGGCTGTCAGGAGGAAACATATCATACGTTCAATTTCTCAACTATTATTCTGTATGCACCGATAATGATGCGAAGCCAGGACTCGGTGACTAAAGACTTAAGTCCTGACGATCTCAGTCACTGGGTGATACATACATTATTCAAAAGAATAGATTTACTTTGAAGAGTAGGACAATGTTTCCTGCTCGAAGAAATGCACGTACAACTAACTTTATTGTATGTTGCCCTGACTTATCGACGCTTGCAATGTTAATTTGAAATACTTTGGGAACACTGTCTGGGAAGTCTGTTATATTCTTGTCCATTCAAGAGGGCTACATACTAAGAGATTTTATTGTTACTTGTTCGTAGTCTACCCTCTGGTCTATGTTGTTAAGCTTTTCAACAGATTCGTTAGCCGTCATTAAGGTTGTGTTTAAGAGCGAGAACAACTCCCTGCAGTCTGCAATTACTGCCCATTGGTCTTGTCTGTATGGAGAGTAATTTTTAATTTCTTGGCTCATGTTTACGTTCCAAGAAGGCGTCTTCCGTTATAACCCATTGATGGAAATATCCACCGCTTTTTATGACTGTACTTTCAAACTATAACATTTATGCCCGGTATTTTCTAACTATGGGTTCACAATAAGAAATGCAAAACTGCAATAAACCCTAAGTGCAACACCAGTGCATGTTCTGTTGCAACAATATAATCAAGTCATTTGAAGTTCCTTTCTCAGTGTGCTCTAAAAGCGACGACTTTTTACGTCTGCAGTGAGGCTTTTAAAACGAACAGGAGCGGCGAGACTCACCTCAACTTCTGCGAATTATACTTCTTACTATATCTCCAGAAACATTTCTAAGTACCGCTAGACATAACTTTCACGACTTAATAATTCTGAACAGAGACCTATGTTTTTTTTTAATGACAGCTGTCATGAAAACTTCAAGTGTAGCCATCCTGCAGGAATGTGTCCCTGTATTTTCTGGTAGTAGCGTGATTAATTATTCATTCTTTCCTAAATTCATTATCAGAAGTAAAGACGTCTGCTTGTGCTCTCTGGCAATTTTCCACTTTCCAACGAGCAGCATGTGTGATGTCGATGTGTCCCCTCCTCCTAATCGTAGTTCGTACATTCATTAATGGGTCTTAGTTCTTCCAACAGAACTGCTGTCCACTCAAGCTATCTACGGAAATAGAGGTGCTACATAGTCAACATGACGAGTCACTCTTACATATTACTTGATTTTATGCATTTTGTTCAGAAGCCACCTTCTTCTTCTTCTTCTTATTTTGCTACCGCTTTTTCCACACACCTGTCGGATCGCGGGTGCGAACTGCGTCGCACATATGGATTTGTTCCTTTTAAACGGCCGGATGCCCTTCCTGACGCCAACCCTATACTGAGGGATGTAATCACTATTGCGTGTTTCAATGATGGTTGGTAGTGTGGTATGTTGTCTGAATATGATGAGGAGAGTGTTGGGGCGGACAAATAAACCGAGTCCTCGAGTCAGGAGAATTAATCAGAAGCGATTAAAACACTGACCTGGCCAGTACGCTGACCATTCAGCCAACGAGTCGGACGTTGTTCAGAAGCCATAACATGCAGTATTGTCTAGCTGAATTTAATGCAATAAATCCCTTCTTCCTTCCTTCAAAACAACATTTTAGCATGTATATTACCAAGAAAATAAAAAAGTAGTGTCTCTCTGTACATTCGTTTTGAGAGGTTTGATAGTAAACATGATGTGGAGAATATATGCACCATGTTTAAAGATTTTTCTATCGAACATTAGGTTTAGACTGAATAGGCCTAAACACAAATGCTGCCAATGCACTTTTCGTGAAACTTGCCAATTTTAAAGTAAGGACGTCCAGAAATTTTCTCCACTTCGTTTCATCTCAACCCTTCAGTAGGAACTGATAAATGACATTTTGCCCTCGGGAATACAGCTCTCAGCCATATAGACGGGAACAATTTAACGTCAACTTCCCGTAAGCTCTATAGGCTGATGGATTCTCTACACACACACACACACACACACACACACACACACACACACACACACACACACACACACACACACACACACACACACACACACACACACACACACACACACACACCTAGTCTCTTATTTTTGAAAATATTTGACTTCTGTCAACAAATCAACCGAAGTCAACAAGAGCCAACATCACTAAAAACACTGAACGCATTTTGACACAGCTTTCAGATTTCGTCTTTTATATGAATGGCCACAAGGTTTCCACGTGTATGAAGCCGCCCGTAAAAATATGTTATCGAATGTAAGTCTTTCTCCCCCTGGGGTTTATCTTCTTGTGTAATCTATTTCATCTCTCACACACCTGTCTTGTTAGTAAAAACCTTATTACTGAACGTCAATATAAAACTTGACGCCAGGTTCCCTATATTCACTTCAGGGTTAGCTTTCGTCGCCTTCATTACATTATGTGTTGAAATTAATGTATAATAATAATAATAATAATAATAATCATCATCATCATCATCATCATCATAAGTGATTTATATCCCTCACTTGCTTTAGATTTTCAGAGGTACTGAAATAATAAACTTTACCCTGAAAAGGAAGTTCAGATAGCGAGTGTAATGAAATGAAATGTCGTATGGCTTTTAGTGCCGGGATATCCCAGGACGGGTTCGGCTCGCCAGGTGCAGGTCTTTCTATTTGACCCCCGTAGGCGATCTGCGCGTTGTGATGAGGATGAAATGATGATGAAGACAACACATACACCCAGCCCCCGTGCCATTGGAATTAACAAATTACGGTTAAAATCCCCGACCCGGCCGGGAATCGAACCCGAGACCCTCTGAACCGAAGGCCAGAACGCTGACCGTTCAGCCAACGAGTCGGACATAGCGACAGTAAAGCTACGGACACGGCCCTCGTATTAAGCATTCTCAAAATACAGAAGGGACGGGTCTGTAGAACTGTGGTACAGCCTGTTACTGTAAAATAATTTAATAATATAAATAGAGGAGATTACACTGATTACTGTAATGTTCTCGTTAATATTGTGGATGTGTTTCTCCATTTAAGCTCACAAGTAAAACCTCGTGTTATCATTGCGGAACATAACACCTTCTTGCCGGTTAGTCTTGACTTCATATGATGTAGGATTTGGCTAAAGGTCTACATCTAGCTGCAGAACACATCAGAACTGAAAAAACAATACAACATATGTCAGAATGCTCTCCCTATCCATTCTTTTCCTTAAGACTGCAGAAGCCACGCAGCCACATAAGGTAAGAATATTCAGTCCATAAGAACAATCTATGCCTTTGCTGGCGGGACCTAGTGTTTACAGTGCACTATGTCTTCTGGTATGGGCTAGAGCAATCTTGTTACTTTCATTGATCTGTCTCAGCTTTATCCTTAGCTTTGACAAAATGAAAGTGACTGAGGTAAGAGCGATGCTAGTAATGCCATTCCTTCTGCAGCCAGTCCCTGCTATGAATGGTGTGAAAATATTGCTCATAGGGTCGGTTGGTGCATGCATTTCAGTGGGCTTGGCAGACTGATATGTAATAGAAACTTCTGGCTCGGTGAGGAAAGCAACGGGAAACTACCTCACTCCTCATTTCCCTAGTACGCCTCTTCAGTGATGCCTAGGCCATCTATGACAGCTGATGGCGGAGCTGTTGAGGATCCAGCCAGCCTTCGGGCTGAGGACTAAACATACACATACAAGAACAATCTTCGGTGCGTTAATTTTTCAACGCGAGGGTGCAAAGGAAAATGTACCTTAAATATAATACTGCAGGCATGCGCAAATACGTCATGCAGACATACCTTCCTGCAGTACGGTATGGCAAGGTTCATTTTTCCTTTTTACGCAGGCATAGGAATATGGACACAATGATCATATTGATATGCAGATTATCAGAACAATTCACGTTGTGTTCATTTTCATAGGCTAGAGTGTAAAGGACTTAATGGATGGATGCTATTTGCTTTACGTCGCACCGACACAGATAGGTCTTATGGCGACGATGGGACAGGAAAGGACTAGGACTGGGAAGGAATTGGCCGTGGCCAGCCCCACCATTTGCCTGGTGTGAAAATGGGAAACCACTGAAAACCATTTTCAGTGCTGCCAACAGTGGGGTTCGAACCCACTATCTCCCAAATACTGGATACTGGCCGCACTTAAGCGACTGCAGCTATGAGCTCGGTAAGGACTTAATGGACGACAGTGTTTTAAATTTGCAATCTAACACCTTGGATTTCGAAAAGAGGTGCAGCAAGTATACGAAAGTTGGCATTTCTATGACTAAAGTGATGCCAGTTGGACAGAAACCTAAGAGGTTTGAATGTCAGATGAGGAATTAGAAACTGGAATATGTGAATAGTTTCATTTAATTAGGATGTGTGATCTCTCAGGATGGTTGTGTAATCTGTTTAATTGAATCAAGGTGCACGGAAGCTAATGGAGTGAGCAAGAATTTAGGATCAATGATATTCTGTAAGAAATAAGAGAGGTCGCAGGCGAAATTATCCGTATATCGCTGTTTTTTGAAACCGTATTTGCTGTGTGGGAGAGAAAGCTCGGTAGACTCTAGATGATGAGGCAACCGACGTTAAAGTAGCGAGAATGATTGCCAGTATCAACAGGTGGGAACATTCACAAGAGGGTACACGGAAACAGCAGGTGGAGGCTAAGTTTGAAATTAGCTCGCTGGATGATGTTGCGCTCTTGAACTACTACGATGGTGGGATCCTGTGTCCCGATTGATGGAGGATAGATTACTTGGCAGAGTAACGGACGTGACAAGAGAAGCCAGGCTCAGCTATCAATGATTTCACATAAGAGGCGCAGGCCACAGAGCTACTTACAAACAGTGGATTGAACAGGCACTTGGTTCATTTACAGAGACTTTTGGACTGAAGGTCGAAGGGTATAGCAGTCTATTATGTAGACAAATGTACGTTCTACGAATAATTCAGTGTGTTTTTTTGAACGGTACGAAATGAAATGGCGTATGGCTTTTAGTGCCGGGAGTGTCCGAGGACATGTTCTGCTCGCCAGGTGCAGGTCTTTTAATTTGACTCCCGTAGGTGACCTCCGCGTCATGATGACGATGAAATGATGATGAAGACGACACATACACCCAGCCCTCGTGCCAGCGAAATTAAACAATGATGGTTAAAATTCCCTACCCTGACGGTTATGGAATCCGGGACCCCTCTGACCAAAGGCCAGCACGCTAACCCATTTAGCCATGGAGCCGAACTCCATGAACGGTTCTTAGGGTGATATATATTTCCATGCTCTTCAGTTTTCATATTGGTTTACAAGACCAGTGTTTTTATAAATGTGCTAAAACAATGGTCTCAATACCCTTTCATAGTTTCAATAAATCTTCACAAATAGTGATAGATTTTTATTGTTTTGAATCAACAGCATATCGTCCCTTAAGAAATAACACCTCGTATCTGACAATGCTGTTTCTACCCATTATGTTCCTTAAGACTGGTCACGCCCCCAGCCACATATTGACATGCAGTCCATCAAAACAATTTTCGTTGAGTTCATTTTCCTATGCGCGCTTGTAAAGGAAAATGAATCTTACTCTACCATGCTGTAGAAATATCTGTTTGCATGACAAAGCTCCATCCTAGAGTATGGTGTATTTAAGTTTGATTTTCCTTTACAGGAGCACATACGAAAATGAACTCAACGAAAATTGTTATGATGGACTGCATATCCACGTGAGGCCAGGAGACGTAACCAGACTTAAGGAAAATATTGAACAGCAACAGCTTTACCAGATAAAAGGTATGGTTTCTTAAGGGACGATATGCAGTAAGAGACAGTTTGAATATTTAATAATTGGAAGGAGGTCACTATATGCGGTGTAAAATGGAGGTATTATATTTCTTGTATGTTTAAAAATACTGTAATATTACACCGTAGATTTGTTATCTCGCTGTACCATGGAAAGCTTATACGGTAATATGAGTCTGCATGATACCTCACGAGACCTATAATAAAAGGAACTTCTTCTGTAAATTGAAAATACTACACTCCTACGATAAAACATTTACTCTGTATGCTAATTTTATTCACAAATCCATCCAGTTGAACGCGCCTTTGTAAGATGACAAGGTCACATATTTCTATGCATTTATGCATTTAACTTTTTTTACTGAGAGAGTGTGGAATTTCGTAAGTAGTCTGTAGTAAGGATGTGATATTATCGATGGCTCACTTCTAAAACCTCGTATGTCCCATTGATCTTCCTGTACATCATATACCTTAAGACTGGTCACATATTCCAGCCACATGTGGATATGCAGCCCCTCAGGACAATTTTCGCTGTGTTCATTTTCCTATGGGTAGGCGTAAAGGAAAATGAACCTTAAATACATTATACTGTAGGTGTGCGTAAATTCGCTTGCAAACAACGTCCCTACAATACCGTATTGTAAAGTCTATTTTCCTTTACACATTAGAAAACGAAAATTAGCACAACGAAAATTATTCTGATAGATTGCATATAAATATGTGGCTGGGAGGCGTGAACAGTCTTAAGGAATATAATGGGTGGGAAGAGCATTGGGACATACGAGGTTTTAGAAGTAAGCCATCGATATGCTTGTGGTTACCGTTGGAAACTTTACAGTTGCAGTATCCCTTCTGCTGTTCATTTTACGATATGGAACTTGAAGCTTTGGTTCAGCGGTGTCCAAACGCTGCACAGTTCACAGTGTGTACAGTTACCGCACACTGGCTTCGCACGCGTAAAGAGCTTGGTAGGCGTGTCCATTCTCGGGGAGGGAGATACGTAACGTGGTGGGGAGCACTGACCGTAGAGAAAGCCAGCAGTATTCTATTTGGGAACTTAGCATACATGGTTCAGGACGGCGGTTCGTTGAAGGTACTGTTGTAAACGCATTGCATTATTGAAAGCACATCTAAAAAGAAAAGATGTGGCGACAATATGTAATCCTTTAAAAGAGACACAAGCATGTCTCTATGCAGCGGAGACACTTTCTAAGGTAGAAGACCCCTTAATTGAGAAAAAGGAAAGAAAGTTCTTCAGGAAGATCTTAGGACCAAAGAAAGTCGCTGGAGAATTTACCTTCCATCTTAGGTCCAACAAGGAAGTGTATGAGAGTATTGAGAAGATAACCACCAAAATGAACAGAAGGGGTTGACAATGTATGGACATTTAAGAGCATGTGCCCAGACAGACTGGCATATAAATTAATTATTCTTCAAGAAAAATGGAAAACTCATCCACGCTGGTTGAACGAAGTGCATAAAGATCTCAACGAAGGAGGTATCACGTTTACAGAGATTCGAAATAGAAATATCTTCAGACAGAAAGTTGCGGAACTGAGGGATAATCCAAAGAAACGACCTGCTAAACCAAGGAACATCTCGGTGGAAGAACGGCAAAGGAGGAGCCAAAGTTTAAAGAACTTTTGGAGAGAATGTAAATAGAAGAGCATTAGGGAGGAACGTTGCAGGTAGCTGGTGTATTCGTAGCCCAAAGTTGGCTGTATTGAAAGAAAGAAAGAAAGAAAGAAAGAAAGAAAGAAAGAAAGAAAGAAAGAAAGAAAGAAAGAAAGAAAGAAGAATGAAGACTGAGAATTGCACTTATTTTTCACGCCCGACGGAAACAATCATAAATGCTTATTTTGTCATCGGAGTATCGGCGGACATCGGAAATAACGCTGTCCACAAAGAAAAATATGATACAGTAGCATTTAATATGTAATATCTTGTTAAATAGAATGTATTATCTCAAACAAGGAGATATCGTATTGATTTGTATTTATTTATTGATATGACGCATAAGCCACAATAAAATAATACAAAAGGAAAAGAATGTGCGGTGTGAAAATTTCGGACTCAGAAAGGATGATTGCTACGACTAAATGGCTGGGGTGTCAGTGTTGTTAATCAGTAGGGAAGAAGAGCAGTATTTCCCTTCTGAATGGGTAGTCGAGTCGGTCACGGTGGGAGGAGCAGTTCCGGACGGGTGGTAACCTAAATGTGTAAGCATGAGGCCAGCTCATCGCACAGCATATGAGTGTGCTTCACAGATGCGACATTCCTGGCCACCGCTGCTTTGTTTATAGAACTCTATACGATGGTATCTGCGATTCATTTTAATACGTCTTCTTCATAGGATTATTTACTGTGACCTCATTCAAAATTGTTATCCATTAGTAAATGTTGGATGACCACATAAATTGTGTTTAACATGGCTCTAACACGCCGAATGTTTCGGCGATGGAACGATGAGAGAGAGCGAGGATTGGGAAGGTAGCGGCCGTATCCTTAAGGTACAGAGCCGGCATTTGCCTGGCGTGAAAATGGAAAACCACGGGGTAACATCTTCAGGGCTGCCGACATTGGAATTCGATCCCACAATCTCCCGAATGCAAGCTCACAGCCACTTAAACCTAAGTAAGGCCACCTCACTCAGTGGATACTATTGCATATTGAACCCACAAATCTACGATGAAGAATACTTCCAGATATTTATTTCAGCTACAAATAACTTTTTTGAGAGTAGCCATGTTTTTATTTCAAGAGCCTCGCTCTCCCGTGGGAACAGAACTCACCGTGCCAAGCGACCCGCCATCTCGTGAAATGTCGGGATACTTCGGTTGACCTCGACCAGTGAATAATTTATCAATTTCGGAAAATCCTCCATAACGAGAAATTTTGGCGACATGGTAAATCCAGGAATAAAGTATCTAAATTTTAAATACACATTATATGAAGATAGAATCCCCAGGGTGAATTTAAATGCAATTAAGCCTGGAGGAAAGTTGGCGTCATACTCGCGGATTTGCGACACGTGTCGTGGTCAATTTCTGAAGAAAGACCGGGAAATTACAAGTCAGAAATAAATTCACTACGTCCGTTGCAAGTATGGAAAAAATATAAAATTAACACCATAATGAATTATAAGTTTGTCTGAATTTATGGAATAAATTTCAAGAAAATTGGTCCAGTGGATGTGGAATTAGCAGATTGCACCACCGAGCTTCATGGTGAGGGTGGCGTCCTCTCAGAGGGTATAAAAAATCCCCTCCACCTACTTTTATTCATTCTATCTGAGGGTCTGAATGGTGAAACCCACGTCGCTCGTCTTCAAGAATGTGCGGGGTTTAGTTCTCAAAACAACTTGTTATATATTCGTGTCAATGGTTCAAGTAGAGTATTAAATGGAAGGTGATAGAAATTTTCCTGAGCTTCCGCCGATGAAAACTGTGAACTGTGTTTAAAATACGTGGCTCATTTCTCTCCGTATTACAATTGTGTGTGTTTGATATTCTCAAAGGGAGTCTGGAGTCTAGCCAGTGCGGTCTGATTTTTGTTATCTATTGAAGCAACTGGCCAGCATTAGGGTGAACTAAAGCAGGGTCCTGGGAAAACAGTGGCAGTAGCCAGTAGAGAAGGATGCTTGTCGCAAGTTAAAACGCGAAGAAAGTGCGTCATTCGCGGTGTTAATCGAGAGTGAGTGTAAAATCAGTGTATTTTAAGTTATATGTATAAGAAGATGATGTATAATGTAGCCATGAACGGCTAAATAATAGGGCAGCTGGCAAAATGTGGCCGGAATCTCCAGGATGACTACTTTTACAGGTCTGTGTCTATACTAGTATTAATGATGTCGAATAGAATTTGTTTGTCCCAATAAAATTTTTCAGTGCGTGTGTCGATTTAATATTTAATAATGATCAGGCGAATGTGTTATATTTCTGGTCGTCGTGTGAAACTATTCAGGACAGTAAAATTCACGTCGAGAAATTGTAAAATGCGAAGGTTAAATAATGTGTTAACATTATTTGAGATAATGTTCAAACTGAGTAAAGTTAGAAATGTGACAACGATAATGCAGTCGTGGTGAATGCAATAATCTCGAATATCTTATGAGTTCAGAAAATTTTTAGTCATAATAATAATAATAATAATAATAATAATAATAATAATAATAATAATAATAATGATATTTACAGCAGGATAAACTTTTCTATTTTAGACGTGTATTTAACAGATATGTTGAGTAAGATTCGCGTTCGTCTCGAAATCCAGTGAAGGCTGATAAAGTTATGTTTATTCGTGGGAAGGTAGTTTTTGTGACAGCGTGTATGTCGGTGATATAGAAAATCACTGTGTATTGTATTCTTGTATTCTTGAGTTCCGAAAGTTGTAGTAAAAATGAATGAAAAAGATTCTTATAAAATTGTTCGTCCCGGGAGTATTGAGGTGGAAAGGTTTTGAAACAGGAAGAGATGGATTGTGCCGGAATGATATCCTGAGAGAATAGTTGTGTAGATGTTGAAGGCACAGGAAGCCTGTATTTCATGTGTAATGCCGCCGTGATAGGCGATGGAGATGAATTTTTGAGACAGGCTATATTTGTCGATGGCGAAGAACTTTTGAGAGAGGCTGTATATTCAGTGTAATATTTCTGAGGCAGGCTGTATTGAGATTCCGTTAGCAGTCCGGAACAGCTGACCGGGTGAAGGTTGGTTCGAAATGAGTGCTTTGTGACGCACATTATAATTTCAAGTTAAGATTCCCAGTGAAAAACAATTTCTGTAGAAGATTCTAGCTCTTGGCAGTTAAGTCCAAATGACGATTTATGTAAAGTCAGCTTAATGAATATTATAGTACGCGATCTCAAGACTAGAAGGGCATTCTGAATACACGGTTGGTGTTATTTAACTGTTATAACAAATTTCCATTCAGTAAATTTCATACATTACTAGACGATAAATTATCATTAAATTCGGAAACATTGTGGGATGAGATATTGGACGTCATGAAAGTAATAGTTTGGCTGTGTAGATTCATTGAATTTCGCTTCACTGGATAGTTTATGGATATGAATGTTTGGAATAGTGAGATGGTAGGCGATTTTGGGCCTCACCCTAGAATTACAGTGTGGATTGTTTGCGGTGGTAATGATTACTGTTTTGTCGATATTCACGTAAAGTTAGACGTGTGCTGAAATTCATTATTATTTTTCCAAACTTCATTGCGTATGTCAAGATCGTGTTTATTTATTTTCAGTTTTATTGACAAGATAGGGACTTAGTTGCATTTACCGACTTGCGTTCATTCTGTGGAAAGATTCATTATGTGCTATTGTTTCGACAAGGTTTCCACCTAAATATCAAAGAGTGTGTTTGAAGTTACGATTTCGCCTGACATTATAGAAGATGCATAGACATCCCATTTACCGCCCGACGATAGATTTAGGACCTTACGCGTATCATAGGAGTATATGGAAGAGTAGACATCCCAGTTTCCGCTCGACGATAGGTTTAGGACTTTACGCGTATCATAAGAGTATATGGAAGAGTAGACATCCCCATTTACGCTCAACGATAGGTTTAGGAAGGTGTGTGTGTACATAGATGTTAGTGTTAGGGTGTGTAGACACTAGGTAGGCCCGACGATAGGTTTAGGGAGCAGTCTGTATATATTCAAATCTTAGATTAGGTGTTTTTGCGAAGTGACTTGTACGATGGTAGTGTCTGCAGTAGTATATGCAATGCGAAGAGTGTTAGCGAAGTAATATTGATGCCATGTTTCGGCACAGCCCTTACCAGCTGGAAGGTGTTTACATAAGATTATGGAACCACTAGTGGCATGAACGTGAGGGTTGTCCAACATTGGATACTTAGCTAATGGTGATTGAGCATTACTGCTGCTTGCCACGCGCGTGTAAGTTCAGTGAACTTTAGTACTTTCATTTATTTACGGACTTAATTGTTTTGTCGTTCAGACGTCCGACTGCTTTGTTAGTGTGCGTGTTGAAACTTAGCTTATTTATGTGAGGCTTGAGTTACGAATGCGGGTTCGATTCGACAGCTTGGGAATAGATTTCATTTTCAATTTTTCGTCCTTTCTTTTTTATAATAGTTGACTGTGGTCGATCAATAAATAGATGGATCTGTAATGGGAGTCGCAGTTGTAAATGAAAGAATTCCCCAGATTGTTTTGGTATATTTGATTTTATTTTACCATGTGGACTTGTAATTTTACTAAACTTAATGTAACCGTTTATAACCTGAAAGTTGTTTTTATAAGAATATTTTTCAAGTGATTTATCGCTTTTTCTTTAACTTCAATGTTTGGCATTTCTTCTAAATGCATGATGTGTTTCCTGCATTTCGCAGTTCTGTTCCTTCAGAACGACGTAACGTAAGAACCTCTCGGATCGAGTTGTTGTTGGTTCCTTCTGAACAGCTGTTTGGGTGATCCACGTTCCAGCATCGGGATTATTCTATAACTTAAGGGTGTCACGAGATGGCAATACATGGTGGAATTTTATTTTTCATTATGACTGCTGCTGTTACCTTGTAGTGAAAACCATGCTTTCCAGTAGTATCTCGCAACCTATCCAAAGCAACTGGTAGTCAATTTGGTTCGATTAAGGGTCCATTCGGCGGATGTTCTCATATCCGACAGGGTATTTGACTGGTGGATAACCTTAATTAAATGTAAATCTGGAACTCTATTTGTTGAAGGTCAGATTTTCCACGGATTGTGTGGATTAATTCTCAGTTATCGTTTGGATTACTAGGTGCCCCATTTTCTGGTTTCATTTTCATATTTCGAGTTTTCGCTGTCCACTAATTTGTGATATTTTCTAATTTCCTCCGAAAAAAGTTCTTCGACAAATGTAACTGATCAAAATCACGCAATGCAATGTGACTGCATAAAAACGTTAAATTAGTAAAATTTTCTTGATGAATGATTTTAGATCACATTTTTTTTTTTCATTTTGATAATTAATTAAAAGTTACTAAGCACATATTTGCTCCTCATTTAAAGTAGTTAAGCTCTCTTCTGAACCCCATCGTTTGGTTAAGATCGTGACCGAAATATTCCCGCTACGACCCCAAGATTTAAGAGTTCAATATTGCTCTACTGCAGCAGCTGTGGGCGACCAACGATGGAGTGGTAAGTTCTAGGGTTTAATATAGAGTGAGAAAAGGCATATCCTATTGTTATCAAGTAGCAAAGTGTTCCCAATCTACTGCTCGGTCACTGATATCCTACAAGTAAAACATTTGGGTTTCTATGTCATTAAAGTCAGAAATTTACTAGTTAAATATCCTCTCCAATCCTGTTGGCAAGGATGCAAACAAACCACAGAATTATGGGGGTAGAGGAAAGTAGAATAGAATCTACTTGGCAGATTGGAGATTCCTGTGGAACAAACCACGTAAGAAACTGCTGATCAGGCCTCAGCAGTGTAAATGGCGTCCATGACATGACGGAAATTGAATTGCAATGCCTTAAGATAAATAATCACGTTCAGAGAAAACAGAGGAATAGGTAGTAAACGACAGTTTCATGGTATCAAGTGGAAAAAGTCCTATCGCACAACGGTGAGAAAGATTGCTTTTCTCAAATTCCATACCATTGGATGTTATTGGTAAATTAAAAAAAACGTACGTTTCTGATTAGAATAGGAACCATATACGATGCCAGTGCTGTTATGGGAATATGCATTGCGTTTTTAATAATAATTTCTTATATTTTAACAATTCTTTAGAAATATTGTTGCCATTAAATACCTGGATGGGCATCTCCGTCATTTAAGCACGCTTAAACGCCAACCAAGTTAAACGGTATTTGATTTAAAATATACATTCTTAGCCAGTAGGTCCATTGTAAATTTACTCATGTTCTTCAAATAAAGATTATTCAGCTCTGCCCATATGCCTGAGGGATGATAGAACAGTTGAATAATTAGACTGAAATATTTTGTAATAATACATGTAATTCAAATACTTTATGCAATGCCAACATTAATCTAAGTGGGTGAATAAATACATTAAGTGATATAGACGAAGGAAACAACGCTGAAAACAATTATTCTAAAATAATAATCACTACGAGAATTAAAAATAAAATATACCTTCCAAGAAAGGAGATTGAGCAAACGTCTCCATACTTAATTCCCTCTTTGAATGGCGACACCGATATACTGCCAGAGAAATTCAGTTGCATGGGAATCATCTATGAGGTCCTGTATCAGTTTCCCTTATTCAGAAATAAGATCCGTTCTTTTGGAACAACATGGCCCAACCGTTTCAACTGCAAAAGCAAAGAAAATGTAGTTATCGACAATGTATCGATATTTATTCCGATTTAAAAGAACAATTGCTGCTGCTGTTCACCCAGCCACGTCATAGATGGAAGGTAAATGTGCAGCTGTAAGAGTATACACGCAAGCTGCATCCCACATTAACTACTTTACGCTTTTCCAAGTTGTGATGGCTAGGCCATCATCACGTTTGTCATCGAATCAACTAGTTCCAATAGGTTCAAAAATGGCTGGAAAGCCCATGGAGGTCAAAGCTCTTTTGATGATGACGTTCAGGAAGAAATGTTTGGAAAACCTTCCTAAGCTTTAAGGGCAATTTAATCCAAGATGTCCTAGTTTGTCCGCAATGGCATTGCAATTACAGATACGCTACTGCCATATTTTTTAACACAACGATAAGGCTACAACAATCCAGATATTATCCAGAAATATTCCTATATTTCATCGGCCTACTTCTAAAACGTCGTATGTTACAATGTTCTTCCTATCCATTATATTCCTTAATATTTATCACGCCTCCCAGCCACATATTTATATGCAGTCCATCAGAACCTTTTTCGTAGTGTTCATTTTCCTGTGCATACGTGCAAAGGAAAATTGACCTTACCATACAGCATTGTAGGGATGTTGTTTTCATGTCGAATTTAAGCACTCCTACAGTTTAACGTATTTAAGGTTCATTTTCCTTTACACTTAACCATAGGAAAATGAACACAACGAAAATTGTTCTGATGGACTGTACATCCGTATGTGGCTGGGAGGCGTAACCAGTCTTAAGGAAGAAAATGGATAGGAAGTGCATTGGGAGATACGAGGTTTTAGAAGTAAGCCATCGATTTGTTGAAGTGATGGTGGTAAGCCAAGTGTTAGCCTCATTGCCTTGCCTGATCTGCAATTGTATTATGGGACGCAACTTGTATTTTATGGATCAGTGCAGCGTTGATCATAACCCGGTTTTCTTGTACATCTGGACTTTATGAAGAAAAGTGGGGCTCCTTCGGAGTTGACCATTCCTGGAGAACTCCCGGAAAATGGCACACCTCAGCTTCATCACCGTGGGAATAAAATTTTGACTTGACAATCTCGAGAACTCCATAAGAAGGAAGCAAAAATGCAGATGCAGATAAGCAGATATCAGTTGTTCTACTGATGTATATCCCTCCAAATCTTGCCAAGTTTCAGTTGTGGTTCTCTAATGAAATGTTTAAAATATATTCTAAACAGTGCCTTAGTAGTCCACCAGCTTCCGTCAAAATTGGAGAAAACAATCACTTAGAGGTAGTCGGGATGAAAAGAGTTTCATTTCGGAAAGGCGAAACATTTTTAGCTGAAAATAAGTAGTCTGGGAATTCATAGCACCTAAATTCTCAAAATATATCTTCAGAAGGGTAAGCTTATTAGGGGGCATATAACTGTATACCAACAAGGAAGATTAATGGTCCTAGAATTGGCAGTTCGAATCTAGAAACCAATGTAATACCAGGGTCGACTTCCTTAAAGGTCGAGTATCCCCATATTTAGCATTTTTGAGTTGTTTTCCAAACCAATATTTTTACAATCAATCGTAAGTTTGTCGAAATAAGCAAGGACTCAATCAGGATCTACTTTAAAGCACCGTCGTCCAAGTAAAATGGATTAAGGGAACTCCGTACTTGAATGGCAAGGTGGAAGATTTGTGGCCCCGTGGAATTACCTTGTGGTGAAGGTAAGATTATTATTTCAGAATGGAAAAGAGATTTCTGGAATATCCTTATGTCTGGCAAAGAAACTATAAGGCCTGGAATCTATAATTAGGGGCCGATGACCTAGATGTTAGGCCTTTTAAAATAACAATCATCATTATCTAAAGGACGGATATAGTAATGATATGACTGGGTGGAACTCCGTGCAATATTTAAAAATAATTAACACTTAATAATTGAATTATTTTGATATGGCCGACTGAAAATTTAAAAGATAACAAAGACATATCGATGGCGTACTTTTAAAACCTCGTATCTCCCAATGCTCTTCCTATCAATTATTTCCCTTAAGACTGTCACGCCTCCAAACCACATATGGATATACCGTCCATCAGAACAATTTTCGTTGAGTTTATTATCCTACGCGCAACTGTAAGGGTAAATGAACCTTACCGTACCGCACTGAAGGAGTACATGAAGTATTTACGCGCTCCTAGAGTATGATGTATTTCATTTTCATTTTCCTTTACACGCGCACATATGAAAATGAACTCAACGAAAATTGTTCTGATGGAATGTATATCAATATGTGGATAGGAAAAGCATTGTCACATTCGCGGTTTTGGCATTGTAGCGACGATTATGGTGATTTAGAAGTAAATATCGTTATGAATTTACTGAAAGTTAAGTCCTCGGTATCTGGAAAATACATCGGAGAAATAAAACAAATTACAACTGTATTTTTAAAAATCTGCTAGAGAAGATAGAGTCATGGCTTTATTTCTTTCGTAATACAAATCATATACGATTTTGAATTTTGAAAATGTGTAAAGTACGTACGAGTAGCCAAGCATCATTCTCTTAAGCAAACTTCGCTCCCGGGTGAGACAGAAAATTAAGTACGCATACTGGCCATGCACAAGCATTATGATCACAGCGAGAAACGGCGATGTTATCCATTGGAAAGAACGGATAACACTTGTATGTAAGGAGAAGGTCATGAGATATGAAAGTAATAACAAAATTAGAAGTGAAATGCAATAAATAGTTGTGAGACCCGACATTGTTTCCGATAAAACAAAACATTAGTCTCTGAGGCATGAGAGTAAGGAATCTCTACTTTGTGTTGATTCATCTGCAGGTTCGACTCCTACGTGAGGTTTGCAGTCTTATTAAGAAACTCTTTGTACAGCGGGTTACTTCATACTTATGAAAGACGAAAACTCTCTAGATAACAAACTCGGTCGTATTTCCTCTTGAATCATAGAGTACAGGAGTGTGTATGTTTGTTTGTTTGTTTGTTCGTTCGTTTGTTTGTTTGTTTGTTTGTTTGTTTGTTTGTTTGTTCATTTGATTTTTTGTTCTCTTGTTTGCCTTCCTTCTTTCCTTCCTTCCTTTACTTTTGGACTTCCGGTGTAAAAAGCAGCGAATTCCACTGAAGGCAATTGTCGGGGCAATAGCGATGAATTCGAACCAGTACAGTGTTCGCTGAGGGTGAAATAGTGGGCAGACGGTACAACACTCACTCAACGCAGTTCTGTGCGCCTTCTAAGCGAACGATTAAAGCAGATTGACAAGTGTGGACGGGTGATGGAACTGCAGTAATTAATCGTGGTAGCTAACTGGAACGTCTGAATGATGGACACACTACAACGCTCCTAGTGCAAATGAATGGACAAAGGCTTCAAACTGAAGAGATTGAGACCGATTCAGTTAAAATAAAATGATAACATAATGTTCAGCGTAAAAACAAAAAGCTTCCATGCGAGCATTACATGTAAATGTAGTAATTACGCGCTGTAAAGGAGTGGAGGAGAATTTACAGTAGTTTGTTTAAACAGTGGTCATGTTAGTAAGCACTTGTAGATTCAGAAATGAAACGAAATCATATCAACAGCAACTCGTCTGTGGTTATCCCACTTCGCATGTAGTAAAATGCTAAGATAATGTGTTCCACCAAGAAAACGCCGAATATCATTCATGATTTCAACCAAAGACGTCAGTGTTTTCCCCTGGTAGAAGATAATGATTACCGTGAGAGTTGACTACGCAGGTCGGGCCGTTTATCTGCAATACATTATATTGTAGAAGTGCGCAAATACGCATTGCAAACGTGCATGCACCGGGCGGGTTTGCCGTGCGGATAGGTGCGCGCAGCTGTGAGCTTGCATCCGGGAGACAGTTGGTTCGAACCCCAATGTCAGCAGGCCTGGAGATGGTTTTCCGTGGTTTCCCATTTTCAATGCAAGCAAATGCTGGGGCTGGACCTTAATTAACGCCACGGCCGCTTCCTTCCCACTCATAGGCCTTCCATATCCTTCCTTGCCCTAAGATCTATCTCTGTCGCTGCGACATTAAACAAATTGTAAAAATAAAACAAAAACATGCATTCCTACAGTGTGGTATTGTAAGTTTCATTTTCCTTTGCACCTGAGCGTAGGCAAATGCACCACAGCTGAAACTGTTCTGATGGACCGCATATCCATATCGTCGCTCGAACGATAAAAGGTTGTATTGCACAAAGCCCTTCCTATCAATTATTCTCCTTAAAACTGGTCACGCCTCCCAGCCACGTATGGATATGCAGTCCATCAGAACAAATTTTGTTGTGTTCATTTTCGTATGCCCGTGTGTAAAGGAAAATGTACCTTACAGTACCGTACTGTAGGAATGTACGTTTGCATACGTATTTACGCACTCCTAGTGTACAATGCATGTAATGTTCATTTTGTTTAATCATCGACATAGGAAAACGAACACAACGGACATTGTTCTGATGGACTGCGTATCTATACGTGGCTGGGAGGCGTGACCAGTCTTAAGGAGAATAATGGATAGGAAGAGTATTGTGGGATACAACGTTTTAAGGGTGAAGCGACGATATCGATGGCCTAGTTCTAATACCACGTATCCTAAGGACTGGTCAGTTCTCCTAGGCACATATGGATATGGAGTCCCCCAGAACAATTTTCGTTGTGGTCATTTTCTTATGCGGAAATATAAAGGAAAATGAAACTTAAATACATTATACTGTAGGAGTGAGTAATTACGCAAAGCAAACACATTCTTACAGTACGGTACGGTAAGGTTAAATTTCTTTTACACACATGCATAGGAAAATGATCACATCGAATTTTTTTCTGATGGACTGCATATCCATATATGGCTGGTCGGCGTGACCAGTCTTAAGGATAGGAAGAGCATTGTGACATATGAGGTTTTGTTCCTTCACCGACGATATACTAGTGAAGGCCTATGTGGTTTGTTTAGAAACCACAACTTTCACTGTTGCCTAGTTGTTGCGAAAATAGTAACATGGAAATTTCAGTCGGTCAACGTTTGACGAATTTTCAGATTAATTAACTTTTGGATGGAACATCAACTTAAACATCTTAAAAACACTAGTTGTGCAGAGCTAGTCATTATAACTATTGTAATAACGTTGATTGTGCAGATACCAGTAATTGACGAGAAGCTAAAAAGAAATATATAAAGAATTTTGAGAAATTAAATAGGTATCGTCCCTTAAGAAACAACACCGCGTATCTGACAATGCTGTTTCTATCCACTATGTTCCTTAAGACTGGTCACGCCTCCCAACCACATATTGATATGCAGTTCATCAGAACAATTTTCGTTGAATTCATTTTCCTATGCGTTTGTATAAAGGAAAACGAACCTAACTGTACCGTACTGTAGGAAAGTATGTTTGCATGACATAACTCCCTCCTAAATTTTGGTGTATTTAAGGTTCATTTTTCTTCACACAAGCGTATAGAAAAAAGAAGTCAACGAAAATTGTTCTTATGGACTGCATATCAATATGTGGTTGGGAGGCGTGACTATACTTAAGGAAAATATTGGACAGCAACAGCATTGCCATATTTCGATGGCTTATTTCTAAAACCTCGTATCTCGTAATGCACTTCCTATCCATTTCTTCCTTAAGACTGGTCACGCCTCCCAGTCGCATATGGATGTACAGTCCATCAGAACCAGTGTTAAGGAATATAATGGGTTGGAAGAACATTGTAACATACGTGGTTTTAGAAGTAAGCCGACGATATGCGGCATTGTTTCTTCAGGGACGATATGTAACTGCAAAATTATCAACTGATGGAAAATAAAATTGTAGAATGTGCTGGATGATCGTAAGGTAATGTGTGTCCTTGTTAAATTCTGCATTGAAATGAAATGTCGTATGGCTTTTAGTGCCAGGATATCCCAGGACGGGTTCGGCTCGCCAGGTGCAGGTCTTTCTATTTGACCCCCGTAGGCGACTTGTGCGTCGTGAGGAGGATGAAATGATGATGAAGACAACACATACACCCAGCCCCCATGCCACTGGAATTAACCAATTAAGGTTAAAATCCCCGACCCGGCCGGGAATCGAACCCGGGACCCTCTGAACTGAAGGCCAGTACGCTGACAGTTCAGCCAACGAGTCGGACAATTCTGCATTGATTTGACTCAACGTACCTCAGTACAAAAAATATCTAATAGTTCGCGAGATAGACAGGCCTAATATTAGGAATTTTGGATTATAGTTTATGTGAGAGGAAATAATGTAAAAGGTACAAATAAGAGCAAGAGATAAGGCCTTCATAAATTTGCAATAACTTATTACAACTTTAAACAGGAGAGAAAGGTAAAAGGGAAGAAAAGATAACATAGCACAGTGGGGAAGCGATAGCTTTGGACAGTTATTGTAGGTTTGCCCTGTTCAAACATTTCCTATTATTTAGATCGTCGTCTTAAGTTCCCAACTTCAGGTTTTCTATTTCGTAAACTGTAAAGTGTAGCAAAGTACAGTTCGTTGGGTTAAATCGATGTAGAATTCAACAAGGAGTATAACCTTATAATGACGCACATTATGTTAAGACACATGTACATTGCAATCTTACAATTGTATAGGCAGTTGCGGTTACACCTATGGACACATATTACTTTTGTATCTCATTTAGTTTGTTGCCAGATACCTAAGAAACTGACCTTCCACCCCCACTCCCGCCCATAATTTTTATCTAATGAGTTATTTCTGATAGTTGGTGGTCAGCCATTCTGCACACGTCCAGAAAGGCCCTCGTACAAATGGAATGGAATGATTTTCCCCCCCTGGAATTTAGCTGATGCTCAATTCTGCTATATACTGAACAAACGCCTGACCTCGTGCCTCTCGGGAAGTGGAAGATTTGTTTCTATTTTTATTGACTTCCTGACGGGGAATGAACCCATGTTCTTCCTGTTTGAGACAACTGTCCATATACAGATAACGCGATCAAATATTTGTAAGGAATTTAATTTATCATGCGCTTACTGACTGAACAGGTCATGTTGTTGTGTGATTGAAATCATTGAACTGAGAACAAGGGGTGTTGTTGAGAAACTTTAATGAAAATTATTCTGAAGTTTTACTGGAATTTGGATGTTTAAAATTAAAATTTACAGTGGAAACCAGAAATGTGGAGAAAAACCAATCCCGCTTCCCTTTTGTCCGATATAAGTTACATATGGGGTCACCGAGATTTTAAACTGGGATGCATGGTGAAAGGTCAATATCGAACCGTATGGGTCTCTGAGGGGTCATAGATATATAGTGCATCCTGCCTAAAGTTAACTCTATAAAATGTAAATGGGAACAATGGATTTGGGAGCGGAACTAGAGTATTTTCCATGTAAAGTAATACTGGGCCTAACGCGGAATCAAATTATTTTTTGCATACCATTTGCGAGAAAAAGCTAAATAAAACGCGTAGAAGCTACTGTAAAATCCTACCAAATCATTCTAAAATTATTATTGCTTATCGTTCAGTGAATACGTAGCAAGGCAGTATTATTACCGTGTGTATCCACGCATTGGGAGGAAGTTTCATAGAACCATTAACCTCATTCTCTGTGACGATTGTTAATTTACTCCTTAAAGGATCCAGTCAGGTCAATCTAAAGACTTATTTTCACATACTAAGACATGCCTTAGATCAATTGATTCAAGAAGGAAATATTTAGAACTCAGGTGTTAGGGACTTCCGGTAACTCACAACATCAGAAATTTCTTTCCACATGGGTCAATCACATCGTACCTATACTATATTTGATACTTTCTTCTTTAAGGTAGGGTGAAAAGCGTTGTTAATACCAACCGTGACGCTATTGTTACCTGCTACAATCCCATAAAATTTACTATATCGAGTCTCACAACGAAGGTAATAAATGTGCTACCTGGAAAGTTAGTTTCTGCGCCTAAAAACGTTGTTCCAGTGTATGCTTCAGTTGTGGTTATAAGTAACGCAACAGAACTTACTACCAATCATCAGAATTCTGACAAAGTACTGAAAATTCCAGTACAGGATGTACTAGGGTGAAGTTTTGAAGGTCTAAAAACATGCTACCCTTCCAAAAGTAACAGAATATATCGTTAATGAATAGTAAATTACTGCGTGTTATATACCGGTAATTTTAATAATATTGCAAATGTTTCCAAAAATTATTATGGAAGTGAATGCCTGAGTTGTAATTGCCAGGGAGTCCTTCAAAGATTAGATTACCAAGTAACTTGGCCGCACAGCTATGGTTGCGTAGCTGTGAACTTGCATTCGGGAGATGATGGGTTCGAATCCCACCTTCGGCAGCCCTGAAGATGGTTTTCCCTGATTTCCCATTTTCACAACAGGCAAATGTTGGGACTGTAGCTTAATTAAGGCCACGGCCCATACCTTCTGTTTAATCCTTGCGTCGCCGAAAGCCTTCTGAAGTGTTAGTGCGACGTTAAATCACTAGGAAAAATCGTTCTTTGAAGATCTCATTTCCAAAATATACAATTCCGTTCCTATAAAGAACGTCTTTTTTAAAGAATGAAGTCATAGTTTGCAGTGTCGACTCAGTTAATTTAACATTAAAGCTTTTCAGTCTGTCTAACACTAATTAGAACTCGTATAATACTATAACACACCTGTAAAAACACAATATAAAACAAGAAAGACGAGTTTCGTTCCTTGAAGGTCACCATCAGATTCTATCAAACGTCAGTTTTTCAGATTTTCGATTTGATAGTATCTGATGATATTCTTTTAAGAACGAAAGATCCCATTCTCTGTTTAATACTGTGTTTCTACAGGTATGTTATTGTGTTGTAGGTGTCATAATTAGTGGTCGACAGACTGACAATATTTAAAGTTATATAAAGAAAGTACTGCCCAGAGTAGTACTGTACATCTGTGAGAGTAGTTTCAGATTAGGAATTCTTGTCCACGTCAACAAGTAACACGATCTTGTTATGCTTTGCAAGTAACTTGGAATATCCTGTACAAAAAGTTCACAATGGGGGAGAAGCTAAGCGAAGCAATATTGCATTCATAGGCCGACTGACCCGTAGAGGGGTGGTTTCACACATGTGGCAGCGGGCGTGATCCCCATGCTCAAGTTGCTTGGCCTTTGCACATGTTCCCACTGGGAACAGTACACAAGTGGCTAAGTTGAGGATGATGGAAGTGGTAAGTTCTCTGTTTAACGTAAGTAAGTCAGACGTGGTAAATTCGAAATCTTTTATTACATTAGCTGTTGCATTTCACAGAATTTGATCTTAAATACTGTACTAAGTCTGTTATAGGTACTGCTTAGTTCAGGATCTACGGCGTGATTCATATAAACATCATTACTTTTATACTGCGTAAATTGTAAAACAGTTGTACTAGCAACAATCTGTTGCGTCTTAAATTTAGAGTATCTGTTAAAGATGAGTCTATATTTACATTAAGTGCTGACAGTGCCATATCTCCACCCCCCACCCCCACAGTCTATCTCAAGACACAACACGTCCTTCCATGTACCTAGACGTTGACTTTTGTTTTTGTTTTTTCTAAGCCTGGTTTCTTTCACGTGTGGTAATGAAATGGCGTATGGCTTTTAGTGCCGGGAGTGTCCGAGACATGTCCGACTCGCCAGGTGCAGGTCTTTTGATTTGACACCAGTAGGCGACCTGCCCGTCGTGATGAGGATGAAATGATGATAAAGACGACACATACACCCAGCCCCCGTATCAGCTAAATTAACCAATGGTGGTTTAAATTCCCAACATTGCCGGTAATCGAACCCGGGACCCCTGTGACCAAAGGCCAGCAAGCTAACCATTTAGCCATGGATCCGGACCACGTGTGTTGTTGTACTTCAACTCGTCCAAAGTTCGAGGGAGACTAGCATAGACATTTTCATTTTTTTTCACCTCCACAGAAAAAAGTCAGGTGGGGTTAAACCTGGTGACTTCGGTGACGGAACATTCCTGGATACAATGCGATAATCAAATAAACCATGGACTCCTGTGCTGTGTGACAAGTGGCACTATACTGTCGAAAGTGTCCTTGATACCACCCCGTTCAACAACGAACTGAATGAAGATGTGTCGAAATACCCTTTCAGAAAATTAGACCCACTAATCCCTTTATTGATAATGCGTATCAAACTCAAACTTTCATTGGGTGTTATTGGCTCTTCAGGAATGGCATGTGGATGGTGTGCGTTCCATATGTGTGTTTTCTCTGAGTTCACGTAGCCACTCAAGTGAAACCAAGCCACATCTGTGAACCATATCATGGAGCTTATGCCAGGGTTTTGAAGAATGATTGCCTGGGACCAACGACAATATCCCATGTTCTTGGCCTTGGCACCTGAATCTCATGAACTACTGTCACCCTACATGGCTATATTCGTAAGATTTCCAGTGGTTTCCAACTTGTGCGTCAACGCCAGTATTGTATTCCTTCTGGACGATCACCAACATCAAATTTTCTCTGATATCACCTTTCCATCGCTATGAAAGAACTGGTTATCCAGTACTTTTTATGGGGAAAATCCGTTGCTGTATTGGGTATTGCATCTTCAGTGTTTAAGACTGTAATGTTGGACAAGAATAACCAAACTAAACAGCTGCTAGAGGATGGTTGCCTAGTTGTACTTCCACTTAAAACCATAATCACCACCACCATCACCACCACCACCACCACCGCTAAACAGCTGCATACTCCGAAATATCTGTTATCTCCTTACACTTCGCTAATTCGACAAGAGTTTCCACGGAGTTTCCAAGGAAAACGATAAATTGAAATGCAATTGTGCTTGCAAATTCCATCTCGCAACACATGGAAAAAAATTCAAGATCTCCTGCGCAATTTGAAGCGAGAGGAAAAGTGGTGAATTACTCTTTAAATGACCGACTCAAGAAAAGTACGAGTTTCTTTATTGAATCACCTTGAATTTATTGACCACTTCACATATTAGTGTCCAGCTTCAATATCGTCGGTCAAAAAACAAAACCTCGTATGTCAAAATGCTCTTCCTGTACATTATTATTAAGACTAGTCACGCCTCCGGGCAATATTTGGAAATGCAGTTCATCAGGACAGTGTACCTTGTGTTCATTTTCCTATGCGCGAGTTTAAAATAGAATTAACCTTACTCTTCCGTAATGTAGGAATGTATGTTCGCATGACATAACTCCCTCGTAGAGTATGGAGTATTTATGATTCATTTTCCTTTAAACACGCGCATAGAAAAATGAACTCAATGAAAACTGTTCTGATGGACTGCATATCGATGGTTTAATATACTTCTAAAATCTCGTATCTCCCGATGCACTTCCTATCCATTTTCTTCCTTAAGACTGGTCACGCCTACAAGCCGCATATGGATGTACAGTCCATCAGAACAATTTTCGTTGTGTTTATTTTCGTATGGTAGTGTGTAAAGGAAAATGAACCTTAAATACATTAAACTGTAGGAGTGCTTAAATTCGCCATGAAAACAACATCTCTACAATACAGTGTGGAAGGTCCATTTTCCTCTACACTTTCGCATAGGAAAATGAACACTACGAAAAATGTTCTGATGGATTGGACATAAATATGTGGCTGGGAGGCGTAGCCAGTCTTAAGGAATATACTAGGTTGGAAGAACATTGTAACATACCAGGTGTTAGAAGTAAGTCGACGATATCCATATGTGGCCCGGAGGCGTGACCAGACTTAAGGAAAATATTGAACAGCAACAGCATTGTCAGATACGCGGTATTGTTTCTTAAGGGTCGATATGTGGCCGGGAGGCGTGACCAATCTTAAAGATAATAATGGAAGATCATTTAGGGACAAGAGGTTTTGTTTCTTCAACGATGATATATTCTTGACTCAGAGGAGGAATGGTATTTATGAGAGGGTAATATTAAAATAATCTATTCGGGCGGTCTTCGAGCTCTAAACCTCCTAATATTCGCCTGATATTCCAGGCTGTCCGTAAGTAAGAATATAAAGAATATACATTAATGTTAAAAATTAAGCTTCCAGCAGGAACCCATAACTTACTTTCACCGACAGAGAATATAATACCAATAAAAATTGTAAGTAGTGAAGAAATATCTCTATTTTTATTTTTATTTATTTAAATGTATTTATTTATTTATTTCTCATTGAATACCATTCATTGGAAAAATATCATATTACCGTATATCAGATAGCCAGATCCCTCAAGAAGCAAAATATAATCATCAATTTCGCAACCATAAACAACCTTGGTCAGATCATACCACACACAGTCAATACATAAGATAAATTCAAACCGACTGGTGTATATACAGTCACCTGTAAAATGAATGGTTTTATATCGGACAAATTAGATGAGGACTTGACATCAGATTTCAAGAACCCATGGCGGCACTTCGGCTACATAAACATGAAATATCAGTAGTTGATGCGTATCTACATTGCACAGGACATGAAGTATCAAATATTCAAAATTATTTCAACATTTTACACACACATCCAAAATGGATAAAACTGAACATTTTAGAAACTGCATAGGTATCAATTAAGAGGTCCTAAATATATGCTCAATGATAAAATTTAAAATTAATATTTAAAATAAATCATTGTTGTTGTTGTTATTGTTGTTGTTGTTGTTGGAGACATCAGTCCATAGACTGGTTTGATGCAGCCCTCCACGCTACCCTACCTTGTGCTAACCTTTTCATTTCTACATAACTGTTGCTCCTACATCTTCTCTAATCTGCTTGTCATATTCATACCGGGGTCTACCCCTACCGTTCGTATGATCTACAATTCCCTAAAAAACTAACTTCACAAGTCCTGGATATCTTAAGATGTGTTCTACCATTCTATCTCTTCTTCTGGTCAAATTTAGCCAGGTCGACCTCCTCTCACCAGTTCGATTCAGAATCTCTTCATTCGCGATACTGTCTATCCATTTCACCTTCAGCATTCTTCTGTAACATCACATTTCGAATGCTTCCATTCTCTTTCTTTCTGAGCTAGTTAACGTCCATGTTTCACTTCCATACAATGCCACGCTCCAGATGAAAGTTTTCAAAACATCTTTCTAATTCCTATATCAATGTTCGAAGTTAGCAAATTTCTTTTCTTAAGAAAGGCTTTTCATGCTTGTGCTAGTCTGCATTTTATGTCCTCCTTACTTCTACCACCGTGAATTATTTTACTACCCTAGTAACAGTATTCATCTACTTACTTTAAGATTTCATTTCCTAATTTAATATTTCTTGCACCACCTGACCTCGTTCGACTGCACTCCATTATATTTGTTTTCGACTTATTTGTTTTAATCTTGTACTCCTTACACATGACTCTGCCCATACCATTCAGCAATTTATCGAGATATTCTGCAGTCGCAGATAAAATCAGATAAGAAATCCTTAGCAGCAAGTATATACATCTGAGACGACACACACTTATATCTGACCTAACATAAAGGTTGTAAGTTCATAATGAAGAAAGCTCCTGCTTTTAAAAGCAATAGCATGACATTGTTTGAAAACAATTGTGTATAAATTAGAGCAACAATTATATGTCATCATTTTCACATCTGACAATGGAGCAAATTCTCTGAAACGCGTACTGAAATAAATCATTTAAGAACAGAAGTACGCGAGTGCCCACTGAAATAATGCTGAAAGTTACCATAATATTTATCACAATATCTATAAATTAAAATTATTCTTAAAATATTGTAACTTTTAGCAACTAAAAAGGTTTATAAAAACACAATTTAGAAGCAACATTAAACATTCTAAACTTTTAGAAGTTTTAGAATCGCAGTAATACATGAGTGTGCAAAATTTCATTTCATGAAAAGTTTACGTTCTGGCTGTTCTGGATCAATTTGATATAGGACTGCTCCAATCCCAACGGTGCTGGCATCACACTCGATGAAAAATGACCATGCAAAGTTAGGGTAGACCACTTTTAAGTAATTTCTTAACATGTCCTTTGTTTGATTATAGGCCACCTTGCATTCATTCGTCCATTTCCAACGGTTGTTTTTACTCAACAATTGTTGCAGAGGCGCCACCGTCTCTGTGTATCTCGGACAATGTTGGACGAAAAATTGGCAATGACCCTAACATTTTCGTACAGACCTCGGAAATTCAGTAATCCACTGAATTTTTAGCGGGGCTGGGTTGAATTCCGCTACCGCTAATTATATGGCCAAAGAAAAGGACAGAAGTCTTAAAAAGCTGACTCTTGTCGGCGTTAATCCTAAATTTTTACTTTCTAATTCTTGCAACACCAAATGCACATCCCTGATATGTTGTTCGAAAGTGTCGGAGGCTAATAAGATGTCGTCCACATAAATGGTAGTTATAGCTTTGACCTCTTCGGAAAGCTGTCTCTCCAATTCTCCAATGCTCTAATGAGCACAGATCCCGAGTTCTTAACACCGAAGGGAAGCCAATTAATACTTAGGTGACATTATCGAACAGTAATCCAGTAAACAATCGGCTCTCAACATTTAAATTAATGTGGTAATAGGAAGAAGTACCGTCTAAACAACTGTAGAAATTTTTCCATTGAATTGCCGTATAAAATCCTTTAGAAAAGGAGGACGGTCATACTCCAATACGAGTCTCTCATTGAGGACGCGATCGCCTAAGCACAGCCTTATGGAACCAATAGGCTTTCGGACTATCGCCAATGGTTGATATATGGGGTGACACATGGCGAAATTATGCCATCAATCTTCATCTGACTAATCATCACTCTTGCCTCGTCTCAATATTTCTCAGGGACTGGATATGCTTTCCGTAAGGAGAACTATCATTAAAGTTGAGGTAGTATTCGAAACCTTGAATTTCCCCTAGTTTCTCATCAAAGATATTGGGGTACAATTTAAAAACTTCTTGTCTAGCCGAATCAAGCTTTGCTTCGAATTCTGGCTCCTCCATTGCACTGGTTACGGATCCTAATAAAGAAGCGCCGATAACGGAATATTCATCAAATACGGATATTTCCTCGTCCATTCCAGGGTTTCCCATTTCCAATAGCTTTACCGCGGCTAGCGCATCATCGCATTCAGCGAGCTTATACATGTCGCTACCGGGTTCTTCAGCAGGGCTTCCCTCTTCACGAATTTCCGCATCATAACGATCCACCAGCTGCAATTCTACAGTCCCAGCGTTGCTTAAACTGACAAGATTTGATTTGTGATTTATAGTTCCCTTATACTGGATCATGAAGTCTGATTCTAATATAACACTGAAATTGAGACGTGAAATGACAAGAAAAATATGTTCGAAAAGTCTTCCACTTATATAAAATTCTATAAATGCATGTAGTTTACATTTAATGTTGCGATCAGATACCGCACCTCGAACCTTTAGTTGAGCTACAGGCATTAGTAAGACAGTGTCTTTCCCCAAACAATCTATAAGTTTGTCCGAAATAAGCGAAGCTTGCACACCAGAGTTAACCAAAGTCATCACATTAAGGTTTCCGACTCGTATAGATATGACAGGCAATGATCTCTTAATTATAGGCCTATCCTGATGTTCATCCTCAAATAATAATTCAGAATCATCAATGTGCCAGTAATGTACTTCTATAGAAAAAATAATTTGATGATGGTCTCCTCCCTCGTTTTCAGGCAATATCCAATTTAGTTGATCTGAGTTTTTTAATAGCGCCGGTCAATCTGAGGTCATTGTCAGTCTCTTCTTGAATTCTCAAATCCTTTTAGTGTTCCAATGATGTGGCTCCTAAGTCCTCATTAGTTCTGTTCCTGTCTCGAATGCATTCTCTGGTTTCTTTCCATCCGTTTTCAAGATCTTCCCTCCCAGCACTTCTGGCTTCTTCCTGAGTTATCTCCGGTTTTCTCCACGGTGGTCTCGTTCTATACATAGGCTGTCGCTGGTCCGATTGTCTTTGGAATTTCCTAAACCTGGGAGGAGTACGTGAATTATTTACAATGTTTTCCCTCGGTGTTGTTTCTTGATCCGTGGTCTGCACCTCGGCTGAATTACTGGATACCCCTTCAAGTTTTGTACTCTTTGGAGTTGACAGCGTATTAGCCGTGTCTAGTCGTCGTAGTATAGCATCCAAATGTTCAAGTGTTTGGATGTTTGCTGCCACTAATATTTCCTGTACGTGGGACGGAAATTGAAGTGTCATTATTTGGATAAGTTCTGGGACCTGTAGTGGAGGATCCAGATATTGCATCTTCTTTAATTGCATCAAACAATAATCTGAGTATCTAGATGTATTCACTGATGTATTGTATTTCCGCGAATACAACTGCATTTTCACGAGATGCTATGTCTCTGTGTCCCAAAAACGATTTAATGGTGCCTTTTTAAAATCATCATAGGTCTTTAAATTGTTCTTAAAGGCTATGAACCTAGATAATGCTCTGCCTTCGAACAAGTTAGATACTGTCCGTAATTTCCTACCTTGTCCAATGCGATTTTCTTCAAAGAAATCCTCAACATTTTGAAGAAATTCCTTATCGGTATACTCATCTCTACCAGAAAATTTAGTTGGTTTGTCGTCTTGAATTTTAATGAGTTTCATGGTGTTAACTGACTCTCTAGATGTACCTGGACTGGAAATAAAGGAGTTTTCTCTTAACTTAATCGAAGAGACTTCTTCAGCAGAGGTATCTACTTATATCTGAAATGAGTTATCGAGAGTTTTTATTTCAGATTGTAAATCAGTTTTCAGAGCTTGAACATCTTTACAGAAGGCGTTGAGTTGTGTGTCTGTGCTATCCATTTGACTCGTGAAACGCTTGTCCTTTTCTGCTTGTGTGGATTTCATAAGTCCCACTTCATTATTGAGTTTGCTGACATCCGATTTGAATGAGTCCCTAAGGCTCTCCTGGATTTGTGCCATTTTACTTGAGCCTGTGAAATATGTCCACGAGACTCTTGGAATTCGGCTCGAAGTTCTTTTAACTCTGTAGAAAGGGATTGAACATTTTTGAGATCTTGACTAAATGATTGAGTAACTTGACATTTAATTTCTTCCTTCAATGTTTCAAGATTCTCTACGAATTGAGTTTTTAATTCTCCTAACTTGGATTCAAATTTGTCACTCGAATCCTTGAGCCAGTTTTCTAAATTAGCATCTGCCACACGAAATCTTTGTTCGAGATTAGCAGTTGATTCAGCAAATCGGTTATTAAGAGATTTATCTGCCTCTGCAAATCTTTATTCTAAAGAAGCTTGTGCTTCATCCAACCTTGAGTTCAGGTTATTAGCTAACCCTTGCATTTTATTATGAGTGGTTTTTATCTGTAGACCTAGTTGTTTGTTAGCGTGATCAGCCCTAGTATTTGATTCCTTCATGTGAGTGTTTGATTGAACATTTGATTGATTTATTAAATTGATCTATTTTTCTATTTTGATCGTTAATACTAGTACGAAGAGCTTCAATTGCTGCTAATATATTCTCCATGATGACAAATGTTTCTAATGAACTTCAAAATTCATTATGTATTCAGAAGATCAAAATTGCAATTGACTGTGCGTAATCTGACAATGCCTGTGTCTCCTGGCGTTGTCTAAACAGATTCGCATGTTATTTCGAATATCGTATTTCAAAATATGTTAGTATCTTGTAAATCTTCAGTACAACTTTATTCAATATCCTGTTATTTTCCGGTGTGATAAGATCCAGCATAGTTCCTTTCGAAATCCTTAAGTTGGCCTTCGTTTATTATTACACACGGAGTGTCGCTACGCATTTGTTGCTAGCGTGGCGTATCTCCTTTCGAGGCTCCTTAAGTTGGCCGCCATTAATACCTTCTCTCCTCTCTGTACCAGGAATAGTTGATTTTAAAGGGCATGAGGTCTTTTCTGACGGGTGCCTAGTCCTTAGGATATGGTACTGAAAGGGAGGATCGCAAGGCGAAATAATAGATATTATATCTTTCTTTTATTCAATCTCTGGAAGGTCACCCTATCATATCGCCGAATCACAGATATTTACTAGAAAATAAATCCCAGTTTCAACAACAGAATATCGAAAAATCAAGTTGATCAAGTAAAATGCAATTGAATAATGTTCTTTTCAGTCAGTTGTGAACATCGTAATTTTCATGGCATAAATTAATAATAAAGCATGTTTTAAGTAAATAAGAAATCCTAAAGTCTTTTCTATTGGCACTTGCTATTTCAGATTACGTTTTCTACATAAATTAAATTAAGTAAATTTGATAATTCCTTCTTATGAACACATCAAACTCAAATATGAAACACTTGAAATTAAATCTGATCTTCTTGTATAAAGTTCTGAGTATTGTCCTACTTTTTGTAAATTATTGTACACTTTACGTAAATATTGTAAATTGAGAGTTTATGATACACTTTCACTGTGAATGAAACATTCAATTGATATCCTAAAGTTCCAATAAGTGAGGTAATACGACATTACGAGAGCACACAGTTATTTGAAGATCTGTCTTTACTTTAAGAGTTGTAAAGCGTTAATTTTTCTAGCTTATGAAATGTTAGGTAAGTGAGCTCTTAATGTTCTTTGTCACTAATGACACTGTTTATAAAAGTTATGTTCAAAGTTAGAATTATGTTTTTGAATGGAAAAACCACTGATATCACCTGACATACGCCTTCTTGTTGAACTCGAACAGTTGAATACTGCTCTGCAAGCAGCAATCCGAAACTCAACTATCAGCAAACACCACGATGTTCCATAGTACCACGTCCCTGGAACTGTCCCTCGTAGTACCAAGTCCTCGTTGATCTTCATCAAATCTCCGTCGATCTACGTCGATCTCCGTCGATCTCCGTCGTTCTCCGTCGATCTCCGTCGTCTCGAGTCAGGATTTCCCATGTTACTAAAAGAGTGGCTTTAACACGAGAAAGTCCAACTGACTAGGTTGAAATGTGCACCATTTGATTTTGCACTGTTAGAACTGATTATCACTGTCTCATAAATAATCACCATTCACTGGATGAGAAATACGTCGGAGCACTGTCTATTATCGTAAATTACGATAATGAGAAAATATACTTCCCTGCACAGTTCATCTTAACACTTACTGCACACTGTTCGTATGGTCAAAAACAACTGTCATTCGAAGCACAGTTCATCATGGCTTACTTTCACAGCAAATAAATGAATAAATGGCTCTCTCTCGTAATATCTCGTAATGTTCCTTCTCACTATCACAGTTCTACAAGTATTCATGTATGAGTTCTATACTTCACAATATCACTGCATTACGAAGTTCATTATGCAGTCTATCCACACGGGTTGTTTCTAATAGTACAGTCTGTTATGACGATACGCGAACAGTCTTTCGGCACAAATTGAAATACTTTGATAATACTCAAAATAGTCAGCGTGTTGCAACCTACACTCATGATATTCTAAATTGAAACAGTCCAAGACCATTGCAATGTAAAGTAGCCGTGCTAACTTCAAGTTTGTTATGGTTATTCACACGAAAATTAAGATATTTGTCAAGTTCAAATGTTGGTGAAATATTACAAGTTTTATGACTTTGATGTTATACACACGTTAATTTCCTAAGTTTGAATGTCTGACGAATTGCAAGTCCCACAATTTATAAGTTACTCACTGGTATTCACAGAAACTAAGTGTCAACTTGCCGTCGAAATTATATAAGTATTACGATGTCAGGCGGTATGAATACTGAGTTCGTCTGGTCGCGTGCAGCATGACATGCGAGCCAGCTGTGAAGAATGCGAACTGAATTGCTACGGTCTGGTCCGCTGCTTATATTCCGTACGACCCAACGTTGCTTGGCACGTCACTGGGGAAGTGTGATTCCTTTCTCGCCTATATCCCTTGAATGCCGTGATGGATTTTATTGAAATTGACATAATTATGTTTACGTTCAGAACATGAGCTACACGATAATGTATGTCTCATTTCCGTAACTTTATCAGCTAAAAGGTTAATAATTTTCCTTCCAGTACATTCGAGAGAGAGGCGCACAACATGTGGCAGTGACGTCACCCACAGGTTCATTGCTTGTGACGTGTCCAGCTCGCCACGAGGAGCTTCGTATCCCGCTCGTACAAGATGTCGGGCATATGAACATATATTATAGCCGTCCCTTTTCCAAATATTTCGACAATTATAAAATAATGTACCGGGCTGGAACAGTTCATGATACAATATCTGTAGGTAGAATAGTTTAGGAGCAATGTGTACCTAAATGTGAAAAAAAATAGTTTTCGGGAAACTACAGTCTAAGTTTGTGCTTCACTCACACCTGTATCAGAACAAGGCTTCACATTGATCTTAATTTCTTTGTGAAATCAAATAAAAATGCCTATAAATCATTCATATTCTTGTTCAGGAAGGCGCGCTTTTCAAATTAAGAGCAAAATATTTTTATCGAAATTTCCGTTCTGTTCACGTAGTTCTTGTGACTGGTAACAGTTTATATTATGTGTTTAACGTCCCTTCACCTCCTGTATATGTTAGGAGACACCAGACTATCGCAATTTTGTCCCACAGGAGTTCGTTAACGTAACAGGAGCCATCGACATAGGGTTGTCGAAATGAAGTTCCCTAAAATGCCACCGACTTCAGCCAGAATTTAACACGTTATCTTGGAAACAGAAGGACACTGACTGACTGTGCCTTTAGAGTTAGCTAGCTTAGTGAACGTCGCTCAGAATTTACCCCCGCTTCACTGTGGTTGCATTTCTTCCAACACGAGATCCTGTTTCGTGGTAGGATGATCAAGAATCCCGATACGCCAATAATCTTCTGCTGACAAATGTTCGTATCGTTGTCGTGTTCTTTAGCGCTGCATACTAAATCAGTCGGGGCACACGAGCGGCAGAGAAACATAAAGCAGCTACCTCTCAGTGGCTCTCCGTCCTCCACTAATTTACCATTTTTCAGTGTTCTCATAGACGCACGTGCTGAACAGCCAATCACGTTTTAATATATTTATTATACATGAATGACTGAATAAATTAATGACATTTTTGGAATAAAATAAATTTTTTAAATAATTAATCGAACTGTCCGTAGTATGGGCGCCAGTGTTCATCAGAATATATCCCTCAAATTTTCATAGAGCCGGATGATTCTCTCTCCCAGGGTGTGTACATAGAACTGCGTACTGGTACATCTGTTTCAGGACTTACCTAACCTTCTGAAAACGACTAAATAGTTAGGAACTGCACTTAGGTTCATCAATAACTCAACTGATTCTAAAATAACTAAATATATTCTGAATAATATCCGTGCATGAGCACCTCATCAACACACCAAAATATCGATGGCTTACTTATAAAACCTCCTATGTCACATTGATCTTCCTACCCATTATATTCCTTAAGACTGGTCACTCCTTTCAGCCACATACGAATATGCTGAACAACCAATCACGTTCTAATCTATTTATTATATATGAATAACTGAATAAATTAATGAAATAATTGAAATAAAATAATTTTTTGAAAATAATTAATAGAACTGCCCGTAGTATGGGCGACAGAGTTCACCGGAATGTGTCGCTCAAATTTTAATAGAGCATGATAATTCTCTCTCCCAGGGCGTGTACATAAAACTGCGTACTGGTACATCTGCTTCAGGTCTTACCTAACCTTCTGAAAACGATAATGATGATAATCAGAAGGAGAAAAATTATGACAATAATATTTCTTACTTCTGAACACAGTGCGTGGGTATGATATACGTACTGTCACAACGTCATTGACCAACATTGCTCTACGCATTCTCCCAATGTGGGGTCCATCAGGTGTGTCCATCTTTCTGTACGGCAGTTTAACTGACTGTTAATTTATGGCCAAGAGGTATGGTAGACCTATTCATCCATCCGAAATATTGTGAGTGTTAAACGTGTCTGATAGAAGCTTTCACTATTGTATGAGTGGTAGTGATTGTATCTGTACTTCTTAGATATAAAATTGATTTTGCTACTTAGGAGTAAATATCGTCGCTGAAGAAATAATTCTTCGTATGTGGAAATGCTCTTTCTATCGATTATTATCCTTAAGCCTGGTCGAGCCTCCCAGCCACATTTGGATACATATACATATCGAGGTAGATAGCTTTAGTCGCTTAAGTGCGGCGAATATCCAGTATTCGGCAGATAGTGGGTTCGAACCCCAATGTCGGAACTCTGAAGATAATTTTACGTGGTTTCCCACCTTCACGCTAGGAAAATACCTTAATTAAGTCTACGGCTGCTTCCTTCCAACACCTAGCCATTTCCTATCCCATCGTCGCCATAACACATATCTGTGTCGGCGCGGCGTAAAGCCACTTGTATAAAAAGCATGTGGATGTCCAGTCGATTAGAACAATTTTTGTTGTGTTCATTTTCTTATACCATTGTGTAATTTAAAATGAACTTTAAATACATTACGCTGTAGGAGTGCGTAAATACGTCATACAAACAAATATTTCTACAGTCTGATATGGTGAGGTTCATTGTCCTTTGCTCTTCAGCGTAGGAAAATGAACACAACGATATGTGTTCTGATAGACTGCATATCAATGTGTGGCTGCAAGGCGTGATCAGTTTTAAAGAAAATAATGGATAGGAAGTGCATTGTGGGATAAGAGATATTGTTCCCCCAGTGAGGAAATAAATAAATAAATAAATAAGTGCTTAATAATAACGCAATAAAATCCGAGGAAGTCAAGCGATGCAGCAAATATCAGCTTAAGACATGGAATGTTCAGGAATGTACAATAATATTGCTAATTAGGTTGTAAAATACCGACTGATGATAAGGAGATACATCCACAGAAAATCATAAAGTTGAAGAATTCTAAGGCTTGAGATAGAATACAACTTACTTAGGCAAATATTTCATTTTATAAGGGATATTACAACTCAATGCTTTGACTAACACACACTTCATTCATAATGATGTCGAGAACACACGTTACCGAAGTCACAAACAACATGGATAAAAACTGATCTTAAAATACCTTACATTAAGACATAGTGATTTATTTCCTATAAAATATTACAGTTATAATTAATAACTGTTGTTGTTGTTTGCATCTACGGTCTAGAGACTTGCTTGCAGCTGCTGTCCATGTTAATCTATCACATGTTGACCTCTTCATACCTACGTAACTATTACAGGCTATATCTACTCTAAACAATTTGCAATGCTTATTCCTTAATTTATCTCCCCGCCTCACGCCTACCGTTCTCAATCATACACTTCCCTCAAAACTAGTTGATAAGATTTTTTTCATTTTCCTGTGCATGAGTGTAAAGAAAAATGAACCTGACTGTACCGTACTCGTAGGAATGTATGTTTGAGTGACATATTTACACACTCATACAGTATAATATATTAATATTTAATTTTCCCTTACACCTTTTCATAGGGAAGTGACCGCAATGAACACTGTTTTGATTGACTGCATATCGATGGCTTTCTTTAAAAACCTCGTAAGTCCGAATACTCTTCCTATCCATTATATTCCTTAAGACTGGTCACGCCTCCCAGTCTCATATTTATATGCAGTCCAAAAGAATAATTTTCGTTATGGTCATTTTCATCTGCCAAATTTTAAAGGAAAATGAACCTTAAATACATTATACTGTAGGAGTGTGTAAATTTGCCATACAATCAACATCTCTACAATACGGTACGGTAAGGTCCATTTTCCTTTAGACATTAGCAAAGTAAAATGAACACAGAGAAAATTATTCTGATGGACTGCATACAAATATATGACCGGGAGGCGTGACCAGTCTTAAGGAATATAATAGGTAGGAAGAACATTTGGACATACGAGGTTTTAAAAGAAAGCCATCGATATCCATGTGTAGCTGGGAGGCGTGACAAGTCTTAAGGATAATAATGAATAGGAATAGAATTCTGACATACGAGGTTTTGTTTCTTCACCGATGATATGTCAAGATATGTTTTGTCATTCTATCTTCTCTGCTGCTTATATCTGCCCAACCTAGGGGCGATCTGGAAGTTGATGAGGTCAGCGGGTCACTTCTGATCAGAACTACCAATCTAAACTTCAATAATATTTTTATTGGCTTTACGTCTCACTAACTACTTTTACAGATTTTGGAGACGCCTAGGTGCTTGGATTGAATTCCTCAGGAGTTCTTTTACGTACCATTAAATCTAACGACACGAGGCTGACGTATTTGAGCACCTTCAAATACCATCGGACTGAACTAGCATAGAACCTGCTAAGTTGGGTTCAGAAGGCCAGCGCCTCAACCGTCTGAGCCACTCAGCCCGGCGATCTAACCTTAAATAGTTCCTTTAAACACTAGGCCTATATTGTAAAAGTTGCACTCTCTTTATTTCTACAACAATTGCAGACCTTTATATTAAAGTCTGAGATCATAATTCGAAATAAAATGAGGGCTAATTAATCTGAAAGAATAAGAATTATAAATCACAAGTTTGATAACCAAGATAGATACCTATTTTGATAAACTCTGTTAAAACCTTCTCAGTAACGGTACACATATCGTCGAATTGATCCCCGAGATCTGACACATTTTAGACGTATGCAGGAAAATTACCATAGGAGGATTAGAATATTTCAAATTTTACATACTTTATTTCCGTCCTGCTAATTTTACAAAGCTAAATAATGTACAAAGAAAATAGACTCAAAGACTTCCGTCTCGCTGGAATAATACTCATAGATCTAGGTTTATTTATTCAGTAACGTACTCATTATCTCCTAAGAACATCAGAATTACGTTGGTGTATGTTTAAAATATTGAAAATAGAAGTGTTTTGTTTATAAAGTTTGAACGTTCAAGCAAAGAATACACAAAATACTCATCCAGCACTCCTTCTTAGAGAGTTTAATGATTTCTTCCAGTAACTGCTGCATATTCCTGGCAGAGAGTCCACATAATCAGACAATCTTAGAGTGTTGCCTAGATTACAGTTGACTACCTCCAGTTTGATGTAATTCTTTATCACAGTTCTTCATTTTTCTTCTCCATCTGCAGTAAATGCACGTTTAGAAGATTAAGAGGTAGGCTGCAACTCTGCCTCAGTTCTTTCTAGATATTTGTTTCTATTACAAAACCTTCGTTTACAACTGCTGAAGATTGAAACTTGTTCAGATTGTTAACGATAGATTCATTCTTTGTTCTTAATTCTGATCATCTTCTGAATCTCGAGTAGTTTGATTAAGTCAACATTATCAAGTGCCGTATCTAGATATTCAGTGCGCATAAAAATAGACATGCTCTTTTCTGTTCGACTTTCTGCCGGGAAATATTTGACGCGATAGAAGATTCCTCAAGCTTCGGCGTGCCAAATATTTTCCGTAAGATACCAAAGGACTTAGAGAGGAAATGATTCATTTTGACAAAAGAGTGTAACGATGTAAAGAAAAATCTTACTAGATAAAATGTCAGCTTCCTCGACGGATTAATTTGTGTGAATTACGGTTTTCTCATTTTTAGGCGTAGCATGAGTGTTTTACAGTTTTTGTGTATGCGTTATTAATGTTCTTTTTGTGAACCTATTCTCGTCCAAAATAATTTAACAACCGTTGCAAGTTGAGTCATTGGCTGAATGGTCAGCGTAGTGTCACTCGATTTGTGATCTTCCTGACCGATCGGCAATTATAACCCTGGAAGAATATTCTTATTCTCCGGAAACATTGATGGTATGCTGGGGCACTAATTTAGTAACAACTGGAAATACAAATGAGCATAATGAGCCATTTGGCACAGGGTACTCTAAATAGTAAGGTAATCAAATGAAAATAACTGTGATAATATAAGAAAAATGTGTAGAATATTTTTAGACAGTCATTCTTCGATCATACTTGATCATAATCACGACAAAACACCAGGCTATGATGTTTACATACAAACGTTTTGCATTCACAGCACACGACAGTAGTATTGGATTCCATGGATCTTAGGCAGACGTACCTCCTTCCGGACGATCGATCGGATGTTGAAGACTGAGTAGGCATCTCAGCTCTCAGTTGTTCCATGATGGCCAATTGGATATATTCATGAACACATCAGTTCTTTTCCAAATTTAAAGAGAAAATCTTCCTTAGATTTTGCTTCTTGAATTACTGGAAAAAAGTTCCATTTGTAGATTATGATATATTAGGTAGCCATTCAAGCCGCAGCATTTATCAGAACAATCCTCAAAAAAATTTACCCAATTATCACATTCTGACCTGTCTAAATCGTGTAAAATACGTTCAACACTTTGCAGACATTCCATTTCATTAAACCTATATCAGCAACTACACGATTATGTTTGATAACACATTCAAGAACAATACTAGCGTGAGAAGAAAAAATATTACATTGGTCGTAATGTAGGGTGCTGAATGCCCCAGAGACACTGTCACTGCTAAGAAGTATATACATTGCCAGAAATCCAGTCGAGGTGAGAAAATTTGTCACAGGAAGAGGGCGCTTATCAAGTGTACAAACGTAACTTAATTGGGGAACAAAAATTCTATGGGTCATTGTGTGCCCCGCTGTACTGTTTCAGGATTAAGCATGTTTGGTTAATTCGTCGCTGTTCGGGCAAAAAGTCGTATCATACGAGGCTCTTCCTATCCATTATTTTCCTTAAGACTGGTCACGCCTCCCAGCCATATATGTATATCCAGTCTATCAGATCAGATTTCGTTGTGCTCATTTTCGTATGCAAACGTATAAAGGAAAATTAACCCTACGCATATTATACTGTAGTAGTGCGTAAATAAGTCATGCAAACATACATTTCTAGAGTGCGGTACGGTAAGGTTCATTTTCGTTTACACGCAAGCATAGGAAAATGAACACAACGAATATTGTTCTGATGGTCTAAATATCCATATGTGGCTGGGAAGCGCGACCAGTCTTAAGGAAACTCATTTATGCGAAGAGCATTGGGACATATAACCTTTTGCCCGAACAGCGACGAATTCTCCCAGCCCGGGGAATGCGTTTGAGTTAATGCACATAACACAACCAACCACCACGGCAACATGCAGTGATGAATACATCGTTCCACACAGGTTTACTGCCAGGGAAGACATTCGCCCGTAAAGTTTGACTTAATCAACATGAAATGCCGGCCCTATCTAACTGGGAACAGGCCCTGAAGGAGAAGCAGATGAAGAATGCCGTAAGTTGAGTAATTGAGCAGCACTCTGATGAACGAACATCTAAGAACACTGGGTATATGGCTTTCTGACATTCCAAACAATACATTAACCTGTAACTCGTACTACAATTTCGATTATGATAATGATGGTGATGATGATCATCATCATGGTGGTTGTTGTCTTAAGAGACCTAACTTCGAATTTACCAGTCCCATTACAAAGTAATCTCGAAGAATTTCGAGGGCAGTCATTAATACAATATTCTTATTTGCCCTGAAATTTCTCATTGCTCTTGATGTTTATTATCAAAGACCTTGAATATTGTGACCTTGAGCCTCGGGTGCTCTTTATGTGTATTAATTTAGATTACCAGAGTTATTGCTAAGACTCTACTCATGCATGAAATTGAAATTATTACCTGAACTATCCTGGGCAATTTCCTACGCTTGCCTGTATTCAGTAAATAAGCCGACCAACATGGTAGTGGTTGTAGTCAGATATGTCACTTCTTCCTCTTGACTCTCTCTTCCTCTCAAAACTTCTGTGTTGGGTTTTCGGAGGAGCCGTAGAGCCAGAATTTTGTCCCACGGGAGTTCTTTTTATGTGCTAGTAAATCTACCGACACGAAGCGGACGTATTTGAGCCAACTTGTGCTCAGAAAGCCAGCGCTCTAACCGTCTTAATCATTCAGTCCTGCAATATATTTTTGGAACTTGATGGTGCTCCTACTCAACATCCATATTAATGGCAGAGGTGGGGATACACCCCTGGAGTGGGTGAGGTAGGACAGCCCTGTCTGCGTTAAGTAACGTCAAGATATGTTTATGGGACTTTTAATCGGACCCACTGACCGCTGGCCTCGGGGGATCGTTACTAGCTGAGAATGCCTCCACATAAACTCAACGCAATGTCTTAATCCGCTAAGTTGTTGGCAAGAACTAGTGAGAACAAAAAGGAGCACGTTTGTGGCAATTACTAAGCCCGAACACACCCTCATCTCGGCTAGAACTCGGAACTGTCATGTTCAGTCCCATCTAAAGTGCACGTCATAGCCGGGATGAGATCAAAATACAGTCGGTTTAATCTCTCTGCTTCAGTATATACAGCAGACACAAAAGTGATATTATTTACTTTGCATTTATACATCACAGTTTTAAGTCTTGAACCCCACTATCTTGAGTTTATTAACAAACTATGTTCAGGTGAATTACAGCAGTGTGCTTCGACCGTGAACTTAATGACATGGGCAATCATTATTTTTCCACCATACATAAATTCATGAGACTATATAATTCAGTTTTATTTTGGTGTTCTGTTGATATCTTATTATAAACTGGTATATCATTTAAGGTTGTCTGTGAATTTCATGCTTTCATAATCGTCTATTCGTACCAGAACAGCAGCCTATTATATTTATGCAATTTTAAAATACAATTAATTATGTAACATCTATATATATAAAATAAGAGTTTTGTCTGTACATTGCTCAGAATTTGAAAAGAATGGTATTTCTGTATCGATCATGTCCACAGCAACAAGAAAATGCAGTTTTTACTTTTCCGTAATCTGTCTGTCTGTCTGTCTGTCTGTCTGTCTGTCTGTCTGTCTGTCTGTCTGTCTGTACACGCATCACGAGAAAATGGCTGATGAGAATTTGATAAAAATCGGTATGTAAAGTTGGGGGCGGGGGGTATGCCTCTACAATCTAAGCTATAAATCATTTTATTCACGCTGAGTGAAATGGTAGTTTAGGGGAAGGTCTAAAATTATTTCTTAAATATTTACATTATTAGTGGTCCTATCGATAAATACTACATAACTAAAGTTATACAGAATTAAATTTCCGATCATTTACGTCTTATGCATTTTTACCCTACCGGCTATGATAACACAGATATCCATGAATTTGAATTTTTGATGCTAAGTCCATATCAAAGCCGAGCCCCGAGAAAATGGGTAAACAGAAGTTAATGAAAACTGGTATATAGCGTCGGGAAATAAGAAACTACAGTTTAAGCTATAAACAATGTTATTCACGCTGGGTGAAATGGTAGCTTTGGGGAAGGCACCTAAAATTTAATTTTTAAATACCTATGTTATTGGTCCTATGGAAAAGTACTACATAACAAAAGTTATAGAGAATACAATTTCCGATCATTTATGTTTTGTTCAGTTTTACCGTACCGACTATGATAATAGTGGCATTTCATAACCGGAAGACAATTAATAATGTGAAGGCCTACAATATCAAAAGCGCGTAACATTGATCAACAATAACATTACACTGACCGTTGTTTGTCTTTTATGCTGACATTCAACTCCGATAGATGGAATTACTGCTGCATACCGAGTATAACAGCCTAACTGAATATTGGCGGGAAATAGCTGAGGAGTTAGATAACTTTATTCTTTAGTATGCCATTCCTCAGGTTCTTACATTTTCTGATACTGCTGGTACGTAACACACTGGTTCTTCGTAGTATTCCAGCTATTCGATACCTACTCTGTCGAGCTGTTTTGAATGAGCAGTGTGCGGAGTTAAGTCAGAGGCTCAGTTAGTGATAGTAGTAGTAGTATGAACTGGTCTAGAATTACAATTTAGGCCTATTCCAAATTATAGTACCACAATTCACTAAATAACTCAAAATTCAACCCTGAAAAGAGCCGTTTCTAAAGAAAAGCTTCTTCCTCTTCACTTTTATTAAATCTACATTCATTTGATTCCAAATTATCAGCGAAGATGTGGTTTCTTCTCTAGCTTGGAGGAACAATTGCATCCACGTCAGATAGTTCTTTCCCCCGGCAGTGCAGTGAATAGAGATTTTCCGACTCATCGGGTACTCTCAGGAAACAGATAAGTAAACGGGCATAGTTTTGCCCTGGGACTATCCACTGTTCGACCCCTCCCCCCGCCGAAAAAAGACGAAGATTTTTCACGGAACAAGGATGTCTGCGTCTTGGTCATTCTAGCGCTGTAGCTTTGGACTGTTAGTTCGTTAAAAGTGAGAAAATGTGTGGTTTTTCATTTGATCGAGTTTTTCATATGAAAGCATTTCTCTTAATAGCGCCATTCCTACTGACGTCATTGTAATGACCCATGTTCATTTCAGTTGGGAAAACCACTAATAGAGTCTTCCTGTGAATCTATAAAGGCAGACGAAGAGTGAGTGTCTGCAATGAAAATTCCCCAACCTGATTGTGACCGACGGTATGCAAGCTGGCCTACCATTACAAACCCAGTCTTCATATGAGAAAATACGTTGGCGACTTCCCCAATGTGTTTCTAAGGCAACGTTAAGAACTATGCAACTTAATACAATCTTGCTCACAAGGTTTACACTACCTGACCGAGAATTCTGTATACAATTTAGAATTCCGTAGCGAAGCACGGGTACATCAGCTAGTAATATAAATATTTGAGAAATAATTTTAGGCCTTCCCCTAAACTACCATTTCACTCAGCGTGAATAAAATGATTTCTAGCCTAGATTACACCGGCTCATCCCCCGACTTTACATACCGATTTTTATTAAATTCTCATCAGGCGTTTTCTCGTGATGCGTGTACATATATGCAGACAGGCAGACAGACGGACAGACAGACAGAAATTACGGAAAAGTAAAAACTTCATTTTCTTGTTACTGTGGACATGATCGATACAGAAATACCATTCTTTTTGAATTCTGTGCAATGTACAGACAAAACTCTTATTATATATATACAGATAGATAGATAGATAGATAGATAGATTTCGACCTGATATATTTGAACTCTAGATACTTATAACAGCTTACAATATTGCTTACATCACTTAGAGATTAAAACATTGTGTTAAAAACCAAAGAAATGTTCGCGCTACACATCACGGGGAATCGAACTCATCACTCATTCCCACGGAACGCTGACTATCATAAATGATTGTGCGTTAAATTCAAAACACCCAACGTTGACGGGCAGCGCACTCATTCTTCATGGAGTTTTCCTTTGTTACCAAGAGTAAGACAATGCCCGCCATGTAGGGTCTAGAAGGGTAACGCCTTAACCGTCTGAGCTACTCAGCCCGATAATTATACTGTTAAGTGCCGAATACACACACAATAATAACTTGCAGGATCCAACCTACCTTCATACTGAAGACTCAACATGCGTACCCAATAAGATTTTTTTTTTTTTGCTATTTGCTTTACGTCGCACCTACACAGACAGGTTTTATGGCGACGATGGGACAGGAAAGGCCTAGGAGTGGGAAGAAAGCGGCCGTGGCCTTAATTAAGGTTCAGCCCCAGCATTTGCCGGGTGTGAAAATGGGAAACCACGGAAAACCATCGTCAGGGCTGCCGACAGTGGGGTTCGAACCCACTATCTCCCGGATGCAAGCTCACAGATGCGCGGCCCTAACCACACGGCCAACTCACCCGGTAGAAGAGAAATAATGCGGTGTCTAAATTTAGTCCCGCACGAGTTCGCTCATTATGAGAATGACCGAATGAAAAATGAAATCCCCGACCCATCCTGAAATTAAAAAAAATAGACACATGGGACTAGGGAGATTGTGATATACGTTATTTTTAGCTCGAAGCTGAGTGACCCCTGAGTCAAATACGCTAGTATATGTTGCGTAACGCGCTGGTGATTGTGAATGTTTGGAACACTGATTTTTTGATTGTAACATTTAGAGCTTACGCATTTGAACGTTAGAGACTTTCACTTGCCTACTGTAATGTTTTTATCACTTAGCGATTAAAACTTTCTGTTCGGAACCGAAAAAAAATTTGCGCTACACATGACGGGGAATCGAACTTAGCACTATTTCCAAAGAAATGCTATCATAAATATTTGTGCGTTAAATAGAAAACACATAAAGCTTGGGCTGCGAGAAATCACTGTCCCGACTTCTACAGGAAAAACGAAAGAGGGTCCAACCCACCTTCGTTCTGAATACTCAACATGCATACACAATTAAAAAAATTTATCTTGCGTCGGCATTTAGTTCCGCAAGAGCATAACTTATCACGCATAATCACTCACCGTAAGGCTTAATACTTGTGTTTTATTCATAGAGGCCGTAACTTTGAATGCTGAATTCAGAAAAAGGTGGCAGCAGGGAGCTAGACTAGTAGTGTGAGCCTTAATATACCGGGTGGTAAAGCTGCCCCTATTCACGCAGTTTTATGCAACCCGCATATTATAGTCGAACCTAAAAATATTGACCTTGACTACTCACTACAATGTCTGCTCTTACAACGCTTTCCATAATTCGTTTATTCGTCTCAAGCAAATCAGCATTAATGACAAAATACCGATTGATGGTAAAGAATCGTGAAAATTATGTGTCGCAGAAACGTCCTGTACAGAGAATATTATTGGTGAACGACTAGAAGTAGCAGCAACACAACAGCGCTAAACAGCAACCCGTGATAGCCGAGCTTGCTAAAAGTTAGAGGAGAGTACCGGTGTTCGTTAGCAGGCGGTTCGAGTGCTGTGTACGACGAATATTTTTATTGCGTTGTTGATGTTCGTGAGAGTCGTGTTGTTGACGACAAATCTAAATCATGATCAGTTCTCATATTGCAGGTACTCAGCTATGTTTGTTTTTTAAGGAGCTCTTAAAAGAGCTATTTGCAATAAAGTGAGATTGTACCGACAGCGGTGCGATGGGCTTATGCATGGCCATTCGATTAATGAAGCAAATGTTCAAAATGACCACCTGCTTAGTTAATGCACATCTGAGCACGGTGGAGGAGAGACATTCTTGCTTGCTGCAACATATGTGGTGGAATCTGCCTGCAGGCTTCCGTGATGAGCGCCGTAAATGATTCGGGCTCTCAGGCTCCTGCTCATAGACTCTTTCCTTTAAATAACCCCAGAGGAAAAAGTCGAGTGGAGTAAGGTCAGGTGATCTAGCCGGCCATGTGACCGGACCCGCTCGTCCAATCCATCGTCCAGGATATGTCCTATGCAAGTGGTTCCGTACTGCCAACGACCAGTGTGGGGGAGCTCCATCCTGCTGGAACCACATCCGTAACCGTGTCATAAGGGTCACATCTTCCAATAAGAGTGGGAGGTACTCACGAAGGAACTCTAGATAGCGTCGTCCCGTGAGGTTTCCTTCGAAGAAATATGGTCCAATTATCTTGTCACCTAGTATCCCGCACCACACGTTGACGCCCCATTGTACCTGAAATCGAGCTCCCCTGATCCAGTGAGGATTTTCAACGTTCCAGTAATGAAAGTTGTGACGATTAACAGTTCCGTTGTTGCGAAATCTGGATTCATCACTAAAGAGAATGTCCATTAAGAAATTCGCATCAGCTTCAACTCTTTGTAATATCCATTGCGAAAATTCTATCCGTTTTGGAAAGTCATCTCCGTGAAGTTCCTGGTGCTGGTGCAGCTGTTGTTGGAAAGGGTGGAATTTATGGCGGTGCAATATTCGCAGTACAGATACATGACTGATGTTCAATTCATTTCCTATGGCCCGTGAGCTTGTGTGCGGGTTGTATGCAATTGCATTTTGAACAGCTTCGTCGTTATTTCCAGACGTCACTGGAGCATCCCGAACGGGGGGTAATGTATGAAATGACCCCGTTGCACGCAACCGTCTTTCAACACGTCGACATGTATGTGCAGTTGGCAGCCTTCGTCCAGGAAATCGTTCTTGATACAAGCGTCTGGCTTCCCGTGCATTTTGCCTTGCTTCTCCATAAAGTAGTACCATATTCACATAATCATCCCGTGAATACATAATGTTTGCTTTCGTACTAACCGTACAATACGTGCTCACACGTTGCTGCTAGGATTACGATATGCTGTTTCATGTGCCCTACGTATGAAGTGTAGACCGCTGTTAGTTGGTCTTCGAGTCGAACGTGCGCAGTTGCTTAGTTGAATGGGTGGGTCAGAATGTTGACAACACGTGCACTGCGCTTCATTCCCTGTAGTCGTTTGCCATATGGAAGTCGCATGTTATTATTCCTTTCGTATGTATGCTTTCTTTGTAAAGGTGGCAAATTACTTTTGAGACTTAAGAACGTTAAATATTTATTACGAATGGCCTTACAAGTATAATACAAAAATAACATTGAAAAGCTCGTAACTAGATTCGAACTCTTAATGCCTGCTAACATATCGTGTGCTCGCTGCGATTGGTGCCATGTAGCCACTGCAGGCGACAAAGAATTGGTCTCGTAGCTCTATACTAATGGAATTACCTAGGCTATCGCTTCGATACTGATCGTTGATGTTAAAAGTTCTGAACTCGAATGTGCAAACACCACAGTGAACTAAAGAATCGCGTCTCTCTTACGCCCAGATAGTTGCAACCATTTTCTACGCGTTACTTGGTTGAATGAGTCCAGCGTTATGTTTCAGGTGGTATTCACAATCGGTGCGTATGTGACGATATTTATGATACCTGTTTATTATAACTTCCGTACAAGAATATCGGAGACTTCAGAAAGGTCTTCGTAAACGATGCCTAGGCGAATACGAAATGACATTAAAAAACGCATGACTCAAGAATGGTTGGAACACTTCCTGCTTCAAGTAACCTATCGAAGTACGTCTTCCATACGTAATTCCGCGCAGCTATTTGCAACGTACAAGCGCCATCCTTGTAACTCTGTATTCACGAGGAGAGCGGAAGTTCCCGCTTCGACAAGTTACTGATGAGTTACAGCCTTGTGTTGTTTGAGTCATCAGTCCATAGACTGGTTTGATGCAGCTCTCCATGCCACCCTATCCTGTGCTAACCTTTTCATTTCTACGTAACTATTGCATCCTACGTCTGCTCTAATCTGCTTGTCATATTCATACCTTGGCCTACCCCTACCGTTCTTACCCCCTACACTACAGCCTTATGGTCCCGTTTTATGCCTTTTTTGATCGCTCTAACGGTAGTAATTACATGGCGTAAGCTATCACATCTGCTGTACAGCATTTGCGTGCCACAGATTATAAACTACAGTGCAAAACACGTTTCTATCAATTTCGATGTGATGAGACTGTACAAAATGGTGGTGCATTGACATGTCTGTAATTGGTCTTACCCTATCACGTTTTCTATGATACCACGACCGCCCTTTCTATCAAAAGAAAATGGCCTCTTGGACCAATCAGGTGCGCAATTCTCTACCGACAGCTATAGGCGTGTTTATGGTTTGTACAGTATAGTAACATTTCGTAAAAATTAGTAGAGTTCCGCCTCTGTGGTGTAGTGGTTAGCGTGATTAGCTGCCACCCCCGGAGGTCCGGGTTCGATTCCCGGCTCTGCCACGAAATTTGAAAAGTGGTACGAGGGCTGGAACGGGGTCCACTCAGCCTCGGGAGGTCAACTGAGTAGAGGTGGGTTCGATTCCCACCTCAGCCATCCTGGAAGTGGTTTTCCGTGGTTTCCCACTTCTCCTCCAGGCAAATGCCGGGATGGTACCTAACTTAAGGCCACGGCCACTTCCTTCCCACTTCCTTGTCTATCCCTTCCAATCTTCCCCATCCCCCGCAAGGCCCCTGTTCAGCATAGCAGGTGAGGCCGCCTGGGCGAGGTACTGGTCATTCTCCCCAGTTGTATCCCCGACCAAGAGTCTGAAGCTCCAGGACACTGCCCTTGAGGCGGTAGAGGTGGTATCCCTCGCTGAGTCCGAGGGAAAAACCGAACCTGGAGGGTAAACAGATGATGATGATGATGATGAAAAATTAGTAGAGTATTGGACACCGCTCTACATACAATGGTACAGTGTTTTTGAGATGGACCTCACTTACTGCCTCTTGTACCATTTTTCCATTGTGCGGAGAAGTCTACATCGGGTTAACTGCACATAACATTGCTGTAAGGTGTTGCGCAAGATGGGACTAAGAGGCATTTACGTCCTAGCTGGTTGCATATATTCGGGAAAAATAGCGGCAGCTGTACCACCCGGTATATGCCTTATTCATAGGTTGAACAAAAGTAACATTATTCAAAATATCTAACCTGCATAGATATCGTGTCTAGGACTCCCGTTGACAAAAGAAGAACGGACAGCAAACTTGGAACTCTCTTAGACTGAAGCTGAACGTAACTAGGAACTCGAATACTGGATTTTTTTAGATCGAAGACTAATGTAACCTGACAGCCCAATCCGCTACAGGAAAGGGAGTAGAGGGGGCTTTGATGCTGAGAGTGCAAGCTTAGCCTAACAGGCACAGATGCGACTCCAAGTTAAACCTTACAGGCCCTGGATTCTACCGTGGGCTTAACCTTACCAGGGCTTTAGCTTTACAGACACAAGCTTGATATCCAACAGTGCTAGCTTGTAAACAAGGCTGCAGCTACACATGGGACTAGGGAGGTTGTATAACGCGTAATCCATATGATTAATTCATAGAGGTGTAATAGTGGGATGCTTTTTTGAGGCTCGAATCTCGAAGTGTGGAGTCCAATACGCTAGCGTGTGGACTGATGCGTAACGCGCTATTGGTTTTCAGTGTTTTGAACACTGAATTTGTTAACATTTCGTGCTTATAGATTTGAACTCCAGAGACTTTTAATAGCTTATAATAGTGTTAAAATCACTTAGAGATTATATACCTTGTGTTCATAACCGAAAAAATGTTTGCGCTACACATGACAGGGAATGGAATCCAGGGCTCTTCCCTTTGGATTGCTGAGTATCATGCTAAGTAAATGACTGCGCATTGGAAGCTGCGTTAAATTCAAAATACCCAACCTTCGAGCTACATGAAATTCTAAAAATCGCCGATCCGACTAGGAATAGAATCCGTGGCTCCTCTGCTTGGGTAGTAAACAAAAATGACTGTACGTCAAAAGCTTGTGTGTTTACCTCCTCCTCCTCCTCCTCCTCCTCCTCCTCGTCCACTTCACATACGTAGAAGCATATAACAACTTCCTCCTCCTCCTAAGTTCAAGCTTAACCTCACAGACACGGATTCGACTCCAAGATTAACGTCGTATTATTGCGAGGCATCTTTAGGGCTCGAAGCTGAGCGACTGCGGAGTGATTCCTCCTCCGACTCCTCATTTACTTAGACATCCTCCTCCTCCTAATAGACTTAGTAGTGTATGACTACCTCCTCCTCCTCCTCCTCCTTCTCCTCCTAACTGAAAGCTCAGCCTAACAATCATGGATTCGACTCCAAGTTTAACCTTACAGGCCCTCGATTCTACCCTAGGCTAAACCTTACAAGGGCGTTAGCTTTAAAGACTCAAGTTTGATATCCAATAGTGCTAGATTAACCTAACTGCCAATGCCTGCTGTAATGTTTACATCACTTAGCTCCTAACGTTTGAGTTGCTAGAAATTTAAAGAATCCCCAACCAGACTGTGAATCGAACTCGGAATTTTGAAGAGAATATAGTTTTCACGCTAGAGCGACGTAGATATGTCGATATGTGAAAATGAGAAATCACGTAAAACTATCCTCAGAGTGGTGGTTCGCACTTGCTGTCCCTTGTGTACAAATTCATGGCTAAGAGGATTAAATATTTATGTAGCTAACTCGCTCTCTATGAAAAGGAAAAGACCGAGCTCGATCGCTGCAGTCGCTTAAGTGCGGCCAGTATCCAGTATTCGGGAGATAGTAGGTTCGAACCCCACTGTCGGCAGCCCTGAAAATGGTTTCCCATTGTTTTCCATTTTCACACCAGGCAAATGCTGGGGCTGTACCTTAATTTTGGCCTCGGCCGCTTCCTTCCCACTCCTAGCCCTTCCCTGTCCCATCGTCACCATAAGACCTATCTGTGTCGGTGCGACGTAAAGCAACTAGCTAGTCTAGTGAAAAGGAAAAGCGTGCTGACTCCGACTCCGAGTTTCAAATAGCTTATGTGTGACATGCTGATGAATGATCGAGCTTTGAAAAGTTGACTTCGTCATACTGTGCAACGTTAGAAAGAGCGTTAGCATGTCACGGAATTTAGCGTGAGTCTCTTAGGTTAAGCTTCTGCTCTTAGGCCGGGAATATATGACAATAGTTTTCTTGGGTTCATACCATGTGAAATGTACTTTTTGTCACTTTGTATCACTTCACGGGACATAAAATCTAAAGCAGAGGTGCTCAGCTGGGCGCTCGTTGAGGCTAGCCCAGTGCGGCCGGGCTGGCGTGACGTAAATGCGGGCAGCTTACGTAACAAGGATACGTCACAGTGAAGCGAGAGACGAACAAACTTTGCAGGAAAGCGAGAGAGCATTGACGTTCGATTGTGGTTATGAAGCTGTCGTCCACTACTCAGTGAAATGCCGATTGGGATATATTATTTAAAATAAAACTCTATAATCGCAACAACATGAACTGACCTTTTCGAGATATTCCGGTATGATTTGTACTGCGCTTGATATCAATAGTCAGTTTTATTTTCTTAGATTTATTCATTCAATGAAAACTGACACGTTATACTACAAGCTATAATTTACAATTCCTTGGATGGGAATTACAGTATTTTCATTTATTAAAAAGTAAAATTCCTGTTATTCATTAAGCAAAAATTAATATAATTACATAACACAACAATGATTTTGCACAGTCTGTGGTATTGTGTGACTTTCCCTGTTAACTGAATTTTTCAAAATAGTATTTAAAATTTAGCAGAGATCCGTTGATAATAGCTAGCTTCTAAATGGAGAGAGGGAGTTTCCTCACGAGTGAGGACATAGGTATTTACTATCCAAGATTAAAATACAACAACGGAAATGTATTTACCAGATCTGTGTACAGTATGCCTTCAAATAAATAATCTCATTGATATTATTCCCGGTAAGCATGGTTGCATTGTTGGTGAGTTTATCAGATAATTTGAACCCAAACAACCACAAGCAACAGCGTATCCACCTTAACTCCGTATTATATTAAAACTCTTTCTAAAGCACCTCTTAAAGTGTATCAGTGAAAATTGTAGTTCATTATGTACATTATAAGAATTGTTGAGGATGTAGGTTGTAACCGGTCAAAATACATAAACTGCAATGAACATAAACGACTTATTTCTTACAACGTAAATTGAAAATGACGTAAATTTCTGCCCTCTTTCTTTTATTATTTTCTGCCTCCATTTCAAACTCGGACATCGCTGCAGTGATTGAGATTGACTGGGAAAACATCGCCCAACCTCCACGGTATGTGACGTAACAGAAACGTCACTGTGGTTGACGCTGCGCTCATCGTCTGCCAGCCCGCCCACTTACATGGTTGGGCGCCCGCGGGACGGAATGCTCAGCGTGAGCACCTCTGATCTAAAGGCTCGTAGCTGAACAAAAGCTTCCCTGAATTCTTCAAATACATCAAGCAACAGATTTCTCAGTCAAAAATAAAAATGTAAATTTTTCCTTACACTTCAAATTTTCCCCTCATTCGTTTTGATTCCGGATTAGTTATACAAAAGACAAAAAAAGGTTCAGTTCAATTTTTGTCAGTCTGACTGTTTCTTGACTTGTTTCTTACATCACGAGAAAAACTACTGAACAGAATGTCTCAAAATCCGATATTAAAGTTCAGGCATAGTCACGGTTTACACTAGGCTGTGTTATATTTACCACTTTACTGTGGAGTAGAACTATGAACGGAGCCAAAGTAAGAAATGTCAAATTTCTCCGTTGATGATAGCTGTATCGAAGAACTGAATTTGATAAACATTGTGCCACATATAATTTCCGATCTTTCATGTTTCATGCATTTTCGCCGTACGAGGATCAGGATTCTCGGATAAATGTTTACCGTGCTGACCTTTGGTCCAAGGAGTCCCAGATTTGATTCCCGGCTGGAGCAGTGATTTTTACTTTCATTGATTGCCGGTAATTCCGATGACGTGCGTCTGTGTGTGTGTGTGTCGTTTTCAGCATTGGAGTTCAACACAGGCACGCAGGTCGCCAGCAGGCGTTGATTCGAAGGACAAGCATAAAGCCTCTCCGGAGGCAACAAACCAAAAGGTATAACAGCGGAAATGATCGTAACTGTTACATTTTTCGCAAACTTTAAAATATCTCCGGAAATATTTTTATACCTGAAAAGTGTAGAAAACAAATATGATAGAAAATCCTATTTTCAATTCTTCATATCAAACACACATTTACCGTACGTAGTGGATGAATTCCCGAATTTAAATATTTTTTTGCTAACTCCATCCATCTTCCCATCAAGCGTCATCCAACCAACTAACTGGTGTTAATGGCGGGGTTTTCATGATTGCTTCTATAAGTTGTATTTATCGTATGCCATTTTTAACGGCCGCGGGTATTATGAATCTATCTCAATATGTTCAGATTTTCTCATACCGCTGCTTAAATATCTCAGTATTATCTTCTAAACTTCAAACAATATTGACCATCGAGTCATCAGCTGTCTGTCGTCCATAATTCCATTATAAGTGGTTATGTGTAGAAATAAAATGAAGATGATAGGAAGTGCACTTGATTTGGTGCTCGGCTCCTGGATTCGAGGTTGAAGGAACACTCTTGGCCGAATAATTCTACATTTGAGGGGAGGATTTTCTTCGTTTATGTTTGTTTTAGGCATGCCGACACAGAAGGGTTTTACGGTGACGATGGCACAGTTAAGTAGTGAGACTGGGACGGAGCGACCATGGACCTAATTAGGGTAGAGCCCATAAAAATTGGAAAACACGGGAAACATTTTAAAGGGTTGCTGACTGTTGTATTTGAACCCGATACCTCCCGGATGCAAGCTGGAATTTACGTGACCCAAACCGCATAACCAACTTGCTCCATATTTGTAGAAGAATGAAGTATTAATATGTGGTCTCTATGCAGCTGGATTAGGACTGAAAATGAAAACCTACAACCTGTTTTCCAGTCATTGACCGGGTCAGGGATGTAATGAATGAAGCAGATATAGGCTGTTAGTACGATGGGGTCGCCACTCCCAAAGTGATTTATTAATGAATGATAGATGCCTTGAAATGAGAATGGAGGGTGTTGCTGGAATGAAAGGTGACAGGGAAAACCGGAGTACCCGAAGAAAAGCCTGTCCCGCCTCCGCTTTGTCCAGCACAAATCTCACATGGAGTGACCGGGATTTGAACCACGGTATCCATTGGTGGGAGGCCGACGCGCTGCCGTCTGAGCCACGGAGGCCTGGATTAGGACTACTGATACATAAAAGAACACATCTCAGGGCAATCATCTCGCACTCCAATATCGTTTAAGATCAATTAAAGAATCACATCAGATGAACGGTATAAGAAGAATGTTGTGACAAGGAAGTCCGAGTGTGTGTGTGGGAGGGGGGGGGGGGGAGGTGGGAACGACGGTGCTGCGGCGATAATATGTGCGGCCATATGTGACGCCAGCAAAATGACGATATTCGCGGCAAGGAAGAACCTTAAAGGAAGCTGGAAGCTTGTTAACAGTGAGTTAACAAACAGGAGTTTGAAGCATCAGAGGGCTGTGTGTTCGATTCCGCCCGTGAGTAAGTACTGTGTCGATTGGAGTGAACTTGTAGTGGTAGTTAAATAAATTTAGTCGATGAAATGTCGTATGGCTTTTAGTGCCGGGATATCCCAGGAAGGGTTCGGCTCGCCAGTTGCAGGTCTTTTTATTTGACTCCCGTAGGCGACCTGCGCGTCGTGATGAGGATGAAATGATGATGAAGGCAACACATACACCAAGCCCCCGTGCCGTAGGAATTAACCAGTTAAGGTTAAAATCTCCGACCCGGCCTGGAATCGAACCCGAGACCGAAGGACAGTACGCTCACCGTTCAGCCAACGAGTCGGACAATTTAGTCGATAATGAAAACACACTTGCTCTCGATTAATAATTTTAGTTTTAGGACCATAAGAACCCACCACAATATTATTATTGCACAGAAATGCAGTTTCCCGTTGATTTTTACGCGAATGGCTACAGCTACTTCTGAACTGAATCATAGCATGTCAACGCCTATATCCCACGTAGGTTTAATTCTTCGATACATGCATTTAATCCCTGTACCATACTGACGTGGACCTTTGAGATAAAATTATTCCTTGCTGCTTAGTGGAATACAATCCATTCACTCCTATATTTCTTGTGCCTTTCTACTCCTGCACCACTAACTTACTTAAAGGAGGATGGCAGGTGATGTAACGCCTCCTACCCGAGGTCCATTAAAAATCACATGCAGTAAATACAACAGTAACATACATTTTAAACAAATTTATCCGATGCAAGTGGTATTTACAACTTATACATATTACCTCACTTTCAATTTAAAATTCAGATCTATACGGGTAGGTAAGAGTTGTCTTCTTCTTATTATCATTATTATTTCTAGAAATATTGCTTCATACAGGGAGTGCTCCACATCTCAGTCATAATCACCGTTTGCCTGTTTTTCTTCCTTTAGTTTTTGCAAGATATTTTAGGTCACACTAAGATTATACGGTACAGGAATTAGGAGACGCTGGGATAGACAAGGGATAGGACTAGAAAGGTAACGACCCTGGCCTTGAATGAGGTAAAACCCAGGTATTTTCATAGTGTTAAGATAGAAAACCATGGAAATTCATCTTGAAGGCTGCCGACATTGTGGTTCGAACCTACCAAATTCCGAATGCAGATTTAAGGCTACATATACCCGGTCATCCGGTAGTTTATAATTATCTTATCCAACCGTTGGGCTAATTGGCTCCACCGATAGAGTACTGTCCTTCTGAACACAAGTAAGCATGTTAAATGCCGTCTCAGTTTGATGATATTTGAAGACTTTTAAACACACCAGCCTAATGATGGTAGTTTTATATAAACATAAAGTAACTCCTGTGGGACAATATTCCAGCACCCCTGAATATCTGAAAAACCGTTTCTCCCCTAACTGAGAACACCTGGCTACCACTACAAGGGCTGACCACGTCCAATGTTGCTTAAAGTTTTGAGATCCGGTGTTCCAACTTGGCTACGCCGTAAGCCCTCCTCAACAAATGTATGTACAGTATATACGTGAAGTTTCTCTCATCATCCAAGCGAGTCGGATGCACGGGCCATGTAGGTATTAGCCTCCATTCGGGAGATATAGGGTTCGAACTTCACCATCGGCAGCCTTAAACATATATTTTCATGGTTACCCATTTTACATCAGGCAAATGGTGGGGCTGGGGCTGTTCCGTAGTTATTGCCACGGCCACTTTCCTCCCAGTCCCGATCCTGTATCAGTGTAAGTGCGACATAAAGCGATTAGAAAATAGGGAAATCATCTCTCTCATGACCTGTGTTCATGTGGTGTCTGTACTGGTGAATATAATTTTAAATATCGCCTTACGTCGCACCGACACAAATAGGTCTAATGGCGACGATGGGATAGAAAAGGTCTAGGAATGGGAAGGATGCGGCCGTGGCCGAAAATCATCTTCAGGGCTTCTGACAGTGGTATTCGAACCCGCTTTCTCCCGGATGCAAGCTCACAGCTGCGCGTCTCTAACCGCATGGCGAACTCTCCCGGGAATATAATTGTAAGTAATTAGAAACAGACAGATGATCCTGCGGCATTCACCTGGGTTTGACGTGATAATCTACAGAAAGCAACAACTAGGATAGCCGAGAGTGCACTAGTACTTCACGGTAGTTCTTAATTCCTGACAGAGCCCAGGATGGGAACTGGGCAGTCAGGCTGAAAGGAGCTTCGCCAGCCACTTGATCATGGCAACGGAGGAATATCCTTTTCTTGGGATTCCACACAATGTGGCAAGTTGATCACTTTCTATTCGAACCCACGGCACGGTAGTACGTCATATTGTTTGTAAAGAGAGGAAGAAAGTTGTAGTTCACGTTTGCTGCATAAATACTGCATTAATTTAAAAACACTCGTTGATGTCGACAAAAAGTTTAATAGTGGCGTTACCAGAAATTTGGATGCATGTTGAAAACTTAACAGTGTGATATATTATTCCACTGTGAGGAGCTGTTGGTTTTTCCATGATCGACACATCCTTTGTTACGTCTTAATTTTGGCATATGTGTAAACGACATACGTAACGTCACCAAGGAGGTAACGCTAAACTCTAATGTAGACGAAATATCAATAAAGTCTCAGTAAATGTATATCAGTGCGCAGTGGGATAGTAAGAGGGGCTCAGAAAAAGAGGACCGTCAGGACCGATAAGCATAAGGGTGAAATAAGATAATAGGGTTTTCAAAATAACATATATATTTTCTTTTCTTTTCGAACCAGCGGAAAAATAAGCATATATACTCAAGCAAGAACAATTTGACAGGACTATTATTTTTCTATAAATAGAAAAACTATACAGTAGAAATAGAGATTAATACATGTTTGGCAAGATTGAGAAAACGGAATGAATAAATAAATGTATATTAAGTTAGATCATAAACAATTCAAGAGGATTAGACTACAAATTGAAAAACTGTACAATGAGAATGGAATGGACAAGTATATGTCAGTAAATTTACGATGTAGGCCCTATATGAATTCTCAAAACATGGCTGCTGATTGACAGGGGTACCAATTTGAAGTAAGGTAATATATTTAAAATCTTTTGATGAATAATATATTTTCCAAATTCAATAAGTAAACCTAACAGCAACCCTAAGGGTAAACATGTGCTAAATAAATGCACTGATGGATAAATACGTGATATAGTGGAAGAACATTATGAACAACTCCATGTACATTTTAGAAGAAATAGGTTACAAGAAAATTCGTTAAGATAAGACGTAAGAAAACGTTGATCAAAGGGATCCTAGCGCATACTTAGAATGTAAGATGATTATAACAAGTTCCATAATAACATAAGTTTGCTGTAAAATGTAAAACATTATTAGGAAAGTAGTTCCAAGGGATCATAGTACATGCTTAGGATCACGCGTTCCATAATAATACAAGTACGCATAAAAATGTGAAATATGACGGGAAATCTTATACGAGATACAAAGCTAGTACAACCTATGCTAATAAGGGTCAGGATGGGAGAAATAGGATACCAAAGAACACAACGCGAAGTGTACGTCAGATAGAGGTTATGGTAGACTGCCATCCAGTTTTATGGTTGCAATTTGACGCGAATAAAAGTAAGTTCTTAGCATAAATGTCTTGATTGTGCACAAAGCGCAGATCACTCCCCCAACTCCCGCCAAGATGCCCGTAGAAAAGGAAGATTAACAATTAAATTTGAATAGGAAGGTCTCCATATCACTCACATCAGGGTAGCAGCAACGAAGTGATGGGCAGAGAAAATATCATGCCTCGACAAGGTCTTGTGCTGTTTTCCAGTTCTCGATTCCACCTGCCGAAATAGGTAAGGTGGCGAGAATATCCAGGCAGAGAAATCATTCTAGAGCAAGCAATTCCAACTGAGGTGCTTCCATGGCCCCTGCCGGCCCCGGCAGCAGCCCCGGCGCTGTGCTGTAGCCCCGGCGAGGTGGTGGGGGAAGGAGGGGAAGTGGCAGAGGCACAACCACAGGTCGTCAAGTCAGCGCGCAGCTTACGAAAACAATATTATTTATGACAATTCTGTGAACTCATAAACAAACAATTTATTGTGTACATACATTGCGTTTGCCATAATGTACTTTTAGCGTTTAAGTCGATTGTTGACATCGTTTTGCGGCAACTAATTTGCCAATAATGGGTACAATCGATTTGGCAGTATAAATTCTAAGCATAGCCTCTAAGACAACATCAGACGGAGAAGTCCTAGTTCTACATTTATTTAAATTCCGAATTGAAAACATCTGTTCGCATGCATAAGTTGTACCGAACACTGACGTAAATTTTAAGGCACGTGCATGAAGCCTGGGAAATTCTTGTGGATGAACACCTTTGTAAAAGGAAATTAAATCACCGTTGTAGTGGTAGTACCTGCACTTTAAGACTGCGTTGCACTGTAGGTCTATCAGCTCTGTTTGGATATAGTATGATGGCGATTTTTCAGGACGCGCTGAAAATGGTGTCATAAATATTTCAAGTTGAGTTGCCATATCATTCATTTCTTTGTATCGGGCATTGAATTCATGGTGCAAAGTTTGTAAATACTTCTGATAGTCTCTAATATTTTCGTAAGTGGACAAATGTAATGATTTTAATGAAGTAAAATAGTCAAAATTTCCGGCTTCAAGCTGACTTTTCAATAACAAACTCTGCATTTCGAAAGCCTTTATTCTATCACACATGGTGCTAATTAATGTGTTTCTCCCTTGCAATGAAATATTTAAATCATTCACATAAGACGTTTTGTCCGCCAAGAAAGCTAGGTAAGCTACCCATTGTTGATTCCGCAAAGTTGGTAAAGAGAACCTTTCATCTCCATGAACAGAGCTATTTCTTCAACTATTTCGAAGGAGGTTGCTAGCACTTTCGCGCAACTTAACCAGCGCACAATACAATAAAAGGGAATGTCACTACATTCTGCCTCGAGATCTTTTAAATATTCTTTGAACTTCGGATGGTTCAAACCTTACTTTCTGAAGAAATTTACACATTTTGACACAGTATTCATAACAGATTTAAAGTTGCGAAAGTATTTTTTTTTTTACATAATTGTTCTTGATGTAAAATATAGTGCACTGCGTGGAGTAGGTGGGGAAGGAGTGGAACGGTGCTGCTGAGTGCACCGCTGGTGCGCCCCAGCACTAAGTGATCGAGTTGGAAAGGCCTGTTCTAGTGAATGTCTTGTGACAAACAGCTGAGCAGGTGACGTATGACGTCAGCGCAGGAAACGGATGCTCAAACATGGAGACCAGACGAATATCAGCGGGAGAGAGTGGACGATTAAACGCGAAAACATATCCAGAGTAGAGATGAAGAGATAAGTTCACCACAACTGTAAAGTCAGTATATATAGCACACAAAGTAGGATGGCACACCCTCCAGGAGTGTACAGTGCGTTAGGAGGATTGGTGCTGTTGGCGGTCGTAGGGCAAGGTGATGGTAAACTTCTGGTGTGTCCACTTCTAACGGTTATTTGCTGGTTAGAGATTTAATTGTCACGAATTAATTTCTGTTTCGCTACTGTTACTAACTCGATCGACAGTGAGTTAATGTGAATAACGGTCTGTTCACGAAAATATACTCGTACAGTTTCGAGATATGGAAAGTCACGTCCCACTGGCATAGATTAAACGTAACTTTGTAGGATCCAGGTCCTGTGATCTAAAATAAACAGCTATGAAAGCTTCAAGCTTGCTTGTTCCGAAGTCTAACTGGACAACATTCTGCACTCAAATATTCAAAGTTAGAACCGTCTACTGCCAAGAAATGTCCCAGGCTATCGTTATTTGCACAGTTTTGGAGGAATGAGGTACACCTCATTTATGATTCTTTGTTTAGATCCAATAAACTGTTTGAATGTATTGCTGTGCGTTGTGGAGTTCAAATATTGCTATAAGTGGAAATGTAGAGAAATGTGTTGCCATCTCCCAGTGAACAAAGAATTTTAGAATTTACCGAGAGGTCCATTTCGCAGGGGCTTGATTCTTTGATAACATAAACTCTGAAAGTAAAGCATCCTGAAAGTAAGACAAGCCTCGTCAACCAGTATAATATCCTTTTCCTAGGATTCCGTACAGGGTGATCTTGCATTCGATTTTGATACATAATAGAAATGAAATTTCCTGTTCCGTTAGTTGGTCCTAATATGTTATATAATTAGGGCTCGCATTTCTGTGACCTAAAATCTCTGGAAACATACATGCCCTTATGCTCTAAAAATGCCAAAATTAGGACGAACCTTACAAGAGACGACAACAGAAAATAGATATAATCCAATGTTTGCTTAGAAGACCAGCAGCAAAATGGCCGCATTCCTAATATTATTTTGGCCGTTTTATTTTCACAACTTATTGCCCGTATCGCTGTACGTTTTGGATTTCAACTGTTGCTATAGGCGGAAATGTAGAGAAATGTATTTCCATCTCTCAGTGAACAAAGCATTTTAGAATTTACTGAGGTCCATTTCGCTCATTATCTTTCAAGCTTCATTTAACAAGAAATGTTTTTACGGAAAGGAAATCCAGAATAAGTAAATTTCAAAGAAATTCACTTGGCATTATTGGCACAAAACACATGAATACTTTTGGAGAACAGCTAAGACTATTATAGCATGACAAAAATATGCTTTTATATCCCTTTTGGTCAAATAAGATTTAGAGACGAAGTGAAATATGCATTCATATGACCAATAAAATTCGTGTCATCTTGTTCACAAAAGCTAGAATTTGGTCTCATTTTTGAAATAGACCAGCCTTGTCATATAATTCCGAGTCGTAATCATAAATCTCCACTTATCATTGTGGATGTTATGTATTGAACCCATTATCCTTGATCGATAGGACTACGCCAGCCGATCGAAAAATATTTCTTCTTCATTTGATATTCACTGAGGGATGAGGCTGTATTATAATCTTCTTGACTTGGAATTTTCTAGATCCTAGGACAGAGTTCCGAAAGGCTGCAAGTGTGTCCGAGATAATTTTTGAAATTAATCTGAAAAAATACTTATCGGAAGAGAAATTGGCGAAGTGATATGCCGAATACATACTTCTTAACTCGCTTACGCTCCAGGGTTGCTTTTCCTCCTAACTCAGCGAGGGATGCCACCTCTACCTCTCAAGGGCAGTATCCTGGACTTGAGACATTTGGTAGGGAATACGACTGCGGAGAAGGACCAGTACCTCTCCCACGCGACCTCACCTGGTATGCTGAACAGGGACCTTTTGAGGGATGGGAAAGATTGGAAGGGATAAGAAAAGAAGATGGAAAGAACCGGCCGTTCCCTTAACTGCCTGGACAAAAAAATGGGAAAATATTGAAAAACCACCTCGAGGATTGATGACGTGGGAATCCAACCCGGTATACGCATTTGACCTCCCGAGGCCGAGTGGAATACGCTCCAGTCCTCGTACCACTTTTCAAATGTCGTGATAGAGCCGGGAATCGAAGCCGAGCCTCCTGAGGTGCCAGCTAATCACACTAACCACCACACCGGAGAGGCGGACGGGATGCTAAATAATTCATAAATAATTGTCATGACAACAAATTACTTTAATTACAAGTGGATGAATTCTCTTCAGAACCGCGGCAATCATGCAGAGAAAATTGTCACAAGCATTGCATCAAAAAAGATTGGGGGAACTTTTATTCAAGTGACGCTTAGCCATTTGGGACTTTTAGAGTCGTGGTGAAATTATGAGACCAGGAAATTCGTGATGTCCTATTTTTCTCAGTAGTATAGACCTCAAAAATGCTTGTAAAATCAGTCAGATGGCAAAGTTGGCACATATTGTATAATATCTCCCTGGGGTTTTCGCGCCAAAGCTTCAGATTTTATAATCCCGAAGTGACAGGGGCTGACCATTCTTTCATATTCGGGACGCAAGTCTGGACCTATGTTACTTCGCGGACCAGAATTTACTTGGCTGGTGATACTCTAAAATATTCGGGAAGGGACGGTGGAGACTTAACACGGATGTGGGCTAAGGTCTCATTAGATTTGTAAAATCTAATTAAGTCAGATTTTGTGTGCAACGGTGGGCTGGCATTATTGTTCAGATCGGAGGACGGACGCGTATAAATTATGTATATCTCAGACAACGAAGAGAACCTTATTTTTCTGTCTGATTTTTTTTCTTTCTGAGACGAGGCGTGCGGTTATACGGTTGGAGGCTGTAAGAGAGAGTTAGGGTATGGTTCCAGTGTATGTGACCCACACCAGTATTACTTGATACGCGAGCTGGAAAAGATTCAAACGAACGCAGCACGATTCATTCCTGGCGATTTACGACTAAAGAGTAGTGTTACCAAAAGGTTGCAAACTTTGGGCAGGAAAGAATTGGGAGACAAGCTGCTTGACTAAGCGGAATGTTCCTAGCTATAACTGAGTAAATGGAGTGGAAGGACATTAGTAGATGAATAACCTTGAGTGGAGCTCTGCTAGGTTGGAAAGGTCATAATATCGAGTTAAAATTTGAGGGAATGAAATAATTTGTCATGGGAAATGTTCGATTATGTTCCAAGTTGTTTGAAATCAGTTAATAAAATGCTAGGTAAAGAATTAATATGTAATCTGTCAGCTTAGCGACAGTCCTAAATGCAGATCAGTGATGATTGATTATGTAATGCTTTTTGTTTACCTTGATACATATGAAAGGTTTTTTTATTGTTCAATAACTTTCATGAGCTTAAAAATGACTTAGACCTGCACATGAATAGAGTGACCTGAAAGTTTGCTACAGTATACAATAGGGCTCAATAGCGAAACACTTAGCCAACCACATTCCATTTGAAAGTAGAGTCTAAAATTTTAGATGCCACTTAAAGAGTAATGTCTCTTCATCACTTATCGGAATATATACTCTGTATGATCGGCATGCCTGAATTAAAGTTATGTCCAACTTTCTTTTGCAAAACGAGTGGGTACAGTGTTATGCAACATTCCATACTTCATGTTCAGCCCGTATACAGGTAACACGACATTTGGCAATATTTGTTAAAGGAGAAGGAATTTTGAAAACCAACTTTCATAGACAGAACGTTAGGAGAGGGGCTCATGAAATTAGTCGATACAATTAAGTAAAAATATATGGAAGTACAACTTTCAGCACAAACGTACGTATTTTTAAATGTGAACCCCGTGTTATCTTTAGTACGAGTATAATTGAAAACTGAAAAGAAAAGATAATAATGTCGTTTGTTGGAATATAATACGTTAATTCAATCCCAAGTAACTGTTATGTGAAACTGACGCTTGAAGTAGTAGATGATATCGGTGATCACAATTCCGATTTTGGCCGAAATGTTGTGTATGCTTGTTCGAATTGTTCTCAGTAAGTACACACTGTAGTCGTCTTACACATAGCCGTGTGTAGCTCTCTGATCAAGGATCATGTTTGTTACAACACGCGAATGAACTTTTGGGGAATTTTCAAACGTCAAGTTCACATTACAATTGCTCGGGATTGAATTAATGTATTGCATTGTAACAAACGACATTGTTCTTTTCATAAAATTACATTTGTTCGTGGCGTCAACCTCTATCGATCTTTTGTCACAATTTTCACCATATGATATGATCCTGCGTGTAATTGGAATTGCGGAAGTGTAGAGTGTTGAATGTGAGGAAAGGGACGTTAAGGACGACACAAACACCCAGTCCCCAGGCCAGGGATATTTGTCATTTACAATTAAAACCCCTGAACCGGCCAGAAATCAAACCCGGGGCCGCCGGGTGACAGGCAGACGCGTTGCCCCCTACACAGCGGGGCCGTGCAACGACATCGTTAATCTCTTTTATGTTCTTTCAACTAATTATGATAAAGATAATACGTAATTGAGTTGAAAAATATACCTTCGTACCTTTTTTAAATAATTGCATCCACTACTTTCATGAACGTTCTATCTGTGAAAGTTGTTTTCAAAACTCCTTGTTTAATTAAGATTACAAGGGCTGCACTGGGCTAGAAATAGCCACACGAAGTTATTATTATCATTATTCTATAATCTTAGTGATTTTGAGTGTGAATCAGACTTGTGCTTGAAGACAGTGTGGCTGAACGTTTGTTCCAGCTTTTGACGATGAACATCCAGATTTCGACTTCCCATAGGTAAAACTCACATGCGTCTTAAAGGAAAAAGTCGTCAAAAATTCGTTCCCATTTCGTTTACATAGATTTTCTATTCAAGTCAGCCTATGACACTCAAAAAAAATTTGTTTACAATTGGCTTTACGTTGCACCGACGCACATAGGTTTTATGGTTACAATGGGATAGGAAAGGGCTAGAAGTGGAAAAGAAACGGCCGTGGCCTTAAATAAACTTCTACTGCACGAATTACTTTTTGTTTGCGTTTGGTGACGAAACTGTCAAGCTTTAAACTTCAACTAGCGTCCAGTGTTTTAGTTTTAGGGCCTACCAACAATTCCTAACTGGGACTAATACCTTAACACTCGTATGTGATGTGGTTCGTCACAATGGAGTATATACATGATTTTTCGTGATTTTACGCTAAGCTTTTAACATTCAAAGACCGATCATTACTGCCTGCTAGCCATGGGTACGTATTGCAAGGCTCAAATATACTTGCACGATCGTAGGTGGGTAATGTCTTCGAGTGTGAGCCAGAGGAGACCCTGAAGCCTGTGGTAATGTAACAGGGTCGGCCCACAGAAAATAAACGTTGGTTGGTACGCGTGGATGTTGAGGGGTGAAAGGAGTACCTTTGGTTGCAGGGTTGTTTTGTAGTCTGTTATGTTTAAGATGTGCCGTGATATGTGAAAAGTCATATATTTCAACACTATGCACTTAAGAATTAAAGTAAGCTCCATCATTTTCCTGGTGTGAAAATGGGAAACCACGGAAAACTATCCTTAAGGCTGCCGATAGTGGGGTTCGAACTCACTCTCTCCCGATGCAAACTCACAGCTGCGCGTCGCTAACCATAAGGCCAACTTGCTCGGTACACTTGAAACTCCTGTGATGGGTGAAGACTACAGGGTTAGTAACATGAACTACGGTCGGCTTTTCATATTGCCGTACTGTAAATCATCCCTGTCATGTGAGTGAGAGATGGAGAACCTTACGCCTCCTGCTTAGACTGTACTTGGTGATCCTTCAGCATGAGCTAACTCCGTACAAGCCATGCCTAAGTAGCTCCACATATTCAGTGCAAAACAATGTGTCATCGAATACCGGCTCAACCGGCTAACATTTAAACGCGCACAAATGTCATAGTAGGTCAAATGACGAAACTCTTCTATGCCCTTATATTTCGTGATATTAATAAAGACTGAAGGGAGGTTAAACATATTACAAAACCATGGATTTTACAGTCCATTAAGTGTAATACATGACAAGGCGACTAATAGCCGAAGGATGCTGGATATTAACGTGGTCAGCGTGTTGACTTTCTCAACCTCTTGATATGACTTTTGTCTAAGTTGGCTACTTTTCGTATTGGTAATTCCTCACTAGATCTCACTAGTCAGATTGAAGCCCGTTACAACTCTCTGACAGGACTGAAACGTTAGTACGAAGCAATCGTCGAGCTCGGGGCCTCTTTATTTAAGAAGACGCCAGTTGTACTGCCCATAAATGACCGAGATAAACTTATTGCATTATTATATTATTAATTGGTAGGAAATGAACACTTTGTTTTCGATATTGTAGAATTGTTCTGAACCGAAGGAAAAATATCCTGCGGGATCAAAACTGAGGATAGAAATGTAACGTGATAGCTGTGTGTCATTTGCACACCAAAGAGGCTATGGTGCGAATCCCGGCCAACGTATGTGGAATGTTTGAAAATGCAAAGTCACGTACCTGTGGTTCAGACTCCACGTAAAACTCGAGATCCAGTGCCATCAGTCACGCTGGACTACAGTTTGCTTGCTTGCACTCTGGATTGACGCTCAGTATTGTCACTGTCCAGGATGAAGCCACGGAGCATTGGTTTCCGTGCACGTGAGTTCAGTCTTATGCCTTATATAGTAAAGACATGCAAACTAAGTTTTACAGTCAAGTAACTCCTTTCTTATATTGGCTGTTCCCAGTGAGTTTAATACAATAGAAAATGAACAAGAATTTAGAACCACAATTAAAATTTTAAAATCATCACGCAGGCGTTCAGACGATATTCTATCAGCTGAGATGAGAGAAGAAGTTAAAAAAATACGTAGATGTAAGAAATGGTAGGACCACACGTGTGTTTGTAAACGGGAATTAAAGTTTCCAGTCGCGGTCCACAGTTTGAAAACCACAGCTTGCAGAACGAGTTGATGGCAGAGATGTAGTTCATTGCTCTGGAGTGACCCACACGTAGGACGAGTGCCACTAAATTATTTCAGTTACATTTTAATTTAAAAGTAATTAGATGAAAATGGTGAATCTTAAAATCAAAAGTAAGTAATCATACCATATTTCAAACGCGAGTGTCAAACAGAGAGGTACCATCTAATTACCGTACTGTAGGATCCCTATCTCCCACTTCTGTAACCTGCTCGTCGTCGACAAGTATGAATGTCAGTGGTTTTGAATCATGGTGGGGATGTCCAGGGAATATGAACAAAATAAAACGGATGTTGAGTTTCTTTTTACAAAAAATATTTTAAAAAAACTGGTTTAAGTACGTTCTTGAAATCACGTGTTGGGCAGGCTGGATTGCCGCAGGGCTAGCGAACAGTTTCGTTTCATGGAACACTTAATGTTTGCAATGCAGCCTGGCCTGAGGCGTCTGCCTTAGGCCGCACGCTCTTCAGGAAGCAACAAGACCGCAGCTACTGTTTACACGTACTCCAGCCTTTACCAGGTGATGAATTACAAATGATGGTATAAAAAAGTTGTTCTACATTCAAGGTCGTATTGAACCCATGGCCTTCAATCTCGTACTTCATCTCCTACTACTCTATTATCCTATCTAATTACCTTCGGACAGTAAATCAGAGTCCAATGTCTTTACGATCCGAAGGCGGTTCACAGGAGGCCAGCACGAAGTCACAATGTCATCGTAAGTAAAGCTGTACGGATTTAAACTTCGATAAATTCTCAGGAGAGGTGCATGTAAGGAATGCTCTCCTATGGATTTAAACACAACATTTAATGATTTATAATTCTGTTTCGATTGTTGTACAAGTTTTTTTTACGTCGCACGGACATAGCTATGTCTTATGGCGAAGATGGGATAGGAAGGAGCTAGGAGAGGGAAGAAAGGGGTCGTGGCCTTAATTAAGGTACAATCCCAGCATTTGCCTCGTGTGAAAATAGAAAAACGCGGAAAACCACCTTCAGGGAGGCCGGCAGTGTGGGGAGACTGTTTCATGAGTATAATATTGATGTAATAAAAAAATAAAAGTATTGTTCATTGATATGACTACGCAAAATATGTTGTATTCGTGATCATAACATTTTCATGAGAATAGTGCTTGTCTAGAGCCTCCGTAGCTCAGGCGGCAGCGTGCCGTCCTCTAACCGCTGGGTTCCGTGGTTTAAATCCCGGTCACTTCATGTGAGATTTGTGCTGGTCAAAGCGGAGGCGGGACAGGTTTTTCTCCGGGTAATCCGGTTTTCCCTGTCATTCTTCGTTCCAGCAACACTCCAGTACCATTCCATTTAACGTGTCAGCCATTAATCATTGCCCCAGAGGAGTGTGACAGGCTTCGGCAGCCGGCACATATCCTATATTCGCTTCCAGATGGGGTCTTCATTAATTATATTCCTGACCCGGTCGAATGACTGGAAACAGGATATGGATTTTCTTTAGTGCTTACCTGGTGCAGCCTTTGTCAGGCAGACCCTCCGATGAGAAAACTGTGTGCTAGTGTGGTGGTGAACAATGTCTTGCGTGGTGTGTTAGTTGTAGGAATATTGCAGACAGCACAAACACCCAGTCCCTGAGTCAAGTGAAATAACAGTTTGGATTAAAATCCCTCGACGCCACTGGGTGTCGAACCAGGGCTCCGAGGACCAAAAGGTATGACGATAACCACTCAACCATGGAGATGGACATTCGATAGATAAAGTAAACTCGTGTCCTAGTATTTTTCGAGGTGGTACAACACCTCTCGGCAACACTCCGCAATAAAGTTGAATTACGTGTACCTTTTTAATCACATACCAGCCTCCCGGCCATTCTAAAATCTTTCGCAATACCGGAAATCAGACCTTTACATCAGAGACATCTAATAACGATTAGCATTACACTACGGAGGTAGACATTCGGGATTTCGTGGGTTTGAACTGCACCTTTGGTAGCATTGAAGCTAGATTTCAGTATCCCGTTTTTATCCCATGTAAATGACAAGTCAGGGTCTTCGGCTGAATCATTAGTGTCATGGCTTTCTGCTGAGAGATCCCTTGGTTCATTGTCCGACCTGGTCAGGAATTTTGGCTAGGTCTGGCAAATTCCTATGACTCGAGGACTGGGTGTTTGTGTTTGTGTTTCATTCAATATATACCTCTTCATACACTCGCAAAACACCACACTGCCAACCACCACACAAATCCTGGCGTCCGAAAGTGGATTCGGCGGAAAACAAAGCCATATCCACAAGTCTGCGACACAGTTTGCACTCGTAACCCTTCCGGGGTGTGGGAAAAGCAGCGGAAGATGACGATGAAGAAAAAAAAGAAGATGAGCCTTGTAAGACTATTTCTGGAATGTAATATTATTTAAGTAATGAATACTGAGTGATCTAGTGAGTTGCAAACGTGATATTGGTTGGTGTAACTATAAGTTATCCGGCAAATGGATTTAACCTCCACTTTTCGTAGCGTTGAATTTAGCTTTGTTCGGTTTCCCATTTTCAACACTGGTAAATGTCAGGAATGTATTGTCGCTCAAAAAAAAAAAAACTAAGAGCGTTTGGTAATGTATGTTCCTCGCATTTAATATTCTACCAGTCTTAAATTTAATTATTACATACATAAATTCATACATAAGCCTCCGTGGCTCAGGCGGCAGCGCGTCGGCCCCTCACCTCTGGGTTCCGTGCTTCAAATCCCGGTCACTCCATGCGAGATTTGTGCTGGACAAAGCGGAGGCGGGACAGGTTGTTATCCGGGTACTCCGGTTTTACCTGTTATCTTTCATCCCAGCAACATTCTCCATTATCATTATCATTTCATTTCATCTGTCAATCAATAATCATTGTACCAGAGGAGTGCGACAGGCCTCGGCAGCCGGCACAATTCCTATCCTCGCCGCAAGATCGGGGCTTAATTCATTCCATCTCTGACCCGGTCAATGACTGGAAAACAGGTTGTAGGTTTTCATTTTCATACATACATACATACATACATACATACATACATACATACATACATACATACATACATACATACATACATACATATATCATCATTATAAACCGTTATGCCTTTCAGCGTTCAGTCTGCAAGCCTCTGTGAATTTACCAAACGTCGCCACAATCCTCTATTTGCAACTAGTGATGAGGTCTCAGTTAGGTCCATACCTCTTATCTTTAAATCGTTGAAAAACTGAGTCTAACAATCGTCGTCTTGATCTCCCACTACTTCTCTTACCTTCCGTAACAGAGTCATTATTCTCCTAGGTAACCTATCCTCCTCCATTCGCCTCACATAACCCCACCCGTGAAGCGCGTTCATACGCACAACTTCATCCATCGAGTTCATTCTTAACTTAGCCTTTATCTCCTCATTCCGATTACCCTCCTGCCATTCTTCCCACCTATTTGTACCAGCAATCATCCTCGCAACGTTCATGTCTGTTACTTTTAACTTATTAATAAGACATCCTGTGACCACCCAGATTTTCTTCCCGTAAAGCAAAGTTGGTCTGAAAACAGACCGATGTAAAGATAATTTCGTCTGGGAGCTGACTTCCTCCTTACAGAATACTGTTGATCGCAACTGCGAGCTCAGTGCTCTACTGCACCTTGATTCAATCTTACTTACAATACTGACGTCTTGGGAGAAAACATATCCTAAATTCTTGGAAGTATCTGCACAAAGCGGAGGCGGGACAGGTTGTTCTCCGGGTACTCCGGTTTTCCCTGTCATCTTATCTTTAAATCGTTAAAAATAACTGAGTCTAACCATCATCGTCTTGATTTCCCTCTACTTATCTTAACTTCCATAACAGAGTTCCAGCTTTGTATCACCAACCTGACATTCAATTCTGTTGAATTTCTTACCTACTGACATCAATTTAGTCTTCGAAATGCTAATTTTCATACCATACTCATTGCATCTACTTTCAAATTCCAATATATTAGACTGCAGGCTTTCAGCACAATCTGCCGTTAAGATCAACTCGTCAACATAGGCCAGAGAGCTTACTACATTTCTACCTAGCTGAATCCCTCCCTGCCACTTTATACCTTATTATCAAAATATCATTCAACTCCCATGTAGATACACACCCTGTGGATAGCCACAACAAACACATCTACTATCCGCACACTTTATCTTGGTGCATTTGTGTACCGGGGTGAGGAGTAAGGAGGGAGCTGTTCCGGTATCGATAGTGCTGCCTGGTGCTGCCAACTGAATGAAAATCAAATCTGAATTGAATCGAGAATATGATCGATCGATATGAAATTTCTAAACCGTTATCAACTTAAGCCAACAACTATGTCACATACACATTATATAACATTATAAAACATTTCTCGCAGTGAATCGTGTTCCTAGTATGAATTCTATACTTTGGCTTTGTTGTGTAAACAACAACAGTACTAGTACGTAAAGTGTACGCCAGATGTCGCACAAGGATGCTTAAGCGATTCATAGTTTGTGTTTCAAAGGTTGCCAGTACGAATCTCGAAGATCGCCGAGGTCGACCGATTCAGAACTAGATTGTAAATGCACCAAGATAAAGTGTGCGGATAATATATGTCCTATTGTTTTTCAGAAATGTGCACTTTCAATGAACAGTACCATGCGCTCATTGTTTTTCGAGAGACTGTACTTTAAGGGGACTGCCTTGCCGAGGTGGTAAAGGCAAGTGCTTACTTCTCCTGGAAAGATGAATCTTACATTCCTCGCCAGGAAGTCAAAAAATGTAAGAAACGTGGTTTAGACTTATTCAGATGGCTCTCAGGATCAACCAGCGTACTCCAAAAGTGAGTACCAGGTTAGTTCCTGGAGGGCATGGACGTCTCGGCGTAATGTTAAACACCCCATCCCATTTAGTGCCGAGATTGCGGATAGTGGAAGTGTTTACCTTTTACCTTCCTCTCCTCCAAGTATTTTCATGGCCTTTGCTTAGCTTTGCTTCGCTTTGCTTTGCTTTCCACTTTAATTAAGGTCACAGACGTTCACATCCCATTCCCAAACGTCTCCCGTCCCTGCATGGCCGAAAAATGCCAGTGCTAGTGTGACGTATAACAGCTGCATGTTGAGTCCTGAACTCGAAGGCTGATCGGATTCCCAATAGCTGCACCGTTTGTTTTCACTGACCAGCTAGACGTCGTTGACGAGGTATACAGGGTAAATGAAGAAGAGAGGTAATTTTCTATCGCTTTTATCATTGAGCCAGAAAATAATATACATATATATCATTCTGCCTAGCCCAGTGTAACGCACACACCCCCAGAGCTATTATAAAAGAAAAAAAGAGCAAGCTTATAGTTTTACGTGACTCTCGATATTGTGATCATAGCCACGGGACTTCCAGTTTTACTTGGAATCTGGATGACAAAGACGTGACTTTTATAGACAAAAGTCCCAGTTGCATTGGTGAGATTTGAAACCGTTCGCGGGGATGCCCTTTCTGACCATATTAGGAGCAACATCACAACATTCATCACAGAGACTGGAAACCTAAGGAATGACAATACTAGATTAGTCATACCTCAGTGGCATTCAAAATGCTGAGACTGAAAGTAGTCAGTGAAAGAAACAATTTTTTTCCAACCCATATCAGAAAACATAGTGCACTGTAAACACCTTGTCTCAGTAGAAAAGTGTCCGACTCGTTGGCTGAATGGTCAGCGTACTGCCCTTCAGTTCAGAGGGCCCCGGGTTGATTACCGGCCGGATCGGGGATTTTAACCATAATTGGTTAATTCCAATGGCTCGGGGGCTGTGTATGTGTGGCGTATTCAACATTAGAAATCATCCTAGGTAGGGCCCTCATTCTCACAGATATGCATGTCGCCTAATAGGCCTCTCCGGGGGCCATACGCCATTATTATAGTAGAAAAGTATATCGTATTGTTAAACAACTAGGGTATTATTTAATGAGGTATTTCATTTAAAAATTTATATTTGCTCCGACATATCTTCATGGCAGGTATTGAGATTCCCGACGTGAACGTCCCAGGTTCGATTTCCACTTTTCCAGCTGCTTAAAATCTATCTCAATGGCTGGAACGGGATACACTCAGCCTCGAGTAACAATGGTGTAGATGTGTGTTGAAATCGAAGTCCCCAGCCATCCTCGAAATGATTATCTGTGCTTTCCCAGGAAAATGGCGGAACGATAAAAAAAAGTATGGTCTCGTCCACGTTCTTCTCTATCCCAGCCCAACTCTGCCAAACTCTTGTCCTTAAAAAGACTAATGTTCAATCTAGAGTGAGTGGCCACCTGCGCGAATGGGCAATATTCCCCACTTATAGTAAGATTCAATGCGTGTTAAGCTCCGATATTCAATCTGTGCGTCAGATTTGTTGACGGCATTATTGAGGTTGTGTATACGTTTCACGTTCCGCGATCTACATTTACGATTCTAAGAGATACCGCAATTTTGTCTCGTGCTAGTTAAATCCTCCGAGACAAAACTTAGCGTATTTGATCACCTTCAAATACCACCGGAAAGAACGGGCAGCAATCCCATTCACAGAGTCTCAGAAGGCAAGTGCTCTACCGCCTGAGCTACTCTATCTGATGTAATGAAGTGAAATCCCTCATTGAGTTCGAGGCGATCGGTCAAACCCGAAGAGCAAAAGATAATGAGAATAATTGATTGCACATCTATATACCAGGTGGTACAGCTGCCCCCTATTTTTTCCCGAACATATGCAACCTGCTAGGACGTAAATGCCTCTTAGTCCCATCTTGCGCAACACCTTACAGCAATGTTATGTGCAGTTAACCCGATGTAGACATCTCCGCACAATGGAAAAATGGTACAAGAGGCAGTAAGTAAGGTCCATCTCAAAAACACTGTACCATTGTATGTAGAGCGGTGTCCAATACTCTACTAATTTTTACGAAATGTTACTATACCGTACAAACTATAAACACGCCTATAACTGTCGGTAGAGAATTGCGCACCTGATTGGTCCAAGAGGCCATTTTCTTTTGATAGAAATGGCGGTCGTGGTATCATAGAAAACGTGATAGGGTAAGACCAATACAGACATGTCAATGCACCACCATTTTGTACAGTCTCATCACATCGAAATTGATAGAAACGTGTTTTGCACTGTAGTTTATAATCTGTGGCACGCAAATGCTGTACAGCAGATGTGATAGCTTACGCCATGTAATTACTACCGTTAGAGCGATCAAAAAAGGCATAAAACGGGACCATAAGACTGTAACTCATCAGTAACTTGTCGAAGCGGGATCTTCCGCTCTCCTCGTGAATACAGAGTTACAAGGATGGCGCTTGTACGTTGCAAATAGCTGCGCGGAATCACGTACGGAAGACGTACCTCGATAGGTTACTTGAAGCAGGAAGTGTTCCAACCATTCTTGAGTCATGCATTTTTTAATGTCATTTCGTATTCGCCTAGGCATCGTTTACGAAGACCTTTCTGAAGTCTCCGATATTCTTCTACGGAAGTTATAATAAACAGGTATCATAAATATCGCCACATACGCACCGATTGTGAATACCACCTGAAACATAACGCTGGACTCATTCAACCAAGTAACGCGTAGAAAATGGTTGCAATTATCTGGGCGTAAGAGAGACGCGATTCTTTAGTTCACTGTGGTGTTTGCACATTCGAGTTCAGAACTTTTAACATCAACGATCAGTACCGAAGCGATAGCCTAGGTAATTCCATTAGTACAGAGCTACGAGACCAACTCTTCATCGCCTGCAGTGGCTACATGGCACCAATCGCAGCGAGCATGCGATATGTTAGCAGGCATTTAGAGTTCGAATCTAGTTACGAGCTTTTCAATTTTATTTTTATATTATACTTGTAAGGCCATTCGTAATAAATATTTAACGTTCTTAAGTCTCAAAAGTAATTTGCCACCTTTACAAAGATAGCATACATACGAAAGGAATAATAACATGCGACTTCCATATGGCAAACGACTACAGGGAATGAAGCGCAGTGCACGTGTTGTCAACATTCTGACCCACCCATTCAACCAAGCAACTGCGCACGTTCGACTCGAAGACCAACAAACAGCGGTCTACACTTCATACGTAGGGCACATGAAACAGCATATCCTAGCAGCAACATGTGAGCACGTACTGTACGGTTAGCACGAAAGCAAACATTATATATTCACAGGATGATTATGTGAATATGGTACTACTTTATGGAGAAGCAAGGCAAAATGCACGGGAAGCCAGACGCTTGTATCAAGAACGATTTCCTGGACGAAGGCTGCCAACTGCAGATACATTTCGACGTGTTGAAAGATGGTTGCGTGCAACGGGGCCATTTCATACATTACCCCCCGTTCGGGATGCTCCAGTGACGTCTGGAAATAACGACGAAGCTGTTCAAAATGCAATTGCATACAACCCGCACACAAGCTCACGGGCCATAGGAAATGAACTGAACATCAGACATGTATCTGTACTGCGAATATTGCACCGCCATAAATTCCACCCTTTCCAACAACAGCTGCACCAGCACCAGGAACTTCACGGAGATGACTTTCCAAAACGGATAGAATTTTCGCAATGGATATTACAAAGAGTTGAAGCTGATGCGAATTTCTTAATGGACATTCTCTTTAGTGATGAATCCAGATTTCACAACAACGGAACTGTTAATCGTCACAACTTCCATTACTGGAGCGTTGAAAATCCTCACTGGATCAGGGGAGATCGTTTTCAGGTACAATGGGGCGTCAACGTGTGGTGCGGGATACTAGGTGACAAGATAATTGGATCATATTTCTTCGAAGGAAACCTCACGGGACGACGCTATCTAGAGTTTATTCGTGAGCACCTCCCACTCTTATTGGAGGATGTGCCCCTTATGACACGGTTACGGATGTGGTTCCAGCAGGATGGAGCTCCCCCACACTGGTCGTTGGCAGTACGGAACCACTTGCATAGGACATATCCTGGACGATGGATTGGTCGAGGGGGTCCGGTCACATGGCCGGCTAGATCACCTGACCTTACTCCATTTGACTTTTTCCTCTGGGGTTATTTGAAGGAAAGAGTCTATGAGCAGGAGCCTGAGAGCCCGAATCATTTACGGCGGCTCATCACGGAAGCCTGCAGGCAGATTCCACCAGATATGTTGCAGCAAGCAAGAATGTCTCTCCTCCACCGTGCTCAGATGTGCATTAACTAAGCAGGTGGTCATTTTGAACATTTGCTTCATTAATCGAATGGCCATGCATAAGCCCATCGCACCGCTGTCGGTACAATCTCACTTTATTGCAAATAGCTCTTTTAAGAGCTCCTTAAAAAACAAACATAGCTGAGTACCTGCAATATGAGAACTGATCATGATTTAGATTTGTCGTCAACAACACGACTCTCACGAACATCAACAACGCAATGAAAATATTTGTCGTACACAGGACTCGAACCGCCTACTAACGAACAGCTGTACTCTCCTCTAACTTTTAGCCAGCTCGGCTATCACGGGTTGCTGTTTAGCGCTGTTGTGTTGCTGCTACTTCTAGTCATTCACCAATAATATTCTCTGTACAGGACGTTTCTGCGACACATAATTTTCACGATTCTTTACCATCAATCGGTATTTTATCATTAATGCTGATTTGCTTGAGACGAATAAACGAATTATGGAAAGCGTTGTAAGAGCAGACATTGTAGTGAGTAGTCAAGGTCAATATTTTTAGGTTCGACTATAATCTGCGGATTGCATAAAACTGCGTGAATAGGGGCAGCTGTACCACCCGGTATAATTATCCCCACAAAAAGAATTCACTTTTTTTTACTTACTTTCAAACTGCCCCCTCCCTTAAGTGAATTTCCCGTTAAAAATACTTGTTTCTTTAATAGTAAAGGATCTTCAAAATACCAATTATCACGGCCCTATCATCTTCAGTTTTTGAGATATGTGTCCTCACAAAAGGAATTCAACTCATCTTCACCCCTGCCCACAAGATGATTTCCCACAAAAACGCTTTTTTGTTTGTTTTTAGAGGAAATCCAAATACCAATTTTCACGTCTGTAACAACTTTAGTTTTTATTATATGTAAGTATCCTCATACAATTAATTCAATTAATTTTTCAATTCTTTCACCTCCCTCCCCCCCACCTATCATTGGATTTTCCGAGAATACGTGTTTCTTTAATTTTAAAGCAGATTCCAAAAACCAGTTTTTACATCTGCAAAGTCTTTCGTTTTTGAGAAAATAGCATTATCATACAAATAATTCAATTAATTTTTCAATTTCCCTCCCGCCTTTAAGTGGATTTCCGAAAACAAAAAATATCTATTCCTTTATTTTTAAAGAAAATTCCAAATACCAAATTTCATGTATGTAGCATCTTCAGCTTTTGAGATATCAGTATCCTAATTAAAATAATTCAACCCCATTTTCGGTCACTTTTACCCCTCCACCCAAGTGGTTTTCCAGAAAACAACAAATACGTGTTTCTTTATTTTAATAGAGATAAGAATACTATTTTTTCTCCGGTAACGTGTTAAGTTTTTGTGATATGCTGTAGAAATGCTTATTTTAAAATTTCACCCCCTTTTTCGTTCCCGTTAAATGTAGTTTCCAAAAACAAATCACCGATGTTTCTTAACTTTTACAGGAGATTTCAAATAACAATTTTTACGTCTGTAACATTTTACGTTTCTGAGATATACTGTAGATATAGTCTTTCTAAAAATTCACCAAATTTCTTACCCCTGTTTAACCCCCATTAATTGGATTTTCCAAAAACAAAAATTACGTGTTTCTTTATCTTCAAAAGAGACACCAAATACCAATTTTCAGGTCTGCAATATCTTCTGTTTCTGAGATATAAGTATCCTCATTTAAGGCATTCCACCCTTTTTTCACCCTTTTTCACCCCTCCTATTGGGATTTTCCGAATACAAAAATATATGTTTCTTTATTTTGATAGGGAATTCTAAATACTAATTTTTACATGTGTACACTTTAAAAGATTTGAGATATACAGGGTGTTAGGTGTATACGTGCAGATATTAAGCTAGTCGGCTAAGAAAAATACATCTCATAATATATGCTATGTACTTTTTACCTTGTCCTATTAGTTTGCCCATAACTGAGCCAAATATTTCAGGACCTAATGTGTTTTGAACGGCCGTAGCAGGATACGCCGGTGATGTCATTCTGTCCACGCGTAGCGGAAGTACAGTAGCCGAGTATAGAGCTTGTTGAACCTGTTTCTTATCGCAGGCCAACACATGTTGTTGTGCACTTCCCCTAAAAGGCTTGGCAAGTAGAAGAGGATGACTCACGTGCCAGGTCACTTGCTGTACTCGAAAACCGGTGTAGGGTACTCTGTGTGAAAAGTACACAGAATCCTTACAGTGACGTCGAAGATCCGTACAAGCACATACGTGCGAATCAAGTGTTGTGTATTTGTGTGCGATTTTTAAACGTCAATGGCATTACTCAGTGATCCAAGCTGACAAAATGAAAGGAAATGGTTAATAAGTAAATGAAATATGGGCGCAACATTTCTGTGCTGTTATTGCGACAGTCTACGATGAATTTCTGACAATAGACAATGCGGGTTGTCGATGCTTATTCATAAACTTTTTAGGTCATTGAAAGGACGGTGGACACTGAAAGAAAAGGCTATAAGTATTCAGTGAAATTGTTATTAATGAGACAAATTTCAAAAACCGTAGTTGCATCCATCGTGAACATTGCTCGAAGGAAAAAGACCTACTGTGGAATTGCCGCCGGGCATTTCTAATAGAAGGCTTATTCTTCTTTTTCCTAATCTGTTTACCCTCCAGGGTTGGTTTTTCATGGGACTCAGCAAGGGATCCCACCTCTACCGCCTCAAGGGTAGTGTCCTGGAGCGTGAGACATTGGATCGGGGATACAACTGGGGAGAATGACCAGTACCTCACCCAGGCGGCCTCACCTGCTATGCTGAACAGGGGCCTTGCGGGGGTATGGGAAGATTGGAAAGGATAGACAAGGAAGAGGGAAGGAAGCGGCCGTGGCCTTAAGTTAGGTACCATCCCGGCATTTGCCTGGAGAAGGGGGGAACTACGGGAAACAACTTTCAGGATGGCTGAGGTGGGAATCGGACCACCTCTACTCATTTCACCTCCCGGGGCTAAGTGGACCCCGTTCCAGCCCTCGTACCACTTTTCAAATTTCTTGTCAGAGCTGGAAATCGAACCCGAGCTTCGGGGGTGGCAGCTAATCACACTAACCACTGCACCACAGAGGCGGACGGAAGGCTTATTACTGAACAGCAAGTACCGATAGGTAAAATGATGACTGTAATGGACCCGTTTAATTAGAACTTCCGTAAAAATAATATTACTACTACCACTACTACTACTACTACTACTACTAATAATAATAATAATAATAATAATAATAATAATAATAATAATAATAATAATATCTTTACGTTCCACTAACTAATTTTCACGGTTTTCGGAGACGCTGAAATGCCAGAATTTTTTTATCGCAGTATCTTTTAATGCAAATAAATCTACAGACACGAGACTGACGTATTTGAGCACCTTCAAATACCACCGGACTGAGCCAAGACCAAGCCTCCCAAGTTGGGTTCAGAAGGCCAGCACTTTACGCAGTGCTGCACCAATCATCTTGCCGGGCTGAGTGGCTCAGACGGTTGAGGCACTGGCCTTCTGAGTCCAGACTTGACAAGGTGCTCAAATACGTCAGCCCTGTGTCAGTAGATTTACTGGTACGTGAAGAACTCCTATGGTACTAAAGTCCTGCAAATCCACGTCTCCGAAAACCGTGAAAAGTAGTTAGTGGGACGTAAAGCCAATGACATTATTATCATCATCTTACCTGCACAGTTCATAGGGGTATCTTACCTGGAGTTCCTCATAGGTACGTTATTAGAGCTTTCAGAGGACGCTCCGTTTCGACTACGCCGAAACATGTGGTTTTTACACGATGGTCCACCACCTGATATAAGCCGCTTACTGCGTGATCATTTGGATCAGTCCTTTGGTCTATGGCGAATAGAACTACATGGACCCATCAAATGGCCCGCCAGATCTCCAATGGATATTACGGAAGACTGGATTCGGAGAAGTGATTTTCTTTTGTTAGTTGCTTTACGTCCCACCAACACAGAGAGGTCTTATGGCGACAATCGGACAAGAAAGGCCTAGGAATGGTAAGAAAGTGGTCGTGGCCTTAATGAAGGTTCAACCCCCGCAATGCCTGGTGTGAACTTGGGAAACCACGGAAAACCATCTTCACGGCTGCCGACATTGGGGTTCGGAGCCCCAATCTCCCGGATGCGAGCTCACAGCTGTGCGCTCCTAACCGCATGGCCAACTCGCCGGGTACGGAGAAGTGAAGCCTGCAGAGTAGTCCAGGGAGGTCACTTGAACAATTGCTACGTGTTTCACATTGGTATGTCAGATGATACACCATTTCTGCAGCGTATTGAGTTGGGAATTCAGTTCTCAATCGATGTAGTCTTTTGAGTCTCGATAGTTCGATATTCTCATAAATCCGAGCAGAAAAATTGAAGTACCGGTAACAAAAATTATAAATCTAGAGTTTTAGTTCGCGATTGCCTTGTACGTGGCGCAAGCTGAACACAACACACGGAAGACGTGCTTGTTAAAACGCTTGACACAGCATGGCAGTTCTTCATTCTACACTGTACTGGTTTGGGTACATTGCGTGTGTGTGTCTGTTGCTGTGCATGTTTGATGTTTATACACAAAACCTGTTTGTCACACTTTGTCCTCTAGTGCTAACCACAAAACGAAGATACACCTGACTCATCGCAAAGAGACCTGGTTATTGTCTTACGCATACTATCCTGTAGTAAACTACTGCGAGCGATGTAGGCACGGGTGAAGTACATTTCATTTTGTTTCCTCCTACACCACGCATATTTTACTATTTTCTTCCCTGCCTTTCAGCTCCTAATGACCTGATAATAATAATACCGGTAATGTTATTTGCTTTACGTCCCACTAACTACTCTTACTGTTTCTGGAGGCGCTGAGGTGCTGTAATTTAGAATCGCAGGAGTTCTTTTTACGCGCCAGTAAATCTACCGACACGAGGCTGACTTATTTGAGCATCTTCGAATACCATCGGACTGAGCCAAGATCGAGCCTGCCAAGTTGGGGTCAGAAGGCCAGCGCCTCAACCGTCTGAGCCACTCTGCCCGGCAGCAAAAAATATTATTATTATTATTATTATTATTATTATTATTATTATTATTATTATTATTATTATTATTATTATTACCGTGCGAGTTGGCCGTGCGGTTAGAGAAGCATGGCTGAGAGCTTGCATCCCGGAGACGATGGGTTCGAATCCCACTGTCGGCAGCCCAGAAGATGGTTTTCCGTGGTTTTTCATGTTCACACCAGGCAAATGCTAGGGCTGTACCTTAATTAAGGCCACGGCCGCCTCCTTCCAACTCCTAGGCCTTTGCTATCCCATCGTCCTATAAGACCTATCTGTATCGGTGCGTCGCACCGACACAGATAGGTTTTATGGCGACAGATATAACTAAGGACTAGGATCGGGAAGGAAGCAACCGTGGTCTTAATTAAGGTACAGCCCAGCATTTGCCTGGCGTGAACATGAAAAACCACGGAAAATCATCTTTAAAGCTGCCGACAGAGGGATTCGAAGCCAGTACATCCCGAATATTGGATACTGTTCGAACTTTAGCGACTGCTACTATCAAGCTCGGTGATGATTTAAGATTGGATTTCTGCCGCTGGTTAATTGATCAAGCACTCAATCCAGAATTTCTGTCAAGTGTATTAGTGACACATGAGGCAATTTTTATAGAAGGAGTGTTTAATATTTAGTATACCAAGGCAACCTCTAGCACCGGCTCTCAATTAATATCTGGATGGCTGCAGTGGGAAGTCTGTCTCTTTGACCAATCGTCTTTTTATTAGCGTTATTTTGCTTTACGTCCCACATACTATTTATACCGTTTTCTGAGACGCTGAGGTGACGAAATTTCATATCGCAGGAGTTCATTTACGTGCCAGTATTTCTACGACACGAGACTGACGTATGTGTGCCCCATCAAATATCATCAGACTGAGCCAAGATTGAACCTGCCAAGTTGGAGGTCGGAAGATAAGGACCTCAACGGTCTCAGACACTCAGACCGGTACCAATCACCTTACTTGCATAAATTTGATCGATGTAGCTTTCCTTATGGTGACGATGGGACGGGAAAGGGCTAGTATCGGAAAGGAAGTGATCGTGGCATTCATGACGTTACAGCCCCAGCATTTGCCTGGTGTGAACATGGAAAACCACGGTAAACCACCTTTAGGGCTGCCGACAGAGGGGTTGGAACCCACTATATTCCACTCATGAGCTGTGGAATATCCCCATTCAATAGGACAAGGCAGTTTCCAGCACCGGTTCTAATTAATATCAGGATGGGTGTAGTTGGAGGTCGCTTACATCTTTTTATTAATGTTATCTTGCTCCTGTACAGTAGATACAGTACGTTACTGGAGCTTTCAGAGGACGTGTCGCTTCGACTACGCCGAACCACGTGGATTTTACACGATGGTGCAGACATTTCCTCAACGGTAGACAGGACGATGTGGAACTATCAATTGACCAGCCCTTATTCCAGTGGATTGTTATGCCTGGGGGGACATGAGAAACAAAGTATACCGAACTGAGGTAACCACTTCGGATGACCTCCGTGAACGTATGTTTAAGCACCAGAGGATATTCTGAACCACAGTGGTGTCTTGGCTCGAATGACAAGTTGCTTTACGTCGCACCGACACAGATAGGTATTATAGCGATGACGGGGCAGGTAAGGGTTAGGAGTGGGAAGGAAGCAACCATAGCCTTAATTAAGGTACAGCCCCAGCATTTGCCTCGTGTGAAAATGGGAAACCACGGAAAACTATCTTCAGGGCTACCGACAGTGGGGTACGAACCCACTATCTCCCGAATACTGGATACTGGTAGCACTTAAGCGACTGCAGCTATCGAGCTCGGTGTACCTGTAAATATACCGACACGAGGCTGACGTATTTGAGCACCTTCAAATACCACTGCACGGGGCCAGGTTCGAACATGCGAAGTTGGAGTCAAAAGGCTGGCACCTCAACCGTTTTAGCCACTCAACCAGGCAGGAAGCACGAAATGTAGGTACGTTTAATTTACTTAGTTGTATAACATGTCCATTTTTCGTTTGAAACAAAACGTTCGATGTGCTTCGATAATTCAATTCTGATTCTACTCATATGGATATCCTATGCCATGCATTTGTTCGTTGGCGCAAGGAACTGTCTTCCTTCTTCTACCTTTACGCAATGCACAACGGGGATCGTACCGCATTTCACGTGCCGGCGTGCGTATCCCAACCAATAATTATATCACACGCTCGTACAGGTCGCGCACCGACACAGGTTTTCAGGTCATTTCCATACTCACTAGATCACAGGGCTGACGAGCACAGATATCCCTATCCCCTAAAGGACGTAACAGCAAATGAACCAGTATTAACGCTGAGAATGCAATACATCTCCAGGGTCCGAAACCGATAATTAGTGTTGTCTGAAACCCCTAAGACGAAAACTAAATACTAACAACAACAAACCAGTCTGGCGATAATGTAACGTAACATGTTGTAGACTGGTAGCCTTCAGCTGTTACCGTAGGTCAGTTGCTCGTAAACATAAAACCAGTTTGGCAAGTATATTACGTAACATCTCGTGGCATTGAATAGGGAGCGCTCAGCTGTCACAGTAGTAGATTTGCTCTTAAACATAAACAGAACAGAAACCAGTTTGGCAGGGATGGCGCGTGACTTGCCTGTTATCAAAGGAAAGCTATTCATTCACAAGAACAAGGCATACTACCTATTCTAAAAACATCGTACCCCTTTGCTCTCGAAAATAACTTCCGAGGATTACTAAAAGTTTGATATATAGTGGTTCGTCACATCGTTCTCTATTGCTACAATAAATATCTGCACGTATACACCTAACACCCTGTATATACACTCATTTTAAAATTCACCCGCCTTTTCACCACCATTAATTGGATTTTCCAAAAACAAAAAATTCTTGTTTCTTTATTCTTTAAGGAGATCTCAAATACCAATTTTCAGGTCTGTAATATATTCACTTTCCTAGATGTAAGTATCCTCATTAAAGGCAATCAACTCCTTTTTCACCCCTCCTATTGGGATTTTCCGAAAACCAAAAAATATGTGTCTCCTTTTTTTAAAGAATATTCTAAATACCAAGTTTTACATCTGTAAACTTGTCAAGTTTTGAGATATAGACACACTCATTTTAAAATTTCACCCCCTTTTCACCCCCTTAGCGATGGAATATCCAAAAATCCTCTCTTAGCGAGCACCTACATGTTAATATGAACGTATCCCCAAAATTTCATTTCTTTGTGTCCATTAGTTTTGGCTCGGCGATTATGAATCAGTCAGTCAGTCAGGACAAGTTATTTTATATATACAGATAGTCGAATACTGTCTTGAATTATTATACACAATCATGAATACTTACAGAGTATAAAATTACAATGAAATATTTAGCATTTATTGTAATATAATTCTGGTTTACACAAAAACATATCATCAAACAACTCTGAGGCAATGACACTTCAGCAATTTATGTTGACAATTCAGTGTGATTAAGAAGTGAAAACTATAACTTTTATTTGGTATATTTAGGAATTCATAAATATGAAGGAAAATAATATTACCAGGTGAATGCATAAGTCTTCTCAGGTGTCAGTAAGAGATGACGCAAGCGAACAGTACGCAGCGTATGAATTTGACAAGTACGTCAGTTTGTTCGTCTTACATTAACATACCAACACACATAAGTTTAGTCCTCGAAACACTAGCGTCTGAGTTGTATCGTTCAATAGTCATGTCGAAGATTGTGCCTGAAAAAGGAGATTTGTGGCAGACATTCCTTTTCTTATTTAATAAGGAAAGCCTTGAAATCGCTTGGATGGGACATCCTTCCGCACCTGCCGTACACTTCCGACCTGGCGCCATCTGACTATCACCTCTTCGCATCAATGGGGCATGCGCTCGCAGAGCAACACTTCAGCAATTTCGAAGAAGTTAGAAAATAGCTCGACGAATGGTTTGCCGAAAACGACAAGCAGTTTTTCTGGCATGGTATTCATAACTTACCGGAAAGATGGGAGAAGTGTGTAGAAGCCGATGACTAGTATTTTGAATGAACAAAAAACACCCACTGGTGTCCGGCTGGCCATTTTCGTTCTGTACTTAACATCTCTTCAACATGTACTACATGTACGTAACACGACCTAATACGTTGAAAGTCTGTTTCGATGCCTTCCTTGATCTTTGCATCTGATAAATGTGGAAAATTGCTTGCAATGTACTTGAAACAGGGGCCAATTTTTTTCAAAGGCCTTAACAAACTGCTTCATGATTCCCAGTTCGATGTATAGTGGTGGCAAAATCATAGTTTTGTGTCAACTAAGGCAGCATTTCGATGGCTTACTTCTAAAACCTCGTATCTCCCAATGCACTTCCTATCCATTTTCTTCCTTAAGACTGGTCGCGCCTCCCAGCCACATATGGATGTACAGTCCTTCGGAACAATTTTCGTTGTGTTCATTTTCCTATAGTGGTGTGTAAAGGAAAATGAACCTTAAATACGTTGAACTGTAGGAGTGCCTAAATTCGCCATGAAAACAACATCCCTACAATACGGTGTGGTAAGATCCATTTTCCTTTAAAATGTTGCACAGGAAAATGAACACTACGAAAAAGGTTGTGATGGATTGCATATAAATGTGTGGCTGGGAGGCGTGACTAGTGTTAAGGAATAAAATAGGTAGAAATAACATTGTAACATACGAGGTTTTAGAAGTAAGCCGACGATTTGTAACATTTCATACACCAGGTGTCAAAAGCTGTATTTTGGGCCGGGAAGGTGTAGACCAGTGTTTTTTCCTAGCTCTGCTGCCCAATTCGCATAAATAAAAAGGGAATTTAGTAAAGCATGCCTGTTGTCCTAATAGAATACCACACACCTTCAAGTCACTACATACAAATATATCCTACCTGTGCTCATACTACAGTATATGATTTTGTCTAAAACAGTTTGCATTGTGATGTAACTTTCTTTTATTGAAACGGGATGTGCCACAGGAATTGAAGATAGAATGTTTCCATTATGAAGTACGTAGTACAGCCTATAATCCCCTCTTAGAGGAATACAAAAACAACCTCCATTGTTCCAAATTGTAACCCCTCCCCAGTTGTTCTATCAATCTTGGAATGTCACACCAGTAGGTCACAACATCTTCCTTCTTGAAATACTTCCTAAACTCATTATCTCTATGCCCATACCTCAAAAAGGCAGTTCCAGGCGCAAGAAGATTTTTTCTTTCAATCATCATCCTAGCAGTTTACTTTTTCCTTCACGAGACGAAGGTCTCGTATCAGATCACACAACTGCGAGTGGTTAAACAATTGTGGACTGCACCTGCGGCTAGTGAAAAATCCATACCAGCTTCCTCGTCATCGGAATTTGTAGAACCCCCAGAATCAGAGTCAGGTAAACTGACACGAGGTGAAGGTTTTGGAATTTCCGATTCATGAGGAACAGGTCTCATCACGGACTTTAAATTCGGGTACACAATACTGTCCTTGTTTATCTTATTGAGTCCTGCTACTTTACACATGCAAAGGTAACAGTCACTCCTATGGTCCAGAGGTTCGCTGGCTGTTTTACAACAATGATGTAATAATCTATTTCATTGGTGGCTCGCGCCGAAGGTCTTTACAATTCCCAATATTCCACTGTCGTAGCGCTTACAAGACACGTTTTCCAAATTAAACAGTAGCCCACGACTTGTCCAATTTGCCTAATATTACCTTAAAATATACATAATATACGCCAGCCCCGTGGTGTAGGGGTAGCGTGCCTGCCTCTTACCCGGAGGCCCCGTGTTCGATTCCCGGCCAGGTAAGGGATTTTTATCTGGACCGAGGGTTGGTTCGACGTCCACTCAGCCTACGTGATTAGAATTGAGGAGCTATCTGACGGTGAGAGGGCGGCCCCGGTCTAGAAAGCCAAGAACAACGACCGAGAGGATTCGTCGTGCTGACCACACGACACCTTGTAATCTGCAGGCCTTCGGGCTGAGCAGCGGTCGCTTGGTAGGCCAATGCCCTTCAAGGTCTGTAGTGCCATGGGGTTTGGTTTTCTTATACATAATATAAACTTTTCACCGATGCAGTTATTGGCCTACTCCGTCCCTTCATAACATAACACCCACACACGTAACATAATGAGTCTGGCTTCTTCACAGTTCTTCTTCCAATTCCTGACACACTTGCCATTTTCGCAACACAACACAATACAAGAAAGGTCAGACTTCCGCCATACTCACGACGCAACTGACTGTCACAGGACTTCACCGCATTGCCGCTACCACTAGATAAAATTAGACTCTGTTATAATTCGAATTCAACGGATGGAACAAAGTCGGTGAAGTAAGTTTTTACAGACGAATACACGCAACAGAAACAAACCAAATCGCGGCCACACTAACAACAGTCGATTGGTTGTTATCACAAAGCAGCACTGAGCCGCAATGACACATTTTCAGATTTGAATAGCAATTAACCAGAAAACTAGACGTGTTACAAAAGAAGCAATTACATTTCTAATATCAGGAGAATTTATTTAGTTAAAATCACTTATTAGATGCTTTGCCGCACAAGAATCATGCTGGATTGTGTTATTATTATTATTAATTTTATTGTCCGGCTCCATGGCTAACTGGTTAGCATGCTGCCTTTGGCCACAGGGGTCCCGGGTTCGATTTCCGATAGGGTCGGAAATTTTAACCTTAATTGGTTAACTTCGCTGGCACAGGGGCCGAGTGTATGTGTCGTCTTCATCATTCTTCCTCATCACGATGCACAGGTCGCCTATCGGCGTCAGATCAAAAGACCTGCATCTGGCGAGCCGAACGTGTCCTCGGACACTCCCGGCACTAAAAGCCATACTCCACTTACTTTCATTAATTTTATCAGACCCACTATTGCACAAACTATCGTGCACGTACTTCAGATTACTACATTTTCACTACTCCATGCATAAGCAACAACAACAATTCAGCAATGGTAAATATGTACAATGTACTCTAATGATAGTGGAATTATCATTATGTTTGGATGCTCAACCTAATGTTACGAGAAATACTGTAATGTTAACGGCTTTACGTTTCACTAACTACTTTAACGGTTTACGAAGAAGCCGAGGTGCCAGAATTTTGCCCTACAGGAGTTTTTTAAATGCCAGTAAATGTACCAACACGAGGCTGACATATTTGAGTACCTTCAAACACCAACGGACTGAAACCGCCAAGTTGGGTTCAGAAGGCCAGTGCCTCAACCGTCTGATGTTACGAGTTCAAATGGCAGCAATTTCGAAGTGAAGGGTTATCAGGCTCGGCGTAAGTAAACAACGATAACAAATGCGAGTCAAAAGAACGTACGATAATTGCAATGAAATATAATTTATGGTACTCTAAAATATGATCATAAAAACTAAAATGTAACTCACCCGGTAGCCGGTCTTTCTGAAGTAAGTTATACCAATGTAATGAGCCCAGATGTTCAAACATAAAATGTGTATGCTAAAATTAATTGCCTTTGTGGATACTTGGTAGCAAACTAATTTCTTGTACGCCATGCAAGCAAGTTCGAATTCTACTTTTTTTATGTGTATACTGTTTAATGACGATTATTAACCCGACGTTTCGTTAGCCATCCACTGTCTATAAGCCACGTGGGAGCGATAACCTGCAGGAGAGAAAGGTTCTTTCAAGCACCCTTAAGCTGCCTAAGAGGCGCTTGTCTCCTCTGCTCGACGCTGTGGGATATAAATGCAATATACCGGGCGAGTTGGCCGTGCGGTTAGGGGCGCGCAGCTGTGAGCTTGCATCCGGGAGATAGTGAGTTCGAACCCTACTGTCGGCAGCACTGAAGATGGTTTTCTGTGGTTTCCCATTTTCACACAAGGCAAAGGCTGGGACAGTACCTTAATTAAGGCCACTTCCGCTTATTTCCCACTCCTAGCCCTTTCCTGTCCCATCGTCTCCATAAAATTTATCTATATCGGTGCGACGTAAAGCCAATTGTAAAAAAATCAAATACAGTTGATTGATAATTCTTACCGTTTAAATGTTAGAAAGAAGTGTGCCAGTAGAATTCCTAATACAATAAAGAACACCATTTCGGTACAAAATACAAGCAAATCTCACTTCTTCTGTCCAGCGTTATTATTATTATTATTATTATTATTATTATTATTATTATTATTATTATTATTATTAAATTTAATTAGATATTAGATATTTAATTAGATATTAAATTTAATAATAATAATAATAATAATAATAATAATAATAATAATAATAATAATAATAATAATAATAATAATAATAATAATACGCAGTAAAAGGAAGTAGGTACACTTGGATTAGATGTATCGGCTGGCACGCCGCTCTTACCCAGGAAACGCCATACAGAGTAAGATATCTGAAACCCTTTTAATGAATATCAGGACGGTCATCTTCGAAGCTATAGAAGACAGACTTTGCAAGCCATATGTTTGGGAAGTACTTCATTTCAAACAAATATTTGTTTGTAAAAGTGTTACGAAACTTTTGAATCAGTCGGTGAGAATTACTGTGCGAGAGACCTTAGTAGTGAACAATAGTGTAGAATAATCGTAAGCATCTTGTGTGGCATTCGAAAACGGGAAAACAAGCAAACATGAACCAGTTTGATTGTAGTGATTGCTACAGTGAACATTTTTTTACAAGTTGCATTACATTGCACTGACACAGACAGGTCTTATGGCGACGATGGGATAGGAAAGGGCTAGTAGTTGGAAGGAAGGGGCCGTGGCCTAAATTAAGATACAGCCCCAGCATTTGGCTTGTGTGTGAATGACAAACAACGGAAAACCATCTTCAGAGCAGCCGACAGTTTGGGTTCGAACCCTCTATCTTCCAAGTGTATGTTCACAGCAGCGTGCCCCTAACCGCACGGCCAACTCGATCGGTATTAGTACAATTTAAAAATGAACATTATTTGAGGATACAAACTCCAGCTGTGCTCAACAGATAAATACAAACAAATAAATTAACATGGTATGCAAACAACTACCACTAAAAGTCCACAAATTTCAAATGCTATTAAGGTTAATGATTTTATCAGTGAAATAATTTTATTCTCTTTCCTCCTTGGTGGCTTTACATTGAGAAATTTCTAAATTAAATATTGGTATTATTTTGCATCGTATAGTTATTTCGTGAAATATTTTGGAGATAGTTCATTCATTATTTATTAACTGTAGAAGTTACTTTCATCTCATAATTAATCTATGTTCAATAGTATGTGGCAAGCTGAAACGAAATTGTTCTAGTGCTCTAATTAGTATCTTATCAGATTACCAGGAAAATATTTTAACCTCCGAACCTTTCAACGTAAGCAACTACGGTCATCATACCTATCTAAAGAAAGTAAGACCATTCTGTAGTACCGGTAAGTGACACATGTGCCATTTGAATTCACCATACATTATCCCATATATTTCTTAAAGAAAAATGAAATAAACATGATATGTAGTCACGTACCATTATCGTATTAATAATGTAAGTTGCTTGTGACAAAACAGATTCTTTCGTCTCCTGTAAAATTATATTTTAGTCACTGAAGATAATTTGGCTCTCTAGGGACGATATTATGTACAGTAATATGTTATGTATTGATAGTGATGTTCAAGAGGTTCGTGCGTTGTAACAGATACAGGATATGATGTGTAAAGTGTTACCTTTGTTCATTATAGCGAACTCGGGGAAATAACGACTTAAAAGTCGTTCGAATTTCCTGTAACTATGTCTGGGGCGTGGTTTGGGTTCGAATTTCCTGGAGCCGTATTGGAATGTGGCTTACGTTTTGAGGGAAGTTATAGGAGCAAGAAACTATCGTCAGGACGCTCAAGAATTCATTCATTCATTCATTCATTCATTCATTCATTCATTCATTCATTCATATCTACACTGACTGACAGAGCAAATGCAACACCAATAAGGAGTGGTCAGAACTTTATGCCAATTGCAGGGTAGACTGACGTCACTGAGGTATGCTCATGATGTGAAATGCGCCGCTGTGCTGCGCACGTAGCGAACGATAAATGGGACACGGCGTTGGCGAATGGCCCACTTCGTACCGTGATTTCTCAGCCGACAGTCATTGTAGAACGTGTTGTCGTGTGCCACAGGACACGTGTATAGCTAAGAATGCCAGGCCGCCGTCAACGGAGGCATTTCCAGCAGACAGACGACTTTACGAGGGGTATTGTGATAGGGCTGAGAAGGGCAGGTTGGTCGCTTCGTCAAATCGCAGCCGATACCCATAGGGATGTGTCCACGGTGCAGCGCCTGTGGCGAAGATGGTTGGCGCAGGGACATGTGGCATGTGCGAGGGGTCCAGGCGCAGCCCGAGTGACGTCAGCACGCGAGGATCGGCGCATCCGCCGCCAAGCGGTGGCAGCCCCGCACGCCACGTCAACCGCCATTCTTCAGCATGTGCAAGACACCCTGGCTGTTCCAATATCGACCAGAACAATTTCCCGTCGATTGGTTGAAGGAGGCCTGCACTCCCGGCGTCCGCTCAGAAGACTACCATTGACTCCACAGCATAGACGTGCACGCCTGGCATGGTGCCGGGCTAGAGCGACTTAGATGAGGGAATGGCGGAACGTCGTGTTCTCCGATGAGTCACGCTTCTGTTCTGTCAGTGATAGTCACCGCAGACGCGTGTGGCGTCGGCGTGGAGAAAGGTCAAATCCGGCAGTAACTGTGGAGCGCCCTACCGCTAGACAACGCGGCATCATGGTTTGGGGCGCTATTGTGTATGATTCCACGTCACCTCTAGTGCGTATTCAAGGCACGTTAAATGCCCACCGCTACGTGCAGCATGTGCTGCGGCCGGTGGCACTCCCGTACCTTCAGGGGCTGCCCAATGCTCTGTTTCAGCAGGATAATGCCCGCCCACACACTGCTCGCATCTCCCAACAGGCTCTACGAGGTGTACAGATGCTTCCGTGGCCAGCGTACTCTCCGGATGTCTCACCAATCGAACACGTGTGGGATCTCATTGGACGCCGTTTGCAAACTCTGCCCCAGCCTCGTACGGACGACCAACTGTGGCAAATGGTTGACAGAGAATGGAGAACCATCCCTCAGGACACCATCCGCACTCTTATTGACTCTGTACCTCGACGTGTTTCTGCGTGCATCGCCGCTCGCGGTGGTCCTACATCCTACTGAGTCGATGCCGTGCGCATTGTGTAACCTGCATATCGGTTTGAAATAAACATCAGTTATTCGTCCGTGCCGTCTCTGTTTTTTCCCCAACTTTCATCCCTTTCGAACCACTCCTCCTTGGTGTTGCATTTGCTCTGTCAGTCAGTGTATAATCACCCAGTTCATGCCAGCACGCCGGCCGTGAGATGGCATACTGGAGAACTTCATCTTCAGTTACTTGACTATAGTACAGTCATGTAAGACGCTTTGTCTTATCTAGAAAACCCCAAGGAAGTGGGCCAACCATATTCTCTGCGGCGAGAACAACCAGTTCGGTTCTCATTTGAAGTACATGGAAGTATTTCGATTTCTATGCCAGTTTAAGGGCTCAAGTATGCCCATGTCAAAACTGTAAGTGATTATAATAACGTGTCATTCAATATCTTTAAACAACTTGATAGTCAAGAAGAGGTACAACGGACAATATGAAAATCAAGTTCCAGTTCTATTGGAACCCATAATATCATCAAAGGAGATACTCCTTATGAGTGTGCTAATGCCCTCACTAACCAAGCTTATAGTCCGGCTCCTTGGCTGAATGGTCAGTGAAGTCGCCTTCGGTTCAGTGGGCCCCTGGTTCGATTCTCGGCCGGGTCGGAGATTTTGACTTTCAATGGATAATTCCCTGGCTTGAGGACTGGGTGTTTTTTTTTGCTAGGGGCTTTACGTCGCACCGACACAGATAGGTCTTATGGCGACGAGGGTGTTTTAATGTACCCCAACAACCCTGCAACTCGCACATCGCGCACAACACTCTCCTCCACCAGAGTATGGTTCAAATTCCTATGCATTGACAATACCGTCCACGCTCGTCGGCTGGTCTGCCTTACAAGGGCAGCACCAGATAGAAATAGCCACACGAAATTATTATTATTACCAAGCTAGTGACTCACTGCATTAACTGGAAATATTTTATACGCGTTATCGTTGAGCCACAAGTTATCCTAGTGGGACATTAGACAATTTCACAGAATTAAAGTATTTTATATGTTGCATTGTTTTGTTGTGTAAACTGTAAATTAGATATTTAATTTACCTTTCTTTCCTTAGTCACCAATTTACCTCTCTTAAAAACACGTTTGCAGGTGTGAATGATGTCATGTTTACCATCGGAATTTAATTGCAGAATCATCAGACAGCTTTATTCTCCTTTTTGTATTCATAGTTATTTTGATGTATACCTTCCTGCTGCCCAACGTAATTTTTATGTTAACAATACCTATATACAGTTGTATTTGAAATAATAGACGTCATTTGAACTGGTGGTGGACGATGGTATTATAAGCGAACATCTTCCAAAAAATTGCTCTTATCTTAATTAGTTCAGACGAAAATCAAAATTAAAACTTCTATCAGAGTTTCTGAGAAATCAATACACTTTGGATACACCGCTCTTCTAAACCGAACGTCAAAACAGCCGTGACTCCCACGAGTCGTCTTCCCTTCCAAGGATGTGCAATATGGGTCAATATGTCTCGAGGTCAGCGCACTGCGACTAGCTCTGAGTTACAGACGAAATGGCTTTATCAACCATGGAACGTGATACGATTTTAATTTATGGTGAGATAGAGAAAGGGTGAGACGAATGGATGGAGAACATTTTCCCAACTGAAGATACCCAAATGATCGGGCTTTTGACGCTCTTCTTCAGAGACTTCCGCCGGGGCTGATTATGGAAATTATTTTTCCCTTTAAATCAATCCATCAATAAATCAAATACTTCCACTATTACTAGGTGGGCTATACAGTACTACCGGTGCAAATATCCCAATCCTTTATGTGGGGTTTCACAGCAACAGCAGTTTGCTAACGTAGGGATTTTATAAGAGCAGGATAGCGGTGCACGTCTTGTAAAATCCCTACTAAACAAATTGCTGTCGTAATGATTGGATTACGTCACAACTTCCCATCGCCCACCTTGCCCCGCTTCACCCCGCTCTACGTACAGCAGACCTAGTTTCCCACTGGTGCCCGTAGAATAGCCGAAAACCTAAAAACACTGATTTATTAAACATTTCACTTTAAATTTAAATAAAGATGAACATTTCTTCATATAGGTTGTTTCGATTACACGCTGTATTGTACGTTCAAAATAATAGTCCATGTTAGTCAATAATAGTAGTAAGCTCGTGATGCAGTCCGCGTACAAATAAGTAATGTCGTTTACCCCCGTATAGATTTTACAGTTTTCGGAGATGTCGCGGTGCCAGAATTTAGTTCCACAGGAATTCCATAACGTCCCGTAAAATCTACCGACGCTAGGCTGGCGTACCTCAGCATCGGCAAGTACCAGCAGACTGAGCCGGTATAGAATCCATCAACTTGAGCTAGAAGGAAAGGGTCCTACCATCCGAGCTACGCAGCCCTTCAATTAATTAATTACAAAATGCACGAAAGCAGTACTTAATTATAAAACGCACCTCACATTATTATTATTATTATTATTATTATTATTATTATTATTATTATTATCATCACAGCCCCTCTCCCCCTGTGGATCAGTGGTTGGTTTGTTGGTTTGTTGGTTTCAAAACCGCCAGCGCCAGAGGGAGTGGGATATTTTTAAGTGTGGAAAACATATCGTCGCTTCACCGGTAAAACGTTGTATCCCACAATACTCTTCCTATCCATTATTCTCCTTAAGACTGGTCACGCCTCCCAGCCACATATGGATACGCAGTCCATCAGAACAATGCCCGTTGTGTTCGTTTTCTTATGTCGACGATTAAACGAAAATGAACTTTACATGCATTGTACACTAGGAGTGCGTAAATACGTAATGCAAACGTACATTCCTACAGTACGGTACTGTAAGGTTCATTTTCCTTTACACATGGGCATAGGAAAATGAACACAAAAAAAATTTGTTCTGATGGACTGCATATCCATACGTGGCTGGGAGGCGTGACCAGTCTTAAGGAGAATAATTGATAGGAAGAGCTTTTTGGAATACAACCTTTTACCGGTCGAGCGACGATTTAATTCGGCATTCCATGTTGTACGAAGTCGGCATGTAAGAGATCTCGGGTGAAACATTTGGTGATCACCCAGCAAAAATAATTAAACTCAGCCATTTGTCACCCAACATATTTGCGGTTTCGTTGCTATCTGGTGGAGTAAACCAGAACGTCAAAATTGACGAGCAGATAGCCGAAATTGCGTCAAATCAAAACGTCTTCATCACGGCAGCCGAGGTCATGAAATTATTATTATTATTATGATTATTATTATTATTATTATTATTATTATTATTATTATTATTATTATTATTATTATTATTATTATTATTATTATTATTATTATTATTATTGTGCGAATTTTTTCTTCCGACTGGCTCTTTTTAAAATGTCCAGCCCTCGTTCTTACAGAGGCCCATTAACAACTGAATGAATCTGTTACTTAACAATGTGGATATGTTTTTACATAGAACCTTTAAAGATTGGTGTTTCTGGAATACAGAAAGCATGTTTAAAATACCTATTATTCGAACTGTACGTAGAACTTCCTTTCTACCTGCATGACCCTTTGTGCCGATAACCAACAAAAAATAAAATGAATGTAATGGTTCTTGTTTTATTTCTCAACATCTACTCTGCATTCAAAACATAATACCTTTATTTAGGTGAGTTGAATATTGCTCTTCTGAATCTCCCAGGGGCTTCAAGAAATCCTGGAGAGGTAATAAGTATATTCATAGTTTACCTCTCATAGACGCCCGATATTTAGCCGCAGGGAAATATGCACAGAACTCGAACTACGAGGACGTGAATAACAATGAACGGTGGATAAATCGCTTTCTAAATACCACTTATGGCTTTCACATCATGTACATCAGCCTTCTCAGTGAGATAACACAAATAAAGTTTCCATTATCTCATTTCTCTTCAGAAAGTTGCTTGATACGAATTATTGTTCACCAATGAAGGGAAGAAAGGCCTGAAATAGTATTTCATCATGTAAATGTCCGACTCGTTGGCTGAATGGTCAGCGTACTGTCCTTCGGTTTAGAGGGTCCTGGGTTAGATTCCCGGCCGGGTCGGGGATTTTAACCTTAATTGGTTAATTCCAATGGGCCGGGGGCTGGGTGTTTGTGTTGTCCCCAACATCCCTGTAACTCACACACCACACATAACACTATCCTCCACCACAATAACATGCAGTTACCTACAAATGGCAGATGCTGCCCAACCTCATCGGATGGTCTGCCTTACAAGGGCTGCACTCGGCTAGAAATAGCCACACGAAATTAAATTAATCATGTAAATTTTGGCATAAATGTCGATTTCCTGAAACAATAGTCCTTTGCTCTTTAATAATGTACACTAATCTTTGCAACACGCAGTAGCGAATATCTCCTGCAAGCCATTGCATCCCGATGTATTTAGTCCCGGTATAAGGACAAGCTGGTAACAATGAAGGTCGGCGAATGTAGAGGGAGTATCGGCTCACAAGTGACCACGGCTGGTCCGTGGTCCTACAGCTCTACACTCCCCTTCAAGGGAGGAATGGAAACATTTAGTAGTAGAAGTAGTAACTATGAAGCTGGTACCGCCTTGTGGGGGTCGAAAGTCTACATCCAAGCCCGAGGTCTATTCCCGGTCAAGTCAGGATTTTTTTACCTGAATTCGTGGGTTGGTTCGTGGTTCGTTCAATCTACTTGAGAACAATTAATTGAGGATCTATGTAACGGTTGGATTGGGGCCTTGATTAAGAACGTTAAGAAAAGCTGCCGAGAGGTTTTGTCGCGTTGATCATGCGTCATCATCTGCAGGCTGGGAGACATGGTTGCTTCACGTCCGTAGGTAAAACCTCAAAGTGCCCTACACGTGTCTCCTGGGTGGTGCTAAGTAAGCATCAACACTGGCCGCTGGACCCTAAGCCCTGCTGTAGGGATATCCCAGCTCAAAGAGGATACACTACAATTATACTCACTTAGATAATGGAACATTTTCCAAATCCAAACGGTTATTTTCAGAACCAGTCGCTAGCAAAGAATATAGGACCCTCTCTGAATATCCTCCAACAAAATATTGAGAGTATAAGTCGATCAAAAAGTGACTACCTTTTAAAGGTACTAAATGACAACCATGTAGATGTTGTACTACTATAAGAAACACATTGTGAGGACGAAAACCAACTTCATTCCAGATGTAAATTACCAGGATTTAATCTTGCTGCGGCTACCTTTCACAAAACTATGGTACTACCACGTACATCCGAAATAATATCGATCAAGCAGAGATTCAAAACATAAGCTCTAATGACATATTAATTACCATGGTTAAAATAGCAAACTTGGAAATAATAAACATTAAATCACCCTCACAGCTGGGAGCAAAGACGCCATCCAGAACATAATTCACCCTACGATTATTATGGGTGATTTCAACAGCAGTACGTCCTGGGGTTATGAAGACAATAATGCAGATGGTCTTAAAATGTTAGAATGGTCTGAAACAGAAGATGTTTTCTAATGTACGATGCAAGAGAGAAAGGATTCTCTTATTCAGGCAGATGGAAGAAGGACACCAATCCCGACCTATGTTTTGTTTCAAGAGACGAACATGGAAGATCTTTACAGAGCAGCAGGAAAGTATTGAACAATTTTCCCCGGAGTCAACATACACCAATTCTTGTAAAGATCGGCATCGAGGTACCAGTAATAAGATCAACGCCTGTACTCCGCTGGAACTTTGGAAAAGCACACTGGGAAGCTTTTACAAATGAATTGGACTATAACATTCAGTGGATGCCACAAAAACTTGATTATTATAAGCGATTTGCTAGTTTAATATGCTCCGTAGCGAAGAAGCACATTCCTAGAGGATTTAGGAAAGAATATATCCCTGGTTGGAATAGAAGATGTGATGAGTTATATGAAGAATACCAAGTTAGCAACAGAACTAAAACTGCTAACGAACTATTGCGCTGCTTGTATTCTTCCAGAAAAGAGAAATGGAATTCACTGACGGCAAGTGTGAATTTCCAACATTCAAGTAGAAAATCATGGACTCAACTGAGAAAGCTTGAAATTAGCACACCTAGATATATTAATAAGAGTTCAGAAGTAACTCCAGGAGATGTAGCCAATAGAATTGTCTGTCTTTCCAAGAGACCAGATAATGTCGATAAAAATGAAACTAAGAAACTAAAAAAGGGAGCTAAGAACCAAACTATCTCTGCCTAACGCAACCTCCCAGTTCTCAGGAGAATTCACTGTTGCAGAAATGTCAACAGCTCTGAAAGAAATTAAACAAGGCAAAGCAGCTGGACTGGACTGATTATATCCAGAGTTCCTAAAATATTGTGGTCCTAGAACTCTAGAATGGCTGGTTAAATTCTTAAATGACATCTTAAGAAATGGTGTATTTCCATCCCTGCTCAAAAGAACCAAAATAGTTGCTATATTAAAGCCTGGGAAAAGTGGAAAATGTCCAGAGGATTATCGTCCAATCGCACTCTTAAGCATACGCTATAAGCTAATTGAAAGAATTATTTATAATAGAATTTCAACCACAGCCTTCCAACATATACCAATTGAACAAGCCGTATTCCGACCAGAACGAAGCTGCTGTGAACAAATATTGGCGCTCAACAGCCATATTGAGAACGGTTTCAAGACAAGAAGAAGACCGTTGCAGTATTTGTGGACTTGACATCAGCCTGTGATACAGCTTGGCGACAAGGAATGATTTTGAAATTCCTGAAGATTATTTCCTGTAAGACCCTCGCGACACTTCTCAACAATATGCTATGCAATCGAGTATTTGAGGTACATTTAAATGGTAGCGTGAACAAGCCTTATGTACTGAATGATGGCTTACCACAAGGCTCAGTTCTTGCTCCAATAGTTTTCAACATGTACACTGCAGATCTCCCAGAAACTATTTCCAGGAAATTCATATATGCAGATGACAGCTCTGATTGCCCAATCCAATGAATTCAAAACATCAGAAATTGTACTTACAGAGGGTATCCGTACATTGAACAAATATTTCGATACGTGGCGACTTAAACCTAACCTGAATAAAACTGAAGTCAGCTGTTTCCATCTAGACAATAATAGAGCCAACTACACACCTCAAGTGGAATTCAAAGGCCAACGATCAAAATATAATCCTTGCCCCAAGTATCTGGGCATTACAACGGACCGGACACTGACGTATAAACAACATCTTCATAACACCGCAGAGAAGATAAAAACAAGAAACAACATCTTGCATAAGCTCAGTGGAACTGATTGGAGGGCAAACGCATCGGTTCTACGAACTTCAGCACTCCCTCTAGTTTACCCAGTGGCTGAATACCGCTGTCCTGTGTGGCTTAACAGCGCACATACTGAAAAAGTTGACATCCAACTAAATGACACAATGAGGACAATATCCGGCACTATCAAATCAACACCTCCTACAATGGCTACCTGTGTTATCAATATCCACCCCCCTCATATATGAAGGAAAATAGCTCTGGTAAGAGAATGTGTGAAATGTCGCAGCAACCCTCAATTGCCCTTACATCAGGACTGCAAATTTCAGAAAATAGTGAGATTGTAATCAAGGAACCCATCATGGAAATTAGGAGAAAGGCTTGCTGAATCATATTTTAATCCTGATCAGACCTGGAAAGATGGTCTTCTTCAAACCCTGATCAGCTTGGTTTAATTAACGATCCATGTAAAGCTCCGCCTGGTTTCAGTTTACCTAGAAAGGCATGGACGTCTTTAAATAGAATTAGGACAAACCACGGAAGATGCAAATTCTGGCTTCACAAGTGGGGAAAAGCTGAAAACTCATACTGCGATTGTGACAATGTTCCCCAGACCATCCAGCATGTTGTTACGGAGTGCCCAAGAAGAAGATTTGAGGGAACTATTCAGGATATACGCAGTGCCACCAATGAAGTTGTGAACTGGCTGAATACACTGGACATTACATTTAAATTTACCTGATCTGTAAATACTGTATATAGCTTATTGTAAGATGTACATTTCCAATGTATCCTTATTTTGCCATGCGAAATAATAATAATCTGCAGGCTGCGTTGAAGTCACGTGGAAACCCCACAGTGCTGAAACGTCAAGTAAAGAAGATTGGAATAGTCAAACTGAAAGAACTATGCCTTCTACTTTATGGTATACTTCCAGTAACGGAGCTTCGGCTATGAAGTTAAGGAGTCCACACTAATTGACAAGAACGTCCAAAGAACATTTTTAACTGAACTGAGATGTAAATATGTATTTTATTAAACATAGAAATCACCGTCATTTTCTATAAAATAACAGAACGTCTACTTTGAGGACAGAATTACTCTAGGTAGGAGGCACACACTATTTGTACTCCTGGAAATAAAGAAGAATATATAATACAAAGACAGCAAACCGTTGAAGAGTGGACGATGAATAAATTACGAATACTCTGCTTATTTGTAGTGAACAAACACATTCCTTGCCACTCACAACACTGAAAAGCGTCATTTTATATCTACGGCTTACTTCTAAAACCTCGGATGCCAAAGTTCTCTTCCTACCCATTATATTCCTTAAGACACGTCACGCCTCCCAGCCACGTATTTATATGCAATCCATAAGAATAATTTTCGTTGTGTTCATTTCCCTCTGCTAGTGTGTAAATGAAATTGGATCTTACTATACCGTATTGTAGGGATGATGTTTGCCTGGCGAATTTACACACGCGTACAGTTCACTGTACCTAAGGTTAATTTTTTTACACTTTAGCACAGGGAAATGAATCCAACGAAAATTGTTCTGATGGAATGCATATCCATATGTGGCTGGGAGGCGTGACCAGTCTCAAGGGAAATAATAGATAAGAAAAGTATGGGGAAGTACGAAGTTTTAGAAATAAACCATCGATATGATTCGGTAATAAATTAACTGCTAATGCTATGAAATTACTTTAACAAGTAGATGAAATTAGATGCAAATGGTGAAATATACAAGATAAATTAAAAATATAAGTTACACATGTCGCCGGAACCGGAGAGCATTGAAGCGTACTCCAGAGTTGAGGTACGCGGAATACTACGTGTCTTGTGGGTAAAGAGTCGCAATTCCATTGAGATGCATAGTGAAGTTTTGTCAGTGTATGAACCAAACTCAGTGACAGATCCACCCATTTTTTAAATGGTATGAACAATCCGAACAACGCCTCACGCACCAGAAGAAAATATCCTGCAGATAGACGCAATGGTTTGCAGTTATAGCAGACTGAATACCGCAGGCATTGCACAAGAGATGGGCATCGCAGAAGGCAGTGCACGTGCCATCATCCGACACCATCTGGATTAATGGAAATTGTGCTCACGTTGGGTTCCGTGATCATTGACATCGGAATACGAAGCAGCAAGGTTCATGGCTTCTCTGGACAGTTTTCTTAAGTATTAGTCTGTGGAACGCGATGAGTTTCTTAACCGCATCATTGCGGACAATGAGAGATGGTGCTTCATTTCACACTTGAAACAAAGAAGGCGTCTGCGGAATGGAGACCCACATTTCAGTCAGTGTAGAAGAAATTCAGGATTGCGCTCTTATCAGGGACACTGTTTCCTTTAACTGTGATGGAGTTATTTACACAGAGTTTACGCAGTGGGGGGCAATAATTAACGCCGATTCTTACTGCCAAATGTCGAGGTTGTTGCTGAAGCTCGCAAGAACAAGAGGAGTGGAAAGTTAAACAAAGGCACATTTTTCACTCATAACAATTTATGCATAACATAAGTTTACTTCATCTGGGTTGAAGATTGGTGTACGATGAACAAGTTAAAATGCCGGTTCTCGATTGGTTTCCGGACGAAGGAGCAGATTCCTATCATCAGGGAATGGAAATAGTGTGGTACATCCGTGTCCCTTTGCATTGTACTGCGTAACTAAACAAACGTTTATTGAACTCCCATATTCACGTGTAACTTACTGTTTTGAAGGCACCTCGTAGTAGGAAGGCAGGGACAAATTCTCTTGGTAGAATATGACCGTAAAAAGAGAAAATACGTGTTGGGCACCAGAAGATATACTTCCAAATGAAATGATTCAAGAAGACGAATCATGAAAGAGCGTTCTCCGACGGCTTCTCCATCATAGGAATGGGACTTCGAAACCCAAGCCACTCCCTAATACAATTCCAGGTAATTCCACATCAAACCACGCTTTACACTTGAACTTTCCATCAGTAGGTTAAAAAGAACCAAAAATAACCCACTTATCTATATATATAAAATAACTTGTCCTGACTGACTGACTGACTGACTGACTGATTCATCATCGCCGAGCCAAAACTACTGGACATAAATGAATGAAATTTTGGGGATATATTCATATTAAGATGTAGGTGCTCGCTAAGAGAGGATTTTTTGATATTCCGTCGCTACGGGGGTGAAAAGGGGGGTGAAATTTTAAAAAGAGTGTATCTATATCTCAAAACTTTAAAAGTTTACAGATGTAAAAATTGGTATTTAGAATCTTCTTTTAAAATAAGGATACAAGTATTTTTTTGTTTTATGAAAACCCCAATAGGAGGGGTGAAAAAGGGTGAAAATGGGGAAAAATCGGTTGAATGCCTTCAATCAGGATACCGGTACTTATATCTCAGAAACTGAAGATATTACAGACCTGAAAATTGGTACTTTTGATCTCTTTTAAAAATAAAGAAACACGTATTTTTTGGTTTTTGGAAAATCCAATTAATGGGAGGGTGAAAAGGGGGTGAATTTTTAAAATGAGTGAATCTATATCTCCAAACTTTTAAAGTTTGCAGATGTAAAAATTGGTATTTAGAATCTTCATTAAACATAAAGAAACAATTATTTTTTTGGTTTCGGAAAATCGCAATAGCAGGGGTTAAAAGGGGTGAAAAAGGGGTTGTATGCCTTTGATGAGGCTACTTATATTTCAGAAACTGAGGATATTACAGACCTTAAAATTGGTGTTTGGGATCTCCTTTCAAAATGAAGAAACACGTATTTTTTTGTTTTTGGAAAATCCAGTTAATGGGGGGGGGTGAAAAGGGGGTGATTTTTTAAAATGAGTGTATCTATATCTCAAAACTGTTACAGTTTATAGATGTAAAAATTGGTATTTAGAATCTCCTTTAAAAATAAAGAAACACGTATTCTTTTGTTTTCGGAAAATCCCAATAGGAAGGGTGTAAAAGGGCGAATAATGGGTTGAATGCCTTTAATGAGGCTACTTATATTTCAGAACCTGAAGATATTACAGACCTGAAAATTGGTATTTGGGATCTACTTTAAATGTAAAGAAACACGTATTTTTTCGTTTTTGGAAAATCCAAATATTGAGGGGTGAAAAGGGGGGTGAATTTTTTATAATGAATGTGTCTACATCTTAAAACTTTAAAATTTACAGATGTAAAAATTGGTAGTTAGAATCTCCTCTAAAAATAAAAGAACACGTATTCTTTTGTTTCCTGTAAATCCCAATAGGAGGGGTGTAAAAGGGTGAAAAATGGGTTGAATGCCTTTAATGAGGATACATATATCTCAGAAACGGAAGATCTTACAGAACTGAAAATTTGTATATGGGATCTCCTTTAAAAATAAAGAAACGCGTATTTTTTTAGTCTTTGGAAAATCCTATTAATGGCGGTTAAACAGAAGTGACAAATTGGGGTAAATTTTTGAAAGATTATCTTGGAAACGTAAAATGTTACAGACGTAAAAAGTGGGTGTTTGGAATCTCCTGTAAATGTAAAGAAACATAGGTGATTTGTTTTTGGAAACTCCACTTAAGGGGAACCCAAAAAGGGTGATATTTTAAAATGAGAATTTTTACAGTATATCTACAAAAACTTAACATGTTACAGAAGTGAAAATGGTATTTTTATCTCTATTAAACCTAAAGAAACGTGTATTTTTAATTTTCGGAAATACCACTTGGGTGGAGGGGGGGTGAAAGTGACTGAACATGGTGTTGAATTCTTTTAATTAGGCTACTGATATCTTAAAAATGAAGATGTTACAGACGTGAAATTTGATATTTGCAATCTGCTTTAAAAGTAAAGAAACACGTATTCTCGGAAAATCCAATGAAGCGGGGGGGAGGGGGTGAAAGAATTGAAAAATTAATTGACTTTAATTGTATGTGAATATATACATCTAATAAAAACTAAAGTTGTTACAGACGTGAAAATTCGTATTTGGATCTCCTTTAATAACGAAGAAAAACGCGTTTTGTGGGGGAAACCATCTTGGGGGGCGGGAGTGTAAAGGAGTTGAATTCCTTTCATGAGGACACATAAATCAAAAAGGGAAGAAGTTAGAGTCGTGATAATTGGTATTTAGAAGATCCTTCATTATTAAAGAAACAAGTATTTTTTGCGGGAAAATTCACTAAGGGGGGGGGGAGTAGTTTGAAATGAAGTGACAAAAGTAAATTATATTTATGGGGATACTTATATCTCAAAACTGAAGGTAATAGACGTGAACATTGGTGTTTGGAATCTCCCTTAAACATAAAGAAACACGCGTTCTTTTAATTTGGGGGGGGGGGGGTTGGCAGTAAAAACTAACGGCGGTGGGGTGTAAAATGAGGTGAGACCAATTGATTTTACTGTTCTTAATGTACTTATAAGGATCCTCCGTTGCTCAGGCGGCAGCGCGCCGGCCTCTCACAGCTGGGGTTCCGTGGTTCAAATCCCGGTCACCCCATGTGACATTCGTGCTGGACAAAACGGAGGCGGGACAGGTTTTTCTCCGAATACTCCGGTTTCCCCTGTCGTCATTCATCCCAGCAACACATAATAATAATAATAATAATAATAATAATAATAATAATAATAATAATAATAATAATAATAATAATAAGAATAAGAATAACATTAATAATAATAATAATAATAATAATAATAATATTAATAATAATAATAATAATGTTCCGGACCGTCGTCAAATGTGCGGACCGCGCTGGAAACGGCTCCTGGACGGGTAATGACTTAGAATGCAATCCGGCCGCGGGTTCAGTGCCGCCAAGGCACCCCATATGACATCACGCCGGATCTCCTGAAGGATTTTATCCAGATTAAAAATGATTAAAATAAAATACGGTCTGGCAAAGATTTACGGACCCAACTGACCGGGAAGAATACCTGAGCCTAGCCCGGGAAGTACGAAATCGATTGCTGGAAAGGAAGATTGAAAAATGGGAGGAAACGTGGCGTAATCTAATAGAAAACGAGTCAGATCGGGAATATTGGTGGATTCTCGCTGAAAACGTGTCAGACCGCGAATTTCGGCGGATTATATATCTAAAACAATAAGCATTCAATTACAAATTTCAGTATAATACCGTAGCGAAGCACGGGTGCCTTGCTAGTATAATATATATTTCCTGACCTTGTCTTTTAAAACACCAAGCTTCCTTATCAATAAAATGCATGCAATATTGCAATACATTATAGCTTCCTGTTTATGATTGTTACTGAATAAATAAGCTAGACAAACTATAAATAATGCATAATGGAAGATATGGAATATTTCATCATTACAAGTGTCACAGGATTAGCATGGAATGTCAGTAAACCATCTTCTGATTGAACGTAAGCAGTGTTTTGCACTTGCAAATAACCAAGGAAGCAGAAAGTATATCAACATCTATAGAAGTGTTTCACTGATCACGATACCAGGCAAGCTGTTCAAAGGTGTTCTGGTAACAAGGTTGGCGCTGACGCCTATGCGGAATTATTAAGTTGATCAGCTATTTGGAAAAAGACGTTATTGTAGCGGGCGATATAAATTTACTAAAAGTTAACTTGGAGGGGAATGACAAAATTCATGACCATCAAATGGTGAATTTGTGAATCTGGGAAGTACAGATGAATCAGAAATTAATGGAACCGACTACATTGAAGAATATTCTAGACCTAGAACTGATAAAAATAGATAAGGTCTACAGAGAAACTGATGTTAAATTTCACAAGCGATCACAAAGCTTTTGTGTCGTAATGAAAAGAATTGTGATAGAAAGAGAGATTGTAAACGTAAGACTACTGGACAATAATCTATCGTCGTTGAGCGAGCAATACCGCGTACTTGGCAATACCCTTCATATCCATTAGTTTCCTTAACACTCGTTTATTACATACATTATATTGTAGGAGTGCGTAAATACGACATGAAAACATACATTCCGAGAGTGCATTACGGTAAGGTTCATTTTCCTATGCACATGAGCATAGCAAAATGAGCACAACAAAAAATGTTTGGATGGGCTGCATATCAATTGTGTGGCTGGAAAACGCGATCAGTCTTAAGGAACTTAATGGATAGGAAGAGCATTGTCATATACGCGGTACTGCTCCCACAGCGACGATAAGGTTGATAAGAAAAGCATAGAGGGAAATTTAAAAATCGATTGTGATAAAAACAAATGATCCCTTAAAAATCGTGAATAAAAAAGTAAAACTGTATATAGGACGAATTTAATGCAATCGTTGACGAATATGAAAACATGTAGTGTATGTACCTTTAAATGTGGTAACTAATGGTGAGAACCCACTATATTATAACAAATAAAGAGATACTTCCTAAATGAGGTACCGGTTAGATATAAATGGAGTTAGGAATGATTGTGGGAGGAAAGAGAGACTGAGGAGCTGAATTTAGCAAACACGTCAGCTAAGGATAACATGATGGCAAACGTAACTGGCAGCCATTTTAGGGAGCAATGGGAGGAAATGTACAGAATATTTAAGGCAGAAACAGATTCCAGGAAGGACTTTCCAGGGATCACTAACGAACAAGGGGAGTGTAGTGCACTGTACATGTGGATGCTTACAGAAGGCACAGGTATTCAGTCAGCAGTATGTAAAGACAGTTGGATATAAGGATAATGGCCAGGTAGAGGTGGCTGCTAATATCAGTTAATTACTGAAATTTACAAAAGGTTTAAAAGTTGAAAGCTAGCAAATAATCTGGAATTGATCAGACTTCAGGGAATATGTGTTGGGATATAGTGCCATATCTGAAATACGCATTTCATTACTGTTTGCACGAAGGAACTATGCAAAATGAATAGAGATTCGCAACAATAGGGCCAGTGTACAAGGGAAAAGGTGAGGTACGTGCTCACTTTGAGGTACCGACAACATTCGGATCGGGCTAAGGCATGCGGATCCATTCGGTTGGCCCTGTACTCATCTGAGCAAAACTGGGCAAACGCATGCTCATTCGGGGCGAATGCTCAAGTGCATACGCGGTTGAATTAATATTATTATGTTGTTATGCTCCTCGTTAAACATAATATATATTAGCACTCTCATTCGGCATTATTTTCTTAACTGTGGCTCAGCACTAGTCTTCATCTGGCCTGTATTATTTATAGTGTGGCTTTGGCATCAACATTATTTCCTATTATAGTTCTCATTTTCTTCATGACATAAGCATTTTCATCGCTATCGTGACATAGACTCACCTCATCGTTATCTTGACATAGGCTCCAGTGTTTTGCGCCATTTTACTGATTTTGGAGTCAGAGGCCTTGCTGTGACTTATGTTCCCTCATCGTTATCGTGACATAAGCCCCAACATTGGTCGGCAATTTACTGAACCGTTGAACATACTATTACATTGTCGATCGTCTGCCTCGGATGCTTCGGTAGAACAATATTGATTCTTAGATCTTGAAAGATGCATCACCCTAAACAGATGTTCAGAATGAACCAACAACAATTGATCCGAGAGGATCTTACATTGTATTGCTCTGAAGGAGAAAAACTGCGAAATGCAGGGAAACATTAACTCACTATGTAGTCGGAAGAAACGCCAAACACTGAAGTTATATAAAAGTGATAAATTACACGCAAAGTATTCTTACTAAACCAATTTTCAAGTCATGAAACAGTTACGTCGTTAAATTAGTTAAAGTACAAGACCACAACATAAAACAACAAAATGAAATCTTTCCAGTTTTACATAACTACAACTACAATTACACTTGTCCCCGTAAACTAAACTACAAGTGATCGGTAGACCCGTGTCTTACCTAAATAATGTGAATAACGTAAAATAAAATATTATAACAGCTGACGAGTCGAAACCGCATTCCTAGTGTAAATTCCTCAATACAAAAAATATTAACCGACTGTCAACACACTGCACTATCGTAACATACCGTACACCGGAACAATAAATCTCGAAGTAATAGAACAACAATATAGAATGTTAAATGAATGTTCATCGAACTCGAACACACGCGGCTAAGTAGTAGGAACCAGTCTCCATTAGCCAGGTTTCCACGTGGGACAACCAATACATTGAAGCCAATACCGATGCAACGCTATGATGGACGCACTTTCCAGGTAGTAAAGGCTATTCCAAAACGTGGCCTCAACAGTACCTGCTGATATCTTCCATACCTGTATCCACTACTGCAGACGCTATCATCGTTCAAGACGATTCATGAAACTGCCTAACCTACGACATGGCTCTGCACAAACGGCGTCCTGAACCTATAGTTGAGCCAAGGCTAAAGTTTCTACACACCTCGAACAGTAATCAAGTGTACATACGGCATCCCGAACCTATCGTTGAGCCAACATGACGTTAGCTACACATCTTTGATACTGTCGGGAGAAATCGATCATTTAAAGGAATGTCCGGATATTTCAAATGTAATTCTCATTGAAGTTCAAACACATGAAATAAAATTCGCTACAGAAATGAATTCGAATCTGGAATAATATTTAAAATGTCCATTTCCCGCGATAAAATGTGAAATCGAAATTAAATAGCGGGTTCGAATAGTTTAGTCTATCGTTCTATCAAATTCTATGAAGCGAAGTACGCTAAATAAAAGTAAACTCAAATCTCGTCTGATATTACGTGATATTAATGAAAACGATAATCACAACCACCACGATATTCGTGGCATAGCCCAGAGTGTGAGGCGCCAAATAACCTGCAATGTCATCACTCCAAACATGTGTCATTAGAAATTATCCAGTGAAGTAAACTTTCATCAAAATATGCAGGGTAAACTCTCAATCAGATAAACTCATTCTGTAACTCGCAATGTTTCCAATTCGCTGTGTTTTTCGCCTTGTAAAGGTACAGAATAAAATTACTTTTCAATAGCCAAGTATTACCTCGACCGTGTGTAAGAATGTACTTTGTTCGCGAGGTCTGTTATAACAAAGTGCACTTCGCTGGTATCAAGGAGAATCGTCAACTTGACCTAACTGAAGTTATCTACAGTCTTACCTAAAATAGTAATCATGGGAGAATACAACTCGTGCTTATAATATTCGTTACAACGCACTCACTTGGATTTGACAACTCTTATATTTTTCAGTTGTTCTGTTTAACATAATTCTGGATCGCTACAGGATGTCGCTCCTCTTATACAGCCTGTCTTGGCAAAATTGCATATAAACATACACATTCTGTCATAAAAATTCCTCTCCAACAAAGTACAGGGCCTTTTCTCTTCGGCATCCTGCTCGGAACTTCCCATTGATAAAATACAGAGCATACTCAGCCTCAAAATTTCTTCCTAATTATTCTCATTCCTCATTGCTATCCATTTTCTTCCAAAGGATGATAAAATTTTAATTACAAGTCGTCCCATAACATAACAACTTCATAATGATCTCAAAGTAACTTTCTAAATTTTACCAGACCTCAGCAGAAAAATAGCATGTCGTTATTCTATCCCTCCAATACACGTTGACAAAAAAATTAAATTTCCAAATGCCATAATTATCTCACTTCACTGGATTTCGATATGGAACTGTAAACCTCGTTCACACAACTGCAGAATATATTATTATTATTATTATTGTTATTTATTATTATTATTATTATTATTATTATTATTATTATTATTATTATTATTATTATTATCTCAATTTACTCCTAACGCGAATATCACTACTATTGTTAGTTCATTATTATTTGACTTATTCACACTTATAATTGTTATCTTTACTTTATCATGATTTCAACTTTTACCGGAGTGAATATATATAACTGATTTTTATTGTAATATTTAATTTAACATTTTAACAAATTTAACACAATTTTACGCCTCGCAGCCACAGAAATGACCAACAGTCGCACCTGAGGTGTTTCCTGGCATTCTTCCTGCGGACATAACATAAAATCATCATCCCAACCCATTTAATTCTACACACACCACATATACAACACGGTGTCATGATATACTAACTAATTTAAGCGGCATAATATTGGAATTAGACAAACCTGTAACTGTGCTGATTAATGTAGCGTCATTTTGGCAGCATTTAGCAAGCCAGAAACCTCCGACTTATGCCTCATAATGATAGGTGGCATTGTTCACTTAAGTACTAACTTATCAATTACACCGACTATGCACTTGTCTTGATGCAACACAAATTTTCTTGAGCCTGAACTAACATAATATCAGATTTTAATATGGACATAACACAAAATGGACCACACCGCTCCGTTCTCGACCAGTCAACTGATGAACATCGTAGAAAGCTCTTCCCCCTTGTCGGGTGTTTGCCAAATGTAGCCGCTGGACGACGATACTATCTTTCTCAAGCAACCAACTGTTCTCCCTTATAGATTGTCAAAAGAACGGTGTTGATAACAAGTTAAAAGAGTTATTTGGGACTTCACTGCCCCCCTCGCAGAAATTAATGAATTCTACAAATAGCCACTTCGATATTCCCACCTACCAGGATGAATGTCGTAAATAAAATGTCTTAATATAAAATTTGTCACAATTCCTCCTCAATACTCTATACATTTTCTATCTCGGAAGCCAACTGGCTTCTGAGATTTCCGAGTCTATTTTCCAACGCCTTAAATTTTTTTAAGTCGTGGTGTCGACTGTCGCAATTTCACCCACTCGGACCTACGAAAGCTGAGTGAGTCTCTCGTGTTCACAGCTGGTATTTATACGCCCCTGCTACAGTGCAATCATCCTATCATCCCATCTTCTAACTGCTAGGCCGATTTTTCTCAAACTCACACCAGAAATTTCGCGTTTCTCGATCGAATGGTGTTGTTCGTTGATTTCTCCTGCTTCTTTCATGGGCGTAATTAATTAACTCCTTGGGTATTTTTCCGCGTATTCTGACTCGATGACCTTGCCTCGTGTCATTCCCACTCTGTCGATAGACAGGCGAACTTCTCTCTGGGCATAATTATATATATATATTCCTCCCTGCGAATTGAGTTTCATAAAATGATTCCAGAATTCTTAATTAATTACTTCCTCGCTAATGACATTTCCGAAATCTCTCCAAATAAGGGTTATTGCCAAAATTGTATTGTTAATTTTCCGAGGTCTCCCGAAATGTTCCGTTCTTGTTCGATGTCTTGGGTCACCTCATGCTGTGAGTAACAAACAAGAATCATCAGGCTAGCTATTTACAAAAAAGGATGCGCGTTTTCCCCTCTCGCAGCTGGCCCTACATTTCCGTGCGGCGGATCTTCTGCAATGTAGAATTATGGTCTCAATTTATATAATTGTTGGGCACTTCAAACTGCCGAAACTAACTTTTAGTTCATACATTTATTAACTACCTGCAAGAGAAAACGTATGGTAACATGAAGAAAGTAAGAACTTAATTGCCATACTATTACCATATGTTTTCTCTTTCAGGTAGTTCATAAATGTATGAACTCAAAGTTAGTTTCGGAAGACTGAAGAGTCGGTGTCGAAATTGAAAAGAGGTGTCTTCAGATATTACAAAACATAAAGTAATTTAAAGAATTATAAAATTAACCCTTCCCAATAGGCTTTTCGAAGTAGCACACAAAAAGTGTTCATATGAACAAAGACGTAACTAGTAGTAGTAGTAGTAGTAGTAATAATAGTAGTTCTAGTTCATATCATTCGACATTGAAAACTATTCCAATTACAATTTTAACAGAGCACAATTTTAATTAATAACAATGCTTATATCGTCGGTAAAGAAACAATACCTCTTATGTCACAATGTAGTTCCTATACATAATTTTCCTAAAGACTTGTCTCGCCTCCTAGCGACTTAAGGATATGCAGTTCATCAGAGTAATTTTCATGGCGTTTATTTTCCTATGGAAATGTGTAAAGGAAAATCAACGTTAAGTACAGTATACTGTAGGAATGCGTAAATAAGTCACGCAAACATACATACCTAGAGTACGGTACAGTAAGGCGATCACGTGATACCCAAAATCGTTGAAACCTCGTTGCCATGGAGGTATGAGTGATTGGGCTTTCCAAACGGCATGTTCGTATACCTTGGAACTTGTAAATTAATGCACTTTGAAAACTATCTCACCATAGGTGTATCTTGGATTCTTCTTCTTCTTCTTCCTCTTAAAATTATTATTATTATTATTATTATTATTATTATTATTACTATTATTATTATTATTATTATTATTATTATTACTATTATTATTATTATTACTATTATTATTATTATTATTATTATTATTATTATTATTATTATTATTATTATTAATTGTAGCCATGGCCATGAAATGTCAGCGAGGATAAGACTCCTTAATGTACACTACTTAAAGGATTGGAAGATTCAAATAACGTACTATCGTTGACATCCCTTATACATTTTCCAAAATTTTCTTTCTAGCTTTAAGGAATGCTGCGACAGAGACCTTCTTATGGTTATGGTCACTTACTTCCCACTCTTACCGGTAATTAATATACAGATTCAGTTATATGTACTGTACTTTGACCAGGTTAATACAGGTTATCGGACAGAATTCACATAGGCATTGAGACAGTAATGTCTTTTAATGCTCTCTTTTCCGATTTTAATACCATAATAATTCCTCGTATTTAACGTTCATTTTCGGAATTTCTTTTCTTTGAAATATACATTTTTAGCCGATCTCAATGATGTAGTCCTACAGTCGCTGGCCTTCTATTCTTGACATAGCAGAATCGATGCTGGCTGAGTTCGGTGGCAATTCAGGAGCATTCATATTTACATTAATTAAATTCACGTTAAACAAATAACCTTAAGACATGATTATGATTCTTCTCTTAATCTGCTGATATGGTACTCACACATCCCAAAAGGCTGCGCCAGTACTGGATCTTCGTGGAGCACAGTGAAGAAGTGTCTAACCAACTGTGCCAAGAAAATGTTTTTTCTGTATTTTTGTGTTGAATCTAAACAAAATGGATGGACGTCCCACTACATTCTGAAGATCATATACTTCATTTTCTACTTTTGATCAATTCACCTTTTAGATAAAGTAATGACACAATCACCGAATTATCTCACGTACGCACACACACACACACACACACACACACACACACACACACACACACACACACACACAGTATGTACACTCGTGTGATTCCCACGAGGTTATGAAACTCCGAATAAATAACAGCAGCATTTTGTACATAGACTCAGCGGAAGCGGAGGAGCAGTGGACTCAGGAACTTTACTGTTTGCAGTCCAAGATTCGTATCTCGGAGAAGATACCGTCGCTGCTGTGCCAAAACTCCGAATGTGTCAATGCTCTCTCTACCCATTATTTTCCTTAAGTTCGGTCACGCCACCCAGCCACATGTGGGTATGCAGTCCATCAGAACAATTATGATTGAGTTCATTATACTATGCCCGGATTTAAAGAAAAATGAACCGTATTATACCGTAGAGTAGGAATCAATGTTCGCATGACATATTTACCCACTCCTAGAATATGATGTATTTAAATTCTATTTTCCTTTAGAGAGCAGCATAGGAAAATGAACTCAACGAAAATTGTTCTGATGGGCTGCATATCAATATGTGGCTGAGAGGCGTGATCAGTCTTAAAGGAAATAATGGATAGAAATAGCATTTCCACATTTGCGGTTTTGCCACAGCAGTGACGATATTAGCCAATCCCTATGTTATTTTTAACCGGGTTTAGCCGACACAATAGTTTGAGAACTGGACCGAACGTTACATCATGGCACGTACTAGAGAAGTTAATTTAATCCCAGTCAGACGTGATCAATTACAGTTACTGTTTACAAGTTATTAGAAAAATTTCACATGCAACATCGTTGCGTAGGAGGGTAGAATACGTTCTGAGCCTTTGAATAAAGCAGGAACAAAATCACCGCTACAAGGCGTCCCGCTCCATGGATAAATGGTTAGCATGCTGCCTTATTTGGCCCTGGGTTTGATTCCTGGCCAGGTCAGGGACTTTAACCTTCATTGTATAATTGCAATGCCTCGGGGGCTGGGGGTGTGTGTCGTTTTCAGCATTAGAATTCATCACAGGTACGGCCCCATCCTCACAGACTCACAGGTTGCGTGTACGGCGTCAGCTCGAAAGATCTGCACCAGGCCTCTTTGCAGGTCATACGCCATTATTATTACCGCTGCAAGACTTATTTTGAAAACAACACCTTTCCTACCACATGAGCCTACTTATGGAATATACGTGTCTGTTGTGTGCTTCCATGACAGCTATTCGTAAAACTTTATGATGAATTATCAACGAAAGAAATTTAATTATCACAAGAAGATATATTGCTATAATCAATTGCAGTTTAAACGTTGTTTATTTATGAGAACCTTTTCCTTTCTTGAATGGCTGAATGAGTCTCGATAGTTGAGTGCCAAATTGCGTAGCGAGTTCCCTACCTTTCTCAACAAGGAGCAATAATCCGATGTGTATTTTACGTCATTAGATTTACCAAAAGCAGGAGTGGCTTAATACATAGGAGCTTTCTAGGCTACCGGACGTGAATACTGATGAGATGGCCAAGTTATTGATGTAGGGTTATCGAAGTGGGCAGGCCACGTGGCTACTCCAGAAGAAGCAATTACAGCCAGCTCGGGATAGGCTACTGTACCATGATTCACGCCCAGCAATTCCAATGCTTGGCGTAGTGAGTTTAGGTACTGGTCGTCGCACATGCAGTTGTTGCTGTAAAATAACAGCACTGTTTCCATATTTATGTCTCCAATGTTTACAGGCATGGATGATACAGGAAAACGTAATTTGTAATTTGACAATCAGTGCAACGGTGTAGGTTCTGATGAATTCACTTCAAAAACTGCACGTCTCCTATTTATGTCCCATCGTCGCAGCCAATAGGCTCACTTCCTATGCTTATGGTCGTACGATCGAATCCCGTTGAATTGCCTTACAGTTTAAGGGTGGTTAAATGTGAGAGTGTAAGTAGATAAACCTACCCTAGCGATAACGAACCTACTTTCTTAATGAAATTCCGGCACTGTATTATCCCGTATTATCCCGTAAGTCCGAAAGTCATTGAAGAAAAATTAGGCACACGGCAGTATTATTATTATTATTATTATTATTATTATTATTATTATTATTATTATTATTATTATTATTATTATTATTATTATTATTATTATTATTGGATTATTACTAATAAGTTGTTGATGTTGTTGTTGTTGAATTTTTGGTTTTAGTTACCACTAACTACTTTTACAGTCTGGAAGACGCCGAGGAGCCATCTTGCGTTCAGGTCGGCATTCATACGTCTGAGCCACTCAGCCCAGCTAAATCCATATCATGATGTAAACTGATCGTAATATTTGAAAGACAAAACAACAAGAAAGCTTGTGACAAGTAGGTTATAGTGAGAGTCTTGACCTGCCACAGCGACTGCTGTCTAGACGGCTGACACAAATCCTGAATGTTCATAGAAAGCAGGCAAACCTGTAATTTTACGTGACTGTCGATATCATATAGCCGGTCCCGTTGTGTAGGGGTAGCGTGCCTGCCTCTAACCCGGAGGGCCCGGGTTCGATTCCCGGTCAGGTCAGGGATTTTTACCTGGACCTGAGGGCTGGTTGAGGTTCACTCAGCCTACGAGATTATAATTGAGAAGCTATCTGACGGTGAAATAGCGGCTCCGGTCAAGAAAGCAGAGAATAATGTCCGAGAGGATTCGTCGTGCTGAACCACTCGTAATCTGCAGGCCTTCGGGCTGAGCCGCGGTCCCTTGGTAGGCCAAGGCCCTTCAAGGGCTGTAGTGCCATGGGGGGGGGGGTTCGATATCATGATCGTAGCCACGGGACTTCAAGTTTTACGTTCAGTCCGAACCATTTGGGCGTGGTTTTTCATTCCAATAATTATAATGTCCATAGACAACACTACTTTGCTTTTAACTTGTCAAACCACCGCTGAATATTTTGCTTCGTAAGATACCTTCATCACATAAAAGAGCAATCTAACGTATGTATCTGTAAGGATTGTATCAACTAGATATTTCTGTTGATGAATTTCATTGGAGGTTTATTTGCCTTCCAGTAAATTACAATATATCGATGGCTTACTTCTAAAACCTCGTATCTCCCAATGCACTTCCTATCCATTTCCTTCCTTAAGACTGGTCACGGCTCCAAGCCGCATATCGATGTACAGTCCATCAGAACAATTTTCGTTGTGTTCATTGTCCTATGGTAATGTGTAAAGAAAAATGAACCTTAAATATATTAAACTGTAGGAGTGCTTAAATTCTCCATGATAACAACATCCCTACAATACGGTATGGTAAGGTCCATTTTCCTCTACACGGTAGCATAGGAAAATGAACACTGCGAAAAAGGTTCTGATAGATTGCATATAAATATGTGGCTGGGAGGCGTGGCCAGTCTTAAGGAATATACTAAGTAGGAGGAGCATTGCAACATACGAGGTTTTAGAAGTAAGTCGACGATATTGTCGCTCCTGTGCCAAAACCACGAATGTGACAATGCTTTTCCTATCCATTATTTCCCTTAAGACTGGACACGCCTCCCAGCCACATAATGATATACGGTCAATCCGAACAATTTTCGCTGAGTTCATTTTCCTATGCGAATGTGTAAAGGAAAATGAACCTTACTGTACCGTACTGTAAGAATGTATGTTTGCATGACGTACAGTATTTAACCCCTCCTAGAGAATGAGGTATATAAGGTTCATTTTCCTTTCTAACAAATTCAAGTGTTATTCTGAATAGATTTCAGTTTCTTGTAGGTGGTCTTTCCCATTCCTTAAGCTATCTTCGTGAATTTCAATGTAAATAAAGTACAGTAAAGTCTATAAACGAACTGAGCTGACTCTTGTACGGAAAGGTCAACAACCAACTTTGTTTGCTCGTCCCATGTTAATGGTATTTTCTTCTATAACACTTCAATATGTATCTGTTCAGTACACATTTTTCTAGTTAACTTGTGTAGTTCTATTATGTTTGGAGAGAGGCAAAGAGCATTTAGAGCAGTTTGTAGCGAATGCCATAGTTTCAACAAGTTCGAAACGAAAAGACATGTCACACTTTAATTGGTAGAATGTAGATAAAACTCCATGTATCAACTAGGCAAGAAATCTCCCTGATGATGTCTTCCTTATTTTGGTCGTGCTTGTACTCGAGACCATACAGGTTTTCAGCCGATCACGTTCTGTGTTAGGGAGTCGTGCTCATGCATCTAGTTTATAATAGTGTTTTGTGTTATCTAATATTGTCGTTGTTGTTGTTGTTGTTGTTGTTTGAGTCATCAGTCCATAGACTGGTTTGATGCAGCTCTCCATGCCACCTGATCCTGTGCTAAACTTTTCATTTCTACGTAACTATTGCATCCTACATCTGCCCTAATCTGCTTGTCTTATTCATACCTTGGTCTACCACTACCGTTCTTACCACCTACACTTCCTTAGAAAACCAACTGAACAAGTCCTGGGTGTCTTAAGATGTGTCCTATTATTCTATCCCTTCTTCTCGTCAAATTTAGCCAAATCGATCTCCTCTCACCAATTCGATTCAGTATCTCTTCATTCGTGATTCGATCTATCCATCTCACATTCAGCATTCTTCTGTAACACCACATTTCAAAAGCTTCTATTCTCTTTCTTTCTAAGCTAGTTATCGTCCATGTTTCGCTTCCATACAATGCCACGCTCCACACGAAAGTCTTCAAAAACATCTTTCTAATTCCGATATCAATGTCTGAAATGAGCAAATTTCTTTTCTTAAGAAAGCTCTTCCTTGCTTGTGCTAGTCTGCATTTTACGTCGTATGTACTCCCTAATATCGTCAAAACTTTTTTTAATATTTGTTGGCCGCACCAGTCCCTTGAAGAACCGGTCTCCTATTGGTCTGAAATAAATCCCGGCACAAAAAACACTGGCCTATGAAAAAAGGTCAGTTCCGGTGAGACGTGAAAGGGGGACAGTAAAGAAAATGTGAAAATCAGTGGTTGAAACGGAGTGCAGTGCAACTTATTTCGCTATTTATGTCTCGTTAGGCAAAGCGAACGAATGGTAAGAGTAGGCTGCCAATCAACTCAATGTAACTGCTCGAAACAGACAATGAGCTGGCCCTGAAACATTACATTACCAACATAAATCACTGTGTCCATATCGAAAATATTCTGTGTATGTAAGCTGAATCCAGCCAACCACCGAGTTCGGTGATGAAGTCCATGATACTGCCATAGTGCTGGTAATGAGAGGCCTGTTTCACGCGTCGTAGGCTACGTAAAATGATTCTGAAAATCTACTCGATTGTCCTTGACAGGAGAAACATCATAGGCTACTCCGAACAAAAACTGAAACGTCTACCATGTTCGCAATATCCAGTATAAATTTTTCGTGGACATACAGAGTTTCAAACAGCGGTCAAATTCCAAAATATAATCTACTGTGCTGCGGAGAGGCGTAATTTAGTTACGCAAGTATAGAGTTATACAAATTTGTGTGTAAAACTTTCGCTGTGATTCTATCTCTTAACACTTTCAGTGTGTGTTTTTCTTAAAAGAAACATTTTGAGGAAGTATAGGATGTTCCGTTTTGTAAATACTCTTTAAATTTCACTCGACGGAGCGAGTTAGCCTTGCGGATGGGGTCGTGTAGCTGTGAGCTTGCATTTGGAAAATTGTGAGTTCGGCCCCACCGACGGCAGACTTGAAGGTGATTTTCCGTGGTTCGCCAATGTCACACCAGGCAAATGCTAGGGCTGTACATTCATTAGGGCCATGGTCGTTTCCTTCTCATCCTTGCGTCGCCGAAAACCTTCAGTGTGTTAGTGTGACGTAAAACCACTAGCAAAAAGAAAAGAAATCCAATCCACTCATATTTTCTTTATTCTGTTTTATAACGTGGAACATTCAGTCATGATACGCGTGCAGAGATTGCTGCAGTTTACTTAAAATATTTCAAAACCTGAATGATGTTATAGCTTAAGTGTCATTTGTATCTAGGTCATCAGTCACATTCAACTGCTTTCTTTTTGTAAGACACGTCGGCATGAAATTGTAATTTTACGTGGCTGTTGGCATACGTTTTAGCCATGAGACCTCCAGATTTGATTTAATGAATATCACAATCACTGGCGATGATTAGAAGCAAGGCCACCATTACGAGAAGCCAGCGACGATGTCACTCAGCCTTTTTTTCTTGATATAACCTTGATGAATATCCATAAATGTTAATACTGTGTATACATTTCAACTATCGTCTGCAATGACATCACTTCCTTCACTTTCTCGACTTATTTTCTCGTTCGCCACTACTCTTTCATTCTCTGCTCTTCTCTTGCCCGTTCTTCCACGAATACTTTATCAGTTATCCTTTGATTCTCTTTTGACACATCCTTCACAATAACAATAATAATAATAATAATAATAATAATAATAATAATAATAATAATAATAATAATAATAATAATAATAATAATAAAAAAGAAGAAGAAGAATGCCAGGCTCCTTGGCGTAGCTGGGTACTGGATTAAATTCCCGAACGGATCAGGGACTTGAGCCATGTCCGAATAATTCATTTGGCTCGGGAACTGTACCTTAGTGTTTTTCTCATTACACATCTCTTCATAACATATGCACACAACATACTAAAATATACAGTCCATGAAGACTCTTGGAGGGGTGGAAGGTAAAGTCTTTCGCTATCCCTATCCTCGGTACTTGATGGTGTAGAGCAGTTAGCTCTACGCTTGGCCGCCTTTGCCACCACGTATTATCGTGGTACTCATTTTTGGCGTCGGAGGAGTAAAGCTCAGGGCCATATCGATGGGTTACTTTTAAAACCTCGTATGTCCCACAGCTCTTCCTACCCATTATATTCCTTAAGACCCGTCAAGCCTCCCAACCATATATTTATATGCAGTCCATCAGAATAATTTTGGTTGTGTTAATTTTCCTTTGCAAACGTGTAAAGAAAAATAGACCGTACCATACCGTATTTTAGGCATGTTGTTTGCAAGCAAATTTACGCTCTCCTACAGTATAATGTATTTAAGGTTCATTTTCCTTTACACACTTCACCATAGGCAAATGAACACAACGAAACTTTTTCTGATTGGCTGCATATCCACATGTGGCTGGGAGGCGTGACCAGTCTTAAGGAACATAATGTATAGGAGGAGCATTGGTACAGACGAGGTTTTAGAAGTAAGCCATCGATATGCAATTCCGGAAGTGGAAATCTCGATTCTTAAATCTGTCGACTTCTTGACGGGGACTCGAACCCATGTCCTTGGTGAACCGAACACACCTTTACCGCCTTGGCCAGGCAGCCCCTATACCGCACTATCGATCACCAAAAAAAGCATGCAATAGTAAATGGGCCTACATATTTCCACAAATATTTGGCATCGGGTAGGTCGTCCAGCCGTGAAAAAGAGCAAGTTCACATGTGTGACACAGTTCTCACCCGAAACCCCACCGTGGTGTGAGAAGAGCGGCAGAAGGTCTTATGTCCCACGAACAAACCGACTCGAGGCTGGTGAATTGGAGAGATTATCAATATCACCAGACTGAGCCGGGCTCGAACCTGCCAAATTCGACTCAAAAGGTCAGTAAGGTCAGTACTTCCACTATTCGAGCTGCTCAGCTCAGAAAAATAACAAAACAATAATTATAAGAATCAAAATAATAAAAAATAATAATGCAAATAAACAAGACATGAGTTTTTCGTTCTAACAGTTGGTAACGGTCTTCAAAATCGTTAGGTTGCCAGACTATTGATGATGTTAATCCATCTTTAACGGAACAAACAGTGATGTCATAGGATACGCCAGACATTATTTCGTCGCTGTTCGGGCAAAAGGCCATAACTCCTAATGCTCTTCTTATCCATTATTTTCCTTAAGATTTGTTACGCCTCCCCGCCACATATAGATAGGCAGTCAATCAGAGCAATTTTCGTTGTGTTCATTTTCGTCTGCTAGCGTGTAAAGGAAAATGAACCTTACGTACATTATACTGTAGGAGTGTGTAAATAAGTCATGAAAACATACATTCCTAGAGTGTGGTATGGTAAGATACGTTTTCCTTTACACGTAAGGATAGGAAAATGAACACAACCAATATTGTTCTGATGGACTGAAATGAAATGGCGTATGGCTTTTAGTGCCGGGAGATCCCAGGACGGGTTCAGCTCAACAGGTGCAGGTCTTTTGATTTGACGCCCGTAGGCAACCTACGCGTCATGATGAGGACGAAATGATGATGAAGACAACACATACACCCACCTCCCGTTCCAGGGAAATTAACCAATGATGGTTAAAATTCCCGACCCTGCCTGGAATCGAACCCGGAACCCCTGTGACCAAAGGCCAACACGCTAACAATTTAGTCATGGAGCCAGACGTTCTGATGGACTAAATATTCATATGTGGCTGGGTGGCGTGACCAGTCTTAAGGAAACTAATTGATAGGAAGAGCATTGGGAGATACGAACTTTTGCCCGAACAGCGACGAATTTTACAGGAATTCCTCGATATGTCGTACATATACCGACACTGACCTGGACTCGAAACGGAATATTGAATGAAGTGTTTCAGTGTGTAATCTGTGCTACTTATCCCCATATATTTATGAAGGTATGAAGAATAAGATGTTCATGAGCAATTTCGAGCCTTACAAATGATCACTTTTTGGTAGCTACTATAAATCAAAGAACACAACTCTTTGACTCGTCGCTAGCTTATTTCCTTCCCATTCCAAGTCTGTTAATTTTAGTATGAAATCAACAATTGTGCTACTGCTTTGAAAACTGTATCTGCCCAGTAATACAAAAATTGAACATTGTCCAGGAAATTGAAGCGATAGTTAAGTGCAGGAGAAGGAAGAAACGAAACTGTATATTGAATAGCGGTGTCTTTCGCAAGAAGAAGCAGAGCATTAGTGAGAGGGGAATGGTTGAAAGGGGTGAAACGCAAGAATGAAAATGAGAAACTCTCCTTCACATGTTTGCTTCCACTGTCTGACTTCTGCATTAGATAAATGTAATCAACGCCTAAGGCGAATGAATTGTCAATGCACACAACGCATGTTTGACCAAGACGACGTCGCATTCATATTTTAGCATGAAGCAAGTCAATTACTCTGATTTGTTTTCGCTCTACAAGATCACTACTACATTACGACAAATGGCCTCGGTGTTATTATCGCAGAAGAGAACGCCCAGCCACCCAAGTCCATCTCGAATCTCTGGAGCCATTAATATCCATACACTGACCACGCCTAAGGGGAAGCATTTCAAGTGATTAACCTTTAAGGCATGGAGTTGAGATTACATAAGCGCCAGACTAGTGAAATGAGTCGTGACATATTACTACCCCTATCCCTTGCTGGCCGGGCGGCACAAAACATCTCCCGCGCTTTGATTAACAGGCGGACATTAGTGGAAAATCTGGAAATCCCAAAAAAGAGAACATTAGACATGAGTATGTTGCAGAACAAAAGACGCAAGGAGAAAAGAGCGGACTGAAGGAAAAGAAAGGAGAGAAAGGTAAAGAAGAATCAATTGTCACTTGTACTTGTAACATCATATTGCGGCTGGTCTTTTTATTATTAGGTTGTAAAATGAAATATGTGAACTACGATAGATGGTCTTACGTTAAAGAGAACCACTTGAAATTAACATTATTTCGAAAATACTGAAAAAATGTACATGTTCCTACAGCGTATTTACTAACAGTATAAATTCATACCATGGCTGTAGTTGTGCAATAAATATTTATTTACATTTTACATACAACATAACTCTTGGAACACTTTGCTAATAGTAAGAAAATAACGTTTTAGATTCATTATTTTATGATTAAAATATTAATAATTTTGGACATGTAATACGTAACAGATGCGTATTGATAATGTACTTCTAACAGTGCAATGGATAATGCAAGTGAATACTGATCAAGCATAATAAAAATAAAACAGCTTAAATCATTACTGAATTATGTTTTGTAATGTAACTGAACAAAGTAAACTGAATTTTCTTCCGCCACTGAACCTGAGGTTAATCTGTATTAGCGTGGTCATAATCTTTATTACCTACAAAATTTGCTTCTTTATTATACTCAGCCACTCGTAAAATGGGTGATGTACACGTGAAACGAATTTTAGCAGGGTTCTGAGATCCCACATCTTTTCAGGATTGAAACTAGGCCCCATAGGATAAAACGTAGGAGAAAGAAAAATAGCAAGTCATTTTCTTTCGCTAGATAGTTCACTTGGCAGTACCAACCGTATCCCGCAACAAAACCTCTCTCTACTACAAGTTAGAGTATAAATACCGCATGGCTCTCTCTGGCATAAGAAAGAGCATGTCTTGAGCTTTTGTTCAATGTCATTAACTCCGTTTCAACACAACGCCACTTGGTTCCATTTACCATGAGGCCATCCAAATAGCTTTTTGATCAGGTGTAGCTTCATTCATAAGAGTTCCTGATGTTCTATGAATGATTCAAGCACCACCTTGCCCTTCCCAGTATTGCATCCTGATTCTTCACCCCTCTACTAGCAAGTAGGTAATGAGTGGCCACGCTGCCACAAGATTAGGCTTAGCGTTACTAATTTAGAAGGCGCCGGAGGTGAAGTAAGCTCGCAGCCAACAGCACAACCTTATATATTGATTGAATAATTGATATTACTCGAAAATGGGCAGTAATGGATGTGAAGAGTTGCGTAACCAGTAGCCGAGCTCATCTCTAAGACCTAATTAAGCCAGGTAATAAACAAAACGGCAGGGTATGCCACGGAATAGGAGCTCTTTGTTTGACCACCTTCCTCTCGACAACACACCAGAATAATTAACTCCCTCCATGTTGTGTGAGTTAATAAGTAACAAAAGAAATGTTCTGTTGCTGTGGGACTCCCAGCTACGTCAATTAAGAGGAAGATGTCACAGAGGATCTCATGAAGAACTCAATTTACTAAACATATTTCATGAAGTGAGATGATTGGAAAAGCTCAGAAAACTTGCTGCACACTTCTTATCAAGTACCGGTAGCATAATTCAATTTCCCAACAATACAAGTTTAAAAAGTTAGGCCGGTTCCATGGCTAAATGATGAACGTTCAGCCCTTCGGCCCCCGGGACCCCGGGTTCTATTGCCGACAGGGTCGGGGATTTTACTCGTGTCTAGTTAATTGCTATAACTCGGAAAATGGATGTTCATGTTTGTCCCATTACGCTTCTCTACACAAACACGCCACCCTTCTAACCACCACACAAACACGCAATAGTGAATATAACCGTCCACACTGGGTTAGCGTAAGGAGGGGCATTCGGCCGTAAAACCGGTCCACGTACACATACATATAGGACACAGTTCGTACCCATGACCTCACCAGGATATGGGAAAAGCGACAGGAAATTGAAAGACAAAGTCACTCGTGGCTCACACAGCCTACTAACGGCCATAGCCTGCCTGAACGACTGAAGTCAAATCAGATGGCCTGTAGATAATCAAGCTCTGCGTGGTCAGCGTAATGTCACCGTTAGTCATATTCATTAGCGTTAACAACTGTATCCATTGTCTCTCATATCAGACAGCTCCATAGTTAATATCAAGACACTAAATGATCCCCACATCTAGTCTTAAAATCAGCCCAGGATTAAGATCCTCGGATGAACTGGAAACGGAATCCGGTACATCTACGCCAGAAATAGGCACACTATTCCTACATTACGAAAATGGCAACACTGCATAGTAGATTTATTAAATAAAATATGTGTCCCGGTGATTCGGAAACCATATGAAACAGTAGGTTCACCGGCTTAAGGTAACATAATTTACAGTCAATTGGAAATCCAAGTTTAGTTGGTAAATATCCTAGATACGGTCGTGCAAGTTTAGTAGCAAGGGAATCTTTGTAGGTAACACCCGCTCCAGCCCGAGATAGGCTCCATCAAAGAGGTCACTGGACAATGTTTGCATTGGTAATAGAAGAGCAATTCGACCCTGATGTAAATACGGGCTCTCTTACAACACAGGAAAGGCTAAGGAAGTAGCTGGGATATACCAAGTACGTAGGAAGCAATTGTGTCCGTTCCTGAAACAACGGACTTGCATTTTAACCACAATAAACAGAGCAGATCCCTGCATCTGGTTTCCTCTCTCCATGTCCTTTTCAGAAACGTAATCGATTAAATTTCATCCCCAGAATGAAATAAATTCCCTACTGAAAACCACAGAAATCTATTCTGCCATCTAAGCAGTCTATGGCACTGAGCGAATTGGAAACTATCATGCATCTGCAGGCTTTTATTATGGACAGAGTCGGTTCGAACCCAATCATCGGCAGTTACGAAAATGTTCCGATTATACAAGTCGAGTCTCGCAAGGGTTGCCGTCCTTCAAGCAAGTGATGTACCGGCGAGTTGGCAGTGCGGTTAGGAGCGCGCAGCTGTGAGCTTCCATCCGGGAGATAGTGGGTTGGAGTCCCACTGTTTCCAGCCCAGAAGATGGTTTTCCGTGGTTTTCCATTTTCACACCAGGCAAATGCTGGGTTTGTACATTAATTAAGGCCACGGCCGCTTCCCTTCCACTCCTATGTTTTTCCTATCCCATTCTCGCCATAAGACCTATCTGTGTCGGTGCGACGTAAAGCAAATTGTACAAAAACAAAAAATTCACATGTCAGCGCGGTCAACGTCACACCATTCTCGTACGTCCATAGAAAACCCACCAACTTCGATGAATGGATAATCACAATGGCTCTGAAGTTCAGAAAAATCCTTTATTTTTTCTCGAGCGTCCGAAGACGAGGTCCGACATATGTTCATTCTGGGTCAAGGTAGGCCAGAAATTGGAGGGTTTCATTAGTCCTCTTTTGCTCTTTCTCGGCGTTTTTCGGTTTATAGGTCCTTCCTTAACCCGTTTTAGGTTTTAACAGCCTTTCTCTCAACACCTTCCTTCGAATACATTTATATGGCCCATTCTCAATTCGAATCGTTAGTGCATCTATCACCTCTCAAATATCTTTTCTGTAGTAAGAGAGAAAATTAAATAAAAATGAAATTAAATTAAATGAGAAAATGAAACTGAATCTTGAAAAAAGTGGCATTGCGTTATGTGCAAGATTAGTGAAATATTGAAAGGACAAAATTTTGATGTGAGTGTTTTTGAAGTATCAACCCTTAACATCCGTTAGTGTGGAGAGAAGTTTTTCGATGTTTTGCAATGTGCTGTCTGAAAACCTGCGATCCTATACATCTAAGAACCTGGATATGACTATTGTGATACACTGCAAAGCCAACTGAGGTACGGTTTCCGAATTCCAATTTCTGTAACCCTAGTGTGGTTAAGCCAAATATGATTCCAGTTATACTAATTTGAATTTCTTTCTCCAGGATGTCCATTGCGGGTTCACTGAATTCTTTCTAAGTGGAAAAAGCATTTCATTCAAAACTCTGCAAGTACCTTTATAACAAACACGGAACTCCTTTTATAAATTGTGTTCATCTAAATACAACCTGTGACAATAAAGTTCGGTGAATAGTCCTGTACTATCAACATAGATGAACAATGCACGACAGTGACCTTACTGTCCTTCGAAATAGTCCCCTCCCATAACTGTGCACTGCTGACATCGGCGATACATGTCCTGGAAACTTTACAAGAAGGCTTCCTGTGGGATTGTGTTCAAAAGCCTCGTCACGTTTAGTTGGATGTCAGGAATATCGTCAAAGCGATCCTTTCGAAGCGTGTTTGATGGGTGACTTTTCGGCTCTGACCTTTTTCCGACGAGGGAATCCCGGAGAACGTCATTTCATGCTTTGCCGTTTCGTTTCAGGGTTGTACCTGAGACACCAGGTGTCATCCTCCGTGACAATACAGTTCAAGAAATTGGGTGTTGCATCCGCCGTTTCGACAGAATCCTGTGAAACTTCTAAACTGCTTCTGAACGTCAGTCATGTGATGTGGCACAAGACGAGAACACAGTTTTCCTCTTCCCTAAATTCTGGGTATCGATTTGCCACACGGGTTCACGGTTAGTCAGCAGTTCATTCGCTATCATGCACACAGTTAATCGCCGATCGTTCGTGATTAATGTCCTCACCTTCTCAATGTTTTCGTTACTGACGGAAGTCGCCGGTCTTCCGCTACGGGGTTTTCAGAAACACTTTTCCGACCTCCTCGAAAACGGCCGAAACACTCGTACGCACACTTCAAGGACAGTGCTTGATCTTCATAAACACGCACCAGCATTGCATGCGTTTCTTTCGGTGTCTTGCCAAGCTTAAAACAAAAGTGTACATTGACATTTTGGTCGTTCATGTTCCTGTTCGCTATTCAGAACCAACGCACTAAACACGCGCTGTGTCAAACAGGTCTGACACGGCACACACACGACGCTCAACTGAACAACGTTAGGAGCAGGTGGGTAAAACCTGCTGCTAAGCAGGTGCAGCGTTGTGTGTCGCCAGTGTTGCCGGATCGACCGTTCTGACTTCATTCACCGAACTTTATTGTCACAGGTTGTATATATAGCATGCCTGAAAGAAATATTTCACTCATATATTTTTGCACTGTTAGTTGCGTAACACGAGAATGCTGCATTCTGAAACATTATCTTCCGTCATTCAATATCTAATTAAAACTAAAATTATTAATGAATTTTGATCGCATTTATGTCCTTTTTGCTAGTTTTAGGCCATTTTTGGAGATATTTAGGTCATTTTATATGTATTGTTGGAATTTATAGGTCTGCAAATTACAAGCCCTAATAATCACATTGAGAAACAGATAGAAAAAACAACAAAAATTCACCCCATTACAGTCGGTGTTGTGAGTGATAATATTCCAGTTCGCTCTCTGTATTTCAGCCTCGTGAATCTTCAAAGCTTCGGCGCGTATTTCATTTAAAATTTTACAGCATAAACAGCTGTTGACCACTTAATTCAGAGGCCATGGAACACATTATACCGATCAATTATCGCTGTATAAGAATGCTTTTCGCAGACTAGCTGTGACCATGACCTCACTGGGCGAGCCGCATGGGTCAGGTGATTATTGCGTCATCCACTCACCCAGCCACAGCAGAAAGAAAAACCGCCAACTGGACGGAGGCTCGCACTATTTTATGTGATTTTCTTTCTTTCACACCAGGGAAAAGGTGGTTTAATTAAGACATGGTTGCATTCTTCCTAGTTCTAGACCTTTCTCACTACAACGGTGCCGGAAACCATTCTACATTAGTATTGTTAAACCATTACCAAATAAAAAATATTTAAAACAATAGATCTTGGCACAACAGCAAGTGTGGAAGGTAGTGATAACGAGGCCTTTACATTTTCGTGTCTGGTAACACATTTATATGGATTCTTAATTGTGTTGCGGGTGTAATAACTTGTGACATACCGGACAAACTGGCCGTGCGGTTAGGAGCGCACAGCGTTGAGCTTGCATCAGGGAGATAGTGGGTTTGAGCCCCAATGTTGGCAGCCCTGAAGATGGTTTTCCGTGGTTTCCCTTTCTCACAACGGGCAAATGCTGGGTCTGCACATTAATTAAGGCCACGACCGCTTCCCTTCCACTCCTACGTCTTTCCTATCCCATTCTCGCCATAAGACCTACCTATGTCGGTGCGACGTAAGGCAATTTGTAAAGAAAATAAAAATATGCTTGCTTGTTGCTTGAAAGGGCCTAACATCTAGGTCATCGGCCCAAAAAACTTGCGACATCGTCACTAGCTTCTTATGAAAGTGATCGTGCTTCAAATCCCGCCCAATGCACGTCGATTTTCAAATGATGTGCCATGTCCGTATGAATCTGAATATTCGTAAAATTGGAATCTGAACCTAACTATGATTGAAATATTACTAGTTATATGAAATTTGAAGGGTGGCACTTGACCTCTTGTTTTGGCCACATAAAACAACAATCTTTCTCGTCATCATCATCATCATCATCATTTTCATCATCATCCTATTCTTCTTCCATTTCTTTAGCATCATCAAGCGAATTGTCTTCTTAATAATATTATTAAATCTGTAACAATATCGAAAACACAACACAGAGAAGTATATTTTGTACCTAAGAAAGAAAGTGTGTTGGACTTCCCGTCAAAAAGTCGAAAAATTTAGAAACAATATGTCTACTCTTTGGTGGAACATAGCCCTCAGGTTCACTCAGCCTACGTCAAAAACGATTATCAAGTTAATTTTGGGGAACAATTGTGACCGGGCATAGGACCAACCACTCCATCACCCTTATAAAGTAACAGTGTGGGTTGGAGCAAACAAAATTTCAATGAAATTTGGATGGAGATCAAATAACATATCCTAAATTTAATGGTAATAAACATTTTGCTATGAAGTTAATGGTAGGATTATATTAATTTCTTAAAACTAGCTGAGTGGCTCGGAGCAGTTAACACATGATGACATGCGTATGCATTGTAGATTATATCCATAGTTCTGATTTATTTATGTATCAATTTATTTAAACATATCATGCCACCAAAAGAGACATCATCCCTTTACAGTTATGTTTTATACAACGTAATTACACAATATTTTAACGATTTGAAGAAATAAAGGTGGAAGAAACCAAAAATAGAGAGTAAAACATTGACAGTGTTATAGGCCTTACACACTTTAAAGTATTACATGCATACATCTTCATTACAGAGTGTTACCCCTTTCAGCGTTCAATCTTCAAGCCTCTGTGAATTTACTAATCGTCTCCACAATCCTCTATTATTTGTAAATAGAACTGTGTACTCGTTTAATACCACACCTCTTCCCTATAAACCATTAGAAACTGAGTCTAACCAGCGTCGTCTTGGTCTCCCTATACTTCTCTTACCTTCCATTCCTGAGACAGAAATTCTCCTTCATTCGTCTCGCATTACCCCACCGCCGACGCCGGGTTATGAGAATCGATTGATCCATCAAGTTCGTTCCTACATTAGCCTTTATCTCCACATTCCATGTACTCTCCTGCTGTTGTTCCCACCTGTTTGTACCACCGATCTATCTAGTCACTTCTCATTGGTTACTTGTGACTTATAAATAAGATATTCCAAGTCCACCCAGCTTACACTTCCGTACAGCAGTGATCTGAAAACTGAGCGATGGAAAGGTAGTTTCGTCCTGGGGTTAAGCTCTTCCTTACATAATACTACAGATCGCAACTGCGAACTTAATGTCTTAATTTCGCTGGATTTTGAATCAATCCCACTTATTTTACAACAATCCTGGAAGACTACACATCATAAATGATCTACCTGTTTCAGTTGTACAGATAGTTCCTATGGCGGCGACGGCAGAGGAAATGTATAGGAGCAGGAAGGAAGCGACCGTGGCCTTCATCAAGGTAGAGCCCCAGTATTAGCATGGTGCAAAAATAGTAAACAACGGAAAACCATCTTCAGAGCTGCCGACAGTGGGTTTCCAACCCACTGTTTCCCGTAAGCAAATTGTCAGAAACGTGATCCGAACCACGCATACATTGGTTTGACATCGAGAAAGGCCAGAAAACTTGTCAAAATCCACATTTGCTATATTACACTGATGAAAGGAAGACAAAAAGACTTTTCACGCATACAATTCCTTAAAGACGATGGGACAGGAAAGGCAAAGAAGCAGTTGTGGCCTTAATTAAGATAAAGATCCAGTATTTTCCTGGTATGAAAATTGGAACCAGCGGAAAACCATCTTCGGGGCTGTCGATTGTGGGGATCGAAACTAACATGCATCGAATTCAAGCTTAGCCTATAACGGCACCACCGGTACCACACAGCCAACTCAAACGATGTGTCGTAGTTGCTGTTTGGGTCATCAGTCAATCTGTCATATTCATTCTTTGGTCTACCTGTAACTTTTTCACCGATTATACTTCACTCAAAACCTAACTGAACAAGTCCTAGGAGTTTTAAGATTCGCCTTTTTATTGTACCACTCTTTCTCGTCAAATTTCTCCAATTCATGATTCGGTCTACCCATCTCTCATTGAACATTCTTCTGTAACGCCATATTTTAAAAGCTTCATTCTCTTTATCTTGAGCTAGTTACTGTCAATGTTTCACTTCCATACATATTTCTAATTCCTCTATCAATGTTTTAAGAGAGCAAAATTATTTTCGTGTGAAAAGCCTTACTTACTTTTGCTACTCTGCATTTTATTTCCTACTTATTTCTACCATCATTAGTTATTCAACTACCCAAGTAACAATATTCCCCTACTTCTTTTAAGACTTCATTTCCCAATCTAATATCCTCTGCATCACCTGAATTCGTTCGACTGCACTCCATTACTTTTGTTTTCGATTTACTGTATTTGTTATCATCTTGTACTCCTTTTCCAAGACTTTGTTCACACCATTCAGCGATTTCTTAAGATCTTCTGCAGACTCAGATGAAATCAAAATAGCATAGACAAATCTCAGAATATTTTTCTCTCCTTGGATTGTGATTCCCTTTCCAAACTCCTCTTCGATTTTTTTACTGTCTGTTCTATACAAACGCATCCTTGCCTCACTCGTTTCCGGATTGCTGCTCCTATTACATATCCCTCGATGCTTATCACTGTACATTGATTTATTTCTTTTCTTGCTATTTGTTTTACGTCGCTCCGACACAGATAGGCCTCATGGTGACGATGGGATAGGAAAGGCCTAGGAGTGGGAAGGAAGCGGCCGTGGTCTTAATTAAGGTACAGAACTAGAACTGTACCTTAATGGGAAGGAAGCGGCCGTGGCATTCATTAAGGTACAGTTCTATTTCTGTACCTTAATTAAGACCACGGCCGCTTCCTTCCCACTCCTAGGCCTTTCCTATCCCATCGTCGCCACAAGACCTATCTGTGTCGGTGCGATGTAAAGCAAATAATGAAAAAAGGAAGGATGCAAGCTCATAGAAGCGCGACCCTAATCGCGCAGCCAATTCGCTCGGTCTTTAAGGAAAATAATGCCACTGTTTAATGAGAATGATCATTAAATTATTGATAGACGACTTATATTATGTTCAGAATTGAGCTTGTACAGGACCAAAGTTAATAATGAGTATAGGATATAAGACTTCCAATTACTCATCAATTCAGATTGCAAGTAAAGTAGTCACAACTGTAGGCAATAGATCCCAGGTCGTGTCCGAATATAATTCCTATGGTGGACCTCACACCCCAAAATATGCTTTTGAGGATAAACTGGTTAATGATCAAGTGAAAACGAGGGGAAAATCTAATCTAGAGTTTATACAAGAAATAGCGTTAAATAAAAGCACACTATTCCCTGGATAAAACTGATTAATATGTCACTGATGTAACGGTTCTCTGATAATAAATAACCTTTAGGAAATATTTAAAGTGCATGAATTGAACTTCAATGAAGGTAGTCTAAAATGTCAAGTCTGCTGTGAACCCGTCCTGGTTACAGCGCATAATATGTTCGGAGTGTATTCCCCAGGGTGCGAACCAATAGCTCAGAGCTCAGGCAGGCTTGGTTCCAACAAGCAAACAAAAGAGCTGGGAATGCCACTCCCAGATTGTGAGACAAGGTGAACGTTCTTCCAAGAAGGACATTAAATGTTTCAGCAGATATATTTCGTTAGGAGTCTCCATGAACTTGCCAGTGCGAGCAATACAAAACCACTCATTCTGTGGCTGGACACTGCTGTAAATTGCAGGATCAATGACGTATTAGCATGAATAAAGTGGAATAAAAGGCCAGCACGAATAGTTGGTAATTAATGAAGATCTATCACACCACATAGTGTCCTAACTGTTTTCTAATTTACAAGAAGTTCGTTGGGCATATCTAGGTTATGAAGGACAACGTACCTTCAATGTTTGCCGGTGAATCCCGGCCGGTTTATTGATAATTTCTGACAATAAAAGACAGCTCCCCACCGACCAACCGTCCTGTCATGTTTGTACCAGATGACTGAAAAGACGTGCTGCAAACGTGGACATAATCTGCAGTTAAAGACAATCGATTCTTAGTTGGGCTTGATTTTATCATGGGACGTTGTAATAGGAGTATTTTTCGGCACGGGAACAGTAGATCATTCTAAAAACTGTTGTAAAATAACGATCTCAAATTACCTTGGAATCAAGTAATTCGTGCAGAGTAATTTCAGCTGTAAGTGAACGGACTCGTGTTCTGAGAAGTTCGCGGGCTAAGTAACAATTTTACCCGTGTGTAATGAGTTGAAGATCCTAGGGGTTCTACGTTCGAGGACCGCTGTCAATGTTTTACTTTGTACTGGACGGACAGGCTTGTAACGGTCACATAACCGTTGATAATCCAATCATTCTGTTCAGCAGGGACTGTGTAGCAGTTCTGGGTGAAGAAAGGAGCCGACAGTAGATGGTCGTCAGTATCAAGGTGGAGTCCTTCGTTCAGACAACGTCATCCTGAGTCAAAATGTGCCGTCGCTATCAGAAATGGAGTAGAGCATGTCTCATTATTTGTTTGTGTAAAGAAAGTGGCAGCTCCAATTTGTAAATAGTTGTATATAGTGGTAACAATAAATGCTGATTCGCAGCCTGTGTTCTAATAGCAAGGATTAAAACCACGGGTTTATTTGCATGCATTTTGTATTTAATTTTAGTGCCTTAAGGATATTTAGTCAGGCAGTTTGTGTTATTGTAACCATCACGATAGTTTAGACTCAGTTTAGAGTATTCCGACATTTTTTCAAGTATTAAATAATGACGGGTATTGTTAAGGAAGTCATCTGTGCGACTAGGATAACAATGATCTGCCCTAAAATTGAAGTTGGATTCTTTGCTTTACAAAATTGACTTACGAGTTGGCTGCCATTTGATTTTCAGATGAAGATCTTGCTGCCTTCAAAGGACGGAATGGTATGGAATGGTGTATGGCTTTTAGTGCCGGAGTGTCGAGGACAACTCGCCAGATGCAGGTCTTTTGATTTGACACCCGTAGGCGACCTGCGCGTCTTGATGAGGATGAAGTGGTGATGATGATGATGACGACGACGACGACACATACACTCAACCCCGTGCCAAAAAATTTAACCAATTAAGGTTAAAATTGTACACCCTGCCTGGAATCGAACCCGGGACCCCTGTGACCAAAGGCATCACGCTAACCATTTAGCCATGGAGGACGGAATGGTACGGTCAACACACATAAGTGTTGAACTCATAAAACTTGAAAATTGATGAATTTGAGACCTTTAAAACTAATACACGAGACGTTCCAGTGAACTAAAACTTGACTGTAGAGATTTCCACGAATGTCAAATTAAGCACAGAAATAGTCGTTGCAAAAAAAAAAAAATTCTACTAATTTATTCATTTCATTTCTAATGATATATACTTGAATTCAGTTACAGGACTGCATTCTAGTAAAATATATTTAATAACGTTCTTCAGTTGCCCAGTTAACGACGTGACTGGGGTGGGAGTATTCATGACAGCAGTCTATAAAACTTGAATCAATAACCTCCTCTATTGTATCTTCTTCAAGTTGACCACTGGAAAGCCATATAATTTTAGATGTCATACACGTTTCAGACAAAAATACTATTCCGTGAAATCTCTATATAGTCCGTTTCCTCAGAAGACTTGATATTTGCACATTCCAAGTGATATTCCCTCGTTTTTTGAACACTGGAACACAGTGGATTATTCTTACTCAACACTCCTTGCTGTTGTCCTTTGCTACATAGCAAACTACTTATAAACTGAGTTACAATAGAAATAAAAAACCGTGGCACAACAGCCCCGAAGGGCCATGGACTACCAAGCGACCGCTGCTCAGCCCGAAGGCCTGCAGATTATGAGGTATCATGCGGTCAGCACGATGGATCCTCTCGACCGTTATTCTTCGCTTCCTAGACCGAGGCCGCCATCTCACCGTCAGATAGCTACTGAATTGTAACCACGTAGGCTGAGTGGACCTCGAACCAGTCCTCAGATCCAGATTAAAATCTTTGACCTGGCCGGGAATCGAACCCGGGGCCTCTGGGTAAGATGCGGGCACGCTACCCCTAAACCGTGGGGCCGTCACAATAGAAATACTACCTCTAAATTATACAAGTCTAGATATATATATACATTGTACACTGAGGCCTTATTGTACCTCGGATGCTCGGATGCGTATATATCATAAAGTTTACACCTATCATTTTGTATGTGCAACAAAATTCTGATCGATGAATGATGTCGCTAAGCTTACGTAAGCCTTCTCTCCAGTATACACAACGTTCTTCTTTGAACAATAAAAGTATCGTTTGAATTTAATGAAACTACCTAAAATATTTCCAGTTATTTTCTTATAAAATAAGAAAGGAAGCAGACAGGGGCCTTCCTTTGGTAGAATTTTAACATCACGCTAAGTTATATAGATTTTCGGCGATGGATGAATTTTTAAGGACGAGGACTGAGAAGATAGTGGCTGTGGTATTAATGAAAACATAACCCCATCATTAACTTGGTGTGAAAATAGAAAATGAGGTAAAACTAGTTTCAGGGCTGCCAAGAGGTGAGTTTGAACCCACTATTTCCCAAATTCAAACTTACAGTTATACGACTTAAATCACGTACGCTGCTCGCTCAGTAGCATACATGAACGTAAAGAGTGTACCTAAAAAGAAGAGAAGCATAACGAAATAAGATTACTCGCTATTTATACTTTTTCGGAACTCATCAAATACCTAAACCATAAAATGAACGTCGTAAAGTGTAATTTATATTTACGTCTATACAGAGTGAACTTCAATAAAACCGACAAATTTCAGGGACGTATTCCTGACTGGAAATGGAGGAAAAATTGTCCTATGAAAATGTGTCCGGAAATGCATCACTTCGACGGTAGATGGCACTGACGAATGAAATTTTCTCTGACTACTTGCAATGTTTCCTTCTGTTGCAGATAGTGTGATTGAAGCAGCGTACTGTCGGAAGCAGAATGGTCCGGTATTCATGTCTGGAACAAGCCGAGATGGTGTTTGTGTACGGCCAGGCCAATGGAAACGGTCGAGAGGCAGCACGGCTATACCAAAACAAGTACCCTCACAGACACCAACCACATCACACAACGTTTCAAGCCATATTTGGGCGTTTGTGGGATCATGGGTCCTTTCAGACAGACGAACATGCAGGGAGGCTGGGGACTGTGCGTACACCAGATCTGCAGGAACAGGTTCTACAGGACATTGAGACGAACCCTTGTAATAGTACCAGGCAAGTGGTCCGCCAACATGGTGTAAGCCAGACTACGATTATGTGTGTCCTGCATGACAAACGCTATTATCCCTATCCCCTGCAACGAGTGCAAGGATTGTCAGCAGCGGATTTCCCTCTACGGGAAGGATTTAGTCGATGGTTTTTGCACCAGGCCATCACAGTTATGGGATTTCTGTCGTTAGTCCTCTTTACCGATGAACCAACCTTTACCAGAAATGGCATCAGCAGTCTGCATAATCTTCATCAGTGGGCTACAGAAAATCCCAGGGGAATGGTTGAAGCGTCTCACCAGTATCGGTTCAGCATCAAAGTTTGGGCAGGGATTCTTGGCGGCCACATACATGGACCAGTTGTTATTCCACAACGCCTCAACGGAGGAACGTACCTAGACTTCCTGCAGAATACTCTGTATGGATTGCTTGAGAATGCGCCTTTGGCAACAAGACAGGTTATGTGGTTTCAGCATGATGGATCACCACCCCACTTCCGCATTAGAGTTAGCCAGCACCTCAACAACATCTTCCCCAGGCGCTGGATAGGACGCGGTGGCCCTGTTTCATGGCCTCCTAGATCACCGGATTAAAACCCTCTGGATTTTTACGTCTGGGGACATCTGAAAAGCGTTTTGTATGCTGAATCCGTTCCTGATGTGAATAACCTTCAACAGCATGTTCACGACGCTTGTGACGCTATTCGGCGAGAGGCCGGAACGTGCGAAAGAGTGAGGCGTCCGACATTGCACACAATGGAGGCCACTGTGACGTGGATGCTATTCAGCTATGTACTGTGTTCCGGAACTATTTGTTGTCGTTGCACGCACACCGTCCATTTCCGGACACATGTTCGCAGGACATATTTTTCCTCCATTTCCAGTCAGGAATCAGTCCCTGCAGTTTGTCGGTTTTATTAAAGTTAAACCTCTATAAATATAAACAATGATTTCGTTGTGTTACCTCTAGAAATATCAGATCACTACCATTCTCCTGGTCATCTTTTAGTGATTGAAGTTTGCATTCCGACGTGTATATCCTCGACAATCCATTCAGACATGAAGAATACGTTATAAAGGCACCATTCTTCCTTCAGACAACTGTGTTTTCATTAACAGCTAAAACTGCGTGTGGGAACTGGACGTTGTAGCGTGCCTTCAACGATATCATCAGCACTGTGCTTTCCGGACATCGAAGTGGGATAGAAAGCTGTTCGCAGGATACTAGTGCATCACCCTTCACTGGTGGCTTATTGAATACTTCCTCGTCCGCGTTGATGAACTTAACAATAATATGATTTCCTAAATATCCCCATTAGCATAGCCCGTACGGTAAGAATGTATAGGACCCGAAATGTAGCCCAGAGGCTAGTGGAATCTCCACCAGCCACGCTATCAGCCCACATAGATGGCCTAGGCATCACTGAATAGGCATACAAGGGAAATGAAGAGTGAAGTACTTTCTCGATGTTTTTCTCACCGACCAAATATTGCTATTATTTGTCCGTCTGCCAATCCCACTAATATGCATGCACCAATCGACCCTATGTGCATTATTTCCACACTATCCATAACAGGGACTGGCTGTAAAAGAGATGGCGTTACTAGCATCGTTCATACCTCAGTCACTTTGACATTGTCAAAGCCAAGGATGAGACTGACATAGATCATTGTTCTAACCCATAGCAGAAGACATTGTGTACAGTAAGCTCGAGGTCTTGTCAGCAAAATCTTGGCAAAAGTGGACGGGACATAAATGATTGCAAATTGCATTTTTTAGTATTGCTGTTACGTATGATTGGGAGATTGTCAAAATTGGAATAATCGCGAATATCACCGTTATTATGCCTTATGCAGTAGAAACCCACGAGACATAAAAGGTAGGCAACTGTATTTAACGCAGCTTTTTAATGCCCCATCTTTTAAATAAAATTCGATAAATCCTGTTTTGTCCCCTGTAATATGGTTACGCTAATGCATGATATTTGAATAATGTATAGCCTATTATACAATGCGGCTATCCGTGAATTTAAATACCGATTTTTAGGAAATTTTGTTAAACATTTTTTACCTAATAATAATAATTTCGTGTGGCTATTTCTATCCGAGTGCAGCCCTTGTAAGGCAGACCCTCCGATGAGGGTGGGCGGCATCTGCAATATGTAGGTAACTGCGTGTTATTGTGGTGGAGGGTAATGTTATGTGTGGTATGTGAGTTGCAGGAATTTTGGGGACAGCACAAACACCCAGCCCCCGGGCCATTGGAATTAACCAATGAAGGTTAAAATCCCCAACCCAGCCGGGAATCGAACCCGGGACCCTCTGAACCGAAGGCCAGTACGCTAACCATTCAGCCAACGAGTCGGACATTTTTGTTTTACCTAATCCGATATAAACATGAAATAGGAGGCAAATATCTGAAGTGCACAGAAAAAGTTGTAATTTCTTTGATCTGGCCAAACTTTAGAGAGACATCATATTAAAAAAATATTTTCTGTGCTATCCTTACCGAGTTATTAATTACTGCTGATAAACCTTTAGATACTGTACATTTATAATTCACCCATCCTTACAGTCATGATCGATAGAGCTTTAGCCAAAATGTGAAGCTGTAGGCCTCTCATTAGAAATTGGGAACATCGCATGTCAACAGCTTGTGTACAGTAGTTGTAAGTGTAGACAATGTCTAAATACCTGTATTATTATGGCGTCTGCTTAAAATGTATGTTTACTGGACCGAAGGTGGGTGGTTCGATTCTGGCTCAAGGTGTTCAAATACGTCATGCCCGTGTCGGTAGGTTTGTCAGCACGTAAATGAACTCCTGCAGGAAAAAATCCGGCACCTCAGTGACTCCAAAAACAATAAAATTATGTAGTGGGACATAAAATGATTATTATTATTATTATTATTATTATTATTATTATTTTGATTACTATCATTATCATTATACAGGTTGCGGTAATAAGTAATTATTTTGATCAAAGTTTGGAAGTAGAATACCAAACTACTTCTCATTTCGGTTCACTGAGTACAACCCATTCTAGGACTCTTGAGTTCTTAGTAAACAAGGAGTTAAATAGGAGAAAATGTGCAGAGAAGTTAATATGATAACCTCTCGATTGTGGCGACTGTACTGATCTACTATAAACATTATTTCATCATCATCATCATCATCTGTTTACCCTCCAGGTTCGGTTTTTCCCTCGGACTTAGCGAGGGATCCCACCTCTACCGCCTCAAGGGCAGTGTCCTGGAGCTTCAGACTCTTAGTCGGGGGATACAACTGGGGAGTATGACCAGTACCTCGCCCAGGCGGCCTCACCTGCTATGCTGAACAGGGGCCTCGTGGAGGGATGGGAAGATTGGAAGGGATAGGCAAGGAAGAGGGAAGGAAGCGGCCGTGGCCTTAAGTTAGGAACCATCCCGGCATTCGCCTGGAGGAGAAGTGGGAAACCACGGAAAACCACTTCCAGGATGGCTGAGGTGGGAATCGAACCCACCTCTACTCAGTTGACCTCCCGAGGCTGAGTGGACCCCGTTCCAGCCCTCGTACCACTTTTCAAATTTCGTGGCAGAGCCGGGAATCGAACCCGGGCCTCCGGGGGTGGCAGCTAATCACGCTAACCACTACACCACAGAGGCGGACAACATTATTTTAAAATGTTAGAATTGCATAAGTATTTTTATATAAATTATGTTTGCTTTTCCGGCCCCGGGGTGTAAGGGAAGCGTGCCTGCCTCTCACCCGGAGGCCCCGAGTTCGATTCCCGACCAGGTCAGGGATTTTAACCCTCAACTGAGGGCTGGTTCGAGATACACTCAGCCTAGGTGATTACAATTGAGGAGGTATCTGACGGTGAGATGGCGGCCCCGGTCTAAAAATCCTTGAATAACGGCCGAGAGGATCCATCGAGATGACCACATGACACCTCGTAATTTGCAGGCCTTAGGGCTGAGCAGCGGTCGCTTCGTAGGCCATGGCCCTTCGGGGCTCCTGCGCCATGCGGGGAGTGGGGGGGGGGGTATGTTTGCTTTGCTTAACGATGACACGAAGTTCTTTTGTCCTTTAAAATCCAACACATTCGAAGATCCCTTGATTCCTTGCTCTTCAAGTGTGTTGAAGGTCGTTGTAAAAAGTTAACAGTTTCAGTCTGCATACAAGCTATTCAAGAGTGAATATATTTTATTATTATGTAAATATATATTATTATTATTAAGACTCGAGAGTATACCCAGGGTCCCAGGGAACATGTCGTCACATATATGATACAAAAGTTAACTTGTACCATGCTAAGAGTTAACGCGTGTGAATAAAAGACAGCACATCTAAGAAAGTTGTAAGTAGAAACTGCTGTGGCTAGCTCCAAGCCCGCGCGCTCCCTACTCAGTCCCCTCGCCCCCACACGCCGAGCGGGCTCCTTGCCATTTCCTGACCCGGCGTCGACGTACGGCGTCTCGGCTTCACCCGGCACCAGGACGCCGCTTGCTTCCGATCTAGCAAAGGCAAGGCCGTGGACTCTCTCATGCTGGCTTGTCGCACTCTTATCCAGAGATCGTCTTAATCGCTACAAGGCTGACCACTTCCGTGGAGCATGCAAACAACGTTCCGTCTCAGAATATGATAAGTTTATTGTAAGGGCAGCACAATCCGGCCCTTATCGGAACATTTTCACTCAAAATATTCTCAAGATTCTACACAAGAATTTCGTCAAATAATGAACGGTTAAGCAGTTTGTTAAGATTTCAGTCAGAAGAAGTAAACCTAGCTGAGGTTATTCGTGTCCATGGTACCAAATGGCTGGTATTACTGTAACTGGTGTCAGGCGTTTGAGCTATCATTGGTTATGAGTATACCTCGGTTATTCAGATGCTAAAAATGCCACATTAGGTCCCTAAAATAGGCTCTCAAATATCAAAAATAGGTTTCGAAAATATATTTTAGGCAGCTTCAATTGTAGGTACTTTAATAAGCATTTATCAATTAAATTGCCACTTTTAATTTGCTGAACTGCTAATATAAAACAAATTTCACTCACCACTTTGCTACAAACGCCACAGAAAATGATTTTCTGTTTGCTAGTGGCTTTACGTCGCACCGACACAGATAGGTCTTCTGGCGACGATGGGATAGGAAAGGCCTAGGAGTTGGAAGGAAGCGGCAGCGGCCGTGGACTTAATTAAGGTACATATCCAGCATTTACGTGGTATGAAAATGGGAAACCACAGAAAACCATCGTCAGGGCTGCCGACAGTGGGATTCAAACCCACTATCTCTCGGATGCAAGCTCAAAGCCGCACGCCCCTAACCGCGTGGCCAACTCGCCCGGTAGAAAATGGTTTTAAAACTATATGTGAAATGGGGCAACTAATACAACCGCTATTAAATTAAAGACGACTTGGGTCCGTTTCATTGGCTGAATTGTCAGCGTACTGCCCTTCGGTTCAGAGGGTCCGGCGTTCGATTCCCACCCGGGTCGGAGATTTTTAATCGCTTCTGATTAATTCTTCTGGCTCAAGGTACGGTGTGTTTTTGTCTGTCCCAACACTCTCCACTTCATATTCAGACAACCCACCACACTACCAGCCACCACAGAAACACGCAATAGTAGGCCTAATCATATCCCTCCATATAGGGTCGGCGTCAAGAAGGGCATCCGGCCTTGAAACAGGGCAGAATCCTCATGTGGGACGCAGTTCGCACCCGCAATCCCACAGGCGTGGGAAATGCGGTACAAGGAGGAAAAATTAAAGACGATTTGGAAGACGACAAGTTCAGTATAATGCACACACTAAACAAACAGACAAACTGAAATATTCTCGCAGAATTAAATGAAAAACTTTGTTTCCAGCAGACCTATAGACACTGTGACACCCAGACTACATGCATTTTTACTGCGGGAGGTTCTTAAGGACTTACGGGGAGTATGGTTTATACAGTCTCGCTTTCAGAATTTTGCTTGAAAAATATGTCAGGAATATACCGTTCCGGATACCGATACCGAATCAGCAAATATTTTAGTTTCTCTGAAAAAATTAATTTTAATCGATTTCGGGATAACAATAGGAATTATAAGAATATAGGCAAATACAGGTTCTAACGTCAATTTAGGCATTTTAGGCACTCTAGAACCCATTTTTAACCTTATAAATACTCAAAACGTCTAAATACAGCTTCACTTTAAGTTAGGGCCGATCTCATAAAGAATACAATACGTTTTTACCTGAAATCAGAGGTCTAGTTAAGAGTACCATACAGCTCTAAAATTAAACTCTCTTTGATGAATAGACTGCGAGCAGTGACTGACCCTCCAGTTATTTCGGAATGTGATAGCCAAATAGATTTTCACTGACTTCTCACCAAGGATCCTGTAGTTCATTATCCGGCCAATGCAAATGGGATATTTGAAATAAAATGTATTTCCCTCTGGTCAGGATTCCACGTTAGACTTGAGGTTCCAGGACTATGGTAACTATATGAACAGTCAAGTAAAGCTACAACTTGTTTGTTTTTTATGTTTGCTCCTGGAATTAGATTAGGCAAAATATATACCAAATCAATACTTTGAAAATTGTGCGCAAAAGAAAACTAAAAAAATCACACCTATGACAAATTATATCAGCGCTGGAATTGGAACACTTCGGATTTCCAAATTGGTCCAGTTATTCCGCTTTACAGTTCAATATTTTAACATGACTTGACACGCTCAGCTATGGAGATAGCTGACTCACGAAGCCATTTATTCTGTGGCATGGTCGATAACTAGAGGTGTTATCTGATTCACAGGGAAAAGAGTCGACAACAAAATTCATAAATTTTGAACTCAGTATTCGTTTCGTTCAGAGCATTATAATTCTTCATGTCATGAGCTCTGCGTAGTGAATAAGAAGTTTCTATTTTAAACAATATCAATACTTTGAGGTGTGTAGTTCCTGTACGAATAACCGTGACCTGCGGTTCATGAATGAAGAGAAGATGTGAGATCAGATATCAATATTATTATAATTTCGAATTTATGAACCTCAGGATTTCTGTCAATAGTTCTACCATGTAGGAATATTGTAGAGTTGGAACCTCCGATACTCGATCCCAAATTAACCAGGGATGTATGTTACTGGTATCCGATGCAAATATGTGAATATATATGCTGTCTAAGCCAACAGGTAAACATTTGCTCGGTTTACGCGTCAGAAAGTAAAGAAATTTAGAAGCGTGGCTTTCGCTTTGGGTGAGGAACATGGGCCAGGGGCAAAAGTGGCTACACAACGGGCTCAGTCCATTCCAATAAGTGCTGTTGTGAGAAGTTGCGGGTTCTTCATAGATTAACTCTCTTGGACTTTTTTAAATCTTTGGGTACAACCCCCCCCCCCCTGCTCTAATAATTCATTTTAAAAATTCCCTTCAGTGGTATGAGGTGAATACAGGTGGATAGGTTACCTAAGTGACAAGTTGAGGGAGACCAAAGTGTTGGTGGTTAGACTTAGTTTTCAATTTATTATTTAAATATGAAAGATATGGAACGAAACGTATGTCAAACATGCTACCAGGCAGATTAGGTATTGGTTTGTGGGATGTGGTCTCCAAAATTTCAGGTAACGTTAGTTATGAAAAACTATCATGCACATGTCATTAACACCTTCCAACCTGGTCCAGTTATTCAGGGGTCCACTCCTTCCAGACACTGCTGTGGCTAGCGTGGAACTTGGCGGTTGCCAAGCCATATCGCGAGAAGTCCTAGGACATGCGACGCAACCTGGTCTCTATGGGAACCTGTTACCTGGAGTGCGACCACAGTGCATGTGGCCATGCCCTCCTAGGCGGAAACCTATACGTAGAGACTGGCATATGTCGACGGGCCTCCTTTCTCTTTGCCCAAGCAAACGCTCTGTACACTGGGCAACTTCGATGAGAGGCCACGTAGCCTACCACGTAGTTGGCGCACACCGATGCCTCCCTGAATGCCGTGCAAGCTGTGTGGTGGTGATCACCAGAACAGCGATAGCAGCGTATCGGGAGCCCACAGCTATCATGACGGTGTTCCCACCTCAAACAGCCGAAACACTGCAAGAACTACTAAGGGGTACTTGTTGATATCTAGTGATTGCCGCTACCTGCAGTGATCTTCTGCTGGCTGGTCACTCCTTCGACTGCCATTCTGGGTGAAGTCGTGAGTTGCAGTTAGGTGGCCTTCTTCTGGTGGGCTGGCATCTTCTTCTTTCTGTTGTGGGGGTGGCGTCTTCTTCCTGACGACAGTCTCTTTTCAGCAGGGCAGGAATCCTTGTCCTAGTAGTGCCTCTCCTGGCGACCTGGGTATCGCGAGTGTGTGGGAGGGTCCGCAGTTACTCCGCCTTCTTATACTTCTCGGCAGGCGTAGCAGCGTGAGCAAGCCTCCTGGTGTGGTTCCTGTCTTGTAGGCTTCTTTGAGACGTCTACATTAAGAGGACGTCTCTGGCAGGCCGTGAGGCCTGGGTAGCAATCTCTGAACGCCAGGATACGACAGGCTACTCCTCGACGCTGCCTTTCTTTATCTGTGGCGCCGCCCTGGATTACGCCCGGGTGGTGAGCCCTTCCTGGGTGGCCAGTGCAGGTGGTGGCCTTCGCCGCCTGTGACAACTTGCAGAAACTGGGCATGATGACGTGCGTTGCACCGTTGCGACGCTCGGGAACGTTGTTGTCCCGTACTGTAGTAGCTTCAATGGCTTCCATGGCTGCCAAAGGGTACGGGTCCGTGCCAACCTGCTTGCTTTTTGCCTCCTGGCATTCTGGATGGCTGCTTCCTGTCTACCGTTTTCCTCTGGGCTACCTCAAATCAACCTATAAGTAGGAAAAGTTTCCTCTCGCAGAAACCGATGCTGCCCGGGCCCTTGTGCGCATGTTTAACATAAAGGGTGGCAGTACAAATACGAAATGTTAATCTTGACCACGTGTTTTGAATTTGTTGACAAATAGAGTCATATTTTCGACAAATCTCAAACCCAAATTCGTGACTTTTGACAGAATAGTAGTTTGAAACCTAAAAGCATACAGTACGTTGCGTTTTTGGTTTTTAACATGTTTTCTCTTATTAGATCAGGGCAAGATGGTGACCTGTGCTCGTGTTGATTTATCTTGCCTTGTCTTGTTATCTAACAAGATAGAATAGTACATGCGCAAGATATCTGTCAGAGTATGCGTGTTTTTGACAGATATGTAAACAAATTAAACCGTCGGCGTCTTACTGTATACTTAGATTCTCAGTTAGGTTAACCGAGGAAATGGAAGATGACAGTCAGAGAGAAGTTTTATCTTGTTACTTGACTTCCCTTATTTGGAACACGCCCCGCGATGCGAAGCGACGCATACGTAACATGGCAGTTTGACAGCTACAAATTGGCGGGTAACACATTCTCTTTCATAGTTTCTGAGAGAGTCGCAAGATAGCAGTTTGAGGCATGTCACGATGATAGCAGTTGCCCGTAACCTACCCTAACAGGAATTTTGAGCACGTCCAAATATACGGATCATCCGTAGGTCTATGGGCTATAGACGAGGACTGCACACTGTCGTCGCTACTGGGCCCACACATACGGACTACGCATTTTACTACGCCAAAGTATGTGGACCATCCGTGTCCACAGACGAGGACTGTTCACGCTACTAGGTAAAGATATGTGGAATATCCATAGGTCCGCAGACGAGGACTGACCACATACGTGGACCTTCCACTGGTTTGCAGACGAGGACTGACCACATACGTGGACCTTCCACCGGTCCGCAGACGAGGACTGACCACATACGTGGACCTTCCACTGGTTTGCAGACGAGGACTGACCACATACGTGGACCTTCCACCGGTCCGCAGACGAGGACTGATCACATACGTGGACCTTCCACTGGTCCGCAGACGAGGACTGATCACATACGTGGACCTTCCACCGTTCCGCAGACGAGGACTGATCACATACGTGGACCTTCCACCGGTCCGCAGACGAGGACTGACCACATACGTGGACCTTCCACCGGTCCGCAGACGAGGACTGATCACATACGTGGACCTTCCACTGGTTCGCAGACGAGGACTGACCACATACGTGGACCTTCCACCGGTCCGCAGACGAGGACTGACCACATACATGGACCTTCCACTGGTCCGCAGACGAGGACTGATCACATACATGGACCTTCCACTGGTCCGCAGACGAGGACTGACATCATACATGGACCTTCCACCGGTCCGCAGACGAGGACTGACATCATACGTGGACCTTCCACTGGTCCGCAGACGAGGACTGACCACATACGTGGACCTTCCACTGGTCCGCAGACGAGGACTGACCACATACGTGGACCTTCCACTGGTCCGCAGACGAGGACTGATCACATACGTGGACCTTCCACTGGTCCGCAGACGAGGACTGATCACATACGTGGACTTTCCACCGGTCCACAGACGAGGACTGACCACATACGTGGACCTTCCACCGGTCCACAGACGAGAACTGACCACATACGCTAAACTTCCACCGGACTGCCCAGGCTACTAAGTCCACATATGTGGAACATCAGCAGGTGTACATACGAGGACTGCCCTCGTTACTACGTCCACGCATGTGAACCAGACGTCATCTAATGCTTTGTTAGAAGAGATGATCGCAGTGCTTGCCGTCGCTGGTGGAATGAAAGGGAAACTAATGATAGGTGGAGGTTTTAAAAGACAGCAGTCTTACCGAAGGAAAACGGTTGTACACCTGCAGAAAAAAATTAAAAAATATGCTTCGTGAAACATAATATTTCGATATACTTATTTGCTTATGAGAGCATACATCTATATATATAAAGTAGCTTGTCCTGACTGACTGACTGACTGATTCATCATCGCCGAGCCAAAACTACTGGCCATAAAGAAATGAAATTTTGGGGATATATTCATATTAAGATGTAGGTGCTCGCTAAGAGTGGATTTTTGGATATTCCGTCGCTAAAAGGTTGAAAAGGGGGGTGAAATTTTAAAATGAGTGTGTCTATATCTCAAAACTTTAAAAGTTTACACATGTGAAAATTGGTATTTAGAATCTACTTTAAAAATAAGGAAACACGTATTTTTTTGTTTTCAGACAATCCCAATAGGAGGGGTGAAAAACGGTGAAAAAGGGGTTGAATGCCTTTAATCAGGATACCGCTACTTATATCTCAGAAACTGAAGATATTACAGACCTCAAAATTGGTACTTTTGATCGCTGTCAAAAATAAAGAAACACATATTTTTCTGTTTTTGGAAAATCCAATTAATGCGAGGGTGAAAGGGGGCTGAATTCTTAAAATGAGTGCATCTATATCTCAAAACTTTAAAAGTTTACAGATGTAAAAATGGGTATTTAGAATCTTCATTAAAAATAAAGGAACACGTATTTTTTTGTTTTCGGAAAATCCCAATAGGAGGGGTGAAAAGGGGTGAAAAATGGGTTGAATGCCTTTAAAGAGAATACTTTTATCTCAGATACTGAAGATATTACAGACCTCAAAATTGGTACTTTTGATCGCTTTCAAAAATAAAGAAACACATATTTTTTGTTTTCGGAAAATTCAATTAATGCGAGGGTGAAAAGGGGGATGAATTTTTAAAATGAGTGCATCTATATCTCAAAAGCTTTAATGTTTAGAGATGTAAAAATTGGTATTTAGAATCTACATTAAAAATAAAGAAACACGTATTTCTTTGTTTTCGGAAAATCCCAATAGGAGGGGTGAAAAGGGGTGAAAAATGGGTTGAAGGCCTTTAAAGTGAATACTTATATCATAGAAACTGAATATATTACAGAGCTGAAAATTGGTATTAGGGATCTACTTTAAAAATAAAGAAACAGGTATTTTTTCGATTTTGGAAAATCCAAATATTGGGAGGTGAAAAGGGGGATGAAATTTTTAAAATGAGTGTATCTATATCTCAAATCTTTTAAAGTTTATAATTGTAAAATTTGGTATTTAGAATCTCCTTTAAAAATAAAGAAACATGTATCTTTTTGTTTTCGGAAAAACCTAACAGGAAGGGTGGAAAAGGGTGAAAAAGAGGTTGAATGCCTTTAATGAGGCTACTTATATTTCAGAACCTGAAGATATTATATACTTGAAAATTGGTATTTGGGATCTACTTTAAAAATAAAGAGACAGATATGTTTCCGTTTTTGGAAAATCCAAATAATGTGGGGTGAAAAGGGGGGTGAAATTTAAAATTAGTGTGTCTACATCTTAAAACTTTAAACGTTTACAGTTGTAAAAATTGGTGTTTAGAATCTCCCTTAAAAATAAAGGAACACGTATTTCTTTGTTTTCTCTAAATCCCAATAGGAGGGGTGTAAAAGGGTGAATGATGGGTTGAATGCCTTTAATGAGGATACATATATCTCAGAAACTGAAGATATTACAGAACTGAAAATTTGTAAATGGGATCTCCTTTAAAAATAAAGAAACACGTATATTTTTCTTTTGGAAAATTCAATTAATGGCGGTTAAACAAGAGTGGCAAATTGGGGTGAATTTTTTGAAAGACTATATCTACAGAATATCTGAGATGCGTAAAATGTTACAGACGTAAAAAGTGGGTATTTGGAATCTCCTGTAAGTGTAAATAAACATAGGTGATTTGTCTTTGGAAACTCCACTTAAGGGGAACTAAAAAGGGGTGAAATTTGAAAATGAGAATTTCTACAGTATATCACAAAAAACTTAACATGTTACAGAAGTGAAAAATGGTAATTTTTTTATTCTATTAAAAATAAAGAAACGTGTATTTTTAGTTTTCGGAAATACCACTTGGGTAGTGGGGGGGGGGGTAAAAGTGACTGAAAATGGTGTTGAATTATTTTAATTAGGCTACTGATATCTCAAAAATGAAGATGTTACACACGTGAAATTTTATTTTTGGAATCTGCTTTAAAAGTAAACAAACACGTATTCTCGGAAAATCCAATAAATGGAGTTTGGGGAGTTAAAGGATTGAAAAAATTAATTGACTAATTGTATGAGAATACATACATCTAATAAAAACTAAAGTTGTTACAGACGTGAAGATTGGTATTTTGATCTCATTTAAAAACAAAGAAAAGCGCGTTTTGGGGGAGAAACAATCTTGGGGGGCGGGAGTGAAAAGGAGTTGAATTCCTTTCATGAGGACATATAAATCAAAAACTGAAGAGGTTAGAGTGGTGATAATTGGTATTTAGAAGATCCTTTACTATTAAAGGTACAAGTATTTTTTGCCTTAATATCACTTTCTGAGGGGGGGGGGTAGTGTGAAAGGAAGTTAAAAAAAGTGAATTATTTTTAAGGGGATACTTACATCTCAAAACTGAAGGTAATAAACGTGAACATTGGTATTTGGAATCTCCTTTAAACATAATGAAATACGCCTTTTAATTTTTTGGGGGGTGGAGGTAAATAAACGTAACGGCGATGGGGTGTAAAAGGAGGTGAGACCAATTGATTTTACTGTTATTAATGTACTTATAAGGAGCCTCCGTTGCTCAGGCGGCAGCGCGCCGGCCTCTCACAGCTGGGTTCCGTGTTTCAAATCCCGGTCACTCCATGTGACATTCGTGATGGACAAAATGGAGGCGGGACAGGTTTTTCTCCGGATACTCCGGCTTTCCCTGTCATCATTCATTCCAGCAACACTGTCCAATATTTCATTTCATTTGTCACTCATCGATCATTGCCCCAGAGGGGAGCTTCGGCAGCCGGCACAATTCCTATTGTTGCCGCTAGATGGAGCTTTATTCATTCCATCCCTGATCCTGTCGAATGATAGGAAACAGGCTGTAGACTTTCGATGTACTTATTCTGATCATAAACCGATCATTTTCAATCTTTCCTGGGTTCATTTTCAACAGCCATCTTTTCCTTCGGAGAACGTTCTTAGATTACAGTAGATTCTCCTGGCATATAAATAAAAATTGAAACACATTTGAAATAAACGATAGAAATAAGATTGGCCGTCAAATTGTTCACCTCTATAATAAGGTCAATAATACACGTAGGTATGTCATTCGTATCGCCAGAAATCCCGCACACTTGCCTACGCGCGACAATGGTGCTGGTCACATTTTCAACAATGACAATGGCAGATGTTATTTACCGCCAAGTAGCGGTCTTGCATATTGCTGTGGGGTCCAGAACATATAATAATAATAATAATAATAATAATAATAATAATAATAATAATAATAATAATAATAACAATAATAATAATAATAATAATAATAATAATGTTCTGGACCGTCGTCACATGTGCGGACCACGCTGAAAACGGGTCCTGGACGGCTAATGACTAAGAATGCAGTCCGGCCGCGGGTTCAGTAGGCTACCGCCAAGGCACCCAAGACGACATCACGACAGATCCCCTGAAGGTATTGATCCATATTAAAAATGCTTATAGGAAAAGATGGCAAAGATTTAGGGACCCAACTAACTGGGTGGAATACCTGGACCTAGCCCGGGAAGTACGAAATCGATTGCTGGAAAGAAAGATTGAAAAATTGGAGGAAACTTGCCGTAATCTATTAGAAAACGAGTCAGATCGCGAATTTTGGCGGATTCTCTCAGGAAACGAGTCAGATCGCGAATATCGGCGGGTTATATATAAAACGATAAGCATTCAATTATAAATTTCTGTATAATATCGTAGCGAAGCACGGGTATCTTGCTAGTATAGAAATAAATATGCTTTGCGATATAATATAGTTGCTGTTACTCGATATTCATAAAATGCAGTCAGGAAAAGGGACGGCCTCGGTGACCATTTTTCCAGTGCACTTCTTAGCAAAGAGATCATATGACGGACAGTAGAACCGGTCTGCATTACTAGTCTACCAGACTCTCGCAACGTAACGGTACTGTAGAGGTGAGTGTTAGATAATAATTGAATAGAAGAAAGTTTTGAGCAATTCCGGTTCTCCTAGCTGAGTCTAGTCCTCTAAACTTTGCACTTAATATTTAGTATTAACATACGCTACCAGATACGTCATATCTGTTGTTTTTTGAGTCGTCAGTCCATATACTGGTTTGATACAGCTCTCCATGCTAGCCTGTACTGTCCCAAACTTTCCATTTCTACGTAATCACTGCATCCTACATCTACTCTAATCTGCCTGTCATATTCACACCATGGTCTACCCCTACCGTTCTTTCCACCTACACTTCCCTCAAGAACCAACTGAACTAGTCCTGGGTGTCTTAAGATGTGTCCTATCATTCTACCTCTTCTTCTCGTAAAATTTAGCCAAATCGATCTCCTCTCATCAATTCGATTCAGTATCTCTTTTTTATTACTTATTAACAAATACATCGCAATTGGGAAATATCCCGGTGGCAGTGATCGCTTACAGCAGTGCGATAATAAAGTAAAGTTAAAACATAATTACACAACAACAAGGGTACAGAAAGCAATTCCATGGAAAGAAAATATTAAAAGAAATACTACTTGTATAACATTCTAAATCCAGCATCATCATATAAAATTCACAAACAATTTACTGGTTTCCAGTGCTTAACATTTACGGTTTACAATACTAAATGTTGAACTTACTGCTAGCTTAACATTACAACAACTTCTTATACAATACTACAATACTAAATGTTCAACTTACTGCTAGCTTAACATTACAACAACTTCTTATACAAATGTACACGTACCTCAAATATTTCAAAATTTTTCACTGTAACTTACAGTAGATTGAGTGGTACTATTATTAACTATTATCTTAGCATTGTAAATACAGCACGTTCACATACAAATTCACACATACCTTAAATAATTCAGATGCCTTAACACTACAATTTACAGTGGGTTGAGCGTTGCATTAAAATATGACACAATCACATAGAAATTTATACACAATGTACAGAATGCTGCAGTCTATTCTTGAAGCATCTTACATTTTTTTGGAGAAGGCTCTAGGACAGCTGCAGATGCATTCCAATCATCAATTCCCCGATTTACAAAATAATAATTACCATAGTAATTTTTCTGCGATCTACCTTTTACTTGATGCAGATGATCTGTCCTGCTTATGTAACAGGGATTTTTCTAGTCGGCTGTTCAATTCTCCCCAAGCTTGCTTATTCGTGCAGGCACATAACCGTTTTCGTTTTCTTCTCGTTCCCAGTGTCTCCCATCCAAGTTTTTACTATCATAGTTGTCACGCTAGTTTGAGGATTAAAATCGTTAAGCATGAATCTCGCAGCCTCTTGCTGTACCATCTCAAGTTCCTTAATGAGTCCTGTTTGGTATGGATCACATACGACTGCTCCATATTCTAGGGCTGGCCTAATGAGTGATAAATAGCCCTGTGCCTTCACCTGGAAACTGCTACCCTTTAGCACCATCATCACGAAGTGTAAGGACTTCTATGCTTTAGAAATTACACTTCCTATGTGGGTGTCCCATTTTAGATCTCTCTTTACATAGATTCCTAGGTACTTGCATGGGTCACTATCTACCAGAGCGTCCAATCCAAGACAATATTGAAAGTCCCCTTGCCTATGTTTCTTTCCCAATCTTATGACACTGCACTTTCGGGAATTCATTTTCATTCTTTTATAGAGTGCTCAATTATGGAGTATATTTTTATCGGCTTGTAATAACCTATTATCGCTAGCATTCTGTATTTTTCCGTATATTATGAAGTCGTCCCCAAACAATCTGCATTCACTTCGAATTTCATTCGGCAGATCGTTGATAAACGTCGTAAATAAGAGTAGCCCTATAAGACAACCTTGTACTACCCCGACGTTATACAAACTTCGTCGGAGTTTCTAATTCCCACCTTTACCCTCTGCGAGAGGTCTGTAAAAAATGCCCGGATCCACAGAACCACCCGTTTATCAATGTTCGTTTCCACCAATTTTCGGATCAGAATGTCATGTGGTACTACTTCAGATGCTTTAGCAAAATAAATTACAATAGCATCAATTTGCACAAGTTTGTCTAACGACACTTGTTTTGTGACTCGATCTATCCATCTCACCTTGAGCATTCTCCTGTAACACCACATTTCAAAATCTTCTATTTTCTTTCTTTCTGAGCTTGTTATCATCTATTTTTCACTTCCATACAAGTCTCCAGAAACATTATTCTAATGTTCGAAGTGAGCAAATTTCTTTTCTTAACAAAGTTCTTCCTTGCTTGTGCTAGTCTGCATTTTATGTCCTCCTTCCTCCTGCCATCGCTAGTTATTTTACTACCCATGTAAAAATATGCATCTACTTCCTTTAAGATTTCATTTGCTAATCTAATATTTCCTGCATCACCTGACTTCATTCCACTACACTCCATTACTTTTATTTTGGACTTATTTACTTTCATCTTGTACTCCTTACCGAGGACTCCGTCCATACCATTCAGTAATTTATCCAAATCTTCTGCAGTCTCAGATAAAATAACAATATCATCGAAAAAACTCAGGGTTTTGATTTCCTCTCCTTGGATTTTGATTTCCTTTTCAAATTTCTCTTTGATTTCATTTACTGCCTGTTCTATATAAACACTGAAAAGGAGTGAGGACAACGTGCAGGCTTGCCACACTCCTTTCCGGATTGTTGCTTCTTTTTCAAAGCCCTCGATTCTTATCACTGTAGACAGATTTTAATACAAATTGTAGATAACACTTCGTTCTCGGTACCTGATCCCGATCACCTTCAGAATCCCAAATAGCTTGGTCCAATAAACATTATCGAATGCCTTTTTTACATCTACGCGGGCTTGTCATTTTAATTCGGTCCTCTAAGATCAGACGTAAAGTCAGGATTGCTTCACGTGTTCCTACATTTCTTTCGAAGCCAAACTAATCTTCTACAAACTCAGTTTCAAGTAGTCAATCCCTTATTCTGTAAACGATAAGTATTAAAATTTTGCAGGCATGAGATACTAAACTAATGGTGCTGTAATTTTGACACTCGTCAGCACCAGCTTTCTTGGGAATATATATACCAACACTCTGAAGAAAATCTGATGGCACTCATTCTGTCTCTTACATCTTACACACTAAATGAAGGTAGTCAGTACTTCAAAGGGAATGCCATCAATTCATGTGCCTTGTTCCTATTTAGGTCTCTCAGAGCTGTGTGGAATTCTGACCTCAAAATTGGGCCTCCTATTTCAACAGCATCACCAGCCTCTTTTTGTTCCACAACCATGGCATCTACATCTTCAGCTTGATACAATTGTTGGATACGTTCCTGCCATCTTTCTGCTTTACCTTCTATCCCTAGAAGTGGTTTTCCATCTGAGATCTTCATATACATGTACCTAGATTTCCTTTCTCCAAAGTGTTCCTTGATTTTCCTGAATGCAGCATCTGGACCATTAAACCTTTAACATTCTTGCACTTCTCCTTCAGCCATTTATCCTTAGCTATCCTGCACATTCTATCCAATTTATTCTTGAATAGCCTGTATTGTCTTCTGTCCTCTTCATTTCTTGCATTCTTGTATTTTCGTCTTTTATCAGTCAGGTCTAGTATCACCTGAGTTGTCCGTTGATTCTTAGTTGATCTTTCCTTCCTTCCTAACATTCCTTCGGGAGCCCTACCGATCTCATTCTTCACGACTGTCCATTCTTTCTCTATTGTGTTTCCTTCAGCCTATTCATTCAGTCCTTGTGCAACGTGTTCCTTGAAACAATCCCTCACACTATTTTCTTTCAACTTGTCTAGATCCCATTGCCTTGAATTCCTTTTTTCCTTCAATTTCTTCAATTTCAGACGGGATATCATGACCAACAAGTTGCGGTCCGTGTCCACATCTGCTCATGGGAATGTTTTGCAATCAAACACCTGGTTTCGGAATCTCTGCCTAATCATAATGAAGTATATTTGATAACTTCCAGTGTCTCCAGGTCTCGTCCATGTTCACAGCCATCGTTTATGGTGTTTGAACCCAGTATTATGGGTGCAGAATTCAACCAGCCGACTTCCACTTTCATTCCTTTGATCCAATCGGAAATCTCCTACTGTATTACCGTCTCTTCCTTGGCCTACCACTGCATTCCAGTCTCCCATCACAATTAGATTGTCGTTACCTTTTACATATTGTATTAAATCTTCTCTCTATTCATATATTCTTTCTATCTCTTCATCATCCGTTGAACTAGTACACATAGAGACCTGCAGTATTGTGGTGGATACTGGTTTGTTGGCCATTTTGACAACAATAATCCTTTTGCTATGCTGATCGTAGTAGGATACCCGCTGCGCTATTTTCTTATTTATTATTAAACCAACTCCTGCATTTCCCCTGTTTTATTTTGTGTTGATAATTCTGTAGTCACCTGACCTAAAATTCTGCGCTTCCTGCCAATGTACTTCACTTATACTAAACTATATCTCACTTTAGTCTATCCATCTCAATTTTCAGATTCTCTGACCTACCACAACGGTTCAAACGTCTAAAGTTCCACGTTCCGACTCGTAGAATGTCAGTATCCATCTTCCTGATGATTGTCTCCTCTCGTGTAGTCCCCAACTGGAGATCCGAATTGGGGGACCATTTTCACCTCGGGAATATTTTACCCGGGAGGAAGCCATCATCAGTACGTCATTCATATGGAGAAAGATCCATGTCCTCGGGAGTTAGTTACGGTTGTAGTTTTCCGTTGCTTTCAGACGTGTAGCAGTATCACCACACTATGCCATGTTGAGTATTATTGCAAGGGGATATCAGTCAATCAACTAGACTGCCGCCCTTGCAATTTCCGGAAGTTTGCTACCGCCCTTTCGATGAACAATTCCTTAGTCTGGTCTCTCGACAGATAACCACCCGATATGGTTGCACCTGCGGCTCGGCTATCTGCTTCATTGAGGCGCGCAAGTCTCCCCACCGCGGCGAAGTCACATGATTCACAAGGGAGGACGACATAGCTATAAGCTGTAAAAGAAGGGTTTGCTGCGAATCGATCTCGTAGATATTATGTATCAAACTGGGAATCGAATCTTGCTTAGCGAGATTCAAACGGGGAGGTGAAGTCGCATCTTACCGTCTACGGTTCTCTAACATTGCATACTTACCTCTTAATATCTTCTACCGTGAGAAAGTTGATTGGCAACTACAAGGCCTTTACTATCTGGCTTTTCTTGGCTAGCTGTAGGTCTCTTCTAACCTATAGCATTAGGTTCAGAGACAAACGTATGGGCAACGAGGAGGTACTTACCTTGATTCAACACAAAATCTCCTGTCGTAGCTTCAGAGAGACTTACCCGATAAGAATAAAAGAAAACATATTGTCAGGGTAATATAGCCTCTCTTTTTGATCGTTAGAGTTTTCTATGTCGAATGTTGACGGAAAGTTGCAGAAGATTTAATTTAATAATTGCTAGAAAATTAGGGGTTGTCAAGCAGGATAACTGATAATTTGGTACCCTAATGTCTGCAGACTTTTGGCTTGTTATAAATGAAATGAACCCGTGGCCCGCTTTGAAATTATGTCATGTGGGAATAAAAATATTTTGTTCCTTACAACCCATACAACCCTGTTAATTCTACTATATATTAAGGACTGGGGCCTACCATGGTGACTGCTGCCTAGTCACATTGGCTCCTGATATTGCAGAGTTAGTTAGCGCGATGGTTCTTTATCTGCATTGCATGTCTATTTCACCGCGTTCGCCTCCCTGTCATATCAGACAGCTACATGACCTCTCAAGACGAATCTCGTTCCAACAGTCATTGTTTGGCCCTTAAACGCTATATTCCCTGTAGATAAGATATTTAGCCACCATCGATGTTTATTTGTTTCGTGGTTTACATCACTAATTACAAGCATGTAAAACTATCTCCGTACAGGCAATGAAGACCATTACAGGAGTGAAAGACAACGGTTCCCAGTAACTACAACCCAGGCACAAAGTGGGATACAGTGTTTAGCTCTATTCCCGGCCGCCTTTACCCCCAGGAATTAATCTGATACTCATTCTTGGTGTACGATGAGTAGAACTTCGGAGACTTGGGCCTGAAGAGAAAAAGAAATCACATTTCCAAATATTTTCATTACATGAAGGAGAATTGAACCCACGTCCTTCGGGTAAAAGGAGCACGCCTTTACCACGTTGTTACATTAATTAGTCTAAAAAATGTGTTATTTAACAAATCTAATCGTCCATTCAGTGGATTTCTCTGGTTATCCCTATTGAACAGCAGGTCAACCTCGGGTTTTGCTCTATGATCATGTACCATACTGTAGTCGCAAGTCCGTTGAAGTGACTCTTCAAAGTATAATGATACCGAAAGGGGATTGTGTTGATAGTGTGTTGCGTTGGAAAATGAACCTTAAATACACTGACTGACATTTTTTGTAGTGTTCATTTTCCTGTGCAAAAGTGTAAAGCAAAATGGACCTTACCACACCGTATTGTAGAGATGTTGTTTTCATGGCAAATTTAAGCATTCCTACAGTTTAATGTATTTAAGGTTCATTTTCCTTTACACGTCAGCATAGGAAAATGAGCACAACGAAAATTGTTCTGATGGACTGTACATCCCTATGTGGCTGGGAGGCGTGACCAGTCTTAAGGAAGAAAATTGTTAGGAAGTGCATTGGGAGATACGAGGTTTTAGAACTAAGCCATCGATATGTTCATGTGGCTATTTAAGCCTCGAGCAGCCCTTGTTCGGCAAACCTTTGTGTGAAGAACATCGACGTTTGTTATGTATAGGAAACTGAAGTTTAGTGTAGTAGTGGGTTGCGTGATTTGCAGGAATGTTGGGGAAGTACTAACATCCAGTTCACGATCCAAGGGAATAAGCACTTCACGATTGAAATAATAAGACAATCACGAATCTAACCGCGGACCTTGAGATCTGAACATCTAGAAGCTGACCAGTCAGAAGCCAAGGAGACGGATCACTAAATAATAAAACAGAGGTTTCTTTACTAAATAATGATGTAGTAACACATAATAATAATAATAATAATAATAATAATAATAATAATAATAATAATAATAATAATAATAATAATAATAATAATTGTTACGGGGTTTCCCGTGGAACGCAGAGGTGAAACAAGGTGCCGGGGAGAATGGGTCTAACTACAATGTGAAGAATAGAATTTAAAACTTAAACTGAAGGTTATATTTTCAGAACTTTAAGCTTAACAATTTTTCATATTACAGGTACAAGTAGCAATCATTAAACCAGATTGGGAAAAATCCAAGATTCAAAACCTAAACACTTTGGGCTTTAAGCCACTAGCTTTACATTTCCTGAGCTACAAGCTCAAATTTACAAAGAGCACAAATTATTCAGGGGCAGAAATCCCCTAATTCAATAGCACTTGCTCTCCAAAATCTAAATATCCAGCCTTCCAGAGGTACTCGTTACAATTACCGAATTTTGGAAAAGAGCTAACAGGCTCTCAGTTTCTTCTAGCCTATTCAAGGCAATATCCGAACATTACAATCACTCGCCCATTAAGGCACAACTTACAAATTGCAAGGTAATATTATACAGGGGTATATAGTACGGTACCCAAACTACAGGGCATTTGCGAGAAAGAACAGGTTAAGTAAATGGCCCGAAACACAAACTGAATGGAAGCGTATACTTGCACTCCTAGATATGAACACTAAAACAACCTAAGGGGCTCTAGGCCTATGAAACAGGGGCTATTCCCAAACTACTGAGGTGACTCGTATAGAATTTACATTACTACAATATAGAATTTAAGAAAAGTTATGAAACATAGTCTCCTTAAACCAAGATGAATGTTAGCTCGAGAGGGTAATTCACTCTCTATCCCCAATTTACAGTTAAAAGTTTGTGAAATTTTTACATTTGCCGGCAGAAAGTTACATTTTTAGAAAAGAAGGTTACATAGTTAACGATTTGGACCTTTCCCTCGGGTTAAACTGCGGAGGTAGCTACAGCAAAAAGATGGAATTCTGTGGCCATACCTGGTAGCAGTTATAGCTGCCGTCAAAAAGACCACTCGCCTCCTGCTTTGACACACACACTCGGTAAGATGACGATCAGTTAGCCAAGAGACGAGAAAAGCCGCAGTTTATAAACCCTCAGGGAAGGTTCGAGACCATTCAAGATTAAACTAGCCACACCCTCTCAAGTTTATTGGTTAATTTCAAAGTTACACTCAGAATAGAAGAAGAAGAAGCCGGTGATAGGTGGGAAATTAATTACAGAAATTACGGATTGGCTAGATTCAAAACTGGCGGAAATAAAAAGGAAATATTGCAATCCAAAAATAAATGAACATCAATCAGTAAAAAACATATGAATACAAAACTTCTTTGAATTATAAGTTCTTACACCTCGCACCCGGGTGCATGATCATAGTTTTAGTAGTGTCATCTGTGAAAGAATGTCCAAACTTCTTGATGGATAGCAAACAAAACTAGTAGAAATTCAGTCAGTTCAGGAAACTTCACAATAACAAAACTCAATGTTTAGGTGGTGACATTTTCTGGTTAAACATCGAATTTGGAGTAGGTTCAGTTTCACAGTTTCACCAATAGAGGAGTTCATTTAGGCGCTGAATTTGAATGCGCGGCGTTCGGGTTTACCCCCGGTACAATAATAATAATAATAATAATAATAATAATAATAATAATAATAATAATAATAATAATAATAATAATAATAATAATAATAATAATAATAATAATCATAATAATAATAATAATTGTTAAGGAGATTTCCGTGGTAGGTAGAGGTGAAAGAAGGTGCGGGTGTGAATAGGTCTCCAACTACGGAATTAAAGTGAAATGTAAAATTTAACAAGGTTATATTTTCTTTCCAAAATTCAGAAATAACAAGAATGGCAGGTACGGAGTAGCAAGACAACAAAGTACAATTACAGTATTTACAGGATTTGGGCTTCGAGCCCTGAAAACACAATTCTTGAGCAACTAGCCCAACTCTACGATATACAAATTTCAACAACGGGGCAGAAGACCCCAATCAAACCCTGGAGCACTTGCTCCAAATTACACCGTAAAGCCTCCTCGAGGCATACAAGACTCAGTTTCCGGAAAAGAGCCACTCGCTCTCAAATTTAAGCCTCTCCCAGGCCACACCAAACTCCACCTTCAAGCTGTCCTCAACGGACATAAACACAGGGGTAAAATACCCAATCTACTGAGGTCTATTAAGTGAGAAAAGGTTAATTATATGGCCTCTAAAATACCAACTTGAAAGGAGGCTCTCCGCACTCCTAATACACTTTATTTAAAACCTACTTGGCACTAGGCCGTTAATGCAAGGGCTAATCCCATACTACAGAGGTGACTTCAGAAAAGAACAATTTACATTATATTAACGAAGAATAGGTTGAGAAAAATAACTTCACCTCAAAACAATATGATTGGGAGCTCGAGAGGGTTAAGCACTCTCTATCCCGATATGCAGTTTAAAAGATGAAATAGATACAAGTTTCTTTACATTTTAAGGAAGGTTACATAATGGAAAAAGCTTCGGACCCGCCCCGAGAGTTAAACTGCTGAGCTAGCAAAGACAGAAGTTATTAATTGGCCATTACCTTGTTGTTGACCGCTGCCGAAGAAAGAGGCGCTTCCCGCCCCCTGCTATGTGCTTTACACACTGAAAGATGGAACAGAAGTGGCGCAGAGACCCTAAAATCAGCAGTTTATATACTCTCGCGGAAGGTTCTAGGCGTTAGGGGAATGAGAACACCCGCCCACAATCACTTTATTGGAGAATAAAGAGAAACCCCTACACAAGATGAAGAAGAAACACATTATTGGTGGAAAATTAATTTCAGAAATTCGGGATTGGCTAGATTTAAAACAAGGGGAAAGAAAGGGGTAATATTGCCAACTTAACCAATGACTGAAAGAAATTTAACAAAGAACAAACTTTTGAAATAAAATTTTCTCCAAAGAACAGTTCTTTTTCTTCGCACTAGGGTGCACTATTGTAGTTCTTCAGTAGTGTCCTCTAGAAGAGAAAGTTCACACTTCTTACTTCAAGCAAAACAAAAACACATCAAAAATGACACAGTTCTAAAACTCCAAAATTTACAGGTAGTGACATCTTCTGAGAAAGTAGAAAGTTAATACCGTCAATAAAGTTCAGACTTCCTCCAGCAGACGAGTTTCAACTGGCGCACCTTTTGAATTAGCGGCGTGGAGGTGTACCGCCCGGTACAATAATAATAATAGTAATAATAATAATAATAATAATAATAATAATAATAATAATAATAACTGAAGTGCCTAAATGAAAACAACAGAACAATGGAAATCATGAAATAATCAGGAAATATGCCAGAACATATAAAATATAACAGAAAGTATAAGAAAAATTAGATTGCTAGTTTTTAGCATACAATGGATGATAACAGACTGACAAAAGGGATATTCAAGTACCTTTGGAAGAGATAGTCAACAACGAATAGGGTACAAGAGGTCAAGAAAGATTTAAGGAGAAATACAATATGGGAAGAGCAGACTATAGAAAGAGAAAATTTTAAAAAGAATGTTGTAATAATGGATGTGTTCCACGGAAGAACAAAAAATAAACCCGGTGCAAAGCAGTCTGAAGAGAGAAGAATAAAACATAGTTAATTGATGAAAGAAAATGGAAGGAACAAAGTAGGAAATAACAAGGAAGGATGAATTTATTGAAATTGACATGTGTTCCCTAACTGACCTCGTCGTAAGTAATAATAGACGCTGACGAGTCAGCCAGCCAAGATGACGGATCACTAAATAATAATACAGAGATTTCTTTACTGATTTCAATAATGATTTAGGAACGCTATAATAATAATAATAATAATAATAATAATAATAATAATAATAATAATAATAATAATAATAATAATAATAATAATAATAATAATAATAATAATAATAATCTAACCCGTTAGAGGAGAGATTCTCACTTGGACTATGTGTAAGTAGGGTAAGCATCCTGCTTCATGAATTTACCGAGCTCAGAACATTTTAAGCAAGCCTCGGACCTATGGGAGTAACGGAGTCTCAATCTCATTTGACAGGCGAGGGACTCCTTGGAAATAACTTGGCGAACGAAATGAATTTCGATGGGAAGCAATCAATATTAACGGGGCTTATGTAAGGAAAAAAGTAGAACTGGCTGAGTAAGCAAAGATGTGGATGTGCTTGGAGTAAGAGATGTTCCGGTAAGGGGAGATAACGAGGATGAGATAGGAGATTATACAGTGTACTTGACGGGTGTTAGAAAGGGAAGGGCAGAGTATGGGGTAGGACTGTTCATCAGGAATACCATTGCACGCAACATAGTTTCTGTTAGGCACGTAAATGAGCGAATGATGTGGGATGATTTGGCAGTTGGAGGAATTAGGACGAGAATTGTCTCAGTGTATTCACCATGTGACGGTGCGAATGAGGATGAAATTGGCAAGTTTCATGAAGCATTGAGTGACATCGTAGTCAGGGTGAACATCAAGGATAGGATAGAGCTAATGGGCGATTTCAATGCGAGAGTTGGAAATAGAACTGAAGGATACGAAAGGGTGATTGGTTAATGTGGGGAAGATATGGAAGCTAATAGGAATGGAAAGCGTCTGCTGGACTTCTGTGCTAGTATGGGTTTAGCAGTTATGAATACATTCTCCAATCATAAGGATATTCACCGCTGCACATGGGAGGGTAGAGGCACAAGATCCATAATAGACTATGTGCCGACTTCGAATTCAGGAAATCTGTTAGGGACGTACGGGCTTTCCTGGGATTATTCGATGAAACAGACCACTATCTGATCTGCAGTGAACTAAGTATCTCTAGGTCTAGGGTAGGGAATGTGGAAACTGTCTGCAAACGAATAAGGGCAGAAAATCTCCAGGACGAGGAAATTAGACAGAACTACATGGACATAATTAGTGAGAAGTTTCGAACAGGGGACAGTAAGCAGGTTCAGGATATAGAAAGAGAATGGGTGGGATACAGGGATGCTGTAGTAGAAACAGCAAAGGAATGACTAGGAACAACTGTGTGTAAAGATGGGGAAAAACGAACATCTTGGTGGAATGATGAAGTGAGAGCAGCTTGTAAACGTAAAAACAAGGCTTATCAGAAATTGCTAAAAATAAGGTCTTATGCAGATAGGGAATTGTACGTAACTGAACGAAACCGAGCGAAACAAATAGTTGTTGAATTCAGAAATAATTCGTGGGAAGAATTTTGTAATAACATGGAAAGGCTAAGTCAAGAACAGGCAAAACTTTCATGGACAGTAATAAAGAATCATAGTAAGGGAGGGAAAAGGAAATGAACAGTGTTTTGGGCAATTCAGGTGAACTCATAATAGATCCCAGGGAATCACTGGACAGGTGGGGGAATATATTGAACATCTTCTCATCGTAAAAGGAAATCTTCATCGTGGTGTCGCGAACAACGGAGCTCGTGGGGAGGAGGAAAATGATGTTGGTGAAATTACGCTTGAGGAAGTGTAAAGGATGGTAAATAAACTCCATTATCATAAATCAGCAGGTTTAGATAAAATTAGACCTGAAGTGGTGAAGTATAGTGAGAAAGCAGGGATGAAATGGCTTTATAGAAAAATAAGGTTAGCATGGAGTGTTGGTAAGGTACCTTCAGATTGGAGATACGCAGTAATTGCACCTCTATAAGCAAGTGAACAGGACTGATTGCTACAGCTATCGATGTATCTCATTGTTTAGTATACCAGGCAAAGTATTCATTGGCATCTTGGAAGGGAGTGTGCTATCAGTGGTTGACAGGAAGTTGGACGAAAACCAGTGTGGTTTTAGAACACGGAGGTTCTGTCAAGGATCATATTTTCAGTATGCGCCAGGTAATTGAAAAATGCTACGAGAGGAACAGACAGTCGCGTTTATGTTTCGTAGATCTAATTCTAGAGAAAGCATATGACAGGATACCGAGGGAAAATATATTCACCATACTGGGGGACTATGGGTTCAAGGATAGATCATTAAAATCAATCAAAGGTATTTATGTTGACAATTGGGCTGCAGTGAGAATTGACGGTAGAATGAGTTATTGGTTCAAGGTACTTACAGGTGTTAGACAAGTCTGTGCTCTTTCCCCTTTGTTTTCGCACTTTACATGGATCATCTGCAGAAAGGTATAAAGTGGCAGGGAGGGATTCAGTTAGGTGGAAATGAGTAAGCAGTCCGTCCTTTGCTGACGACTTGGTCTTATTGGCAGATTATGCCGAAAGCCTGAAGTCTAATATCTTGCAACTTGAAAATAGGTGCAATGGGTATGGTATGAAAATGAGCCTTTCGAAGACTAAATTGATGTCAGTAGGTAAGAAAGCCAAGAGAATTGAATGTCAGATTGGCGATACAAAGCCGGAAGATGTAGATAATTTCATGTATTTAGGATTTGTGTTCTCCCAGGATGGCAATTTATTAAGATTGAATCAAGGTGCAGTGAAGCTAATGCAGTGAGCTTGCAGTTGCGATCAACAGTGTTGTGTAAGAAGGAGTCAGCTCTCGGACGAAACTATCTTTACATCGGTCTGTTTTGAGACCAACTTTTCCTTTACGGGAGTGAAAGCTGGATGGACAGAAGATACCTTATTCATAAATTAGAAGTAGCAGACATAAAAGTAGCGAGAATGATTGCTGTTACAAACATGTGGTAACAATGGCGGGAGGGTACTCGGAATGAGGGGATAAAGGCTAAGCTAGGAATGAACTCGATGGATGAAGCTTTACGCAAAAACCAGCTTCGGTGGTGGGATCAGGTGAAGCGAATGGAGGAGAATAATTTAAGTAGGAGAATAATGGACTCTGTCATGGAGGGTAAGAGAAGTAGAGGGAGGTCAAGTCAACGATGGTTAGACTCAGTTTCTAACGATTTAAAGTTAAGAGGTATAGAACTAAATGAGGCGACAACACTAGTTGCATATAGAGAATTTTGGCGACATTTAGTAAATTCACAGAGGTTTGCAGAATGAACGCTGGAAGACATAACGGTTCATATGGATGATGTATGTATAATAATGATAATAATAATAATAATAATAATAATAATAATAATAATAATAATAATAATAATAATAATAATAATAGGTGAAAGAGAGGCAATGGCCCGCGTCGGGTAATGGCACGCACCCCCTCTAAATCCCCTCCCATGGTAGCAAGAATTCTGCAATCTGCTTCAATCTAATGCGGAGTCACCTTAACGTTGATGCGAGCAGAATGTCAGCCTGAGTTGCGTCTGTTTCTTGTGCTGTGCAAAAATATTCGTTTTGTTACATAATCTTACATCAGAAGAGCTGAATTTATATTAAGGTACGTACTAAACTGTCCACTTTTTTCTCGAAAGCCTTCAGTTTTCTTAATGTGAAATGTGATATCTTGTGATACACACGCGATTTCCATTTTTTTCCTTCATCGGTTATAAAATGACAGGACAGAAGGTGTGAAGGTGTCTAGAGGGGTAATCGTACGCGCTCTGCGTCTCATTACCCCTTCAGTGCGTACAATTCTGTTCTCATCTTCTTCAGTTGGCTAGGCTATTTTACGACATGAAGATTATTGTACTACGTCGTGTTGCCTATGAATTTGCGGACAGGAACAATCTTTCTAACAATTTTAACAACACTACTAAATTAGCTGGCCGGCAAGTACTGGGCGTAAGGTTTCTTGAAAAGAAACCCATAACTCAGTCTGCGGAAGTACAAAGCAATCTGCGTAAGCAGAATTTTATCATTTAATAAAACAGAAGTTGACAGATTTTATCATAATCTCTTGACTGTCAGTGAAAAACTTAAGTTTCCACGGTCACGTATTTATAACGTTGACGAAACCAGCATTTCGACCGTCCAGAAGCTACCTCCAATAATTGCCCGCAAAGTTCAAAAGCAAGTAAGGACAGCGACCAGTTTAGAACGAGGACGAAATATTACTGTATGTTTCGCCATGAGTCCTACGGGTAATTAAATACCACTCATGTTTATACTGGATATTCTGGTGTGAGAATGTCCACTGCAATAACCCGTGGAGGCCCTCCAAGAAGCATTTACGTGCGCTCCAAGTCAGGATGGATGAATGAGGACTTGTTCCTGACGTGGCTCAAGCATTTCGCTGCACACACAGAATCATCAGTGAAGAATCCAACTCTTCTTTTCGAGTCACACATCACTTTCCTCCTTTAATTTTTGCAAGGAAAACGGAATTGTTGTTGTATCAATTCCTCTCCTTAACATTTTGTGCGAAAACACAAATTTATAGGCCTAAGCAGCACTCTGAAATTTTGACAGCCACACCCAGAAAGTCAGTATTAGAGGAATTGGAAAAGAAAAGAAAGGAACGATTATACATATTGTCAAGAAGACTCGAGTTGCAATTGCAAATTCACAAACATGAAGAAGACAAAGAAGGTACTTTTCCAAGACCACAACATTTCTTCTGATGAAATATGTGATAATGAACTTTGTCAGGATGATGATTACACGGAAGAAGTGGTGTCTGGGTTGCCACGGAGGAACACCACCAACGATGTTTGTCTTTTCTGTGGTGAAAGAAGTACATGAGTGCCATTGTCCCACATGGGTGGGTAATGGTACGCAAAACCAATTTGTATATTTTAATAGAAAATTCGGGAACTTCACTACTTGTGTACTTGTATTCTACACTCCGTATTCTTAACTATATTTCCTATCATACTGAAGTATTGTAGAAGTTTTGGATCCAGCATAGTACCTTACACAGGTGTTTTGCCTTAGATGCGTGCAATTGCCCCTCTCTCCCCTAATAATAATAATAATAATAATAATAATAATAATAATAATAATAATAATAATAATAATAATAATAATAATAATCCGGGCGTATGGCCTTTGGAGAGGCCTGGTGCAGGTCTTTCCCTTTGAGACACATGGGTGACTTGCGCGTCCAGGAAGAAGGTGCCCTTCCTAGGATGAAATGTCTTGTCCTAGACGACACACACACACACACACACATACGCGCGCGCGCGCACACACACACACACACACACACAGAGGGAGAGAGAGAGTCTCCGAACCAGTGGAATTGACCTATGAAGTGTAAAATGCCCGAACCGGTTATGAACCGAATACGAGACCGCTTAGGCCGAAAGCCAACATACCGATCTCTTAGCCATGGAGCCGGGCGTACCAAGTAATTATTAAAAATGGCTTAAAATTATCTGTGAATGATGAATAGTGTTCGTGGTTTCAATGTTTCTGCAACATTGCTTCTTTCTCAATCTTAACCTCGCCTAATAGTATAGACGGTAAATAGGCACAGGTTATAAGACGAAATTCACTCGTACCAAGTGCTGGAGGCTGTCGAACACGATGCGTCAATCCCATGAAATAACGCAGCATCAGTGAAATTCGCCCAAGTCCCATCAAAATATTTTTTTTAATTCTAGATAAAATTATTATTTACATAATGTCGTTAATATACCAATTCCCAGCTGCATATTTACAATTTAAGACACGTTTTGGTATCCCTGACATACGAGGAGCACTTGGACATCCTTGGTTGCCCCGAGCTCTGCTCCGTAGCTTTTCCCCACTCCCCTTCAACCGGCACTCCATCTCGACATTATTAATAGCTAATTTAATTATAATTATTATCACTTCAAATGACTTAAGAGTTGTGGCTGATAAGAACTGCATAAAGGTGCGCACTGTACTTTTTAGCTCTCCATTTCTCTTTCCTTCTGTCTTTGATGACTACAACGGATTTTTTTATTGCTGGCAGCCATGAGGTCACATGAACTGAACAATGTGGAAGCATCGTAGAACCAGAACCTAAGACACTAAGTCTTATAATGTAGTTAAGTCTCAGTTTATCAGAGATAAATGACTATTGATAAGATGTCCGGACAAAGACGGGAAATGTCACAAGGTTAGTGAAAATAAGTAAACGGCGTGTTGCCTCCGAAGAGGCCTGGTGCAGGTCTTTAAATATGACACCGTGTAGGCGACCTGCGCGTCTATGAGAATGGAGCCCTACCTTTGGTGAATTCTAATGCTGAAGACGGCACACACGCCCAGCCTCCGAGCCATTGGAATTAACCAATTAAGGTTAAAATCCCCGACCCAGGACCCTCTGGACCAAAGACCAGCACGCTAACCATTTAGCCATGGAGCCGGACGTTAGTGAAAATATTACTTCATCTTGTCTAGTAATGCACATCAGCGATATAAGGGAATAATATTAGCTTTATTAAGGGGCTTCATGCACTAAAAAGCTTCAGTTTCCAGATAATCACCTTTCTTTCACTTCTCTTCCAATCTTGGTGCAAAAATGTACTACAGACTTGTTTGTAAAATCGTATTTACATTTCCTTGAAGAGTTGTGAGCTCCTCAGAATAATGGATGTACCATATGAACACGTCACACTTCTATGACTTTTACGACGTTTGTTACTTGAGTTGCATTATTTACTCTCTTGGTCCTTTCTTAACTATCCATTATCGGCACATACTAGCACAGTTTTACGGCCAGTTACCTTTCCTGACTGGAGGGGGTATTCACTATTGCATGTTTCTGTGGTGGTTTGTAGTCTGATGTCTTGTATGTAAATGTGTATTAAACCAAAACCAACCAAACCGAATGGCGCAACAGCCCCGAAGGGCCTTGCACTATGAAGCGACCGCTGCTGAGCCCGGTGGCCTGCAGATTATGAGGTGTCGTGTGGTCAGGACGACAAATCCCCTCGGCCGTTATTCTTGGCTTTCTTGACCGGGGCCGCCATCTCACTGTCAGATAGCTCCTCAATTGTAATCACGTAGGCTGAGTGGACCTCGAACCAGCGTTCAGATCCAGGTTAAAATCCCTGACCTGGCTAGGAATCGAACCCGGGACATCCGGGTAAGTGGCATGCACGCTACCTCTACACCACTGGGCCGGAAAATGTGTATTACGGTGAACTCAAACCCAAGCCCCCGATTTAGACGAATTCACCAGGAAAAGTGAAAAAAAGCGAAAATCCGACTCGGGGCCCTTTGAACATGAAGGCCACAACCCTAACCATTCAGCGAACGAGCAGGGTCTCTTGTTTAGTGAATAAATAATGTATTCTCACCTCATATTTCATTACCAAATTGAACGATTCACTTAAAATTTTGCAGGAAACTTTACATGTAAGCATTCTTGAAGATGAACCAATAGGCCACATTTACTTAAGAACTGAAGGGGTTCAATACGAAAAGCCCCTAAAGAGCTCTATATGTTTAAATATTAACATTTAAATTGTTCTAAAAATGTACATAAATGTACCAGTTAATATCATGTCCTCCATATAAAATATATCTGCTTTTAAAAGGAATTGAAAAATTCCACGTTTCTGCTTTTTCTTTTCTTCTTGTTGGAATATTGTGTATACAAAAAATATGGTAACAAAACGTTGAAAAGTGATTAACGACCAAGTAAATCATAAAAATTAACTCTTTTGAGGTGCAGTAATATTGTACACGCAGGCGTCATTTCAAGACAATCCCTTCAGTAGTTGCACAGATAAACACCGTAATAATAATGCCCTGTGGCCCCCGGAGAGACCTAGTACAGGTCTTAAAGGTTGAGGCCCAAAGGTGATCTGCTTTTCTCTGAGTTTGGGACACTACCTAGGATGAAATGTAATGTTGACGTTCGCACATACACACCAGTCCCCGAGACAGAGGAATTAACCAGTGAAGGTAACAATCCCCAACACTACCGGGAAACGAACTCGGGGCTCCTGGATCAAAACTCAGATTGCTAACCAGTTAACCAGACATTCGGACACAATATTAGTAAACAAGTATAAAGAAGAATATACACTAAAACCTTCAATTTGAAACCTCAATAAATGTGAGTTTCATACATTCAGGTACTCCGTAGGTCGAGGGTAGAGTGTCAATCTCCAGATCCTAAAATCGCCGAGGTAGAAGTAGACGGATTTACGAAGTGCAGAAGAAAAGTAAATTCAGTACAACGACATGTAAAAGACTCTTGTGGTGCATTCAGCATTTAACCAGTAATACAATTAAAACTCATCAATTGAATTCTAGTTTTTGTTTCACCAGTTATTTTGTATATGCGGGCGTCATTTCCAGACAATCCCTGTAGTAGTTCCATAGATAAACAACGTAATAATAATGACATGTTGCCCCCGGAGTAGTGCAGGTCTTAAGAGCTGACGTCCAAAGCAAAATTTAATATCGAAATAGAAGCACCGGCAGGCTAAATGGTGTCAAGTCAAAATACCTGCACAAGGTAACTGAACTCATATAATACATATTAATTGCTGGTCGGAAGAATTATGAATAATGTTAAGCGTGCATACGCACACAACGCGCTATCATGTACTTCAAATATTTCTCTCAAAGACGGATACCATAGTACTGATATTATTATTATTATTATTATTATTATTATTATTATTATTATTATTATTATTATTATTATTATTATTATTATTATTATTATTATTATTATTATTCCCCGTGGTACAACAACCCCGAAGGGCCATGGCCTACCAAGTGACCGAAGCTCAGTTCGAAGGTCTGCAGATTACAAAGTGTCGTTTGGTCGGCACAACGAATCCTCTCGGTCGTTTTCCTTGGTTTTCTAAACCAGGGCCGTTACCTCACCGGCTCATAGCTCGTCAATTGTAATCACGTAGGCTGTGTGGACCTCGAACCAGCCCTTAAAACTCACTGACCTTGCCAGGAATCTATAACCAGGGGCCTCCGGGTAGGAGGCAAGCACGCTATCCTATAGCGCGGGACCGCCGTTACTATTATTATTATTATTATTATTATTATTATTATTATTATTATTATTATTATTATTATTATTATTATTATTATTATTATTATTATTATTATTATTAAACGTATGTCATAATGCATGGATGGAGCAGAACAGAATCTGATACAACGTAAGTACGTAATTTAAATAATTCATAAACCTATTATCCTCATGGAGAACACAGATCTACCTAGATAGATTTATATGTCCAAGTCTTCGATCCAAAATGCCAACACTGACGAAGTTTTGGTAGTATTCTCCCTACTACCGTTGTATGCTCGATGACGGTATTCATCAAGAATGTGTGAAATGGCCCGAACACGTGTTTTGTAAGATAGTGTGTGGTTAAGGGTCACTCGATTGTACTTTGTATAAGGTTTATATTTGTGGAGTGTGTCATTAAGAAACTCTCTGTGTTTTGTATTTGCCAGTTTGTTATTGAGGTGAAAACAAGCAGATTCCATCTTACTCAATCTTGGTTGTCATCTCTCTTTTATGGAAGTAGGGGCAATATACACCGAGTTGAGTAGGTAGCATAACTTCTGCTTGGTTTAAGTCTGGATGCCAAGTGGCAATGGCTAAGCCATCAGTGTAAAGAAACTTGACAGAGAGAATTTCCGGAATATGAAATATATACCTATTGAACAAAAGAGGTGCTAAGACTGTGTTAGAACTTCACATTTTAGATTCCAGACTCCAGATTTTAGATGTCTCTAGCTAACTCCTCCGGATCGGAGAATAGCTGTTTGGCTCGTCTTTATATGTACCTTGTCATTCACATGAAACAAACCATAATGTCTTCCAGAGAAACACGTAATTGTGAATACGTCCCTCCCCATGGCGTGACCAAGTGCTGGGTGAGCTAAAAGCAAATAGAATTTTGGTTTTCCTACAAACAAGCTACAGTACAGTCGCCAAACAAAAGGAATAAGTGCATGGTACTGTATAAGTTCCACGGATATATTATTTTCTCAGTAACAACTGAACCTATGCATATATTCGTCGTAGATATCCACAGAGTATTCTGTTTTCATATTCATAAATGGTACCCAGGGTCTTGCAAAATAACGTGCTACTTATTCTCATGGGGTGATTAATAACCAAGATATTGATACTAACTCCATATTGTTAAACAGAAACGGCAGGAATACATACAGCTGGCCTAAAAGTTCAACCGGCTCTACGAGGTGTACAGATGCTTCCGTGGCCAGCGTACTCTCCGGATCTCTCACCAATCGAACACGTGTGGGATCTCATTGGACGCCGTTTGCAAACTCTGCCCCAGCCTCGTACGGACGACCAACTGTGGCAAATGGTTGACAGAGAATGAAGAACCATCCCTCAGGACACCATCCGCACTCTTATTGACTCTGTACCTCGACGTGTTTCTGCGTGCATCGCCGTTCGCGGTGGTCCTACATCCTACTGAGTCGATGCCGTGCGCATTGTGTAACCTGCATATCGGTTTGAAATAAACATCAATTATTCTTCCGTGCCGACTCTGTTTTTTCCCCAACTTTCATCCCTTTCGAACCACTCCTCCTTGGTGTTGCATTTGCTCTGTCAGTCAGTGTATAAAAACTAGTGAGTCTTGTTGCGATAAAACAGATGAGAATATGAAATTATGACATTGCAACTGAAAGAGACTAGGCATGAATTTGAATTCTTCTTGACCGGACATTTAACAATTAAACGAAATATTTCCCTCAGTGATTCACTTGACTGTACCTTCAACACTTTTAGTGTAATTACGACGTATTCCTTTGATCTGGTGTTTACTGTAGATGTGTCACGCCTAACTTGGTGATACATCCTTGTGACTGCTTCTTCTCCATATCATCTGACTTCTTTGTAAGTCAATATGGTATTACCTCATGGCAGGTCCAGGGTTGCCCTCTCTGACTCCATGGTAAGCCCTTGCGTCCGTGTCTTCAACTAAGTGACCAACTAACTTTGGCCTCACTCTCTCAATGACCAATGATTAATGGCTCACTGAGTCTTCTCCATCTCTCGTTCACACTCGTTGACTGACCGACTGAGGCCTCTTCATCTCGTAGACTTCTTCACTGTTGAGCTTCCGTTTAACTATTGACTGACGCTACAATATGCATCCACCTTTTATAGACGTTGGTTGACACAGCTACGTAATCTCCAGAAATAACAATGACATACTCCCACAACGCCTCAAACTGTTGCATGTAATGGTGAAATCCCCTGGGGCGGCTGAGTCTCTGAGCGAATTTCTAAAAGCTCACGATGACGTAGCCATGACGTAGCAATGACTTGGCAGAATCGCCAGTAGTGCAAAATATAACAACGTCATATCCAACATCTGATGTATAACAATGATGATGATGATGATGATTGTTGTTTAAAGGGGCCTAACAGCGAAGGTCATCGGCCCAATGTATAACAATTCTCACTGTACATGTATTGAGTGTTATTTTACACACACGTATATATGCATACATCTAAGTACAATCCTGCAAGCGACAAGCTTTGCAAAATTGAATTGAATAAGAATTATAACAAAATAATAGTAATCTCACAGATAAAATAATAATAATACGGACATAATAATAATAATATCACAGATGCAATAATAATAATAAAATACAGATATTACCTTGTAACGGGATTTGAACCGTTACACTTTGAAGTCAAAAGTTATTATTTTATTCCTTTTAAAAAATCACACCTCCCTGTCTTATAATGAGTTTGCCTGTCACACACTTTGCAAGCCCATCACATGTGTAGGATATGCTTACCTTCTTTGTATCCATTCTGTGGCTGGAATCACACCCAATAATCTACCCCACCCATGGCAGTAGAGCCATTGAAGAGCCTTGGCCTACCAAGCGATCGCTGCTCATCCCGAAGACCTGCAGATTACGAGGTGTCGTGTGGTCAGGACGACGTATCCTCTCGGCCGTTATTCTTAGCTTTCTAGACCGGGGCTGCTATCTCACCGTCAGATAGCTCCTCAATTCTAATCACGTAGGCTGAGTGGACCTCGAACCAGCCCTCAGGTCCATGCCCATGTCCTTGCCCGACTTCACGCTGTCTGACGCGGCATGCAAAACAGCGCATTCTGTTCTTACTGATATCTCCAAAACCACCCGTCCGATTTTAAAAATACTTATATATTTGAACTTGTACGCAGTTGAATATTTCGACCAGCTGTCTGAATTTGTGCCGTTCTATTTCAAAATATGGAGTGCGTATCAATATCTCGGTTATTAATCGCCCCATGATAATACGTAGCACATAATTTTACAAACTCCTGGATACCATTTACGAATATGAAAAGAGAATGCCTATACTTTTAATGGTTTAGAAGTTATTTCCGTGTAACATCTTAGGTGAATAACCCTGTGTACACCCCGTACCAATTTACTCTAATGTAATATATTTGCATCGTGTAAATACAGAAAACGGATAACACAAACAAGGTAGGTTTTTATTGTCTTAATATCATAAGTGTTAAGTACATATATCTTTGTATGGTTATAAGCAAAAATATATGACAGTCTTCACTTTTTGACACATTTGTTATCTGTTCGAATCATGTTCATAAGATATTCTTTTACTTTCCTGGCTTTTTCTCATTTATTTATGATCAGTACTACTGTGGTAGAGGCCCCATTTTACGGAAACTGGACAGCCTTTCTGAAGCTAAATGCGTCCAGACAGGACCAACGTGTTGTTATTCTCTTCTTGGCTGCTGAAGGACAAAGAAGGGTGGAGATCCATGTGTCTGTGGTCGTGAGTAGCGTGATATGTTGAGTGTAGGAGGAGGCTTTAAGAGATCATAACATCCAGTCTCCAAGCTTTAAGAATTAACCAAACGTACAAGGTTGGAGATCCCCGTGTGGTAAAACACCGTGTCTTGCTGCGTGAAGAAGTTCGACTCCGCCTACTCCACATCCTCTTCCGAGAGGAAGCGTCGACCGTAGGGCCTTCGAGGCATTTTTGAGGGGACCGACGACGTGAAAATTGCATGAGGAGAGATCAGGACTGTAGGACGGATGTTCTAGTGTGTCCCACTTGAGTTGACTGGATGAGGCTGGCCTCCCAGATCGACCGGCGTCTTGTGTCAAAACGTGACGCGCACGGAACTTGGTGCACTACTGCACAACGGTGGTTTCCGACAGACATACTGCCCAATACACAGTCTTCATTTTCCTATGAATGCCCACCGGTGCTTATCCTTCGACAGCCAACATCAGAATAACAGCACGTTGGTCCTGTTTGGACGCATTTGGTAATAACTTCGACATAGTTCACGTGGCCGCATTTAACGCACGCACCTCAGCACGACACAACTGCCATACTTAATCCCTTTGTTTTTTTCGGGGCGCCCCCGAAGCCCGCTCCCCCTGCGTGACCATCGACTCAATCTACATGGCCTACGACATGCTATTATTTCTAAGAAGAAAGAGATAGCAGGGAAGAGTGGGAAAATAATACAAGGAGTATCTGCCGGTTTCCGAGTAAACTCGCTACCACGGCATGCCTGCTTCCATGTTAGACACGTTACCAGGCAAGGTTGTGTTTATTGGATAGTGTTAAGGTATGATATTGAAGGGTCAGGGAAAAACCACATAGGCAGAAAAGAGAAATAGCCTACATGTAAAACCTGACATCTTGTGATAGCACATGCAAGGATGTGGGGCTGGAAAATCCAGTGGTAGTGTTAGATGGGAACAGGTATCATGCACAAGTCATAGGCCTATTCCTCGCCATTCCATCTGCCAGAGGATCAGTCCGTCTGGGCACTGCCGTGACTAACGCGGGCCTTGCCGGTTGCGGAGCCATGTGTCGAGAACCACTAGGGCCCGCCGCACAGCGCCACCTCCATTCCCTGAGAATGTGGCAAACCCCGCCGAGGCGGGGGCCTCCTGGAAGGGGGTGGGTCATGACGCCGGGCCTCTTTCCTCCATGGCCCGGTGGCCCCCCACGCAGTTCGCGCACACCGGCGCCTCCTTAAGTGCGGCGCAGGCCGTGTAGTGATGATCACCACCACAGCGGTTGCACCTCACTTGGAGCCCACACCTCTCCTGCCGGTGGCCCCACCTCAGACAGCGGAAACACTGCAAGAGCTGGTGAGGGGGACGTTTCGATCTCACCTGATTGCCGCTACCCGGTGACGTCCTCTCCTGGCTGCCTCCTCGATCGGCTGCTGTCCTGGAAGCAGTCCTGGGTTCGCTGCTGGGCGGCCCTATCCTGGTGGCCGGCGTCGTCTTCTTCCTCCTGGTCTTCTTCCCGGGGATCTCTTCTCGGCTGGGGAAGAGGCCTCTCCCTGGTGGCCCTCCTCCCGGTCTGGCGACCCTGAGGTAGCAGGTGGCTCCGCTGCGTCGCCGTCTTCTTCCTCCTGGCTGGCGGCGGTGGCGTCGGCCGGTGCTAACACTCGATTGCGTTCCCTGTCCTTTGGGGCGCACATCGAGGTCTGCAGCTCGACAGACATGCAGGCAGGCTGGGCCTGGACAGCAGACAGGGGGCGTCCTTCTCCACCGCCGTGCTGCCATCCACCGTCACGGGCGCTTTCCTGGTTTGCGCCCGGGTTACAGGCCCTTCCTGGTGGGCCTGGGTCTGCGTCCACTTCGCCCTGGCAGGTGGTCGACGTTCCTGGTTGGGGGTCTTGTTGGTCTGCGTTTACTTAGTAAGGTACGATCTGTACTGCCTAAGTGCAAGCCAGGCAACTGTACGTATTAGTACTTTTCCGAAGGATAGGAAATTGGTAGGATTGGGATGGCAGTGGCCGTGGCCTTCATTAATGTACTCCCGCAGCATTTTCCTGGTGTGAAAATGGGAAACTGCGGAAAACCATCTTCAGGGCTGCCAACGATGGAGTTCAAATCTACCATCTCCTGAATGCAACACATAGCTACGTAACGCAAACCCCACAGCCATCTTACTCGGAGAGAAGATTTCTCCTTTCCACGGGGCATTATTTCCAAACAAAATATCTTATAATGTTGCATATTTCCTTCATTATTTCTAGAGCATGGTACTCGATTGTTAAAGTTCTGTTCCGTTACTTGTTTTTATTTATAGTGGCGTATGCAACAGTGAAAATTTCAGTCTAAATGATAATCTATTAGTGCTTTCTCTCTTTTCATTATTTTTTGTCCAAGTTGTAAAATGTCAGGATCCTTGTGGCCATGCATTGTTTGTGAGCTGATGTATTTTTAATATTTATGTTTACAGTGTATAGCAGTGTTCTACATTTTCCTGGAGTGAGTGTAGAAGCCTGCACACACTTTAACTACTGCCAATGATGGAATTCTAGCACTTGATCACACCGGGCGAGTTGGCCGTGCGTGTAGAGGCGCGCGGCTGTGAGCTTGCATCCGGGAGATAGTAGGTTCGAATCCCACTATCGGCAGCCCTGAAAATGGTTTTCCGTGGTTTCCCATTTTCACACCAGGCAAATGCTGGGGCTGTACCTTAATTTAGGCCACGGCCGCTTCCTTCCAACTCCTAGGCCTGTCCTATCCCATCGTCGCCATAAGACCTATCTGTGTCGGTGCGACGTAAAGCCCCTAGCAACAACAACAACAGCACTTGATCACCGAGCAGTGCTGCTTCTCAACCCTAACGTGAAAGAAGAATTAACCTATCCGACAACACCAGTTGAAAATTTTTGTTTCGTCTGTGTTTAGGAGAATCCCGATGAAAAATGCTAAACAATGCGGCTGAGGAAGACGTCATATTGGCCAACTGACACTTCAGTTTCTGTTCATCGCCCTGGGCAGTATTCATTTTGGCAGACCAAAGTCCTGTCATGGACATTTTTCACGAGATACATTTTTAGTGGAATAGTTGATTAGGGATAATACAGAAGATATTGATGGTCATTCTACTTAATTAATTTTTACAGTTCTGTCTTAAAACCACACACAAATTCTTACAGTATCAAATGCAGAATATTTTATGGAAGAGTGTTAATTAAAAATGCTATCATCTCTTAACATGCAAAACGGTATTCATTTTTAAAACAACTAAATAGTACATTGAAAGGAAGGTCTATACTGAATTTCCTACCCTTAACCCTCCTAGTAGGGTCTGCCTGGCCGATGCTGTAAAGGCGTGCTAGGTTTGCCCGGAAGGAAGTCGTCAAATTTAAGAAACGAGATTTCCACTTCCGGAGGTTCATATAGCCCTGAGGTTCACTCAGCCTACACCAGAAATGAGTACCAGGTTAATTCCTGGGGGTAAAGGCGGCCGAGCGTACAGCTAATCACTCTACCCCATCACGTGCTGAGGTTACGAATAGTAGAAGCCTTTACCTTCCGCCCCTCCGAGGGCCTACATGGCCTGTACGGAGATGACTTTGCTTTCCTAACCCTTCTAGTAGGTGTCAATATTCTGGCACATAATAATTATATACTCTATCGAAGGCATTAGCTTTGGTTCATTGTTGTAGTTGGCACATCTTAGTCTAAATTTTGACTAGTTAAGGGGACGTGATGGCCAGGTGACTTTGCCGCTAGCTTCTCGCAAATGTAGCCGCGGATAGGAATCCTGAGATGCATGTGAGATGTTTGAAATCAAATATCATGGCCTCATTGTTTGGATCCGACTTAAAACGTATTACCTATTTGTTTAAGGTCACTATAACACATGCAAGGTTTAAAGCGACCTAACAATGAGAGGGAGCTGGGATTGGGAAGGAAGAGTCCATGGTATTAATTCTGATACGGTCCCATCAATTGCCTGGTTTGAAATTGGGAAACAACTGGAAAATTCTTCAGGGCTACCGATGGTGGGGTTCTTACCAACCATCTTCCGAAAGCAAGCTCACATCCATGTGACGCGATCCCCGTGGCCAAATAGTTCGGTTCACGGAAAAGAAACTGGAAGCCCCATAGCTGTGATCAGCATATCTATGGCTTACTTCTAAAACCTCGTATCTCCACATGCACTTCCTATCCATTTTCTTCCTTAAGACTGGTCACTGCTCCCAGCCACATATGGATGTACAGTCCTTCAGAACCATTTTCGTTGTGTTCATTTTCCTATGGTGGTGTGTAAAGGAAAATGAACCTTAAACACTTTGAACTGTAGGAGTGCCAAAATTCGCCATGAAAACAACATCCCTACAATACGGTGTGGCAAGGTCCATTTTCCTTTAATAAACGGTTGCACAGGAAAATGAACACTACGAAAATGGTTCTGATGGATTGCATATAAATGTGTGGCTGGGAAGCGTGATCAATGTTAAGGAATGTAATGGGTAGGAAGAACATTGTAACATACGAGGTTTTAGAAGTAAGCCGATGATATGAATAGTTACGCAAAGCCACAAGCTCGCTTATCAAGACATTATTTTGGTAATACACATAAGCAATTCTTATTCTTGTTTCTTATTCCCTGAACTAAAAAGAACAGTAGCTTCTGATAATAGGAACTTAAGGATAAAGAATACTGTGCTCCTAGTTTTCGACTCAGTCAACTATGGCGACACGCAATGGAAATAAGGAGATGACAAGGCAGAAATGTGTTCTCTTGGAATTAGCTCCCACGCCGGTAGCGTGACACCAGTTGTCAAACAGACACCTAAAACAAAGCAAGATTATAATTATTTCAGTTGAAGGTACACAGAAGGCAATAGACGTAACTTTAGGCTCCTGAGAACAGCTGGCTTTTAAGGTCGTACTGACCTGTACTACCAACATGCATGCTATTCAGCCGCTCATTGTCAAGCACAGATACTTCTACATATTTTCTCTGCCTTCAGAACCAAAATGTTACAGTAGATATTTTCGTTAACAGTATCCTTCTGTTCGCTTTGACACCTGTCAGAATTCAAACTAGTATTAACAAGATATTTATTGCAAAGGGTAGAATATAAACACGAATTTCCAAAAGCGTTAAAAGGCCGGAAGACAGGAGTTGTGCTGTGTAAAAGGGGTGACAAACTTAAAAAGAGTAAATATCGGACGATCAGTCAGACAAAACCAGATGTTGCTGAAGGGAATGAATACTTCTGAACGGTTATAAAAAACTTCATTCGACGAATGCAAGAGCAGATGGAAAGAACAATGATGTAGCCTAAGTACCTCGACCAGCATAAAGGTATTGCACGGGAAGACGCCAGACATCGAATATAAAGATAAAATGTATTTCAATCAATAGTTAAACTTAATTTCGTATGGATGTTTCTAGCCGAGTGCAGCCCTTGTAAGGCAGACCCCCCGATGAGGGTGGGCGGCATCTGCCATGTGTAGGTAAATGCGTGTTATTGTGGTGGAGGATAGCGTTATATGTGGTGTGTGAGTTGCACGGATGTTGGGGACAGCACAAACACCCAGCCCCCGGGCCATTGGAATTAACCAATGAAGGTTAAAATCCCCGACCCGGCCGGGAATCGAACCCGTGGCCCTCTGAACCGCAGGCCAGTACGCTGACCATTCAGCCAACGAGTCGGACAAAGTAAACTCGTGTCCTCATCTCGCGGTGGTGCAACTCTTAGCAGGCACACCCCCATTGAAGGTAGCTGCATATACCATTTTAACCACGTACCAGCCCTCCTGCCAATCTTAAATTTCTGGCAGCACCGGGGATCGAACCCGGGCCCCCGAGGACGGCAGCTAATAACACTAACCGTTTTCCAGCGGAGGCGGACAATAGTTAAACGAAGTCGGGCCACAGGAATTAACCTGGGAAGAGTCCTTGTGACTTTGGACAAATGTTAGTGAAATGCGTCCTTGCCAACCCCCTGCAACAATAACATATTGTGTTCAGCAAGAGAACACAACTAGCCACTTTCACTACAACTCCAGCACGTAACCTACAAGAGGTGTCCCCTATTAAGCTGTGCAACCCAGTGGAAGATTGGGTAACCAAACCCAGCGGGAAGCTGAGTCAGTGAGCCGATCAGTGCTTGGGGGCTTCAAGGCTTACAGCCTTTATAGTTGAAAATCGCGTTACCTTCGGGTAACACCACTAAACTTTTTCGTAACTCTGGAAAATATGGAGCAAACGACTAATTTGAAATCTACCCCAGGTGGTGACAAAACCACCCCCACTCACAGTGGGGCAAGCAGGCCATCGGATTCTGGGGAGCCTGCATCATCATGTAAGAGGAAGAAACACATCAACTATCTGGCAACGATAGACAGTAATTCCCTCCTACAAACGGGAAAAGTGAAACATACATTGACGTCCTAACAAAACACAACATTTTTATAACGGCTTTGCAGGAGACAAGATTTACTGAGAACATTTTGAGTCATAAGGCTTCAGGATCTACAAGGGACAGCCAGGTCAGAGAGTGATGAAGAATATGCCTCACCTGGTCACAGGCTTCACATTTAACAATAAAATAATCAACTCCATTATCTCCTTCTCATCACCAAATGGGCGAACGTCCACTATAGCCTTCAGAAGTCTCAACAAAGGCTACACGATTGTCAACTTCCATGCACCTACCAATGATACTAATAAGAGTGATATTGAAAGGATTGAATACTTTTGGGAAGAAGTGGAAGAGACAATCGATAAAATTCCAGAACATCACGTGATCATCTTGATGGGGGACTTCAACGCCCAGATTGGTAAGGAGCACAGGTTCATGAACATAGTCGGAGAATACCCGGCCCACAAGAAAACCAATTGTAATGGTGAGAGGCTGATCAATCAGTGTAAGAATCACAACCTTGTTCTTAAATCTACAGCATTCAGACACCTCCCCCGGAAAGCCAAGACCTGGAGGTGCCCATTTCCTTGCTAGAAGAGTACCAGCTAGATCACGTTGCCATCAATAGAAGGAATAGCTAGAAAATGATGAACGTCAAGGTACTGAGAGGTGCTAATATAGATTCAGACCACTACCTATCTTTGGTCTAAGCAAATTTCATTCCACTCACGAAGTGCAGATGTAACAACTACACCAGGTCCAGAATTTCAAAATTTAATCCAGCCCAGTTGAAAGACAACAACAACTTTACTAAGGTCCTAAGCAATAATCAGAATAAAAAGAATTGGCCTAATCTACAGAAGGCACTGATAGATGCAGAAACAGAAACCATCCCTGCAACCAGAATAAGTAAACACCCACGGTGGACGCCAACATGTGATAAGGCAACAGAGGAGAGAAGACAGGCATGATTGAACTGGAACTGCAACAAAAGCACGAAAAATCATACAGCCTTCCTAACAATTAGAAAGAACACGAGAAAAACCAACAGAAATGTCAAGAGGCAATTTAACAACGACATCATAGATCAGGCAGAGAAAGACTTTCAAAGGAACAACAACAGTAACTTATACAAAATTCTAAAATCTCAGACAAACGTTTACTCAGCCCCAACACTTCACCTTTGAGGACCAGACGGAGAACTGAAAATGAACAATGACGATTGTACCACAACCCTTGAAAAATATTTTGATGACCTCCTCCATGAAGAAGAACCCTAGGAAAAACTACAATTTCAACCCAAGAATGCTAATAACCCAGAATCCCTTCCTCCTACCCAAGGCCGCCTATAGGATAGTTTGTAGGGGTGGGGCTAGACCTGGGGGTATATAGTATTTTTAATATTTTGGAAGATGAATGGCGACTTGTATTCCACGGTAGAATACCACACACGGTATCCCTACCACTTCTACGTAATACCGATTTTTAAATCATTTTCTTGAAAGAAAAACACCTGACTATATTAGATTTTTTCCTTTCCCTGAGAGCTAGGTGGTGGGAGGGGTGGCACGTCCCCACCTTGCCCCAGGGCATGGGAGCCCATGCTCCTACCTAAGAAGAAATCAAACAGATAATCTCTGAACTGAAATCTAACAGATCAGCAGGTGAAGACGGCATCATTGCAGAATTATGGAAACATGCAGATGAAGAGTAAATTGAGAGTATCCACAGGACCATAACTGACATCTGGACGACAGAAAAGCTACCGAGGGATTGGACTTCAGCTATCACCCACCCGCTGCACAAGAAAGGAGACAATTTAGACCCTAACAACTATAGAGGGATCTCTCTCCTATCAGTGACTTACAAAGTCTTCTCCAAAGCATTGCTTAAAAAAGTGAGGCACCATTAGACTCCTGCATAGGTTAGTACCAAGTTGGATTTAGGAAGTCAAGGTCATGCACAGAGGAGATTCGGAACCTCAAAACTATCTTTACCTACAAAAACCTCAGCGCCTCAACCTATGTAGCAATTTTGTTGACTTCCAGAAGGCCTACGACTCGGTAGACAGACAGTACCTCTTTGAGACGTTAACTGAAATGGGAATGGATAAGAAGGCTTTGAATCTTGTGAAGGCTACTCTAACGAACTCCTTGTCCAAAGTCAAATTCAGAGGGGTATTATCAAAAAGCTTCGAGATCAAAACAGGTGTTAGACAAGGAGATGGTTTGTCCCCCATCCTGTTTAACTGTCTGCTGGAGAAGGTCATTCGGGAATAGACGAATACACTAGCTGACAACTCTGGATTAAAATTCGGCTACAGAAAAGACAAGTTAACAGTCACTTGCTTAGCCTTCGCAGATGATCTCACACTCTTAGCTTCAAGTGTGGAAGAAGCTACGTACCAGCTATCCTCCCTCGAATGCATAGCAGCTAAAGTAGGGCTGAAGATTGCTGTCAACAAAACATAATTTCTGACCACCATCAGAGAAGCACCCAACTTCATTTCTTTGGGCGACAAAATAATACGGTAGGCTAACTCATTCAAATATATTGGAGAATGAATAACTCCAAATATTAATCAGAACCTTGCAATGAAGTGTAGATGAACTAAATTAGAAAGAGCTTATCATCTTTGGAAGAACATATACAAGTCTAAATCCCTCTCCTGGAATCTTAAACTTATCGTTAGACGCTACAACTTAGTAAGACCATCTGTACTGTACGCCTGAGAATGCCTAAACATAACCCGGAAAGACAACTCAGAAAGCTGGAACTGAAAGAGCGGAAGACCATCAGAATGATTATGCGTCCCATTAAGGGAGGAGATGGGTACAGAATTAGGCACAACAAGGAACTACACGGTAAAATATAGAGCATTACAACAGCTATGAGGAAGAGAAGACTAATATTCTATGGTCACATAGTCAGGATGGACAGCCAGAGACTCACTTCAAGGATCTTCAACACTGTATCTAGAGGGAAAGCAACAAATGCCAAATCGACGAATTTAGTTCGGAAAGACCTGCAATATATAAACATCGATCACATTGAAATTTACAACCGAGATAAGTTCAGAAAGCTAATCAAGACATCTGACACTCTCCAGTCACTAACAGCTACATCACTGCGTCCAGGTGTAGGAGTGAAATGGACTCATGAAAGAAAAGACATCCATAGTGGTAGAATGAAGGAATACTGGGATAAGAAGAAGAAAAATGCTCACCAGAGTTAAGAACCACGTGGCCCATTGTAGGCCTAAACGAAGGAAAAGAAGTTAAACGAAGTCATTACTCGGAGAGAAATTTTGAAATTTGACTATGGCTTTGTAGTGTTAAATGTTGTCATAAATGTTATTCTACCACTTTTCCGACACTTGTGGGTCGTGGGTGCAAACTGTACATCACATGTGGATCGACCTGGGTTTGGAATTTAAAGGAAGTTCAAAAGATTTGTAGTCACAAAATTACCCACTTTGTAACGTAAAAATATGCTCAATTACAGGAAGATATTGAGAATTCTGCTATTGCGTTTGGTTTGATATTCACTGACAAGATCTTTCCTAATTATTCATCATCTGAAATTCCGTATACCGACCAATCTGGATTTAATTATGAAATTCACAGCGGCCCAACACTATCTGGAATCAGTGAAAGAGACACGATTGTCGGAGTGAAATCAGTGTCTGGAATATCTCGAAGTAGCTTTAATACAGGAGTAAAATATAGATTGTTACAAAGAAGAAATAAAAATGCCGTGTTAGGTATTCTATACCGGTATATATTAATTTACTTATCTCTTCCTCCACCGCTCGTCCCACTCGCTGGTGATGTCGCATATGTGGAATTGGCTCAGTTTAATGGTCAGATGTCCTTCCAGGTGCAAGCCATATGTAGAAGAAGAATATATTCATTATTACGTGTTCCTCTTGTGATAGGTAGTGTGATGTGTGATGTTTTGTGAGTGAGATAAGATTTGTCTATTAAAACTAACACAAATACCCAGTCATCGAGTATGAGAAATTAGCCTGACCCAGCCAGGAATCAAACCCGGGACTCTCTGAACCGACGTCTTCAATGCTGAACATTCATGCAAACAGCTGGACTCTTTTCATATCAGCTTCTTCTTCTTCATCTTCTTATCTTTACCGGAGGTGTACAAGGCCCTGGGGTTCACTCAGACTACACAAAAAATGAGTACAAGGTAAATTCTTATGAGCAAATGTGGCCGGACGTAGAGCTAACAACCCTACCTCCACCAATTGCCGAGGTTACAGATAGTGAAAGCCTTTACCTTCCACCCATCCCAGGCCCTTCATTGTCTGTATGGAGATGACTTTGCTTTGCTTTCCTTCTTCTCCTTCTTCTTCCTATTATTATTATTATTATTATTATTATTATTATTATTATTATTATTATTATTATTATTATTATTATTCGTAAGCCTCCGTGGCTCAGGTGGCAGCGCGCCGACCTCTCACCGCTGGGTTCCGTGGTTCCAACCCAGGTCAGTCCACGTGAGATTTGTGCTGGACAAAGCGGAGGTGGGACAGGTTTTTCTTCGGGTACTCCGGTCTTCCCTGTCATCTGTCACTCTCCAATATCATTTAATTTCATCTGTCAGTCATTAATCATTGCCCCTGAGGAGTGCGACCGGCTTGGGCAGCGGGCACAATTCCTATCTTCGCCGCTGGATGAGGGCTTCATTCATTCCATTCCTGACCCGGTCAAATTACCGGACACAGGCTGTGCATTTTCATTTTCATTATTATTATTATTCCTTGGCATTTTCGCAGTTACTTGGGGTTGGTACTACTCGTGAGTTTCACCCAGTCTTGCGGCCGGATTCCTTTCCTGACACCAACTCCATGAGGGGGATATCTTTTTGTATCAACAACAAATAAATTTCAAGTAATTATGAAATTTAAGTTAACAGCGTTTAATCAACAAACATGTTCATCTGTATCCTATTTGTAATATACTCTTTTTAAGTTATAGATAATATAATTTTAGTATAGGGAATACGAGAGTCAAATGAAATCAAAAATATTAGCATTAACACTTCGGCCGATATTTCCCCCCTATCAGTCACATGCTGACCCATTATGATTTATTGGTCGCCTACAATTCTTATTCTATTATCTGAAATCAAGATGTCTCTCAAGATGTAAACTGAAGGCTGCAGTTTGGCGTAATAAATGAGAAAACAATTTAAATATTCATTCATATTCATAAGGTGGAGCAACCATGTCCTCGGGCACGTTTCAATACGCAGCAGAGCTGATGGCTTATCGGATAGCTAAATCAAAGAGATGCTGAACGGAACACAGCATGGCCGAGCAGGGGAGTCTCATCTTAAAGTATCCTACTTTCAACACCCCTCTCCTTAAAAACGGTGTTCCCTTCAGCATCATTAGGGGCCGATAACCTAGATGTTAGTCCTCTTTAAACAACAAGCATCATCATCTACATCATTACAGACTCGCCTTCCTAGCATAGCGTGCTAAGATATTCGCTAGGACAAAAAAAGCTGGGCGATTGGTTTCGTGGCCACGAAAACTGACGGTGACCATCCTAAGGATCTTCGACAGTCACTCCAGTTAAATGCTCAAAATCTATTTCCTTGTCCCAGAGTTATTTATTTCTATCCTATGGACAAATCGTCGCTCTTATGCCAAAATCACGAATGTGACAATGGTCTTCCTGTCCATTATTTCCCTTAAGACTGGTCATACCTCCCAGCCACATATTGATATACAGTCCATCAGAACAATTATCGTTGAGTTCATTTTCCTATGCGCGTGTGTAAAGGAAAATTAACCTTACTGTACCGTACTGTACTAATGTATGTTTGCATGGCATATTTACCCACTTTTAGAGTATGATGTATTTGCGCAGTCAGATGAACTCAAAGAGACAAGGTAGGACATTATACAGGTAAGTTCTATAATGTAAGTTCCTAAATATTAAACAGTTACAAACATAAATATTATTTCTAAATATTTGAGTGCGACTTGTTAGAATCTGATTAGGATCATTTAAGAACGAAACATATCATTCTGCGTCTGATAGTTTTTTACAGGTATGTTATAATGTAATATTTATATTGAACTTGTGTGTTTGACAGAGTGAAAAGCTTTTAAGTTACATTCAAGTGAGCCGACAATGGAAATTATTGCTTCTCTCTTAACAAAGAAAACACAAGTTATCGCACAAGAACAAAGAAATTAATCATAATCAGCATCAGTGTGTTCTTGATTAATTCGTTGATAAGGTTTCTACAATAACTGTTTGACTAAATTACTTAAGCTATTCGACACATAGATTGTCGCCCAGAAGAACGTGGTTTTATACCTCGTTAAGAAATCGAAAAGATTAGAATGGGGACTTATGGTACTGGAGATTACTGAGTCTACGCCAGAAGTGAGTACGAAGTTAACTCTGGTCAAAGTTGTATCATAAGTACTGAGCAACGAATTTTGTACTTATTTACCTTCAGTTCTTCCGGGGTCCTTCTTGGTGATGACTTTAATTTTAACATTTGGATTGCTGCTCCCATTTTAACCCACTTTAGGAAAAAAGTACTCCTCTCAAGAATTCTTCTTCATTCACAGGATTACTGTCTCAGTGGATTACATATTAGCATTACAGATACACATTCGGTTGATTAGGATTCGATTCCCAGCTCTGTCATGAAAGACTTGCTTCAGGTATAAAAAAGGAAGCACTCAGCTTTGGGAACAGAGTCGAGAAAAGGTAAGGGGTAAACGTCTCAATTTTGGTCACCTTAGAAGTCGTTGCCTATGATTTCCCGCTTCAGCAACAGGCAAGTGTCAGGATGATATTTAAAGTATAGGACAACAAAGTAATAACAATATCCAGGTGGTAAATATCCTAGTACTATCATAGAGGTGACGGTCCGGCTCCATGGTTAAATGGTTAGCGTACTGGGCTTTAGTGACAGGAGTTTCGGGTTCGATTCCCGACGGGGTCGGGAATTTTAACCATAATTGGTTAATTTCACTGACCAAGGAGCTGGGCGTATGCATCATCATCATTTCTTCCTCATCACGACGCGCAGTTCGCCTACAGGCGTCAAATCAAAAGACCTGCATCTGGCGAGCCGAACTTGTCCTCGGACACTCCCGGCACTAAAAGCCATACGCCATTTCATTTTTTTATAGAGGTGACGGGAATATATTACGAGAGATCGGAACGAAGACTTTCCAAAACCTCTTTATCGACTTAGTTACCAGAATAAGTAAAGTAGAAATGGGATTTTGATCTTCCTGCAACATGGTGCCTGAAACTCGACTTAACTAGCCGCTCTCTATGCACTAGAATATACAGGCCGCTTTACATATCGATGGCTTACTTCTAAAACCTCGTATCTCCCAATGCACTTCCTATCCATTTTATTCCTTAAGACTGGTCACGCCTCCAAGCCGCATATGGATGTACAGTCCATCAGAACAATTTTCGTTGTGTTCATTTTCCTATGGGAGCGTGTAAAGGAAAATGAACCTTAAATACATTAAACTGTAGGAGTGCTTAAATTCGCCATGAGAACAACATCCCTACAATACGGTGTGGTAAGGTCCATTTTCCTCTACACTGCAGCATAGGAAAATGAACACTACGAAAAAGGTTCTGATGGATTGCATATAAATATTTGGCTGGGAGGCGTGGCCAGTCTTAAGGAATATACTAAGTAGGAGAAACATTGTAACATACGAGGTTTTAGAAGTAAGTCGACGATATGGTTAGTTGTGATATTGCGTTGTTCAGTGACTGTATCGCGTATGTTCTACGTGCCACTTTACGTCATATAGCCAGTGAGATGTTATTCTCCTTAAGTCTAATATCTCATTAAAAAACTCTTTCGCCTAGTACAAACGCTCTTCACATCATCAAATCGGCTCAAAGTGTAAAATGTGACCCAGAGTAATGTTAAACTTTAGTCACAAAAAATAAGAATTATAAAGTTTCACTATGAACATTGCGTAACCAGTGCAGACCCGCAAAGTAAGTCACTTTTAAAAATGAATTCCCTCAGATTTTAAGTAACTGAGCTGATTAATATTCGCAAAGTGTAGAAAACTGGAAAATTAACTTCATAGTGTTTAATGAAGGGAAAAATTTTGAGATGATTTTTAATCTTTAGCTAAGTTATGATACACATTGCATATTATAATGAATATATGTAAAAGGAATGTGTCAACACATGTTATATGACTTTTCTAATAACTGTTATATTCTTCAGTCTGCCGACCTAATTTTGAATAAATAACTTTGTAAGCTGCCTGGAAAGGAAAACATATCGTAAGGAAATTATACCTTAAAAGAGGAGCAACTTTATTAAAATAGAATGAATGTTTGATTAATGAAAGAACATAATCAAATTCTATCAAACTGCACTCAAAAATATTTTGAAATAAATAAACATTTATATTTAAATTCTGTTCAAAATCTTTAAAATCATGAAATTGGGAACTTGTCACAATGAAGTTCTCACTTCTCTCCACTCTAGTATAGAATTAAAATTGGTCTAATACCGGTATTCCGTCGTAAGCGTGGGTTCAGCTGACTAGTCTCTTAACCCTTCGCCGTGCTCCTTTCATTATTATTATTATTATTATTATTATTATTATTATTATTATTATTATTAGTTTAGTACTTCTTCTTCCGCTCTTCCCACACCCGTGGGGTTGCGGGTGCGAACTTTCTCACATTTGTGACCTTGGTCCTGTTTTACGGCCGGATATCCTTCCCGGCGCAACCCTATTTCAAGGAATGTACTCACTATTGCGTGTCTTTTGTGGTGGTTGGTAGTGTGGTGTGTTGTCTGAATATGAAGAGGAGAGTGTTGGGACGAACACAAACCGCCAGTCCCCGAGCCAGGAAAAAATCAGACACGATTAATATCCCCTTTACGGCCGGGAATCGAACACGGAACCCTCAACCGAAGGCTTCAACGCTCACCATTCAGCCAAGGAGTCGGACTATTTTTCTTCCTCTCCTTCTTCTTCTTCTTCTTCTTATTATTATTAATGCAAAATTGTTTTGTAAACTATCTCGGGGTTCTTCTTGAGCATTTAATAATGTTATTGGTTTCATGTTCCACTAACTATATTGACAGTTTTCGGAGACGCCGAGATGCCGGAATTTAGTCCCGCAGGAGTTCTTTTACTTGCCAGTAAATCTACCGACACGAGGCTGACGTTTTTGAACATTTTCAAATATCACCGGACTGAGCCAGGATCGAACCTGCCAAGTTGGGTTCAGAAGGCCAGCACCTCAACCGTCTGAGCCATTCAACCCGGCCTTCATGAGCATTTAATGGTCCACCTATTATACCGGATATTTTCCGATGACGTCAACTCTTTTGTAACTGTACCAACAGTTTATTATTATTATTATTATTATTATTATTATTATTATTATTATTATTATTATTATTATTATTAATGAAATGAAATGGCGTATGGCTTTTAGTGCCGGGATATCCCAGGATGGGTTCGGCTCGCCAGGTACAGGTCTTTCTATTTGACTCCCGTAGGCGACCTGCGCGTCGTGATGAGGATGACATGATGATGATGAAAACACATACACCCAGTCCCCGTGCCATTGGAATTAACCAATTAAGGTTAAAATCCCCAACCCGGCCAGGAATCGAACCCGAGACCCTCTGAACCGAAGGTCAGTACGCTGACCGTTCAGCCAACGAGTCGGACAATTATTATTAATAATAGTACTACACTAAGGACCGCGAGATCTCAACTGTTGCCTTCTTCCTGGCCCACCAGATGTTCATCCATTCGGGGAGTGCTTTCTTCCGTGCATGAGAACGGACATGTTTCAGTCGAGTTGGGAGTTCTTCTTGGTGGATCTGTCTAAGTTTCTGTTTGAGTGGTGCTCGGACTAGAATGTCTGTTTCTGAGATCCCATACTTAAAAAACTTCTTATAGATCCCCTCCAACCAAGGAGGAATCGTTTTGAGACTTCTGAAGTAGGATAACAGATTCTTTCAGCTGACAGTCTGAAGAAGTGAGCGTCAAAAGTTATCCTTCTTTTCCGGACTGCGCTTAATGTCTTGTCGGTGTGGGTGTATATATATATATATATATATATATATATATATACACACCCACACCGACTTCGAAAAGTTGCTCCGAAGTCTGCTAACACCATATTTGAGGCTGAGACCAACATTTTTTTGGATCATTCCCTGTCCTTAATTGCCAGTTTTTCCAGCAGGCGATGCGTTCGAAGTGTTAAATATTCTGCTGCATACGAGGTATAGTACTTCAGGTATAATTACAGTTTGATAATGTCGAATTATTGCATTATCCATGTGTTACACTCGACAGAACACTGTCATTCCAAGAACATCTGAGAAAGAGCGCTGCCAAGATTCAGACACGTAACAACATAATTCGAAAACTGTATGGTTCTTCTTGGGGTGCAAGTGCAACTAATCTACGCTGCTCAGCTCTAAGTCTAGTTTACTCTACTGCGGAGTATTGTGCCTCCGTCTGGATGAACAGTCCTCATGTGAAGAGAATAGATCTTAAGTTAAATGACGCCATGAGAATGATGACGGGCACGATCAGATCAACTCCAATTCAATGCCTGCCCGTACTAAGCCATATTCCTCCACCCCACCTCCGTAGATGCACTGCTCTGATGAATGAATACAATAAGATCCAGAATAATCAAAGATTGCCCATTCATGAGGATATCCCCCACCTACATATAGATACACTTACGTCAGGACGTCCACCCATCTGTACGGCGGAGAACCTTATAGCCAGTCATTTCAATCTGACTGAGAGATGGTCTAATGAATGGAGACAAGTTGCTTCAGCAGAATCCTTAGATATGCCGTGCGTTACAAAGAAGGTACCTGGCTTTGAATAACCTCGGAAAATATGGTCATTGTTAAACTGGATCCGGACTAACCATGGTGTGTGTGCAGATCTGCTGTATAAATGGAGGAAGAAGTCATCATCCTGCTGTGACTGTGGTACTCAGAGGCAAACTGTGAAGCACATCACACAAGAATGCCCACTGAGACGTTTCAATGGAGAAACGAGTGAACTTTTCCTGGCGACGCCACAAGCGATTACCTATGTAAATAATGTAGATATAAACCTGTAATTTATTGCACTGTTCATGTATATGCCATACGATAAATAAAATGAATAAATTACATTTCGAGAGATGGACTTTTTGTTATGTAGGCCTATATTTTGAATGAGCCGGAAGGCTGTATCAAACTTGCTGACAAGTGTTAAGACGGCGAACTTGTCAGAATTCTTGGATTCAACACAATCACCAAAGTACTAGAACATTTCCACCTTCAAGAGTCTACCGTGGGTAGTCAGAAGATGTTTTCTGCTAGTTGCTTTACGTCGCACCGACACAGATAGGTTTTAGGGCGACGATGGAACAGGAAAGGGCTAGGAGTGGAAAGGAAGCTATTTTTTTTTGCTAGTTGCTTTACGTCGCACCGACACAGATAGGTCTTATGGCGACGATGGGACAGGGAAGGCCTAGGAGTGGGAAGGAAGCGGCCGTGGCCTTAATTAAGGTACAGCCCCAGCATTTGCCTGGTGTGAAAATGGGAAACCACGGAAAACCATTTTCAGGGCTGTCGACAGTGGGGTTCGAACCTACTATCTCCCGAATACTGGATACTGGTCGCACTTAAGCGACTGCAGCTATCGAGCTCGGTTGAAAGGAAGCGGCCGTGGCCTTAATTAAGGTACAGCCCCAGGATTTGCCTGGTATGAAAATGGGAAACAACGGAAAACAATTTTCGGGGCTGCCGACAGTGGGGTTCGAACGTACTATCTCCCGAATACTGGATACTGGCCGCACTTACGCGACTGCAGCTACCGAGCTCGGTAGTCAGTCAGAAGATGTGGCGGAGCATGTATCAAGTTAGAAATGAAGTGGGTTTTCGTATAGGAGATTTTGAGGCCAATCTTAACTGCGCATTCATGCAAGTAATTGATTTGTTAAGTAGCTAGTTCAGGACAGGATGTAAGGAGAGCGAGGTCATCTGCGAAAGCAAGGCAATCAATATTGATACCATTACGAGTTCAGCCTATTTGAACTGCATTAGGAATTCCCTCAAATTGGAGAACACGTCTCCATTCCCGGATGACCCTCCCGAGAGCACAGTTTAAAAGTAGTGGTGGTAGTCCATCTCCTTGCCCAACCCCTGTTTGGATTTGAAATGCTTCAGAAACCTCAAATCTGAATTTCACTTTGGAAGACGCAGCAGTGAGTGAGTTCTAGAAGATCAGTCGGTTCTCGTTGTTTGGGCCAAATTGTTGGAGAAGGGGTGTGCGGTCAATCGAGTCATACGCCTTCTGGAAATCTACAAAGTTGATGACAAATGGTCTGACTCTGATTTTCAGGTAGGCGATAGTCATCTTTAGATTCTGGATCTGTTCTGCGCGGGACCTCGACTTTCGTAATCCGGCTTGGTATTCACCTATATGCGAGATTATTATGATTATTATTTTTGAATCATTGAAATATTAAGAAAAATACTCAAACAAGCAATGAAACTGGAAATGTTCAAGTGAACCAAATAATAATTAAGAGAATGTATTCATTAACTTTTAAACAAATAAACATATTAACATTCAGGTGACGTCAGAATTAGTTTATATAAGAGTATTTAAATAAACACATGATTTAATTTAACAGAACTGTACAGTGAACAGCAAATATTATTGGTCTCTTTTCTCCTCCTATTACCATAGTATACTACATGGTCAGACATAAATCTGCAAATTTATAAAAAAAAAATAACGTCTCGCCAAACGTAGACAAATAATAAGACAACTTGAAATTAACAATTACGTATGGAAATATAATTAAATAATCAGCTGAGTCTGACGAGTGTACACCGCACTCGAATTACACATGATACGTGAAACACACATAAGTTTACAATAATAACTCAACCTTGGCTAAATTAATCCTGGACTGAGTCCTGAATCGAATTGCACTCAGCCTCGTGGGTTCAAATGAGGAGCTGCCTTATACGAGAAGCAGTTGAGGACGTCGTCAGCCTTACTACATGACATTCTACTTTCTGCTGACCATCTGACTGATCAATAGTCGTCTTGTCAGGCCAAGGCCGGCAAGGGAGTGTAGTACCACAAAGTTTAAGTTTTAGGGTTAAATGCAATTTTACTCTTAAGAAAATTGTCAATGAACCCTATTATCTGAGGATCTTAATTCCCATTTGCTTGCTTCGGCATTCCTTATTAACTTTTCCTATCATAGACCACGGTCTCATTTAGAGCAAAGTTCTCTGCGTACTAAAGCCGATCCTCCAACCTAATCACTAACAATTAGCAGCCCTAACCTGATGAGCGTGGAGATACGGTCCTTCAATGCCACAGACAGAGTCGCGGTCGGTTTGGCCTGAGAATTTTAAAAAAGGACTTAAAGGCCTAGTGTTAGCAGCCGTGTGCTCGAAACTTCGTACGTAAGTACATTCCTTATTATGTAATTAAATGCGATTACTGAAAAAGCTGAGTGGAGAGCGTCCTTTCTTAATGTGAATGGCTAACAATAAAAGTGACCAAGCTAGTGAATGTGTTTCTCTATCGCTCCGTTCAACTTTAACGACTAGCCGTTAGCATAGAAACAACTCAATCTACAGTAAGGATACCAAGAGTTGGCGGGCAGGTCTTAGAACGAGGCTAGCCACTTGTTGATTTCCTGCACCTCCTCGCTGGTAAACTTACCAGTAATTCTACTTCTTAAGTATAAATAGCTAGAAGAGAAGCTTCCAGGAAATCTTTTGTTTTTAACCTCTTATTTTTATAAGTAATAACCTTAACATTTTCTAACATAAAGTATTGGAAGACACAGCTCTACTAACTGCTTGTTTTATGTCCTCTTAAACTGGGTATTTATGCAAATGCTACATGCGTAAAGCTATAAAACTGAGCAGAATCAATCGCTGTTGCTAACAAGAACAATCTATCTCAACACTTGTGTTAAGCTAACTAGCCACTCCCTGCACTGTGATTAGCACCTCCTACCTCTGTGAAATAGCATACAATCCAAGAATACTTTTCAACAGCAATCGTTTTAATAGTTTCTTCTTATATCAGATAGTCTTCGTCATCATCCATCTCTTCTTAATCAACCAAGGTTATTTAAAAGCCACATAATTACTCGTCATTTATTTTTGTCCACATCCTCAGCATCCTACCTATACTTCAGAAAATATAACGTTGTAAATATGATTTTTAAAGGTATATATGACTTCATAATTCATGACATAAACTTCAGCTGCTACCAGCATTTAAAATCTTGCCAATGTTATTTTGTGTTCTTGAAAAAGTATATTAAATGCTTGTTTCGAATGTATTCCTGCGATAGAGTTAACTATGACTAAAGAAAGAAATGTCGTTAATTTAAGCAGATATTTAATTAAATGTAAATATAGGCCATATTATTTACATATTCGTCACATATCGTCCCATTAACAACAACAAGAATTTCAAATCTGGCCCTATTAATTAAGTACATTTCCAGGTAAGTAACTATCTGAGGATTTATACTTACAAGACCTTGAAGTTTGCCGCAAATGATGATACAAAATAATAACACGTTTTAAAAATAATGTATGGAAAAAATGGAATTACCAACATTTAAGCTGACACTGTTTCAAATATCATCATACATGAAAGAGAATGAGATTCAGAACTTCTATTAATCTTTTAATAACGTTTCAGTCATAACTGCTCGCAATAAATTCTTGTCCAAGACTAGAGTTTCTATCTGTTGCTAAAAGATCATCTTCATCTGCACCATCATTGTCTTTAAAGATAAATTTTTGTCGCTGCAGCCATAATATATTGTTCGATGGGTTTAAAGAAATTGTTGAGGAATGCGAAAACAGGTTTGTACCTTTAAGGGTGGTAAGGAATGGTAAAGACCCACCTTACTATAATAGAGAAATAAAGAGACTAAGAAGGAGGTGCAGACTGGAAAGAAATAGAGTTAGAAATGGCTGTGGAAGTAAGGAGAAATTGAAGGAACTTACTAGAAAATTGAATCTAGCAAAGAAGGCAGCTAAGGATAACATGATGGCAAGCATAATTGGCAGTCATACACATTTTAGTGAAAAATGGAAGGGTATGTATAGGTATTTTAAGGCAGAAACAGGTTCCAAGAAGGACATTCCAGGAATAATTAATGAACAAGGGGAGTGTGTATGTCAGGATCTTCAAAAGGCAGAAGTATTCAGTCAGCAGTATGTAAAGATTGTTGGTTACAAGGATAATGTTGAGATAGAGGAAGAGACTAAGGCCAAAGAAGTAATAAAATTTACATATGATAACAATGACATTTACAATAAGATACAAAAGTTGAAAACTAGAAAAGCGGCTGGAATTGATCAGATTTCTGGGGATATACTAAAGACAATGGGTTGGGATATAGTACCATATCTGAAGTACTTATTTGATTATTGTTTGGCCGAAGGAGCTATACCAGATGAATGGAGAGTTGCTATAGTAGCCCCTGTGTATAAAGGAAAGGGTGATAGACATAAAGCTGAAAATTACAGGCCAGTAAGTTTGACATGCATTGTATGTAAGCTTTGGGAAGGCATTCTTTCTGATTATATTAGACATGTTTGTGAAATTAATAACTGGTTCGATAGAAGGCAACTCGGTTTTAGGAAAGGTTATTCCACTGAAGCTCAACTTGTAGGATTCCAGCAAGATATAGCAGATATCTTGGATTCTGGAGGTCAAATGGACTGTATCGCGATTGACATGTCTAAAGCATTTGATAGGGTGGATCATGGGAGACTACTGGCAAAAATGAGTGCAATTGGACTAGACAAAAGAGTGACTGAATGGGTTGCTATATTTCTAGAAAATAGATCTCAGAGAGTTAGAGTAGGTGAAGCTTTATCTGACCCTGTAATAGTTGAGAGGGGAGTTCCTCAGGGCAGTGTTATCGGACCTTTATGTTTTCTTATATATATAAATGATATGAGTAAAGGAGTGGAATCGGATGTAAGGCTTTTTGCGGATGATGTTATTCTCTATAGAGTGATAAATAAGTTACAAGATTGTGAGCAACTGCAACGTGACCTCGAAAATATTGTGAGATGGACAGCAGACAATGGTATGTTGATAAACGGGGCTAAAAGTCAGGTTGTGAGTTTCACAAATAGGAAAAGTCCTCTTAGTTTTAATTACTGCGTTGATGGGGTGAAAGTTCCTTTCGGGGATCATTGTAAGTATCTAGGTGTTAATATAAGGAAAGATCTTCACTGGGGTAATCACATAAATGGGATTGTAAATAAAGGGTACCGATCTCTGCACATGGTTATGAGGGTGTTTAGGGGTTGTAGTAAGGATGTAAAGGAGAGTGCATATAAGTCTCTGGTAAGACCCCAACTAGAGTATGGTTCCAGTGTATGGGACCCTCACCAGGATTATCTGATTCAAGAACTGGAAAAAATCCAAAGAAAAGCAGCTCGATTTGTTCTGGGTGATTTCCGACAAAAGAGTAGCGTTACAAAAATGTTGCAATGTTTGGGTTGGGAAGAATTGAGAGAAAGAAGACGAGCTGCTCGACTAAGTGGTATGTTCCGAGCTGTCAGCGGAGAGATGGCGTGGAATGACATTAGTAGACGAATAGGTTTGAATGGCGTCTATAAAAGTAGGAAGGATCACAATATGAAGATAAAGTTGGAATTCAAGAGGACAAACTGGGGCAAATATTCATTTATAGGAAGGGGAGTTAGGGATTGGAATAACTTACCAAGGGAGATGTTCAATAAATTTCCAATTTCTTTGAAATCATTTCGGAAAAGGCTAGGAAAGCAACAGATAGGGAATCTGCCACCTGGGCGACTGCCCTAAATGCAGATCAGTATTGATTGAATTGAAGAAATGGTAGTCCTCATTATCTTTGCAAAGGGACCACACCCTACCTCGCTGATCATGTTTCTCAGGTCAGACGTCCTCGATCTCCCTTTCGATTGCTTCTCCAGGATCTTGCCTTCGAAAATATTCCGAAGGAGGATAAAATTAGTATTTGAAGAAGATGAAGTTATAATTCTATCACTTTCAAACCTGTTAAATCGTACGGGACTAAATGTTGCCTGCTAGCACCTTCTAACTGGACAAATGGTCTAATTCATCAAATCATACAGTTCGAACAGATATAAAATGGAGAGATTCTGTATAATGCGGTATTCCATCGCACTTCATTGTTACAAACTGTGACAGGAGACGGAATATAAGCTGTCGAAGACGGGGTATAGTGAAACCATACACTGTAGTCATCGGTAATAGCATCAATCAATCAATCAATCAATCAATCAATCAATCAATCAATCAATCAATCAATCAATCAATCAATCAATCAATCAATCAATCAATCAATCAATCAATCAATCAATCAATCAATCAATCAATCAATCACTATTGCTCTGCATTTAGGACCCTCGCCCAGGTGGCAGATTCCCTATCTGTTGTTTTCGTAGCCTCTCCCTTAAATGGTTGCAAGGAACTTGGAAATTTATTGAACACCTCCCTTCATTCCAATCCCTAACTCCCTTTCCTATAAGCGGTTATTTGCCCCAATTTGTCCTCTTGAATTCCAACTTTAGCTTCATATCGTGATCTTTTGTACTATAAAAGACACCACTCAAACTTATTCGTCTACTGATATCATTCCACGTCATCTCTCCACTGACAGCTCGGAACATACCACTTAGTCTAGCAGCTCATCTCCTATCTCCCAAGTCTTCCGATCCCAAATTTTGCAACGTTTTTAACGCTACTCTTTTGTCCATAATCACCCAGAATAAATCGAGCTGTTTTTCTTTGGAATTTTTCCAGTTCTTGAATCAAGTAATCCCGGTGAGGGTCCCATACACTGGAACCATACTCTAGTTGGGGTTTTACCAGAGACTTACATGCCCTCTTCTTTACATCCTTACTACAACCCCTAAATACCCTCATAACCATGTGCAGAGATCTATACCCTTTATTTGCAACCATGTTTATATGATTACCTGAATGAAGATCTTTCCTAGGTACTTACAATGATCCCCAAAAGGAACTTTCACCCCATCAACGCAGTAATTAAAACCGAAGGGACTTTTCCTATTTGTGAAACTCACAACCTGACCATTAACCCCGTTTATCATCATACCATTGCCTACTGTCCATCTCACAACATTATCGAGGTCATTTTGCGCCAGATTCCCAGCAGTGGCAGCCGGTGGACTGTTAGTTCGAGGGGGCGGCCATGTTACTCTTTTTTTTAAATGTCACTTATACCGTTATGGTTTTCATCCATTCAATATTCCGTCAAAATATATGCAGTCAATCAGTTTACTGAGTATGTAACGGTTTTTCGATACGTCCTCATCGAACTGTTCAATTTTCAACCTATACGCACTATCCGACTGGCACTTGAGATCTACCTTACGAGGCCTCGCAAACTCAATGCCATTCTTTATATTCTCTTCACTAGTTTTATGGTATTTTACTCATTGAAGTGTTTTAGGTCTGTAAAACCAGTCAATGTCCACGCGAGATCACGAGAATTCATTAGTTACCCTTAGTTACCAATAACAGCCCTTCCCTGGGTCTACATAAACTGAGACAATTGCTCCTGGAACTTGGTCTTGAAATCTTCGTTAGGGGCTAGAAGGACTTAGAAAAAGAACGCATTTCTTATCTCACATCAACACAACAAGGCTTCATGCGTGTACAATGTGCAATTGAATTTTCTGGTATAGACAGTTTTACTTTTGCACGAATTCTGAAACTGTGCAATATTTAAATCAGGTTTCCTACCCTTTACAGTTCTAATCTTCTGTCAAAAAAAGACATACGCTCTTGAAAATAGCGTGCACAGGATTCATACTAAAGAGCAGAAATAATTAACAAACCTAAGACGTAATCATGGTTAGAATAAGTATGGATATTAAAAAAAGAAATATATTTAAGACTTAAGCAATGTGAGCAAAACTCACCGGTTTATACTCTAGAGCACAGTTTTATTATTATTATTATTATTATTATTATTATTATTATTATTATTATTATTATTATTATTATTATTATTATTATTATTATTATCTGCGTACATTAATCTGCTTACCCTAAAGGGTTGGCTTTTCCCTCGGACTCAGCGAGGGATCCCACCTCTACTGCCTCAAGGGCAGTGTCCTGGAGCTTCAGACTCTGGGTCGGGGGATACAACTGGGAGGATGACCAGTACCTCGCCCAGGCGGCCACACCTGCTATGCTGAACAGGGGCCCTGCGGGGGATGGGAAGATTTGAAGGGATAGACATGAAAGAGGGAAGGAAGCGGCCGTGGCTTTAAGGTAGGTGCCACCGAGCTCGATATCTGCAGTCGCTTAAGTGCGGCCAGTATCCGGTATTCGGGAGATAGTAGGTTCGAACCCCACTGTCGGCAGCCCTGAAAATGGTTTTCCGTGATTTCCCATTTTCACACCAGGCAAATGCTGGGGCTGTACCTTAATTAAGGCCACGGCCGCTTCCTTCCCACTCCTAGCCCTTTTCTGTCCCATCGCCGCCGTAAGACCTATCTGTGTCGGTACGACGTAAAACAACTAGCAAAAAAAAGGTAGGTACCATCCCTGCATTTGCCTGGAGGAAAAGTGGGAAACCACGGAAAACCTCTTCCAGGATGGCTGAGGTGGGAATCGAACCCACCCCTACTCCGTTGACCTTCCGAGGTACCAGTTTTCAAATTTCGTGCCATAGCCGGGAATCGAACCTGGACCTCCCGGGGTGGCAGCTATTCACACTAACCACTACACCACAGAGGCGGACATTATTATTATTATTATTATTATTATTATTATTATTATTATTATTATTATTATTATTATTGTTATTATTATTACTGAGCCATGAGTTTCGAATCTCCCCCTCATTTTTTATCTGTTTGGTCAGCTCCATCTTCTGTAAACAGTATGAGCTACCTCTCCTTGCTAACCCGTGGGTATTACACCTGCTAACATATGTCTCGCCTACTACGCTATCTAGACATTGAACCATAAACTAGTGTATTCCTCCTTTCCCCATAGATGGCTGTGGAGTAAACGGACGATTTTACCCTCTATTGAGTAATAGTTTGCCATAGGTTGGCCATCGTGTAATAAATATCGTTTGCCTCCAATCCTTCATAGCAACAAGCCACACTCGGTCCCCCTTAGTTACCAATAAGAGCTCTTCCCTGGGTCTATATAAACTGAGACAGTTGCTCCTGGAACTTGGTCTTGGAATCGTCGTTAGGGGCTAGAAGGACTTACTGTGATTGCAGTGCGGGCTTGCCCGCCTGAGGCTTGCATTGAGGACCACTCAGTTTGGAAGGTAAGGCTCTAAAGTCAACTTGAGTGTTTTAAAAGGGGATGATGGGAGGACCTAACTTCTCTTAACATGTGAACTCATACGCGGTGCTTCATTTTATGGAATGTAAGGTGGTGCGTGTATGTACCCTTGAAACCCTTTCTGCAATTTGATTTTTCAGTGACTAGTTTTCAAAATTGGTCGTCACCTTTCAGAAGTTAATTATCCTTGTCGCTCTGCAGTATCCTTTAGCCACTGCTTCACAGGCGTTCTGTCATTTAGATTTTACCGGCCTTATTTCTTATAGCTTAATTATACCGGCATCCTAGCCTTTTGTGATTAACGGCCTATTAAATTAACTACTTCTAGTTTCTATTTTCTATCCTTATGGCCGTTTAGCATGGGTTTGCACGCCTGTAGTATAGGATCTGTGAGCCATGGGACATATGTGGAACACTTCCTTATTTCTTTCATGGACTCTTTGGGATCTATCTGGAACAAATGAAGCTTATGCTGCTATCTACTGGAAGACTTGTATAATGATGACACATGGAACTTATATACTAACATTCACTGTAGATCGTGGTGGCAGCGCCTGACCTCTGTGGAATAGCAGATTCACCAGAGTATGGAGGCTACACATGTCTGTTTTGGCACAATCTGGCCTTCATCTTGGATGAAGTGAGTACATTTAATGTCACTGTGTTGAATAATATTTCTGAAATATAATGAATCAGAGTTTGATAATCAAGTGTTATATAAATAATTGCAATGGCAGTTTTTTCAAGTTTTCCTTATGTGGAACACTAACCTCAATGTGAATTGACTTCTTTCCGAAACCTTAAAATTCAATGTTTCTCAAGTAAAATGAACCTGAGTTTGATAATCAAGTGTTATATAAATAATTTCAATGGCAGTTTTTTCAAGTGTTCCTTAAGTGGAACACTAATTTCAATGTGAAAGGACTTCTTTCCCTAACCTCAAAATTCGTACTATAATTCATTTAGTAAGCATATGTTACTTTTGTTGATAAATTTATGCATACAATTCAAGTAGTATTTATACTCATTCATAAGTGTAAGAAATAAATGCTATAGTGACTTAGTAGACGAAAACAGGTGCTAACTTGATGGAGTTTACTTTCTGAACTTGCGATGTTTCCTAATGTATTTTCTTTTAAAAATGCCAATTGACTTCTTATTAATTAACCAGGAATAATATTCAGGCGAGTATATTTCAAGAAATGTATACAAATTGTTTGCCTTCCAGAGATTGCGGGAGGAGGACATGTTGCACTACCTGCATGGCTTGTCAGATGATCCAACTTCTGCTGATGTCGAAGGAGATGATTGGGACGATTCTGAAGATAATGAAACCCTATCAAGTGGCAATTCTTCCCTGTTGTAAGAAAGTGGTTCCGTTGTGTCATTGATGGTTATTCATCCAGGAAGAAAATGGGAGTAAAATCTCAGTTTATGGTACGCAAAAAGCTTGGTCATGTAGGGGTGTCTGATGAAGTTCGACTCACTCCTAAATGTGGGCAACCATGTTCTCAAGCAATCTGGGAAATAAAGAGGCGCAGAATGTGCAGCACAAATGAGAAACAGAGGAAAACTAAAATTTTATGCAAAGCCGGCTATGTACCCTTGTGTGCCAGCCCATGCTTTAAACATTTTCATAATCAGTAAGAAGCCTCACTATCAAGGACCAGGTGTATTTTCAATTTTGGTAGCCTATTACTAAGAAGAAAAGTGCTTTGTAACTTCGCAATTGTAGACTCTGTATTTCTAGTATAAGGGTATTTTATAGCAATGCTCCATTTTCTAAACAAATTTTGCTTCAAATCCTTGTTTGCAAATTGAAGTAAGTTTTATTTGATGGTACTTAGTATTTTGTGATATTCTTTCTTATTTTACAGCTTTTTTTACTGGTGATAAATTCATTTTGAAAGTATGACATGTTACAGTGTGTATTTGAAAACTATTCCCAAAATATTTAGAACTGGTAAAATACAACCATGCCTATGTCCCGGTTGGAGGGACATATGTGTCCCAGTTCAAATATTTGTTCGAATTGACCACTAGAATTCTGAAAGCCACTTTTTGTCAACAAGGATCTTCTAAGGAGCTAAAAACTGCAAAAATATTTAATTACACCTATCATAGCATTTTGAGCTTTAAAAGGTTCTTGAAAATTCTCCCTAACTGTAACTAAGAATTTGTCTTGCCCCATTATTCTTGGGTCTAATTTTTTGCTCATTCTGGGCTTATATTAGATATGCAGAATAGACTCCGCTGTTTTAAATGTTTTAACTCCGTAAAAATTCCTTTCCTTACGTGTAATTCTGCGTTATCTTGTGCTGCGTCGCCCTCTCAGAGTGAAATGGTGTCTGACCTTAGTCATTTTTCTGAGGACCAGGCTGAGTGTATTAGAAAGATTTGTAATGCTTTCTCCGATGTTTTCATCGAAAAATTAGGAGTAACTCATATTTTAGGTTATAAGATTGACGTCACTGATTCTAATCCTGTTAGATTCCACCTTATCTTCTGTCACCTCCTAAAATGCAGGCACTGAAGGAGATTTTTAATAAAATATTAGACGACGGAATTATACGTCCTTCTACATCTGCCTATTCTTCTCCTATTTTTCTAGTGCCCAAACCGCAAGGCGGTTTCAGCCCGGTGGTGAATTATGGGGCCTTAAATAAGAAAGTAGTATTCCAATCCGTATCGCTTCCGGATTTGCACTCTTGTTTTTCATGGTTTAAAAGATCAGGTACTTTACTTAATTAGACTTAAGTCAGGCCTATTACCAGGTCCCCTAGCTAATGAATCTAGTCATCTGACATCTTTTGGTACTGACTGGAACCTCTAAGAGAGTTGTCGCGTGAATATTTGTACTCCCTACGGGAGACGCAATGCCTACCAGACTCCTAGACCACATATGTTCCGACGTCAAGTTCAACTACGTCTATCATTATTTAGACGACATCGTCATTTATGCAGAGACCTTCGCAGAACATCTTCAACACATCAATGAAGTTCTGTTGCGCCTTCGTAAAGCCAGTCTCACTTTTAAATTGTCTAAGGTATCTTTTCCTAAGTCCCCAATGTCACTCCTTGGGCATATTTTACCATCCAGTGGTGCCTCAGTCGACTAGTCTCGAACTAAGCTATTCGCGATTTTAGACCACCTACGGACATTAAAGGTGTTGCCCGTTTCATAGGAATGACTAACTTTTTCAGAAAGTTTATTCCTAATTTTGTCAATCGTGCTGCCCCTCTCAACTTACTTCGTCGTAAGGGTGTTAAGTTTGAGTGGGGTATTTCTCAGCAAGCTGCTTTTAAGGATTTGAAGCTAGCAATATCTAATGCTCCTGTGCTGGCTATGCCAGATTTTTCCAAGACCTTTGTAGTCCAAATGGACGCCCCTTCATCAGCTGTTGCAGCTGTCGTACTGCAGGACGCTGCATTACGAAGACGCCCCATTGCATATGCTTCTAGGACTCTTTCCCCTCAGGAATCAAAGTACTCAGTATATGAGCTCGAAGGTTTGACAGCTTTGTTTGCCCAGGAGAAATTCCGCATGTGCCTAGAGCATGTTAAATTTGAGTCTGAGACTAATAATCAGGCATTGAGTTGGGTACTAGGAATACCTAGGAGAACTGTTCGTCTAGCTCGATTGGCCATCAGGATTTCAGTTTTCAATTTGATGTTCGCCACATTCACGGATGAGATTATGTGGTGGCCGATTCTTTCAGCAGAATGTTTTCTGACGATACTACTCATAATAGTAACTTTCCTGTTTCTGAACCTTTTGACCCGTTACCTTTGTCCAATGCTATTTTGTTTGACGCCCCTTCGTTATTCCATGACATTACTAAATTTCAAAAGGAAGATCCTGTACTAGGACCTATTATTCAAGATTTAAATATTGGGAAGATCGTTGCACCTTACGTTTTAAGAAATGGTGTTCTTTGTTGCCCTTCTCGTCACGGCCAGAAGATGAAGGTGGTGATGCCTTCCGTATTAGTACCCATGATTTTCGATTATTATCACGAAACACCTCGCGCTGGCCATCAAGGCGTCTTTAAGACTAGAGAAAAAATCAGGGGAAATTTGATCTGGAACGGACTCAACGGAGAAATCTGTGAGCTTGTCAAAGCATGCAATACCTGCATGGTCAGTAAACCACCGTTAAACACCAGGTTAGGCTTGCTGTCTTCCAACCAAGCTACTCGCCCAATCGAGCGGTTATATATAGACTATGTGGGTGCCTTCCTTAAATCGAAGGGAGATGGGAATAAATTCATACTTGTGTGTGTTGAGGGGTTTACTCGTTTTTCTTGGTTATTCCCTATTAAGTTAGTCACTGCTGAAACCACTATCAGGTGCCTGAAATTTATATTTTCATCCTTTGGTCCATGTCAGTTTTTGGTATCAGATAACGCTAAAGACTTCACTTCAAATCCAATTAGACATTTATCTTTTAATCTCTCTATTCCCCTTGTAAGGACCTCAGTATACTATCCCCAGCCTTCGTATGCTGAGAAAGTAAACCGTAAACTCCGCTTATCGCCTTTCATCATGGTGATGTCTCGAGGTGGGATACCCCATTGCCTTGGCTAGCGTTTGCCTTTAATTCAGCTATCCATGAAGCTCATAAATTTTCTCCTATTTCTCTTATGATCTCTTTTATTCGGAACCCCCACCCCCCCGCCCTTTCCAACTTGTGGAATATTAACGAGCTCCTGCCCAAAAACATAGATCCTCCTAACATTAAGGCTATCTGGAAGGTAGCCAAAGAGAATCTTAAGGTGTCATACACCGGGCGAGTTGGCCGTGCGCGTAGAGGCGCGCGGCTGTGAGCTTGCATCCGGGAGATAGTAGGTTCGAATCCCACTATCGGCAGCCCTGAAAATGGTTTTCCGTGGTTTCCCATTTTCACACCAGGCAAATGCTGGGGCTGTACCTTAATTAAGGCCACGGCCGCTTCCTTCCAACTCCTAGGCCTTTCCCATCCCATCGTCGCCATAAGACCTATCTGTGTCGGTGCGACGTAAAGCCCCTAGCAAAAAAAAAAAAAAAAAAAAAAAAAGGTGTCATACGGGAAGAAGAGAGAACGCTATGGTCAAGGGTGCCGACCTTCCAAATTGGCTGTAGGCGATAAAGTTTTCATAAGATATTTTGTTGTACCGGTATCTGGGAAAATAGCTCCCCGCTTTCGTAGTCCTATTTACGTTGTTGATTTCCTTACTCCGGTCACCTTGCTTGTGAGTGACGCTGAGACCGAAGGAATGTTGAGGGTTCATCTCTCTCAAATTAAACCAGCTCAACTGTATATTTGTTTATTATTTCAAATTATTTAAATATTTTTTGTTAGTTTTTTCTTCTTAGAATAAGTTTGTACTTTTCCATTAATTGTTTGGGAAGCAAAGCCTCTTTTGGTACAGTTCTACAGCATCTAATTGCTTTTTTCTCTTTATTATGTGAATCCTCCCGGATTCCCCTTTTGCCTGCTTGACTCCCTCAACCGTGGTCCTGCTTCCGCACAGTCCTTGAGCCTATTTCATGCCCCTCATCTCCGAGCTAAAATAGTTGCCATACTATTAGATTATTTTGTGGGCTCTCTCCGTTTGTCTTGGAGCCCTTGGAAGAACTTCATCTCAGCGCGCAGCCCCTTAAATATGTTCCACATCAGAGCTAGCTCCCCGGCATATATCGTCTAATGGAGGCGTTCCCCCTCGGCTGATAGCTGCATATGATCAACGGACGGTGAGCGCCCCGCATGTCCTCATGGATTCCAGACTGTCATCTGGCTCCTCTCTCTCTCTCATAGCAAGCGTGCGGCTTGCTTTCTCACTCTCTTCTCTCCTACTCTACCAGTAGGATGGTATCTTACTGAACTTTGGGGGTCCGACCACGCTGGATCACGAGCTTGGCCGCGTTGGCAGGACTTGCCGCCATCATCTTACTATGGATTTCTTCATCTACCTTCACTTATTGTGTTTTCCCGGGATACATCTCATCAAGATTATATATTAATGAAACCGTTATTTCAAGAGAAGCATAAAAACTTAACGTTATTTAACATTTCATCAAGATGTATTTATTCTCATCGAGAAAAGTGGATATGAACTCTTGAATCCAAGAAGATTTCCATTATTGGAAGAAAGGTTTATGTTGTAACCAAAAGTGTGAGTTTTTTTGGGGAGGGGTATGAGTCTTGAGTTTCGAATTGCCCCCTCATTTTTTATCCGTTTGGTCAGCTCCATCTTCTGTAAACAGTATGAGCTACCTCTCCTTACTAACCCGTGGGTATTACACCTGCTAACATATGTCTCGCCTACTACGCTATCTAGACATTGAACTATGAACTACTGTATTCCTCTTTTCCCCATAGATGGCTGTGGGGTAAACGGACGATTTTTCCCTCTATTGAACAATAGTTTGGCACAGGTTGGCCAACGTGTGATAAATATTGTTCGCCTCCAATCCTTTATAGCAACAAGACACGCCTCCCCCTAGTTACCAATAAGAGCCCTTCCCTGGGTCTATATAAACTGAGACAGTTGCTCCTGGAACTTGGTGTTGGAATCGTCGTTAGCGGCTAGAAGGGCTTGCTGTGATTGTAATGCGGGCTTGCCCGCCTGAGGCTTGCATTGAGGACCACTCAGTTTGGAAGGTAAGACTCTAAAGTCAACTTGAGTGTTTTAAAAGGGGATGATGGGAAGACCTAACTTCTCTTAACATGTGAACTCATACGCGGTGCTTCATTTTATTGAATGTAAGGTGGTGCGTGTGTGTACCCTTGAAACCCTTTCTGCAATTTGATTTTTCAGTGACTAGTTTTCAAAATTGGTTGTCACCTTTCAGAATTTAATTATCCTAGTTGCTCTGTAGTTTCCTTTAGCCACCGCTTCACAGACGCTCTGTCGCTTAGGTTTTACCGGCCTTATTTCTTATAGCTTAATTTTACCGGCATCCTAGCCTTTTGTGATTAACGGCCTATGAAATTAACCCTTTCTAGTTTCTATTTTCTATCCTTATGGCCGTTTAGCATGGGTTTGCGCCCCTGTAGTATAGGATCTTCATTTTGTTAATTATAATTAAACAGAAGCCTAAAAGCTATATCTTGTTAACTGGGCTTGCTCCCTGCTGAGTTTTGAACACTGATAGCTCAAAGCTATTATTTACTTATTATATTTTGGTATACATTATTATCTCAATGTTTTCATATTTATATTCTTGAAAGTAAAAACTAAAAAAAATTGAAATAAATTTAAGGTGAAACTTTTCATATTTGTGCTTTCTGTGTCCAGATCCAGGCCCGCACCCTTTTCTTCCCTGCTATCCGGTAATACCAGGAACAATTATTATTATTATTGTTATTATTATTATTATTATTATTATTATTATTATTATTATTATTATTATTATTATTATTATCAAGCACAGATAAAGAAATCATGACGATATTACTATCACCACAAGCGGTTCCAAAACACAATCGCACGGAATAATCACCACGAAGCACGAACATAAAGAAATATTACAACCAAAGACCGCAACAGCTAGGGACCAGTACCTCCGAATTCATTCAAATCTTCCGCACGAAAACGGACTGTCACTGCTACCAACCCTCACGAAACGCAGGGTGCAAGCCAGAGGCCCGTGTTACTTCACCTTTACAGTTCGAATCACCATTCCTGGTCTCAAATGTTACATTTCATTATCATTCATTGTTATTATTCGTCTTGAAATATAATTAAAATAGGGCAAACAAGGTCATGAATTATTACTTAATGTTACTATATCCAGCCATGGTTGGCGCATGCTCGTAGAGTGGTTTGTGAAAATGCCATTACTCCTACGGACTCTGCCGAGCTTAAAGACTCTTCCCGCACCCTTCGTCTCTCCGAAACCGTCCACCATTGGGCTTCCCCTTTACATCTCTTGCTCCTCACCTACTCAAATCCACGGACGGAAACTCGAGATTCCGCAACACCGTATCTTCAACCTGAAAAAAATTACCATCGAACTGCGCGCTAGAAGTCAGTCGCCTAAGTTTGATATTGCATAACAGTATTCCTAAATGTTGAGAATTTATAGTTTTACTATGAAATGCAATTTATTAGCGTTATTCGAGTTCAATTTTGACTGCAAATATCGAGAGAAAATAAAAAAATCCCTTTTCGTTCTTTACGTTGCAAAGACACAGACAGATCTTATGGCGACGATGGGTCAAGAAAGGCCTAGGAGGGGGAAGGAAGTGGTCGTGGCCTTAATTAAGGTATATCCCCAGCATTTGCCTGGTGTAAAATAGGAAACCATGGAAAACCATCTTAGGTCCACCGACAGTGGGGCTCGAACCCACTATCTCCCGGACACAAGCTCACAGCTTCGAATCCCTAAGCGCACAGCCAACTCGCCCGGTTAACAATTTATCAATAAATCCCGTAATTGTCAGCCACGTGGAGACTTGTAAACTGTAGATCAGCACTGTCTATGCACAACTGTGTATAAACGTAGCGAGAAGAGGAGTATCTTTGTTGACAGCACCGAGCGACTTGGCTACATAGTTCCGGTAGCATTTGGGAGATGGTGGGTTCGAACCCCACTGTCGGCAGCCCTGAACATGGGTTTTGTGTGGTTTGCCGTTTTCACACCAGGGAAAAGCTGGGGTTGTATCTTAATTAATGCCACAGACGTTTCCTTTCTAGTCCTATCCCTTTCCTATCCCATCGTCGCCAAAATGCCCGAGTCGGTGTGACGTTCAAACTCTAGAAAAATATATTTACTGAAGGCACACAAACAAGAAACGCAATGAACACGGGCAAATGGTTAATAGAAGCCAATCGAGAAAAATAACTTCGAGACTGACGGTTTCAAGCTGCCTACGATGTCAACAGAGAGTGATTAAAGCAGACTAATTTCTCACTGTGCTACGAACCTCTAAGTAGTTCGAGGTGATACATAATCTACCTACGTCCACAAATACCACATATTCTATGCATTTGTATATGTATGTATGTGCAGCCTTCAGCCCTAAGGCTGGTTGGATCCTCAACAGCTCTGCCATCAGCTGTCATAGATGGCCTAGGCATCACTGATGAGGCGTACTAGGGAAATGAGGAGTGAGGTAGTTTCCTGTTGCTTTCCTCACCGAGCCAGAAGTTGCTATTACATATCAGTCTGCTAAGCCCACTGAAATGCATGCACCAACCGACCCTATGAGAAACATTCTCACACCATTCATAGCAGGGACTGGCCATGTGTATATATCAGTTAAAAATTAAAATGTTAATTTCCATGTATCTGTCCGTATTATAACTTAGAGGAAAGCTAGTACGAAATATTCACTTAGAAAAATACGTATTAACGATAACATGTTCCTCTTTTAATTGTATTAATGGGTTTACCAATAAATTGGATCTGACCATGAATTGCACAGGAAATTTCCGCTACCATTTCTTTTGTCCGCATCCTCCAGCTAAAACTCCCACTTGGGTACACCTCTGAACGAGATCAGTATGTCTCCTCATCACCGATGACGTAATATCATAGGATAATTCTGGAACGAATTGTCGGATAGGTTCACCATGGAAAGAAAAACTGACTTTGTTGAGACTAAAGCCCTTCATCTGTGGGATAAATGTTCTGGTTAATCAAGAACATTTATTTTCTCTCTAAGGTTCGTTAACGTTAAACTAACTTATACAAGTTATTTGGTCATACTGAAATGGGAACGATTTAGGACTGGGAAGGTAGCGTACCTGATCTTAATTAAGAATGAAATTGGGAAACTACGGAAAACCATCTCCAGTGCTACTGATGGTCAAATGCTAACCAACTATCTACAAAATGCAAGCATATGGCCACACGACTCATATCAAGATGCCAATTTGCTCAGTAGTCATGAAAATATCACATAGAGAATGTAAGCGATTGAGACTCGAACTACGTCTCACCAATTCCTGAATAGCGTCCCTGATAAGCTGAAAAACTCTGCTTAGCCATCATCATCATTTAATACTGTTATAATTCCTTCGTTCGTTTACCATATTCCATGTACTTTAAAACAATTACGGTCCTCATATATGGCCCTTGGTTTTCCGAATATTAACTGTCCTATGTTTTCGGTCTCCATCCTTTTGAGTCTACTTTGCTTATATCCGCTTGCATATTATCTAGCTATCTTATTATTAATCCTGGCCTTCCATTTCTACTTGTTCCACTATTTCTTACATCTAATACAATTCGGGCTATCCTGCGCCTATCCATTCTGACAACATAGCCAGCCGTTCCAATCTTACTTCTATGTCAGTTAGTAGGCCAGATACTTGATGAGTTTTCAATTCCTGATTAGTTCATATCCCTATATATAATGAAGGAACCCACGGATATTTGTCACTGATATAATTCAGAATATAAACATTATTTTATCATATTTTTATCTACTGTATGTTGATAATTTGTATTTTGTTCCTACTCGTACATTTATTATTATTCCAAGAGACTGGTTTGTTCATGTGATGAAAAGATTAAAGCCCTTGTTAGTTAAAGGTTAATCGTAACAGGGAGTAAATATAGCGAGCTTGGGAGAAAGGTGCGCGTCCCACAGCAGCTTAAACTCCAGACGAAGAAACGTCTTGCTACTTTGAGACGTCTTGCATTCTCTTGCTGCGGCAAGCTCCATCTTAAGGAGACTATTAACTGAAACCGCATTTGCTTCGTGCTCGTCAAAGCTCATTACAAGATTTGAAAGAATGAATCTTGCTAAGAAGATTTTGGTTAATTTTCTCTGTAACAACTGCTTTTCTTCAAACTTTGAACCATTATGAAAGCCTTTATCCCGGAGGAAAATGTACATTTCAAGACGTATTATTGTAATATTCACTCGATAAATGAATGTTCTTTATCTAACTATCATATAATGTGACGTTATAGAACTAATATACTGTAAGGAATGAAGCATAGAACTCTTATCATCAGGTTTTTATATGAAAGTAAACGCACGCATTTCTCAACGTAAAGGAAGATTTAGCACATAAGAACTGACTAATTATTCAAAATTAAATTTAAAAGAAATTAAAATGTCGGTTTGAATCAGCAGGCTGTTAGTAGAGAGTGAACGATGCTGGAGAGTGGATCAGACCTCGCATAGTGAGGAAGATGTCTTTTTTTACCTTTATCTCTATTTTTCTTTGCCTTTATTTAATATGCCAGTGTATCTACCAACGTATCCAATATCCTCAAATCCTGACCTACTATGTCATTATTCGACCCTAGAGAGACAGAGGGGACAATTAGTCAGTATTACGCAGCTACTAAGCCACAGAAAAGTAACGACGTAGGCTAATTAAATAAAGAGTATTGTACTGACTACGAGAAAAATATATACTACCAAAAGATATAAGCGGCAACTAGTGATCTAGTGCTCCCTAAAGCTTAAGTATTGCATGGAAACAAGTCCAAGGGGAGAAAACTTGCATTATTTTTAAGTGTAGTACTGTTCCTTTGAGAGCTCAAAGGTACTTAAGAATATCCCTGTCACTGACCATAAATCCATGAAGTTTTAATATCTCTGGACTGTGGTACGAAATGCATTGAGAGTGTCGAATGTGACATCGTTACCTTTTGAATTATCATCAAGGTGGGTGTTCACATTGCTGATAATTACACTACATCAGAAATATAATCCTACAAGGGAACAATAACGGACTAGTCTGGTCGTTAGATGAGTGAGAGGATGGCCATTAACAACGATATTGAATTACCAGGACACTGGATGTTACAGAAATAGGAAAGCATTTTGAGGACACTTCAATTAGCACGAACTTCAAAGAGACCTTCACAGGAACACTAACTCCACAGAAGCAAAGGGCAGTATTACAACATATTAATATAAACTTATTTTACATTGTCTCTCTCGTCTTCCCTTCAGAATGGTAAAATGACTCATGAAGAATTTACAATTCTCTGCAGAAATGCAAATGAAAATATCGAATAGAAAATTAGACATTACTTTTATAGAAATCATGAATTTAGGTAAGTAGTAAGAAGAGACTGCCAGGTGACAATAGTTCGTACTGCCTGGCACAATGAGGCGCATTTAACACGTCTTTCATTTATTCCAGATAGAAAGAAAGGAAAGCCATCGCCGCTCTGGTAATAATGTTCCTTGGAGGAGTGGAAGGAGAAGACTGGTTACTTGTAAACCTCAGCGCACTGGAGTGATCAGCTCCTCTCTTGTCTATCTTTTCCCCAAGCAATAAAGTTGTTTTCAAAATTGGTGTAGAATCTGTGAACCTCAAGGCCATTTGGCTCTCCAGAAATGGAAATCTCTGTTCTAATCTTTTTCGACTCTCGGAGAGAGAAACAAACCCTCGTCCTTCTGCGTGAACCTAGCACGTCCTTACCACCTCAGCTAGGCAACCCCTCCCCTTACGGTACCGATAAATATGTGATCTCTAAATAATAGTTCCCATTATGTTAGATTGCTCTGCATTTACAGACAATGCCTATAGATTTGTGAGCACAGGCTGATGACCCCTGACTATACGACCCCAGTTCCGCCGTTAGTAAGACGTTGTCCTTCTCCTACCATAATGACTGGTTCGGTCCAGGCTGAGGTCGGTGGCATTTGAGGGTGTTTGAATGTAAGAGTCTAACTGGCATTGACTTCAGGAACGTTAAATAACTCCTATGGGATGAACTTCCATCATCCCTGAGAATTTTAAAGATCTGTAGCAATTGATGAGATGTTAAGTAGATAATATTATTGTCACAAAGTGCCGCACTTACCAGTATCTACAAAGGTATGCCGTTTTACAGTGGGGATGGGGGTGTACTTTGAGGGTTTAATCAAAATTTCGTCGTCTTCGTTCTTATTGCACCATTGTAGGAACTTGAGGCATCTTAGTCATCAGCCCCGTTTACTCAAGTACATGTTAAGTCTGATACCATGAGCAGTTGCATGTATTTGTAATTATTTGGGGTTATAATTTCAAAGTAAACAACCGTAGCTTGAGTCGAAGTGTAAGAAGCGCCGATATCGACTTTAGGTATAGGTTAAAATATGATACCTTTGCAGTTGCTTTCAAGAGGCACTTCACCTTCCAGTACTCATACCAGAGCCCGGGAAATGCTGGGGGGGTTGACTGTATGACAAACAACTACACACATTTCTAAATCACGGAACCAGTCTGTTGATTTTACCTAGAGGTAACTGTCTGAAACAGGAGACATCTTTCAAAAGTGGTCATAAATGAAATGGGGATAAACCATGATCAGGACAAAGATTTTTGGCGGCGGAATTCGAACAAGGAATTTCAAAGCCATGTATTTGACCTCTGCACCATGGAGTGGACTTAACCATACGGTTACAAATATAATTATTTCAAAACGGATTTAATATCATGCAACGTAAACCCTATTTCCTTATCAGGAAAACCTTTTTTTCTAGTGGCTTTACGTCGCACCGACACAGATAGGTCTTACGATGGGATAGGAAAGGCCTAGGAGTTGGAAGGAAGCGGCCGTGGCCATAATTAAGGTACAGCCCCAGTATTTGCCTGGTGTGAAAATGGAAACCACAGAAAACCATCTTCAGGGCTGCTGACAGTGGGATTCTAACCTACTATCTCCCGGATGCTCAGCAAAACCGAGCGAGTTGGCTGTGCAGTTAGTCCGGGCAACTAAGAGCTTGCATTCGGGAGATAGTGGATTCTAACCACACTGTCAGCAGCCCTGAAGAAGGTTTTCGTGGTTTCACATTTTCACACTAGGCAAATGCTGGGGCTGTACCTTAAATAATCCCACGGCCGTTTCCCTCCAACTCCTAGCTCTCTCCTAATCCATCGTTGCCATTAGATATATGTGTGTCGGCGCGACGTAAAGCAGCTTGCATTTAAAAAATCTTATCATAAAGAATAGGAAAACAGCTCGGTGGTTCGTCATACCGTCGGGTATGTTTTCTCCAAGGTGGACAAAATCCCCGTAATGAACTGCAGAGTTTGGTATGATAGAGGTGAACAGGAAGATGCCCTCAGTTTTTTTGGTATATATCTTTTTTATTGTCAACATAGTATATTACAATACATATAATTCAAATACAATATACTTCAAACGAGAAGATTGTTAAACAACAACCACACACCTTTTGTGAGTCGATGACTAAGTGGAGTATTCTATGCCAGCGAACACAATATACTATACAATAACTGAATAAAGGAGCGAGAATTTATATGAGATACACATTCCCTGCCTACAGTAATACACACCAACCAACCAGCGTCACAGTAATAGGAGCTAAAGAAGTAAGAAATAACACAAGCTAACCCGTATAATACCACTGTGTACGTTCGCGTAGGAAAATGACACACTTGTGACAGAGAGAGGTTTTAGTAGTGACACTATTCACACAGTTGCATTGTTAGATGACTGCTACCAGTTTATTAATAAAGTCTCCAATATAGAGCTTCTTCTGGGGGGACGCGAGGGCTTTGTATACACTAACAGTGATGTCTGCGAAGAGCTCTTGTTTGGTGTAGGGTCTTTTGGCTTGTAACACACAATGTACATAAGTGACCAAGAGGAGCACTACAGTATTATTTAGCTGAACCGGTCGCAAGCTAAAGGTAGGTCGAATTGTCCACTCAGCGGCAATATAGATCTTGGGCTGATTTATGATAGAATGTAGTTTCACTTTAAATTCAGTCCACACTTGCTGGGTGACGTCACATTCCGTCAGTCTATGTTGGATTGTATCCCTAGGAGCTCGACAAAATCCACAGGCGGCGTTGTCCTGTATATGGATGCGATGGAGGTTGCTATTGTAGGAATGATATCATGAACTACCTTATACCAGGTATCACATATTATTTGAGGTAGAATGCGATTTGAGATGTTCCGCCAGACTCGGTACCAGTTTATTAACATCGCTGTCTGAACTATTTTCGGGGCTTGATACTGCTGTGTATGCACATACGTATAAAGTTTCTTCGTTGTTATGTCTGGAGATAGGAGGAGACCACGGGGAACGTAGCTCATCTCACATCGCATATACCGTGCATGTGGCGCGTGGTGATGGATATCGTAAAATGCTGGCGGGTTCTTAATCTCTTCCGGGTTACACATTCCCAGTAAAAAATTGCCGGATCTGCGGTTGTCTGCTGCTTGCATCAGTCTGAGGTTCCGTATCAAGAAGAGCACTTTACTTTTAAGCTGTACATCAGTAAGACCAAGACCTCCTTCAGATTTAGCTAGCATGAGTGTAGGTCGTGCGACGCGGAAAAGTGATCCTTGCCAGATATACCAGCCTACTGCTGAAACTATACGGATGCCAACTATTCTTGGCATAGGTAAAATTTGGCTTAAATGCCAGAATTTGCTTAGACCATACATATCGACATATTGCACTCGTTGTTGTAACACCATGAATTTATATTTAACTTGGTGCAGTATAATTTTCACCGATGCAAGGGCAAGGGACCAATTTTTTTGAATCATCTGATGTATGCTATTACAGAACTGAATGCCGAGTATCTTATAATCTCATCAGTTATCTGCATCCATGAGGGAACATTTTCGGAAGTCCTGCTTCGATACCCTATCCGCATAGTTTTAGTTTTCTGGAAGTTGAGATGTGCAACGGAATATTGTCCATAAGTGTCAAGCTCGGTAAAAAGACGCTGGTAGTCAGCATTGCGATCCAGAATTAATGTGACATCGTCAGCGTAGACAAAGACGTTGATCATACCATGGGGGAAGGTACGTAATACATTGACAATAAAGGGTTCCAAGGATAGTAAAAAAGCATCATCGATAAAGGACAACCTTGCCGTACTCCTCGTGTAATTTTGATAGAGTTTGAAAGGTAACTGTTCACAGTTATTTTAGAAGAGCCGCCAGTCAGTATCTTAGCCATCAGAGTGGTAAAAGGCATAGTGAAACCTAATGCTTTAAACACTTCGATCAAATACCCATGGTTAACTCTATCAAATGCTTGATCAAAGTCCAAGGAGAGCAGCTGCCGCTGTTGCTTCTCTACGAGTGACCTACTAATCATATCGCGAATGGCACAGACAGTGTTCAAAATACTTCTTCCCTGAACAGCTCCTGACTGTTGGCTGGAGGTTACGTCTGCTAAGAAATTGTTGAGCCGTTGTTTCAAGCAGCGAGTAAGTAACTTGTAATCAAAATTGAGGAGTGTGATAGGTCTAAAGTCGGCTGGGGCCATTGGTTTCCCTTTCTTTGGAATTAGAACTATTTGATCTTCCTTCATCTTTGTAATGTTCCTGTCAGGTTGTAGGGCGTTATTTAGTATCAGCACAAGTTCGGCTTTAATGATTGGCCATAGCTGTACATAGAATTCCTTCCCCAGTCCATCTATTCCTGGTGATTTATGGGATGCGCTCTGCTTGATTGCTTGATATATTTCGTCTTCCGGTAACTCAGCCGTCAGACTGTCTTGTTCACGGTGCTGAATCCTTCCACGAATTCCATCGAAAAATGTGTGTCGGTGATCAATATGGGTGACCTCGCCTTCTCCATACAAGTCCTGAAAGAAGTTTTCAAGTGTTGCTTGTATTCGTGGGTGGTCTTGAACAATTTGGCCGTCCTGGGTAGTAAGCTGATGAATATATTTCTGTCGCCCCCTGCGACATTCTCGAAGGAAGTGATATATGGAAGGAGCCTCTTCGTTGTTATAATGATTGTCTCGAGCGCGAATTTTCAAACCTTCTTGGTATCTCCTGTGCAGTGTCAATAGCTGGGCTCGTACCTGCTTAATGCGCTGGTACGTTCGCGGGTTGGTAGGATCTGCAGTATAGAGCTGCCGTAAACATCTGTAATAAAAGTCCGTAGTCTGGTTGAGTAGCAGTCGACGTTGGGAACTGTATGCCTTCAATAACACTATTGTTCGAGGTTTAGCATATAACAACCACCAATCTAATATATCTCGATAGTGGTGTATATGTCGTTTCCATCTTTCCCATTCAGTGGAGAAGCGGTCCTTTAACTCCTCTTCACGCAAAATATTGCAGTTTAATTTCCATGTACCCCTTCCACGTGCCGGCCCCATAGTCGGCTGTCTGACCTTACAAATATAAGCACAGTGATTCGAAAATTCCACTGGGCATAAATCAACTTCACGTAGCTCGTCTTGTAAACGGGTACTTAATGTAAATGCGGTCCAAGCGAGATGCTCCCGTGTTGTAAAAATATGTGTAGCCAGGGCTGTGGGGTTTCTTCAGTTCCCAGGTATCTTTCAATTGTAAACCTTGTATCAGCGCAACTAACTCAGGGCAGCCCTGAAAGTTACCTGTTTGGTCTTTAGGCGAAAGTACTGCATTAAAATCGCCTCCAAGGATCATGTTACCGTTAAAGTTTTGAAGAAGGGGTACGATTTCTGTCGTAAAAAACGTCCTTCGTTCAAGTCTTGCGTTCGAACCCGATGGTGCATAAATATTGACTATTAATAGATCGTTAATACGAATACTAATTCCGCGAGAGTTTAGAAGCAGAACTGTATCAGTGTATCGGATGTGGTCTTTGATGTATATAGCAGTACCACGTTTGTCTTCGTTAACATTTAAGATCTTCTCATATCCAGGTATTGATTGCCAGTCCTCCGTAGCTACTTCTTGAAGAAGGGCAATATCAACATCCCGGTCACGCAGAAGTTGCAGGAACAGAAGTTACTTACTAGGAGCCTGGATACAGTTTATGTTAAGAGATAATATCGTATAAGTCAGCAGCATGACCCTAAGAGGGACCATTGTATGTGGTCTTCCTAGTAATTATGGGAAAAGAAAGTGGCGAGTATTCGTCGCAGTCTTAGACCGTTGTGTTTATTGTTTACTAGCTGGCGTACCATTCAGTAGTGTTGTCTTCATTGTATAGGTTGACAGCCTCATCATTCGAGGTGACATTCCTGATCGGGCAATTAACAGAGGGGTAGGCGGGGGGGGGGTTGCGGGTCAGGCGGGGGGGGGGAGGGAGAAACTATCTTCTTTCTGCAACTCTACTCCCGTGTAGACGCGGATCTCTTGTCGTGTAGGGCTTATGGGTTTCTTCCCGCGAGTGTCGTTGTGTTTTTAATTTTGGTGTGATTTTCGCCATGGTGGCGTCTTTTAGTAATGGTTCATCAACCTGTATGCTTGCTGGGGTCCCTGACCCCGTGCCTTGAGTTTCCATAAGCTACAGTTATCGTCTTCTATTTCTACAACCCACTGCATGCTAGCGGTCACTGGATCGGGAGTGGAGTTCTGACTCGGGGGTGGGACATTTATGTCCCCTTCCCCAGCTGTCTCTAGTACCGTAGCAGGTAATACACTCTCCACGTCAGTGTTGATAGGTGCGCTGCTAGTTCCTTCTGGAATGTTGTTGATAATCAAGCTGTCTCTTCCTACAAGGCTGTCTATCTGTGGTTGAGTATTGGCAGATGTTTGGTATTGCTCACGTGTGTCCAGCTTTGACTGTTGTGTTTGTGGCTGTGTACATATTTCAGTTGGGGAGTCGACCCGGCTGACTGGTGCCTGCGAGACGACTGTGGAGTGGCTGGGTGATTCATCCGTTTGTTGTTGTTCTGCAACTTGTGGTTGGACCGGGACCGGGTTTTCTACGTGTGTGATACTTGTGGACATCTGCTCTGACTCTAGTGCAGCCAGGGAGTCACTGTGACATTCATGATTGGCAACTATCTCACTAAGGAGTCTAGGTCCCGATTTATGTTCTTTCTCTCCGCGCCGTATGGGACAGTCCTGTCTAAAATGATCTGTAGCGTTACAGAAAAAGCAGGATTTCGGTTGCCCTTCGTAGACTACCTGCGCCCTGTATCCCTTTATAGATACAATGGGAGGTATGGCAGATTTGAACTCTATGCGCATGGCCCTAATTCCACTGTATATATTATAAATGTAGGTGGAGGACCACCTCTCATTCCGGATTTCTCTTACTTTGCCATACTTGCTAAAGAAAGACATTATTCTTTCATTTGGCATTTCTCTGGGGAGGTTCATTATTCTCACTAATTTGCTATCCACGTCTGCACATGTTATCACCACGTCAGATATAGAGCCATTAAATTTTCGTACTTGTGAGTGTCCATTGGTCGTGAGTAGGATCTTCTCCATTAACAGTTTACTGGTTAACTTGATGTAGACTGCCGTTTCCAAATTATCAAGTTGTATGGCCTCTAGTTGGTCGACATTCAACTTTAAAGTTTGCTGTATCCACTCGTGTATTACCGCAGGGCCGGGTTTATTTGCCTTGTCAGGGAAAGCACATTTAATTGTATTTTTCCGGATGTCGTTGGTTGCCATTTTCACTTTACGTAACTACACTATAGAATAATAGAACACTACACGTCACACGCAATGAGGCAAAGTCGCGCGAACCGCCTCCTGCCACAGCTCAAGCCGGACTGAAGTCAGTCGTTAACTTTCGATGCACTATCAGAGAAATTACTTCTCATCACATACATCTAACCAAATTTCGTAACTCACTGTTAAATCTGCTGATCTTTGTTTTTTCGCTACCGAGTGACTCGGTTATGCGGTTCAGATCGTATAGCTGTAAGGTTAGACTCGGAAGATAGTGAGTTAATATTAGAGTACTGCATCTTAGTATGAACACCACAGCTTAAATGAAATACTCTGACGTCTCACTGTGAAGCAAGGGAATCTCAAATATTCAGTTGAGCCTTTTATGTTCGGTCCTTTCTGTCTGTGAAATTCGTCCCTTATTGTTTCCCTTGCTTGCCGTAAAATAGTACAATCACCATCACAAACAACAACACCAACAACAGCAACAACAACAGCAACACCAATTTAGTCATATGGCGTGGTGTTCTTTATGCTTTAATTGCTGTTATGTGTGAGAAAATAATGTTGGTGCAAGTGTTGTAAGATATTCCTTAATTGATATCACTATGTTTGTTAACACAGTGAGAATACTGTGAGAATACAAAGCGTGCAACATTTAAACAATTTAGAAGAATGATAGATTCGCCCCGCTACTAGAAGTTATCTCACAGCTATGAGCTACAAATTTCAAATACATGTGAACAAAATATACAGGGTAACTCAGCTATGTTGTCCACCTCAAAAACCTCGTGAATAGCGAAAAATATTGAATTTTTCTTTTCACTTTCATTAATGATACCAAGGGGCTCGTAATCGGAATGAGAGTACTTCGTCATGGCGTCATTATCTTCTGGGTTAATGGTACTATGTTTGTTTTCTTAAATAATATTACACTGTTTTATACACATAGTCTGGGACCTACAAATATTACAAATTCAGCACCGTAATTATTTTGAAAATCTGACAAGTACTTCTGGAGAAAATGCAATGTATTCCAAAGTGCTTCATTTGCAAGTTGGGGACTACTCTGTTCGATTCGCGCTACGTATGAACATGAGCTAGCTGGTGACATACAGAGTAGATTCACCTCCTGCTGACAATCAGGTATTCTCTTTACTGTACTCATAAATGCACTAGCTAAAATGTATTTATTAACCTCTTTAATATCGTCGTAGGTACAGGTAAATGAAAACTGTTTCAGACCGGCAACATGATAGGCTGGCTTGCCTGTCATAGGGGCTGCGATAGACATGCGGTGTGTCATGGAAGGATAGACTCTGAAATGAAACTACACAGGAGTTGGTAACGGTGACGAGCATTAAAGGCAATATCGAGGTCTGGCCACATCATGTCTGTATGTTAGGTCATCAGCCCAGAGGCTGGTTGGATCCTCAAATAGCACCACCAAATGTTATGCGGTTATAAGGAAACTCCAAAAACCAATGGCAGCACCAAAATGTGGCGTACTAGGCAAGATGAGGAGTGAGGTAGTTTGCCATTGCTTTCCTCACTGGGTCAGAAAGTACTATTGCATCATGACTGACCTTATGAGCAGCACCTTTCATAACACTCAGATGCACTAGTCGTGCTCTGAATGTCATTACTTAGCACCACCCATACTCCAGCAGCTTCCATATTGTCACAGCCATGGATGTTGACTGGGTCTTCGGTGGAAGCTACACTTTACTCTGTCCTGTGCCAAGAGATGGATGCAAAAGTACTGTATCCATCCTAAGGAGAGGAAATGGTTATGTGGGAAGAATCCTCTTAGATATGCCTCCTCCTGGCAGCAGAAGAAAGGTAGGCCACGTAGGAGATGGAGGGACTCTGTCATCTCAGATCTTAAAGAACTGGAGTTGGAGAAGAACGATGAGTTCAAGAGAAATGAATGGAGGAGTGGATCCGCACCTGCATCAACGACCCCGCGTGTCAGCAGGAATAACAATGTTGGAGAATAATAATATGTAACTGAATACCTCTAATTAAATATTACAGTATCAGACATCGAAGAATTTCAAACTTCTCGATATGCTCAACAGTCTTGGACATTTGGCTTGAGCATATGAAGCTGATGATATTTTCAAAGATTTGTTCATCAGGCTAGATTGTTGTATTGTCGGAAACATCTGGGCTGCAAGAGTGCAATAAAGAGAGACTAATCCATCATCTGGGGAGAGAGTAATGTTATAAGAGTCATTAACAACACACTATTGCCAATGTTTACTCTTCCATCACTCAGCCTCCTGAGGGAGATGTTTCAGTGTGCATACTCTTCCTCTGACGTCATCTCTTCAAACTATACCTGTCTTCTAACATTCCTTCGTGATATGTTACCCTCTTTCTGTTGCAGGCTAATCAACTAGTAAAAGTGCCTTCTGAGTCGAGAGCGCTAGGAGTTGAGGAGCCGAAAAAGTGTAGGGCGATCCTGGGCTATAGTGTATTAAAAAATCTCTGTATCAGATAGAGTTTCAGACATGTTGAAGTGAGAAAGACAGTCATAGGAAAAGAGACAGATTGTTTGGTTGTCGCTGATTTACATAACTCGCAAGTCAGAAAATGTTAAAATTAGCTTCATTTGAATGTAGTTGACGCCGAGTACATCTAATGTACAAGGACAATAATTATTCATTTTTATTAATGGTGATTACGTTATATTTTATTCTAACCAATAAGAGCTCATGTAGAAATTTACGGTGAATACAAAACTCAGGAGGAGCCTCCGTGGCTCAGACGGCAGCGCGTCGGCCTCTCACCGCTGGATACCGTGGTTCAAATCCCGGTCACTCCATGTGAGATTTGTGCTGGACAAAGCGGAGGCGGGACAGGTTTTTTTCCGGGTACTCCGGTTTTCCCTGTCATCTTTCATTCCAGCAACACTCTCCATTCTCATTTCGTAGCATCTATCAGTCATTAATATATCACTTTGGGAGTGGCGACCCCATCGTACTAACAGCCTATATCTACTTCATTCATTCCATCCCTGACCCGGTCAATGACTGGAAAACAGGTTGTAGGTTTTCATTTTCATTTTCACCAAACTTAGGAAGTGGGTGATGTTAGCCAACTAGAACAGTCCCCACGCAAATGCAGTCCTAGTTCCTAGTGAGTAGCTCAGTCGTGACTGGCGTGTTTTTGTGCATGCGCGTTATTGATACAATCATGAATTTAAAAAAGCTAGTATTACATAGCATATTTTTTAGTTTTTTTTTTCCAAACGAACCATGAAAAATGTAGTTCGATGTGTAGTGCAGTGCAGGGTGAGATAAGAGTATGTTTCGCAAAAGTCAGTGGCAGTATACGCGCCCGTGCGGTTAGGGGCGCGCGGCTGTGAGCTTGCATCCGGGAGATAGTGGGTTCACATCCCACTGTCAGCAGCCCTGAAGATGGTTTTCCGTGGTTCCTGTTTGCAAATCAGGCAAATGTTGGGGGTGTGTCTTACTTAAGGCCACGGCCGCTTCCTTCCAACTCCTAGGCCTTTCCTCTCCCATCGTCACCATAAGACCTACCTGTCGGTGTGACGTAAAGCCACCAGCAAATAAAGGTATACCCGCCTGTTTTTGTTGAGTCTCAATCTCTCGGAGATAGAAAGTAGATAAATGTTAGGACAGTAGCTCATGCCAGGTTATGAGATACTTACTATGTCTGACAGGTCATCGGCCCAGAGGCTGGATGGATGGTCAAATAGCACCACCAAAGGTTATGCGGTTGTAGGGAAATCGCAACAACAGAATGGAGCCGTAAAATGAGGTGTACTACGGAAAATGAGGAGTGAGGTAGTTTGCCATTGCTTTCCTCACTAGACTAGAAAGTAATATTTCAGCACGACTGACCCTATGACAATCACCTTTCAAACCAGCCAGATGTAATGGTTATGTTCAAATGTCATTATTCAGCACCACCCATGCCCCAGCAGCTCCCATATTGTCACAGGCATGGATGGGACTGAGATTTCGGTGGAACCTACATTTTTTTCTGGCCTGTGCCAAGGAACAGATGAAAAAATATTAAATCAATGAAGAAATTGCAATAACCACATACTTACTCTAATATTCAAATAATCTACTGCACTTGGTTCAAGTGAAGTCCAGGATCGGAAGAAGAAATCACGCCAGAGCTGATGTATAGAAAGGTGCCCATGGGTAAACGTTATCGCACACTTTTGGGACAATGGGAAATGAATGATTACTGTGCATTACTGGAATTCAAATGAAGAAAAATTAAAATTATAGGAAAAAACATCCTATTTCCTCATGGTCCGATACTTATTTATCTGCAGTCAAAAGGATTTCAACCTGAAACGAACCAGAAAATGCCAATACTCTGTCGACCACGGAAGAGCCAAATGTCTCCGCCATAATCCCAATAAATTAAATTAGATTCACTATTATAGGCACAAAATTGGGATATTATTAAATAATAGTCAGTTAATTATTCACTTCCACCCGGACGATTGAGGTTCAGCAGCTGTTTAACAAATATTCCCAAGCTTCTTCCTATGGCGGAAGACGACGATCTTACAGAGCGAGTTGGTTGCGCGGCTACCTTGTATTTGGGAGATGGTGGGTTCGAATCACACGGTCGACAATCCTCAAGATGGTTTTCGATGGTTTCCCGCTTTCACACCAACCAAATACTGGGGATATTCCTCTATTAAGGCCACGGTCGCTTTCGACCTAGTCCTATCCTATCCTATCCTATCCTATCCTATCCTATCCTATCCTATCCTATCCTATCCTATCCTATCCTATCCTATCCTATCCCATCGTCACCATAAGATCAGTCTGTGTCGATGTGACGTAAAATAATGCGAAGTATAATACTGGATTAAACTCTGTTTACGACTTGCCTGAGAGAGGGACTATTTCCTCATCTCCCATTTTCCGGCAGAATCTAAAGTGTAGGCCTATATCACGCTCGTTCATCAACACGTTTTATATTGTTGGGTCCCGGGTTCTGTTTAACTACACATACTGTGCTTAGACATCTGGGAACACATAGAGTTACGTAGCAGTCACGGCGCTTTTTATGATTGAAGGTGTCGAAGTATCAGTTCTCGGAATGTAAATGGGTCATTGGAAATATTTTCTAGGAAAAGTTAAGAATGTGACCGGCGAGCTGGCGAAAGGGACAGTGAGAGAGAAGAAAATGAGATGAAGATATACCGTAGTATTGTTATTAATAAGTACTTACTAAGGTGCGGTTAGAGGCTACAAGAGGCAACAGATATAGTGAATGTTGCTCCCAAACGTTGACCTGCAAATTGTATTATGCTAATTTTATATCCTAATACTACAACCCCCCATTACAGGGTAACGGATACATAGGAACATGACACTGAAAATAACAATTTGTCCCATCCCTACTCCGCAAGAACTCACATACACCTGCAACAAGGTAAAAAATTTACACATACGTAGACTTGAATTTCTTAAGTGTTGTACCATGCCATTTATAAATAACAGTAATAATAATATGAAGAAATGATCGCAGCTGCCATATGCAGAGATTTTGATTTGACATCATTTAGGTTGCCTGCCTGTCAACTTCGCGGTTTCATTTTAGTCCAGCAGATATCAAAGAAACTTGAGCTCTGATCAGCGTTCTAAGACTCAGTTTAATTTATTTTCTTGAGTAAACACCACATGTGTCAGCAGATATCTTTTACATCCTGACATCGTACGACAACGGGTGTCGAATTGACTTTTATCCTCCCTGCAAATCTCTGCCTACCTCTGCCGGGTCTGAACCACGTTATTGGGATCCAGATGCCGACACTCTTTATTTTCATCTTAATTGTAGACTCTTATGCATTTCAGAGTTCAGTCTGCACGCCTCCTGAATTTACTAAACACCCGAAATCCTCTATTTCCAATAATAAGCTGTGTGGACTGATTTAGTTCCACACCTGTATAACGCAATAAGTTTCCATATAATTTAGTTATATGTTAAATTGTTAATAGGTAAAATCACAATTTTAGAATAAGTTATGCATTTCTGAAACTGAACGAGTATTTCTACCAATTATGCACGATTTAAATGATCGATTATAATCACTCAGTACCTCATAATGAACATTGATATGTAGTATAAGTGTATGATACTTAAATTTGATTTATTTCAAATCAGTAATCAAGACTTATGTACATGCAGCTCATATACCAGATGGCCCACCAGCACAGTTCTTTCTACTTATAAGTGTCCCGCATGCACTGATAATGAATGGGATGTGTAATAACTGATCTTCTCAGGGTTATTGCTGCCTGCAGGAAGGTTACACCAGAATATAAAGAGATAAGCGGACGGTCGCTCGCTGGCATGTTCTTCAGCGCTACCCGTCTAATGCATCCCTCTGAGTTAGTAAGCCTCGCTTCTGAACGCTCAGTAGAAGGCTGGTATTTGACACAGTAGCACTATATTTGCTGTCAAAATACCGACAATGGCTGCTATATTTAGCAAAAATAAATACTCATAATTTTAATCTATGGCGAATCTGGTCGAAATATAGCCGAAGCTCGTAGACGTTATGCGCAGGAGTTTCCACATAGCCACTTGCCCTCATTACACGTATTTCAATGAACAGAGTTTTAATTGAGAGCTAATGGATCGCTCAAGGCTCATATAAGCAACTCTTTGTTAGGGTGGAATGTCTGTATATTGTGTAATTAAACTTTATTTTCTTTAGTTCATAATCCTGCAATGTATTCGAAACGTCGGCAGACTGTACGTAATGTACAGATAACAACAACACGGTTCAACCCGGAAAATAAAGTAAATAATTCTACACATCATGGAAGCTTCACCTCTAAAAAACTTTATTTTCTGCATATTTGGCGTATTTACAATTGCACCCTACTACAGAACCTATGTAATAGAATGACTGCTATTTGTCCCGCATTCTAAATATAACACGTTGTAGCGCTCCTTTGTACAGCAGCGATCAGGCATCCCATTCACCGTTAGTGCATGCGGGATACTTGTACTTAGAAAGTACGGGGCCAGAAGGCCACATGGTATTATAGTCTATATAAGTGGGTTGGTTATTTAATAGAGGGAACTATTTCGTTACAACTGACACCTGTACAGCCCCTCACTGTATTCATCGGCATTTTGTAGAATTCGTTGCCACTAATGAGAAAGCTGCAGAATACTTGTCGCAGCATTTAAGATCACTATGACTTCCCAAATGCTGTTATTACGCAGCACAAGTTAACCAATTACGAATTGGTATGAGTGGAACAATTACGTGTGTTAGATATAAGATGCATAACATTCAAGACAACGTGACCATAATGTAGCCGAATAACGACAACCAAGCTGTGAGACAGGCTATTGTTTTATTGGAACTAGCTAGTATAGTCTTTGTCTGGAACGGATACTTCCTATGACTGCAAGGATTTCCGGACTATAAAGTGTAGATGGGGTGAAGCCAGCCAACACAATTGAACTTCTGGGAAGGGAGATAGTTAAACTAAACTATAACATCCACTTACTCGTATTTCATTTCACTTTCATTTTATGTTTGTTTGGAAATCTGTTTCCTGGTGTCGGCCTTTTATTTTCTGTGCTTATACACTCCATCTATTGCACTACATAGCAGTAACTTATAAGACATATCTGTAACTTTGAAGCTATGTTACGCACCTAACCTTTAGACTTAAGTAATTCAAAACAGGTCATCGAATAAGTTGAAATACCGTATTCTTACTCACGTAAAATGATGTCTAGAAATTAATCAGAGGAAGAATGAAAATTCTCATGGATTCTTTGCGATCTAGTTCCAGCAGTTATCTAGGTAAAAGCAGCGATGTTACCGTAATTCCCTGTCATCCATAAGGCTCAGAGGGGATTTGTTTCAGTGAAAAATATTCTTATGGGGTTATGAACTGCGAAGTGACCGTAGTTCAATAGTGAAGTACTGAGGGCTTCAGTGGTTCCAGTATTGAAGGTAGCCATACTCTTCTCCAAAGTTCCTTCACATCCAGTCGAAATAATTGTTATGATAGTACCTCAGCTCCATAGCAGTTTCAGACCTTAAGTGTCAACGTATGACAATTAGCTACAAGAAATAATGTTGACCGCATCACCGTTTGGCGAGTGTTTCATGCGAATTTGCTGTATCCATACCATTTACAGTGTATGCACGCACTATCAGCAACTGAATTTACTGCACCTGTCCATTTCTACAAATGGTTCATTCAACTCTTACTTTAGTGCAATTGTGCTGTTCATGGATGAGGCGTCGTTTTAACGTGTTTGGGCCGTCATTGTTGCTGATTATTTGTGAGGGCTTCATGTTCTTCCACCCAGCCTCAACGGACTTCTCAGAGAATACTCCACATTTTCTGCTAGAAGACGTTCCATTACAAGTGCGACGACACATGTACTCCGTGAACGGTGGGACTCCCCACACTTCAGTGTCAATGTCCGTCAGCTTCTACGTAACGGATTCCGCGACAGATGGAGAGGAAGAGGTGGACCGATTACCTATCCTCCGCGTTCTCCGGACCTAAACCTACCGGACTTTTATTTGTGGGGGCATTTGAAAAATCTTGTGTAACGAACCCCAGTACAAGATATAGAGAGTCATAGTGCGCATCTTGTGGAAGGTGTGAATCCAAACGCAATACTCGAGGGATACATCAGCGCATCCGGGATTCAAGGCGATGGCTGATTGATGCATGTTTCAATGCTAAAGGAGGGCATTTCATGTAAAAAAGAGTTTCATGTGGTTCTTCTGATACGTTATATTCCGGTGTGTCCCCCTGATTAATGCTTTACGTAGAGTTGTACAAAATGAGTTCTTACATGGAAATAAAGCGTTTCCGCGCTCAAGTCAATATGACATATTTTTTCTTCTACGTGTGAGGAATGCGTCCTGAAAGTTTGGCCTACTTTATTGTTACAGTCTGTGATAGCGCGAGTGGGACTGAGATAAATACTGCATGAGTGCCAATTTCTTCTACTGAACGCATTCGAATTGTGAAATTGTGCTGCCAAAAGGATGGTGACAAGTGCATGTCAACGATCGTGCTGGAGTGAGTCAGAGTGATGTTTGCAGAGTTTAGAAAACGTTCAGGGAGACATAAACGGTTGATGATCGATAACGGGCAGGACGCCAACGTAAAATAACCCGTAGGGACGATAGGTATTTGTTGCTTTCAGCACGTCCTGGAACCCCTGCTGCTGCCACGTCGTTCCACAAGGATTTTCGGAGAGCCATCGGAGGAAAAGTGTCATATCAGACAATGAAAAATCGGCTGCACGATGGAGGACCGACATCAAGGAAGCCTGTGCCAAAAAATTCTCATGTGAGATGACAGCAAGTCATGGACCATGGCATCAGGAACATTGGAAGCGTACTCTCTTTTCTGATGAAGTCACCCATACATCATGAGCATTAGAATGTGGAGGACCGAGCTCGATAGCTGCAGTCGCTTAAGTGCGACGAGTATCCAGTATTCGGGAGATAGTAGGTTCGAACCCCACTGTCGGCAGCCCTGAAGATGGTTTTCCGTGGTTTCCCATTTTCACACCAGGCAAATGCTGGGGCTGTACCTTAAGTAAGGCCACGGCCGCTTCCTTCCCACTCCTAGCCCTTTCCTGTTCGATCGTCGCCATAAGACCTATCTGTGTCGGTGCGACGTAAAGCATCTAGCAAAAAAAAATAATGTGAAGGCCATCCGGTGAGAGATGGAACGAGCCCTTCAAACTGGATTGCCATCGGCAGAAAGGGGGGCTCGTGTTGTTTTCGGGTGGCTCAAGTCTGGTCCAGGGAAACATGCCTCTCCATGTATACAGAGACAATATCCTCCAGAATTTGCTACCTCTGTGGGTGAGGACTTTACGCCATTGGATGATAATGCTCGTGGCCATCAAGCCAAAGTGGTTATTCAATTCTTTGAGATGCACGCAAATAGCAGACGGTATGAATAGCTCTAATGCTATGATGAACCAGTGTGTTACGTACCAGTAGTATCAGTAAATTTATAAAACAGAGGAATGGCATGTTATAAAAGAAAGTTACCTAACTCCCCAGCTACTTCCCGCCATTATTTAGTCAGGCTGTTAAACTCGTATGACTGGGCGAGTTGAACGTATGGTTAAGGGCGCGCAGCTGTGAGCTTGTATCCGGGAGATAGTGGATTCGTATCCCACCGTCAGCAGCCTTGAAGATGTTATTCATTGGATTCCCATTTTCACACCAGGCAAATGCTTGGGCTATACCTTGATTAAAGCCAAGGCCGCTTCCTTCACGCTCATAGCCTTTTCCTATCCCATCGTCGCCATAAGACCTAACTGTGTCGGTGCGACGCAAGGCAAATTTTAAAACATACTCGGTACGCAGCAGTAATTCTATCTATCGGAGATGAGTGGCAACAGAGGACAAAGCACATCACAACAAACAATGGTCAATGTAATGTTATTGTTGATCTATTTTATGACCTTTCTACAGTATATTGTAGGCCTTCGCATTTAGTTTTCTTTTGACTCTATGATCTTAGGGCGTCTTATACAATTATTTACAGCGTAGAATATATTTCGCAATTCTCTGACTTTACATACCGATCTTCATTAAATCCCGTCTACCCATTTTCTCGTCACTCGGAGCTGATAAGGACTTAGTAGCAAAAATACAAATTCATGAATATCTCTGATCATAGCCGGTATGGTAACAATGTATAAGACATAAATGATCGGAAATATAATACTATATAACTTTAGTTATGTAGTATTTAACGATACGACCACTAATAATATTATATTTTGGAATTATATTTTATGCCTGCCCCTAAACTACCATTTCAGTCCTCGTGAATAAAATTATTTATGGCCTAGATTATAGCGACTTATTACCCGACTTTGTATACCAATTTTCATTAAATTCTTTTCAGCCGTTTTCTCGTGATGCGTGCACATACATACAGACAGACAGACAGACAGACAGACAGACAGACAGACAGACAGACAGACAGACAGACAGACAGACAGACAGACAGACAGACAGACAGACAGACATTACGGAAAACTAAAAAGTGCATTGTTACTGTGGGCACGACCGATACAGAAATACCATCCTTTTCAAATTCTGAGCAATGTACAGACAAAACTCTTATTTTATATATACAGTATATATAGAGATTTATTTATTTATTTATTTATTTATTTATTTATTTATTTATTTATTTATTTATTTATTTATTTATTTATTTATTTATAACTTGATAGCTGACTGTGCTCGGATGCAGCACCAGACGAGCTTCTTATTTGTCTTACCTGATGTTATCGTTATTCTTCGTTCAACCTACTTGTATTAATGGTTTTAAAATTTTGAGGGATTTCTTATTATTAGTAGCATAATTTGATGTCCTACTTGGATAACCGACATTAAGGTACAGCTTTCAAATAATTTTGAATTGATCGCAACAAGAAATAGCTTCCAAGGCCTACATTACTTAAATATTCTTATGTTGTTATGGAACAATTAGCTTCTATTTCAGCTCGTTTTTGGTGTTCAAATTATTTTTTGTTATGTATTTGAAACTTGTTTCTCCTACCTTGGTCTCTGCATGTGTTTTCGGCAATACGTAAGCCTTCCTTCCCCGCCTTATGTCCTAACAGCTATCCTTATGCAATTATACAGTATTTTATTCGGTATTATTATTTTGGAGTTATCTCATTTGATACGCGATATTTGACCAGCTTGAAAGAAATAGTGATTAATTTAAAAATTCATTAAAATACTTCGTAGATTAAGTTATGTTACCTTGGAATTTTTAAGTGAATTTCCCCGTGTATTTCTGAGTTTTATGCTCGTATTCCCCTTTCGTTACATTTTGGTGCGAGCATTTCTTGTACTCCAAGTTCTTACAGCTAAAATCAGGGCTATTATACATAATAATAATAATAATAATAATAATAATAATAATAATAATAATAATAATAATAATAATAATAATAATAATAATAATAATAATAATACCCTCCCTTTAAAGTATTCATTTTAAATATATTCCTTCTGCTTACTTTAGGCATGTTTAATTAAGACTCATCGAGTCCCTATATTTAACTTGTTAATTTAGTTATTAAGGGAGTGTTTATGCTTCATACTTAACGTTATTAAGATTTTATTTATTACTTAATAAATGTTGTTAAATCCCACCTTGAGTTATTATTTCTCAATATTATCAGAGCAACTCTATTTGTGTAATTATTTAAGATCCCCACCTGTTCAAGATACCTTCCTCGTGCGGTACCTGCAGTTCGCTTCACGTAACGCTGATTCTAGGTAAGTATCGCTATTGCATTATGTTTACTTAGTTCATAAATAGCCACTAATTTTTTGCTTTTGTCATTTGCTTTCCCCTGTTAGCCACTTTCTACCCATTTTTATTTTCAATTGCCCAGTCTTCAAAATAAGTGACGTTTATTCTTAATTTTTGAAATAACTTTAGTGCCAGTACAAACATAGGTGTTCGTTCCGAATCGAAAGAAGTGAATATTTGTTTATGATCATTAGTATTTTACCTGAATGATATGAGTTTGCATTCATTGTTCTAATGCAACGAGAACTTCACCGTACGAGAGTGTAAACTAGGCAAACTCATGGTATATTATACATAAACCGCAGGCAGCAGACGTCAAATTATCGAGAATTATACATTTTACAAACCAGAGGGGACAATGGTAAGAGGATATTCGTAATGAAGCTATAAATGCCAAGTTACGAACGATCTCGTTGAATGAGGCTATACGCGTGAACCGGTTTCCATGTATGAGTCATAGAAGGCGAATGGAGAGTAGGCTATCTAGGACTATGACCTACTGTCGACTAAAATATTATGTGTACTCGTGTTTGGGGGTTGTTTATGAAATAACTAATATGCCTACAGAAAAATCAAAGAACACCATCATTTACTTCGTTATTTACGTTAGGTCATATAGTTTTCGAATTTTAATTTTATGTTATAATATTTGTTGTCGCAGGTGGAACGTAAAAAGTGCCCGTTTTCCTACTATGCGTCAGATTTAAGATTTTTTCTCCAAAACCCTTCATTTGACTGAATCCAAATTTTACCACAATATACATTGTCATGTTTTGTGCATGGTTTATAAATCTCAGAATTCTTTGTTTTGTTTTGTTTCCAATTGTTTGTCCCAGCGCTCGGTGGTTTGAAAATTGCATTCTTCGTCGCGTTGCGAACTTTATATATCCAATGGTTATACCGTACGACTGAAATACGTGAAATAATTCACTTTTTTGTATCAGCTTGTGTTTGTATTAGAGATGCATGGAAAGTCATGCAACGTTGGCGCTACGGCGTGGGACATCGGACCATGAAACGCCTCACTCAGTCTTGAATCAACTGATTACAACATTGATAACATCTTTTTCTTGGAAAAATGAAATTCTGAATTTTATAAACAATGTATAAACCATCCCAATGTATTGAGCCCGTGCTGGCGCGCTCATGAGAAATATATACTGAGTAATGGGAATAGAATAATTGTAAAGAATATTTGATGAAACTGAAGTAACGCGACCCAAGGACTTGATAGTGATGTGTCAATTCACGCATGCGTAGCGTTCGCAGGGACACTTACTGACTCAGTCTTAATCGAATTCTGAACTCGCTTTCAAACTTATTTTCAGAAGCAGACTTAGTATTAATACAAGCTGTACGGAGAGCGTCATTAGGAAATCAGTTATGAAGACAACATTAAAGTATTCGCACAGCTCGAATGAAAGTAATTCAGAAGGGACACGGTGTATTCGCGAGGTATTCGAAGCAGTAAACAGGTGTAGAGGATACGATATCAGTATGATTGACATGGCCAAGGCATATTACGTGTGCGCCCGAGTATCGAAGACTGTCGCTTTAGAGAAACGAAACTGAAGTGCGGGAGTTTCTGACGGACATCCGTGGACGGTATTCACGAATGAAGATAAACATTAGAAAAAACAGTAGGAAGTAGTGGTAGAAACACAATCCACAAAGATAGAATAAATCACGATAAGCAGTCATAATGATTAATAACTTCTTATGTCAAATGTTAAATAATTGAGGTCCGAGTGACATTACAGACTGTCACGAGGTTACCAGGCTATTCGTGCAACCAGTACGAGTCCGGTCAAATCAGCGAGGCACCACAGCAGTAGCGGTACCGTATCCTGAACAGGAGACGTCATGGTCTAGCCAAGCATCCAAGGAGCAGTTGATTCAATGAGAACCAGCGATTGCATCATGATGGAGTAGAAGAAGTAGGGAATGATACCTTAAGGAATTTGTATAAAAAGGCAAAACTGAGTGATTTCGTTCATTTCATTTCTTTTCACCTTGTGTTATGATGGTTGGTTTAGTTTAAATGCACGGGAACCACTTGAGATAAATTATACATGTAAATACAGGGAAGTCAAAATTTAAATGTTATGTGAGTCAAGGGATGAAATCAGAGACATGCATGGGACGGAATATAATGTCAAGCCGTATAGAACGTAAAGTGTAATGCAAGCGTACAGGGTAGTACGCACGAATGAATTTGTGTTGGTGTGCAAGAGTCGATTTAATCATAGAAGTGATTATTATGTGATTATTATTTGAGAGTCAACGTTGCTTAAAGAAAGTTATTAGTAGTGCATAGCAGCATGGCAAGAGTAATCTAGTTAGTTTATTAATCATGGGAAGGAAAATGTAGCAATTGTACAGTTGGTAAAGGCAGGTTATTTCAAGAATTACCGTATGCAGTTGATGAGATGGAAATTAGTATCATTATGAGTTGTGAGCGTGGTTGAAGTTAGCCTGGTGACAGGAAATTGCATGGTTTTTTGATAGGTATACAAGCGTCATCTGCAATTAGGCGATGTTATTGAGAGTGCGCATTTGATAATTAATATGATAAGATAGGTATTTCAGAGAGGACACAGAGATAAGATGGCATGAGAAGGTTGACAAAACTTGGGACCACATGTGTGTTATTACGGAGCGTCGTTCTTCGAGAGTATGCACAGGCGAGTGTCCTGCGAAATGAAGGTATTTTAATTCCCTTCTGTGCAAGGCGGAAAATGTGTGTGATATTTGTAATAGCCGTCAGCTGATGTTATATGCCAGCTGGACTGCGAAGGTATTTATATAGTTTCCGGGGAGTATCAGATTTGCAGAGGCCTATATGATGATATTGTTAGCACCGCACTACTCACGAGTATAAGTTACTACCGAGTATTTAGACCGGGAAATAACTGGAGTAGGTTTGTTTAGTTTCTGCCGTGATTATCAGTTCTTATCGGCATGAAAGGGTATTTGCTTGATGTTGAATGAGAGTGTACGTGAAAGTGTACTTGCGGTAACGGAGTGGCATTATATTCTTAAGGATCTGTGTGTGTTAAGTTGGTGATTCATTGCTTTGTGAATAATTGTGTGTGGTAGATAAAATCCACGCGAGGGTTGAAATTCATTTTTATTTGATGTTGCGTGTTTAGTTATTAAAAGCAAAACAGCAGTCATCTCCGTACAGGCCATAAAGACCCTTGGAGGAGTGGAAGGTAAAGGTGTCCACTTTTCGTACCCCCGGCACGTGATGGCGTAAAGTGGTTAGCTCTACGCTCGGCCGCCTTTGCCCCCAGGAATTAACCTGATACTAATTTTTCGTGTTGGCTGAATGAACCTGAAGGCCATATGCACCTACGGAAGTGGAAATCTCGTTTCTTAAATTTTACGACTTCCTGACGGGGATTCGACCCCACGTCCTTCCGGGCGAAACAAGCACCCCTTTACCGCCTCAGCCAGGCAGTCCGACTGTGTACTATTTAAAATAACGATTCACTCAGGATGTACAGTATTGTAGATTAGGTTAAACTGTAGTATTCCCCTAAAACATCTGCGCGAGGCGGGTAGGGACTCATCGATGACAGGCAGATCATGATGACAAATAATTCAATCCTTCGGCTAAGTGATCAAATATTCGACGGCTAACGATGTGCGTAGATTCGAGTGCACAGAGTTTGAATTGAAGACATGTGGGAGAAGAATTTAAGTGCATTTCGATTCGTGTTTATGTCATGATTTTTATAGTAATTGCTGTATGTTGTGTTTATCAAGTTAGCCTGGTGACAGGAAATTGCATAGTTTTTTGATAGGTATATAAGCGTCATCTGCAATTAGGTGATGTTATTGAGAGTGCGCATTTGATAATTAATATGATAACATAGGTATTTCAGAGAGGACACAGAGATAAGATGGCATGAGAAGGTTGACAAAACTTGGGACCACATGTGTGTTATTGCGGAGCGTCGTTCTTTTGAATAAATTGGACTAAATTTACCAAATATTGCCATTATATTAGCATAGCTCCAAACTTAATCATGTCTGTCAGTGGAAGTATATGTTCCCCGAAACCTTGGCCTAGTAAAGTTAGTTAGACGTTCGTGAGAGGGCGTGAAATGGTCACTCCTGACATAATGAGCAAAAGCTGGAGCAAAACCAAATTTTGGTGACATATGAGTACAGTATATTTTGTTAAAATTCGCATTCAATCAGACGACAGGATTTGGAGAAGCAATGTCCTAAATTTGACGCATAGTTGAAACACGCCTTAAAATCGGACAATTTTTGTGTTCCACCTGCGATAACAAAAGTATTAGAATTCGAAATCTACATGCCATGATGTGAAATGAAACGAGAAATATGAGTGTGTCATTGTATTTTCTGTAGGTCTATTGGCTATTTCATAAACAACCTTCAAACTCGAGTGCACATAATATTTTGGTCGACAGTAGTTATAACGACCTTGATCACTGGAGATAAGAGAAGCAGAACGAGACTTAGGAAACGAGGGGTGTAGTAGGGTTTTAGTAATTACATGCATATAATATACATACTTTTGTGCGGCTATTGCTAGCCTGGTACAGCACTTGTAAAGCAGAACTGCCAATGAGGGTGGGCGACGTCTAAGGCGTATAGGATACTGCGTGTCATTGTGGTGGAGGAGAGTGTTGTGTGTGGTGTGTGAGTTACAGGCATGTTCGGGACAGTACAAGCACCTAGTCACGAGCCGAAGTAATTAACCATTTTAATAAACGCCCATGACCTAGCTGGAAAACGAACCTGGAGCCTCAAAGACCGAATGTCAAGGCACTGACGACTCAGTTACGGAGCAAGACAGTAGCTGTAAGTTAAGAGGTGAGAAGTAAATTAAGAATGATGGAGGCACTTAGTTCATTCACAGATGGAACACTGAAAGACATAACAGCCATAATGAAAAATCATGTGTGTGTGTGCAGAGTGTCAAGTATCAGATACTGGATGAGTTAAACCTTCGCCCGTTATCTAGTCACAGGAACGTAGCCGACCTTAGACTCTTATATAACGCTGTTAACGGGTTATTTCGTTCTCATGAACCTGCATCCTTCTTTTCTCTGCAAAATCAGGATTAATCCACCCCTTCGTATTCCGTATTTCCAGCTCTCTCTTGTTCAAAGAACTTTATTTATCCGCATTCCAATCCTCCTTAACACTTTAGTCTACTTTCTGACGGGAACTTGGACGTCTTTTCTTCGTATGCCTCCTTTAATCGAGTCTTCCTTAACTTAACCTAGCTCATTTTCTTCATATTCAATTTATCTTTTCTCATTGTTGTCCCCTCCATTGTACATAACATAATATTTATTTATTTATTTATTTATTTATTTATTTATTTATTTATTTATTTATTTATTTATTTATTTATTTATTTAAATTTTACTGTACTATACCGTCACTTATGTGTTATAACTATATTTATCTTACTGTGCCCAGTTACAAGTTCTTATCTTCGGTTTACTTTCAATATTTAATTTTCCTCGTTGTTTCTTTTGCTTTTATGTTTTGTTGTTAATTATTGTGCCCCTACAGTTATTTTGTTAGTTTTAAATTCTTTTCTCTATTTTTATCATTAGATATTTATTCCCCATTGTTCTTCCACTTATTTGTTTTGTGTTTGCATTGTGCTACTCTACTGCAAATATATTTTTCATTGCCGAACTCTTTAATTCGGCTTCTAGCTGTTTTTATTTCCCAAATAAGTAAATTATTTAATAGGTTGAAATTTGAAACAGAAGTTTATCGGAACAATCCGCGTACATGTGATGCCCTAGAATTCGAAATGCGAAATGCGAAATCACTTAAGTGAAATAACCGAACGCGAATTACGACGCGTGTCACTGAATTTTCTTTGAAGATGCCAGGTCTGCACAAACGAAAATAGAAATCATTTTCAGCAGCTGCTATGACATTATGGTACGAAAAGGAAAATATTTGCCCGATTTTAATTTCTTTCCTGTTTTATTATGATAACGAAGATGCTACCAATTCCTCCTGTCTCCAGCGGGAAGGACCAGTAAGGTTCTGGGGGAATACTGGCTCTCCTACCCTGCAGTTCGCTATGAGCGCCTCGCTTGAATTTGCCGCAAACTCTTGTTTTTGTTTTGTTTTGCAAGTTGCTTTCCGTCGCACCGACACAGTTAGGTCTTATGGCGACGATGGGACAGGAAAGGGCTAGAAGTGGGAAGGAAGCGACCGTGGCCCTATTTAAGGTACAGCCCCAGCATTTGCCTGGTGTGAAAATGGGAAACCACGGGAAACCATCTACAGGGCTGCGGACGGTGGGGCTCGAATCCACTATCTCCCGAATACTGGATACTGGCCACACTTAAGCGACTGGAGCTATCGAGCTCGGTGTAAACTCCTGTTTGTGGTAAATGTATATACCTTTTAAACAAGCAATGTAAGCATGTACTTTTGAAAACTTTTAAAAGTTAATTGTGTTTCTCGTAGAGATATTGGTTTTTTTATATAATTATATTATCATTTCCTTATTTTTTAATAGTGCATTCATATTTAATTACTCAATCGAGTACTTGGTCTTTTCAATTAAAATTGTTGAATGGACTGGAACACCCAGTTATTAAGATCTTGATAGATTATTTAAGTGTCGATGACATCTCCCCTCCTCACGTTATTGTCCACCTCAGATAAACAGAGAATATTTGTAACCGATGACGAGACTTCTTGACTTGACGAAAAGAACGCGTCGAGGTAGATGGAGGTAAGAGTGGGCAACCCTCCGTCTCTTTCTCCCTTTGTCTAGCGATCTCCGCTCTTGTACCAATTACGGGAGGGATGTTCCCGGCCAGGGCTACTGGCACAGGCAGGGACTCTGTGTTCTTAATTACTTTCCCAATAAAATGGCAAGTGCCGCTCATTGTTTCCAATTCCTTCCGCCTTCCTGTGCCTGAGGGAAGATACACACGGGTTGTGGGTGACATACGTAATTTACTAGTTTCGTAAAACTGCGTAAACATCGCAGCTGTTTCTTCACCTGCCGTCCGCACCTATCAGCATCAGTTGAAAATGCTATATTAGCCCTGATCGTTTTTTTTACCAAGTTCCTCTTGGTTTCAGTATTGTAGATATTGCCGCTGTAGGCTACGTAAGGTACAGATCGCACACACAGAATACCCTAGCTATCATAAAAAGAGACTAAGAGGGGTGAATCTCCAGGGGCTCTCAATTTACGATGTTATTTTTTATTTGTATACGTCGCACCGACACAGATAGGTCTTATAGCGACGATGGGGCAGGAAGGGGCTAGGAGTGGGAAGGAAGCGGCCGTGGCCTTAGTTAAGGTACAGCCCCAGGATTTTCCTGGTGTGAAAATGGAAAACCACGGAAAACCATCTTCAGGGCTGCCGACAGTGGGGTTCGAACCCACAATCTCCCGAAAACTGGATACTGGCCGCACATAAGCGACTGCAGCTTTCGAGCTCAGTTCTCAATTTACGAGCAGGCCATCTACCAAATTACCTAATTGTACAAGGCTACTTTATCTAATTTTTCCTATCCGACACCTCTGGGTCTATGTCCGGTCTCTTCCGAACCCGTTATTATCGTTTTTATAGGCTAACGGAGAAATTAATTTTCATGTCCTTTGTGACCATTCCCTTTCTACCTTTCATTCCTCATTCTTCAGAATGTCAGACCGAATTTATGTTTACTTCCTCTCTTCTGATTAGAACAATAAGAAATAATATTGTTTTACGTCCCTCTAACTACTGTTATGATTTCCGGAAATGCGGGGAGAGTTCCTTTACGTGTCGGTGAATCTACCACCTCAAGACTGGCGTTATTGAGCACCTTCAGATACCATCAGACTTTGCGAGATCGAACTCGTCAACTAAGGCTTTGAAAGTCACCGCCCTACCGTGTCAGCCACGGGGCTCAGATGGTAGAGCGTTGGTCTCCTGAGCTCCAGCCAGCAGGTTCGATCCCGACTCAGTCCTTAGTGCCTGAAGGTACTAAAAATTCACTAGCTTCGTATCGGCAGATTTACCGTCAGGTAAAGGAATTCCTGCGGGACGGAACTCTGGCATCCCGGCGTCTCGGAAAACTAAAATATAGTTAATGGAACGTAAAACTATATACCGGGTGGTCCACCAGCCCCTTGTGATCCAGTTTTATGCATCCCTTCACATTTACTGCAATCCTGATAGATATCGGTCCCTCTTCCTAAACCGGGTAATATAACGGGATGTGTGTTTACGGACTGTGAGCGCCAATATTAATTAATTATGGGTACCTCGAATGAACCCGTAAAACGTGTACAGATACGCTGAACACGCACTTTAAAACAGGAGGTGGACGCACAGACCGGGTGCACGATACTGTATAGGCTGGAAAGTGGGCGCCGCAGGTCAAGTGCCGCAGTAGCTCACAGTGCCTGGACGCCTTACATTGTTCACCCGAACTTCTCCCTTCGCTGGGTGTACAGTGCTCGAGACTTCCACATGCTCTAGTGCAGATGGTACGGGTGAAACCGGTCGGTATGCAATATCCGCATAACAGACGCTCGGCTTATGTTCGTCTCCTGTGAAGTGGCCCGTGCGCGACTAAGAGGGTTACGCCGGATAGCGTCAAACACGACCTCTTCATTGTCAGCAGACGTCACGAGATGATCTTGAACAGGCTGTGTCCTTCCCAGGGATACAATAACCCGCAACTACACACGCAAGCCTCAAATCCCTATAAAAGCGAGGCTGGCCCAGAGAGGGCCGTCAGTCGGCAAGCAGCGGAGGCTATGGGTGGTCACGATAATAAATCTTATGTGGGATTCGAACCTACTATCTCGATGGTCCCTCCCGCGAATAACAGACCCCGAGCTGCTGATACCCCGGCTTAAATAGGCACGGGGCGACTGCGTGTACAGTTGGCAACACGGGCGTTAGCCGCAGGAGGTAGCTGCGAGAGGGGGGATCCCTCTCTCAGGCTTTAATTATAAATATCATTCGAAGTAAATGCAAACGAATGAGATAAATAAATACAAAATAGGCCTATACATAGATGTCCGGGCACGGTGCCATAATACAAGAGATAACAACTTAAATAATTTCTTGTGGAAGTCGTATCCAGGTGGAGCGTCGTCCTGAACGCTCGGATGACCGTCTTTGTCAAAGAGACAATACTTGTGGCCGAAACACTGAAAGCAAACACAATCACATCACTTCTTCATTGATTCAGGGAGGCCGGTGAGAGACCTCTGATAGGGTTCTAAACGAGTCTGTCGGAGCCACCGGCGACGGGGCGAGGTCCACGTCGCGGCTCTCTGGCTGGTGGCAACGAAAACAATATCGTCTGAGTAACTATGGTCTACGGCAGGTCTGTCGTCAACTTCCCCTTCAGGTAATTGAAGAAAATGTACTGGGCTCAATGCCGACCCCTGATGTGCAATAATATCAACATGGAAACTATCTGAAACACCTGCAGTGGTTTTCACCATAATAGATGGACGTAGGTTCATGTCTTGAAACATCTTCACACACCTCAGGAACGTTTTGATGTGGTAGTGCTGCCCAGACAATATCTCTCGAAAGGCGATCGATGGCTTTCTCCAGATCGATGAAGTCTTGAAGTAGTCCACGGTGTTTATCAATCAAGAGCCGCAGTCTGGTTCGCGTCACTTGTTGGCATATCCGATGTTAATCAAACCCTTGATGTAGTTTTCAATGACCTAGGACTTCCATAGTTCAACTGAAATATAATTAGGGCCAACCACTTTGTCGTTCTTCACCGTTGAAATAGGGTAACAAGCTGCAGGCCGAAAATTTACAAAAAGCCAATACCTGCTAATTTACGCCACATAGTTTCCAAGGACACCGACGACAATTCGATCATCGCTGATTGGCTGTGATCCGCATTCCATGGAGTAATTGGCTGTATGTTAAGAATACTGCATGGCTATCGCTTGAATAAGAACAATTGAAGGTCCAGCGACATTGTAGGCTATTGATATATTCTTCCTCGTCTTTTGTCAGTTACTTGGGGCCGAAACAATGCGTAGATTCAGCACATCTTTACGGCACGATGCCCTTCCTTACATTAAATTTATTACTAGGAATTTATTCACTATTGCATGTTTCTGTGGAGGTTGTTGCGCGATGTGTTGTAATGAAAATGAAGCGTCCGAGCTGGAGGAATTGACTAGAAGCGGCTAAATTCCCCAACTGGCAAGAAATCGTATCCGGGGCCCTGTGAACCGAAGACGACTCCACTGACTTTCAGTCAAGTAGCCGGACACACTAATAATCAACATACCACTAATAAATTATAACAAATTGTTCAAATTCAAGAGATATGGATTCACTTAATACGAATTATCGTAGAAAAACCAAGTGACCTTCTTGGCTATGAAATCGAACTTGTCTGAATAACATACCATGAAATCCAAATATACCTTCTGAGGAACAAAAAATGTTATCGACGGAGCGCAAGCGACACCTCGTAACCCGAAAATGAAATTTTATCGAAGACACAAAAACTTACCTCTGTATTTTGCTTTCAAGGTTACAAAGCTAATTTCGTCTGGGTGTTTTAATAACTTGTTCTCTTTATCATAAAACTTACAATGATTTAATTTATGCCATAAATTGAATACGTACTCTATAGGTCTATAGGTTTCAAGCTTATTACATGGTAGGTGGTGAAGGTGAAGCAAAATGCTGCTTCCCAATGCCGTAGTGTTAACAGAGAGAGTATGAAACTAAGGAACACCACACTGATTTTTTATTGAGTGTGTTTTTTCAGCAATGAATGCAGATGGAATTGTGTCGCCTGTTTCATTTACCTTTTACCACCGACATATTTATCTGGATTGAACCGAACGTGTTAGGAGATAGCCATATTCGAATGAAGGTAGAAATAACAGGAGGGGAACAGATACAAGTCCTTAAGCGATATCGAAGTGTTAGAGAGGAGTGTAAAGACTTTTATTAGCGAGGAAAGACACACCACATAATAATACGATAATACGATAATACGATACGACAAGGTGTGAAACACAAGACAAAATGGTTATATTTGGTTGTTACAGGAATTAGAGCTATGTTTTCCTCGGTGAACTCACCACGAGTGCGAGTAAATAAGCCAAAGCAGGCAAGAACAACGAAAAACTAAGCGAAAACGTTATGAGACAAACAACAAAATCTTCCCGGCGTTATTATAGTTACAATCATGTTATTGGTTTTACGTCCCACTAACTATATTTACGTTTTTTTTGGAGACGATGAGGTGGCGGAATTTGGTCCCTCATGAGTCGTTCTACGACCCTTAAATCTAGCGACAAGAGGCTGGCTTATTTTAGCACATTCAGATACCATTGAACTTAGCCGGGATCGAACCAGCCAGATTGGGCTCGGAAGGCCATCAGTGGTTTTCTTCTGTGGAGGTGCACCAATCCCTTCGAGAACATCAAGTTTGTCCCATTTTAAACTTTATCGAGCCAAGAGACTGTATCGTCTAGTAATTCGGGTCGTGAGGACGCAAATGAATGCATAATGTAAATTGCCAGTCCCCTGATGGAGAGATAGCGTGTCCGTCTCTTACCTTAAAGTCTCGGATTCAATTCGTACTTCGATGAAGGATTTTTATCCTAGAATAGGATCCATTCACTCTCATGAGAGCAAGTGAGAAGCTGCTTGATATGAGAGGCTAAATACCTGAGAAAGAAAGACAAAATACACGGCTGACCACATAGCACTTGCAGATCATCTGACTAGATAGCAACCGTCTTGACAATCATTTTTTTTTTTTTTGCTATTTGCTTTACGTCGTTCCGACACAGATATGTCTTACGGCGACGATGGGATAGGAAAGGCCTAGGAATGGGAAGGAAGCGGCCGTGGCCTTAATTAAGGTACAGCCCCGGCATTTGCCTGGTGTGAAAATGGGAAACCACAGAAAACCATCTTCAGGGCTGCCGACAGTGGGGCTCGAACCCACTATCTCCCGATTACTAGATACCGGCCGCACTTAAGCGACTGCAGCTATCTAGCTCGGTCTTGACCGTCAAAGGACCTCAATTGGTTGTTTTTATACTAGAAATTAAAGTTTTTATATTCATAACTATAGTTCATTCTCGTATACTACGCGAGGAAGCCTAGCAGCCGCAGTTGCCCATCATTAATCAATAACTAGAATCTCGCTGGAAACTGAAGATAAAATGTGTTACGTAATTCATTTCAGCTCCAATATACGTTAATAAATCAAAAACCTGTAACTGAACTGGGTCTTTACACTAACATAAAGTATTATTTAGAATACGACGAAAGTATATCCAGGAAGTTAATAGTAAATTAAGCACCTCTTAAAACTGCAGCATTAGGGAACACTGCGGTGGGATTACACATTGGTCTCTGGAGCAGAAACGCATATTTTGCATGGAAACCCTATGGCAGTGCTGTGGAGAAGCAGAAGAAGAGTGGTCAACTCTAGCAGCCAAATGGGGTCAAGCCGGGAGACCATGCGCTACGCGCTAGGAATAATGGAGGGAGGTGGAGCGGGGAGGGGGCAGCGGCGGCAAAAAGGGGTTATCGCAAATGCTTCAGAATTATAGGGCCGGGCATGATTACTTGCAATCCAGTCCGCTAGAGTGAGATGCTTTTTGCCAGCATTAATCTTATCTTACTATAATGAAATCACAGCAACATGCAAACACCAGAGAGGAGAGGGAGGGGGGAGTGGGATGGTAGGCGGTGGAGCGGGTGCTGCGAAAATCGAGAATACAATATATCTCTGTAAGTTAAGGGTCAAGTAGATGAGGGAGGCAACTGTTTTCGACATACAATACTAGGCAGATAAAGTCTTCCTCAGTACCGCAACAACAAGAATGTTTTTGATTTTCAGCTTCTTATTTTCCCTTCTTAATACTACGAAATTCAGTATTGCTATAGTATTGTTTTCATATTCAATTTCTTGAAAGTTCTCTCAAACAGTGTTTTAAAGTTCATATGAAGCGGTGCGAAGATAAAGGCCGAAGTCAGCATGGGACGAAAATGTTTTTGTTTCAGTTTTTGCCTTGTGAGGAAAATAGAACAAAGTTATTGAATTCGGACTTCTTTCCTTGTGATAATAAACACTGAAGAAATTCGAGCAAGATTTTTGAGCGACGTGGGTGCGAGTACTAAGGGCGAACTCAACACAACATCTCCCCTCTTTGCTTACATAAATATCTGTGCGTTTCCGAGTTTACCCACCCCTCTACCCTATAGACCACTATGACTACTTCATCGAACACAATCACACGAAGACATTCTTTGAGTCGTTCGCTTCGCACAGGTTTTGGTCATGAACTTTACTGCCATTAACAAGTAAGCTACCAAAGCTCAGTTGACTGGAGAGAAATTAACAAATAGAAAGATCTTCCAAATCACACAGAATTAGAAACAAGAATTATACAAAGAGAGGCAGTGAAAGTTATTGGCAATTTAGCCTGTGCTGCCACACAGCTGGATTGGGAAAATGCTTGCTTTTTTCTCGAGTGTTCCCTTGTCTATTGCTAGACTCACTGGTAAGCTGTTGCAGAGCGGGCTGGCGTTCAGTTTTATAACGGTAGGCCTAAATTGTTAGTTAAGAGTTCATAATGAATGAAGTTGAAATTTGATGTACATCTTGCCATTAATCAAAGCGGCTGTTGAAACTGATTTTCTCAGTACAAACATTGCATCGGCATAAGGAAATCCGAAGCACTCCGCCTATGAAATTTCACGTATCATTCGTCTGATTTAATTCTCCAGGACTTCAAGAGTACATGCGGTTTTCTTGTACACTTCCTATTTTAAAGTTCCCCACAAATAAAAACCACACACATGCTTAAATCGGAGAAACGAGGGCCCCCGAAATCCACGACTAATTATTCGCTCATCGAATACCGGATCCAATGCATGTATTGACTGATCAGCCGAATGGGCAGTGGCGTTAACCTGCTGGAAATAAGCATACTGCATTTCGTCCTCAGTCACCATTTCGAAAAGTGGCGGCAGTATGTTTTGCAAAAAACGTTCCGAGGTAACAGAGTCACAAAAGAAAATAGGGAAAATTATTCCGCTTGCAGTAATGCCACACTAAACACCGAATTTCTGATCGTGAAGAGGAAATTTATGCTCTGCGTGAGAATTGTCAGTAACCCTTTACCTTGAATTCTGAGAATTGACATACCCACTTCAATGGAAATTGGCTTCTTCCGTCATAATTAAAAGAGTAGGATCGATAATACTATCATGGACAGATTACAACATCCACCGACAAAAGCTATATCCCGCGGTGTTAATTGATGTACCACTGGCACATCGTTAAGATAAAACTGTAGCCTTTTCAGTCACCGTAACGCCGAACTTTGTGAAATGCCACAATCCTGCACCAACGACTTGAAGATTTCTTCAGGCTGATATCCGTTCTCGTTAGAAAAATCTGCAAGCTTCTCCTCTGTTAATACCCTCTTCAGCGGTACTCTCTCCTTTTTTAACTGATTCTGTTTCTCGGCATTTGATGAATAAATTGGATGTGTATTGTCTCGAAGGCATTGCAGCGCAATGGAAACGACGTAGACATATGCGAATGGTTCTGTGATACGATTTCTTCTTTAGGAGAAATGTCTCAACTAGAAATATCCCTTATCCAATATTATACCTGCCCATGCTGGTAGCTAACGCAACGTTCAACAACAAGTGTAGGAATTCAACATCAATAACGTGCGCTCATTAAAGAACTCAACTACTAAGCAAAGTCATCCAAGGACCAAGGGGGATGTTTTCATTCCCCTTCCCGAAGGGAAGGGGCGGGCCACCTAGAAGGTTACGCCTTCTCTCTGGCCAGGATATTTGGCGGGGTTTGGGGATTTGATGTGGTTTGATGATAAAAGAAGGGTGCTTTAGTTTGGTGATGTTGTGATGGGGCCTCTTGGCTAAGGGTGTAGTTCTGTTCTTTTGCTTTTATTGAGCTTTAGTTACAAAGGCTATTACATTATGATTTACAATTTGGTTACATTCAGTTACAATACGGTTACAATACAGATATAATTAGTCACTGTTGGGAGGTTGGGAAAAGTAAGTTGAAGGTTTGCTGGAAAAGGGAAGAGAAGTTTAGTAAGGATATGAGGAGTACCTGGAGAAGGTAGGAGCGGTTTTGTAGGTTGGACGGGTGGGATTGCGGGTTGGGAAGCCGGGCACGGTTTCGCGGACTGGTGGGGTGGGAGGAGGGTTGCTGGGGAGATCGAGATGGCTCCACTCTGTGGTGGCGGCCGAAGAGTTTTATCCCCTGCTGTATAAGTCGCTGGACTTCCTCTGTTGTTTGGAGCTGGAGTCGCAGCATGAAGGTGGGCCCGGTTTCGTTGTGGATTCTGGTTGCTCGTTTTAAGTGGAGTCCGGCAAGGCGCAGTTCCTGGCTGATGAGGTTTGTCGGGATTCCTGGATTTACGCCCCTCACGACGCAGCTGGGGTTGCATTCCGGTGGTGGTGATCTTCTATTGGATTCGAGCGGTGGTGGTGGTGGTGTTGCTGGTCTTGCTGTTTCAGATGCTTCCTTAGTGGGTGTGGGTGGCCAAGCTGCTGGGTTGGGTGAGCTGATTGGGCAGGTGGAGATGGGAGACATCATTATAGCGGAGGTATGTGTCGGGACTGTGGTGGTTATGGGAGTTTTGGAGGAGGTGGGGGTTAGACAGGTAGCGATAGTGGTGGTAATGGTTGTCGTTGGGTTTGTATACGTATAGGACGGGAGCTGTTGTGGCGGGATATAGGGAGGTGGCTGGGTGCAAGGTTTCGGTGATAGTGGAGTAGGAGTGTAAGCAGGCGGCCGGGTTCCCGGTTTCGGTTCAAATTCCTGTCCCAGATGTTTTGGGCATGGATCCGTGATGAACTGCCGTCCATGGATGTATATTCCATATATCAGCGCCTGATGGACGTCGTGTGGGGTGGCTAGTTGTACCAGGAATTTGTCAGTCGGTAGATGGTTTTCCAGTATCCTGGAGGCATTAGTAGCTGGAACGCCGCTGTTACGGAGGGAACGGAGGAGTGTTTCATCCGTGTGGCTCAGATCAACGCCTTTGAGGATGATGTTAGGCATTATGGGGTGGTCGACTTCCTTTTGGTGTCTGGCCTAATTATGCTAGTTAGCACGGCAGGGTGCAGAAGTTAAAGATGAGGAGTTCCCCTGCCGTAATAAAAATAGGCGTGATCGTTTCCGAGTTTGGAGAGGAGTATTACGTACTCTTGCCGCTAAGGATGCTCACTGCGTTGCCTGACCGCGCAGTCTGTCCCCGCTACATGGGAACGAAGCAAACATTTCTGCAGTCTACCTGCGCGGCAGCATGGGCTGAAGTGTCGGTAACTTTTCGCTACCTTTCTGTAGTTTGAGCTCTACAGTTACAGTGTTCTTGACAGAGCTCTGAGTATGGGCTGTGGAATTCCCAGAAACCAGAGGAGTGCAATACGCAACTTTCCCCGGCCTGCCGAAGGTAGGGTTCGATCCTACCATCATCGAATGCAAGCATTCAGCAACAAGATTCATATCACGTAGCCACTTCACTTGGTGAATTCGTCTTCTTCTTCTTGGCATTGTCCACAATGTATTGGGATCGGCATTTCATGTGTATCTGGCATACCTTTACGGCCAGATGCCAATCCTGACGCTAACCCGATGCAGAGGGATCTATTCACAGGGTGCGAAATCAGAAAGAAGTGGCGGTGGGGGGGAGAAGGAACATTGGGCTTAACTGCTAGTGTTTATTTCAGGCATTACCCGGCGGGGAAGGGGTATAAAATTCCCCTGCACTTTAATTATCCTCTCCCCCCCAAAAAAAAAAAAATGTGAATTTGAGATCTTTTTGTTTGAATGTTGCTGTCATAACGAGAATGATAAACATTAGAACGTTATTTCAATCAGCTGAGAAGTTTATGAGAGACTGTCGCTTTCTAAGGAAAGGCCAGACGAGGCGCGATTTGTCATGATTTATTGCTTTGTTAATGGAACCTTCCTCTAACCAGGGCTATGTGTTGACTGAACAAATTTGTTGATTTGTACCCTGCTTAAGTAAATATTTTCCTATTGATACCTCTAGGAAACACACCCTCCCCAAGAAGTACAGGAGTGGTGTAAACTCGAGCTACTTAAAGCAATGACAAGGGAGAAGTTCAAGTAATTTACATTTTTGCCCGGGTTTCGGATGGAATTGCCAGCGTGAAACATGAACAATAGGCTGCAGGTGCGGAGTTGCCAATACTGCGCTGTTTTATTGCTCAAGGTCTGGCAGTCATTTGAATTATTTCTGATGTTTTTATGAAAATATGCCCACTGAAAATCATTAATTTCAGTAATAAATTATATGTATTCTTCATTTTCATTTTTATTTTATAATGAAAGAATCCCCCCGGGCAATTTTAGTGGGGGGAATCTTTAAGATAAAATCGTCGGGGGGGGGGGGGGGAAATCCTTCCCTTCCCCACCGCGATTTCGCACCCTGGTTAGTAGTGTGATGTATTTATGTTGATGAAGAGATGAGTATAAAGAGATTAAACAAACACCGTGTCCTTGAGCAAGGAAAACTAACCAAAATCCCCAGCCCAACTAAGAATCGAATCAGGACACCCAGGACTGAAGATCAGTTCAGTGCCATTTAAGACAAGGATCTGGAAACTCGATAAATTTTTCTGAGTCAAAATTAAAGGAGAGGATACCTGCGAAACAAATATTACATATTCATATTCAGTAACACAGTAGCTGACTTCGGTTCGAATTATATTATTGATAGATAACCGTATATGGCATACATAAGATGCTTTCATAGATTGTATGCCTGTGAAGTACTGTAATTATGAAGATGTTTCGTGTTTTTTTTAACCCGTGTTTTACCACCGGAAGCGCTTCTTACGTCAACCCTGGGTGGAGGAATGTATTTACTAGATTATTTCTGGGGTGGTTGGTAGTGCGATGTGTCGTGTATATGTATATGTGTATTAAGATCACAAAGATCCAGTTCCCGAATTAGAGAAATTACCCAAACGCTGTTAAAATTTCCAGCCCGGCGCGGCTCGAAGATCATTACACTGGCTATTTAGCCAAGGAGCCGGGCGGTAAAATAACAGATCTACGCAAAGTGTGCATTGGAAAAATACTTTTTTAAGCTAAGATAAATATTTCATTTCGAAAATCCATGGCACCGGGCGAGTTATAAAATATTTGCCACTGACTTTTCCGTCATTTTTCAATGTCTGCCGCTGCCTAATAGGTAATTTAGGTGGGTCCTTGTCAAGCGAGTGCACTAGTGACCAAATGGTGCCAAGCTGTAGGTCGAAAGCCATCGAATTCCCAGGACTTAGCTACATCATATCTGACCACAATCCTTGGTATAAAATATTCATTCCTAGTAGTAACTGCCATTCAAAGTATTATGCCATGTCTAAGTTTACAGGGTATCTCCTGTATCGTGTTCTCCTCCTTTTCGTGAAGTTCTTCCCATTTTATTCGGGTCGGCATTTGATCTGGGTTTGGCCCAGTTTTACGATCGGATGCTCTTGCTGACGCGAACACTTTGTGGAGGAATATATTCCTCATGGAGTGCTTGTGAGATGGCCGTTAGTGAGGTGTATTTCATGCAGATGAAGAAAAGTGTATGAAGATGAGAATAAACACAAGTCCTCGAGCTAGAGGAATTAACCAGGCGCTGTTAAAATACCCAGAGGAATCTTCCCTATGTAAAAATTAAATCTTCTAATTTGTAACTTTTACATCATTTCTGATATTGCACAATAAGTTTCAATAATACTCCTTGGCTGATTGGTCCGTATTGAGGCCATCAGTTCTAAGGGTCCCTGGTTCGATTCCCCGCCGGTTCCGGGATTTTATCCTGGAGTTTGCGACTCGATCCACTCAGCCTAAAATCTGTGGAGGTTCCTCTGTTACCTCCTCCTATCCAACGAAGAGGAGTATATGTATATACCAGACGCAGAAGGAAGAAGAAAGGTAGATGAAGAAAAAAGATAACCTTATAACAATCCCCTTCATCATCATCATCATGAGAAGGATTTTCGTCACAAATATATAGATATCCTCCAACTTTGAAATGTGACATGAAGTTTCTTCTATTCGCTTTCAGTCAAATTCACGTTTCTTTTTTTGCTAGTTGCTTTACGTAGCACCGACATAGATAGATCTTATGGCGACGATGGGACAAGAAAGGCCTAGGAATGGGAAGGAAGCGGCCGTGGCCTTAATTAAGGTACAGCCCCAGCATTTACCTAGTGTAAAAATGGGAAACCACGGAAAACCATCTTCAGGGCTGTCGACGGTGGGATTCGAACCCACTATCTCCCGGATTCGAGCTCACAGCTTCGCGCCCCTAACAACACGGTCCACTCGCACGGTAAGTAACGTTTCTTGTTTTCGTTCTAGAAATTCAAATATTTCACTCGATTTTATCTCTTTGAATGCAAACTTTGTAACGAACATTTCCACTCTTTCAAGAGACGGAAGAAAATGGTTTTGAATGTAGATTTCCAGACTTTTGGATTTGTAATTTTCCTAACTGGCTGAGTAATTTGTTAGGAAGACTTAAATTACTAAAAATCAAAATCATGAACATTGACAAGTTTACGCAACGCAAACAATATTGGGTATGATTTATGATTTGATAGAATCTGAGGATGTTATTGTAAAACGAGACATGTCATTATTTGTATAATAATTTGTTTACAGATATATTGAAGTGTTATATGTGTTATAATTACTGTTTTCGACCGACTGAAAAGCCTTAAAATTACAGTCTTGTACCATCACGATCTCTTTCTGCTTTCCTCCACTATATCACCCACCACAGTAAACAGTGAAGGTGACCAACACATTTATCAGCTTCAAAACAATTCGGTAATTTGAAGGTTCTATATAGTCTTTCTATATTTATATAAATTACAAAAAGGAAGAAGTAATTTTATATGTACTTAAAACACTCATTTTTCTGCATTCGACCTTTTCAGCTACAACTGTATGTTGTTTTGATGACAGCAAAATATTATATAATTCTCTATACTCTGTTGCCATCGACTTGAAAACTGTATCTCTCACAGGTATAAAAGGTGATTATTCCCTAGTTTCGAATGTGAACCTAATTATTCAAATATATGTAAAATAGATTCCGGGAATGCCGTCAACATTTTACATTGTCTTCACAGTCAGTCAGTCAGTCAGTGCCCTTCCCACATTCACACACTTACACTCTAGTGCTGTTAGTCGTGTTATGCCGCCTCCTCCTGTAGTGATGGCCTGTGTGTTCCCTCAAAACTCTCAGTCCATTTAGTACATTTCATCGCCGTCTCGTTAACGTTCGGTGGAGTGGGAGGGGGTTTTCAGATGTTGAGCTTCATTGTAAATACTTTTAACTTAATGGAGCGTAATTCGTTCACGTTCACCTCGCTGAACAGTCAGGTCGGTGAAGTGGCAGATTGGCGATTTCAGTTGTGAATGTTCAAGTTCTGAACACTGGTACTGACATTAGTCATGCTGAAAGTGGCCGCTACAACTGGTATCTTTTCTCACTCGATCTAACGGTGTGCGTTTATGACGAATGTAGTCCATGGTTGACTACCATTAGGCACATTAATAGAGGCAGCAACTTAACTTCGCTTATTAAGACATTATAGGGTACACTACCAGCTCAGGTCACAATATCCTGCTGACTCTAGAGTGAATTAATTATTTCGAAAACGAATTTTGAAACTCTGTCGATGATGGGACACAAAAGAGTGGCATCTTCTGTGCTACAAAGAGTTAAGGAATCGATCAGGTTAGAGTAGCATATTTGTTGAGGCTAGTTCCCGGACGTTATATGAACATAAACAATGATACTAGTCAAATCGTTTAGGGTATTTCTTGAATTCGTCTGATTTTCCTCGTATAAGAAGAGACTCGTACAAGCGAACCACTTCCCTGTATGTTCCAGAATGAAATATAAATTCTCCATCCTCTCCCTCTTTCAGATTAGGAAACCTCGGAAAATCCTACTGGAAGGATGGCACAAAACATGGATATTTCTCCTCACACAGAGAGCAATTAATAGTCCGACACATTACGGATGACAGCCCGGGCTTAAAATTATTCTTCATCAATTACCTCCATCAGAATTGTTGATAGGTTCCGCCGTTGTTCGAATATCGACTTGTTGTGCGGTTCCACTGCTAAATGGTTAGCATGCTGGCCTTTGGTCACAGGGGTTCCGGGGTCGATTCTCGGCAGGGTCAGGAATTTTAACCATAATTGGTTAATATCCCTGGTGCGGGGCTGGGTGTATGTGTCGTCTTCATCATCATTTCATCCTCATCACGACGCCCAGGTCGCCTACTGGAGTCAGATAGATCAAAAGACCTTCACCTGGCGAGCCGAAGTTCTCAGACACATCCCGGCACTAAAAGCCATACGCCATTTCATTTTCATCGACTTGTTGACTAGATTATTTCTCTTGAAATTCTATGGAGGACGTATTTTCATATCATAAAAATTACATTTTCAGGTTTACCATATGATATCACCGTTGTGTCACAGATTCAATATTCCCCTCGAAAGTAAATTTGTCCCGAAATATATGACATCGTTAGCATTTATGTTTGTATTTCATTCCATAACATTCTTGAAATGGTACCGTGGGTCTGACCGACAGGTTGTAAACTCCTTACATCTAACAACAACAACAACAACTGAAAATTGTACACGTTTATGGATGGACCCCACATTTGAACGAAGAACAACGCAAAATTTTAGTTCCATTCTAGCTTTCATTAGTCTTTTCTTCCTTCCCTCGGCTGGACCGTAGGACTTGGCCATTGGTCTGCAGAATGAAGCAAGTCTCTGTGCACAACCCAAGAGCTATGGCTCCCTCTTTCTCTCTCTATCCTTCGTTTTGTATATAGAATTCCTTGTTGTGATTAGTGTTATATTTCTCATTGCGGGTGCTCATATTAAATGGCAGAACAGTACAAGCGCCAGGACGGCGGCAGCAGCGACGGGAACGCCGTCTTGAAGCCCCCTCCTCCTCCAGTGGGGCCCACTGACTTGCTCACTTACTTAGCTTCACCCACCGCAGTCTCACAATTTCTCTCTCAGCATGCATTGTTGCAGTCTCAGCACTTAATTACACAAATCTGTGAATGTGTTTGTGTCCATCCCTACACCCTCCTTCTTGGTGCTTCCTTCCCGCTGTGATATACGGACAATAGTCATGCCTTCCTATATTGCAATACCAAGAGAATTACTCCCTCATTCTTCTCTCTCCTTCCATATGTAAGGAAAACGAAGCGTATTCCACTCCCTTTGGCCCATTGGGTGTCGTACTGGAGTGAACAAATATTCTTAATGAAGCAATTAATCCAGTGCACAGAAGATTGTTACATTGCGATCTAAATATTTTACTATTTCACAAATGATGCGTTTGTTTGTTTTTGTTTGTTTGTTTGTTTGTTTGTTTGTTTGTTTGTTTGTTTGTTTGTTTGTTTGTTTGTTTGTTTGTTTGTTTGTTTGTTTGCTAACCAGCATTTCACCTTACTATATCATGCGGCTGGTCCAGCTTCCACATTTTTCAAATTTCGATCAATGAACTAAAATGTGTATTACCCTACAAGGGACATGGTTCAATCGTGTAATAATAATAAGAAGAAGGCAATGCTACCTCCGTACAGGCTATGAAGACCTGTAGAGGAATGAAACTTAGAAGCTTCCACTATTCGTAACCTCGACACTCCATGGAAAAGAGTGGTGAGCTCGGCCGTTTTTGCCCCCAGGAATTAACTTGGAATTCAGTTTTGGTATAGGCTGAGTGAACCTCAGGGCCGTCTGCCTCTCTACAACCGGAAAGCTCATTTCTAAACTTTTCTACATCCTGACGGGGAATTAAACCTAGTTCATTTCGAGTGAACCGAGCACGCTTTTACCTCTCCTGCTGCGAAGTCCCCATCGCGAATGAAGAAGGAAAATAAAGGATTCAGTCATGGCGGGCATGAGAAGTAGACGGATACCAAGACGACCATGGTTTTACTCAGTTTCTAATGATTTAAAGATTTATAGAACTAAATTAGGCCACAGAACGAGTAACAAATAGAAGATTATACCTGAGTTTAGTATATTAACAGAGGCTTGCAGACTTAACGCTGAAAGCATAACAGAATATAATGACGATTTATGTATGTATGTGTGTATGTATTATTATTATTATTATTATTATTATTATTATTATTATTATTATTATTATTATTATTATTATTATTATTATTATTATTATTATTTGATCCTATTTCTAGCTGCTAACGGTCTTATGTAGACCCCGGCCTTGTCAGAATACTTGTTCTGCTCGAGATTATTAACATGCTGGAAGCTAACGAACGACAAGCCTGGATCTATTTCTTGAAAGCAAAGCCATCGACTACGAACTGCACAACAAAGATCTATACTGTGGAAATATCGAGGAAAAAAACTATCTCTGTATTGTACACTTGTTGATGTTTTCATCCTCGGCAATCCTGTCGGAGAGCTAGATACTTACTGACTCTTGCAGAGCTCAGCTGTTTCCGGGTTATTGCAGCATTATCGGCCACGGAAAACTTTAAATATAAAATGAAATAAAAGAAAGTTAGGTTTGTGAACTATTGCTGTAAATTTATTCAATTTAAAAGAACGAAAAGCAAACATTAATCAATATCCATTGTTATAGATGAAAAAGAATTAATATATTTTTTGTACAATAGGAAATTCGATCTACTTATGATCGTTGTTCACTGATTATCAACCTGTTATTCAGATTCACTCCACCTGCACAATACCCTATTACATACATGCCCAGGAGGCAGAGTTTGACCTTTTACTTTTACTTTTGACACAACCCTCTTGGTGATTAAATTGTCAAATCTAGACTCCATTAATTTCCAAAGTGGAAATTTGAAAAGAAATTAGGCGTTCCCAACTTTGTATTTTAATTTGAAATGCTTTCCGAGAAATTTGTATCGAGGTTGATTTATTAAAGAAACCTTTTACGTTTATGCTGTGTTGGATTATCAATTGTTAAAATAGGTGTAATAGTTATGAGTTAATTATAAACATCTATCACTGGTGTAAGGTCAATAACGAGATTATTTTTGACACTGTTCAAAATGAGCACAACGCACGCCGTTATTTACTTTACTCTTGATTACTCTTGATAATCTGCAATACAGCATTTATAAATGGTCGGCTGAGGTACAAGGTGTTTGTGACCACTAAGCTAAGGCTTCACAGGTATAGTCTGAAACTAGTTCCGCATTGACCACAACCAACTTTCCATTCCTGTTGTAGAATACACTGTTATTTGATGTGAGATGATGAACAGTATCATTATCAAGTCCACAATGAGGAAAGGTAAAGACAAGTACAGCAAACATTGGCCAACTTCGTAGTGTAACGAATAGCGCTATTATCTGCCGTCCTAAGGTTCGATTCCCGAAAGTGCCAGAATTTTAAAATTAGCAGAAAGACTCGTATATAGATTGAAAATGTGCATGCATTCACTTTCATTGGGAGTGTGCCTGAAAAGAGATGCACCCCCTCGGGACGAGGACACGAGTTTATTTGTCCGGCTCCATAGATGAGATGCGTCTTGGTCTTCGCTCCTCGGGACCTCGGTTCGATTCCCAGTAGGATATGTCTGATATTTTATGTCATCAAATGTAATATAATAATATATATCGGCTTTATAATCAAGATATCAACACGCAGAACAGGCTAGCAGTGGCCTTCCGAGATTCACGACCTTACTATAATGGAGTTTCATCTCCCAAGGAACAGTAAAATAACTCTCAACATCCTGCTGTAGAGCATTACTCGTATAATGTTTGAGAAAACAGTTTAACTAGAAAGCCTACCATAAACGTGAACAAAGGAGATAACCTAATATAATTAGTGGCTGTTCAATATGATTAGCTTAACAAAGAAAATCATTATGACGGTCAATCTGGTCCACGGTACAGCCTATCTTGATTAACAAAAGCAGCATGACGATCAATTGGATCCATAGTATAATGTAACTTGCAATCATCTTAAGGAAACAAGAATAATACTAGCCAAGTAGCGTTACTGTATGATGCTAGGATAATGACTTAGAATTCGAAGAAATGGAATGTCAATAAGTGGATCATCAAAACAATCGAAACAAGACACTCCTTACAAATTGACTGCACAAAAAGTCATTTTAGGGAAAAGTTAAAAAATGCTCACAAGTTGATTTCACATTAGGCATCCATTAAAATCAACGAAAATTGAATATATTTTTCACAACGAAATAATCTATTAAAGTAAAACTTTCACTTGATGATCTTATCTATAAATATAAAATAACTTGTCTTGACTGACTGACTGACTGACTGACTGACTGACTGACTGACTGACTGACTGACTGACTGACTGACTGACTGACTGACTGACTGACTGACTGACTGACTGACTGACTGACTGACTGACTGACTGACTGACTGACTGACTGACTGATTCATCATCGCCGAGCCAAAACTACTGGACATAAAGAAATGAAATTTTGGGGATACATTTATATTAACATGTAGGTGCTCGCTAAGGGAGGATTTTTGGATATTCCGGCGCTAAGGGGGTGAAAAGGGGGGTGGATTTTCAAAAGTAGGATATCTGTATATCAAAAACTTGAAAGTTTACAAACGTAAAAATTGATATTTGAAATTTCCTTTAAAAATAAAGAAACACGTATTTTTTGTTTTCGGAAAATCCCATTAAGGGGGGTGAAAAAGGGCGCGGGGAAATGGTTGAACACCTTTTATGAGGAGACTTATATCTCAAAAACTGAAGATGTTACAGACATGAAAATTGGTATTTGGAGTCCCCTTTGAAAATTAAGAAACACGTATTTTTGGTGTTTTTGCATAATCCGATGAGTAGAGGGTGAACAGGAGTGACCAACGGGGTGAATTTAAAAAAAGACTATATCTGCAAATTATCTCAGACAAGTAATATATTACAGATTTGAAAACCGGTATTTGGAATTTCCTGTAAATATGAAGAAACATACGTTTCTTTCGGAAAATCCACTTAAGGGGAACTGAAAAATGGGGTGAATTTTTAAAATAAGCATGTCTACTGTATATCTCAAAAACTTAACATGTTGCACACGTGAAAATTGGTATTTGGAATCTCTTTTAAAAATAAGGAGACACGCATTCATTTGTTTTCGGAAAAACCCTTAACGGGTATGTGAAAGAACTGAAAAATTAGTTGAATTATTTGTATGAATATGCCATATATACGAAAAAATCTAAAGATGTTACAAATGTGAAAACTGGTATTTGGAATCTCCTTTAAAAATAAAGAAACCCGCATTTTGTGGGGGGAGGGGCGGTGGAATAAACTTCGTAGGAGGTGATGAAAACGGTGATGAATTCCATTTACAAGGACACATATATCTCAAAAACTGAAGATGTTACATTCGTGATATTCGTATCTGGAAGCTCTTTTAAAGAAACGGGTACCGTTTGTTTTTAGAAAATTCACTTGAGTGGGTAGTGTGAAAGGAAGTGAAAAAATTTAATTATTTTCAGGGATAAAACTTATATCTCAAAAATGAAGGTTACAGACATGGAAAATATATTTGGAATATCCTTAGAAAAAAAGAACACACATTTTCGGGTGGGGGAACCAACATAACGGGCGGGGGGGAGTGTTAAAGGAGTTGAATTATTTTCATGGGGATACTTATATCTCAAAAACTGAAGATGTTATAGACATTAAAATTTGTATTTGGAATTTTCCTTCCAAGTAAAGAAACAAGTAATCTTTTGTCCTAGGAAAATCCACTTAAGGGGGGTGGAATAATTGAAAAATTACTTTAATTTTTTGTATGAGTATACTTGTCTCAAAAATTTAAGATTTTACAGACATGAAAATTAGTATTTGGAATCTCTTCTGAAAATAAAGAAACACGCATTTGGGGGGGGGGGGGAGGAAATCAACTTGGGGCGGGGCGGTGAAAAAAGTTTAATTCCTTTTTACGAGGATACATATATCTCAAGACTGAATATGTTACAGTCGTGATACTTGGCGTTTGTAAATAAAAAGCAAGTATTTTTGCTTTCGGAAAATTCACTTTCGGCGGCGGTGGAGGGGGGTGGAAATGAAGAAAATAATTATTTTTATGGGGAAACTTATATCGCAAAAACATAAGGTTAAACACGTGAAAATTTGTATTTGGAATCTCCTTTAAAATAATTTTGGAGGGAGGGGGAATTAACTTTACGGGGTGGGATGAAAAAGGAGTTGATATTTTTTATGAGGATACTTATATCTCAAAAACAGAAGATGATAGAGGCATGCACATTTGTATTATATCTCAAAAACTAATGAAGTTAAAGACGTGAAAATTGGTATTTGGAATCTCCTTTCAAAATAAAGAAACAAGCAATTTTGGGGAGGAGGAAATCAAATTGACGGGTAGGAAGGGTGGGGGTTAAAAAGTATTCGAATTACTTTTATAAGGATATTTATATCTCAATACTGAAGATGTTACAGACTCGAAAATTAGTGTTTGGAATCTCCTTTAAAAATAAAGAAACACGCTTTTTCTTCGAAAATCGACGTAAGTGGTGTGGGGTTGAAAATAATAAATAAGGAGTAGAAATATGTTTATGAGGATACTTTATCTTAAAAACTGAAGCTGTTACAGACGTGAAAGTTGGTATTTTGTATTTCAACGCTATTTGCTTTACGTCGCACCGACACAGATAGGTCTTATTTCGACGATGGGAGAGGAAAGGCCTACGAGTGGGAAGGAAGCGGCCATGGCCTTAATTAAGGTACAGTCACAGCATTTGCCTGGTGTGAAAATGGGAAACCACGGAAAACCATCTTCAGGGCTGCCGACAGTGGGATTCGAACCCACTATCACCCGCATGCAAGCTCACTGCTGTGCGCCCCTAACCGCACGGCCAAATTGCCCGGTATTTTGAATTTCCTTTCAAAATAAAGAAAAACGTATTTTTCGTTTTTGTAAAGACCACTTACGAGGGAGAGGGGTGGAACGAAGTGAAGAAGAAGAAGAAGAAGAAGAAGAAGAAGAAGTTGAATAATTTTTATGAGTATACATTTGTCTGAAAAACTGAAGGTGTTACAGACGTGCACACATGAAAACTGGTATTTGTAATCTCTTCAGAAGTAATGAAACACGTATTTTTTCGGAAAATCCAGTTAAGGGGCTGGAAAGAATTGGAAAAACGGGTGAATTTTTAAAATGAGTATAGGTGTATCTACATTATATGTCAAAAACTTAACGTTAGAGACAAGGAACTTGGTATTTGGAATGTCCTTTAAAAATACAGGAACATGTTCCTTTTTGTTTTCGGAGAAGGCACTTACCAGGTGGACAAAAGAAGTGAAAAGTAGTTGAATTATTTTTTCTGAGGATACTTATATCTTAAAAAACTGAAGGTGTTACAGACATGAAAATTGGTATTTGGAATCTCCTTTAAAAATAAACTTGTATTTTTGTTTCCGGAAAATCCAGTTACATGGGTTGGGGGAAGGACTGATCAAGGGGTTGAATTCTTTTATGCGGATACTTATGTATACCTCAAAAATTGAAGATGTTACAGATGTGGGAATAGGTATTTGGAATCTCCTTTACAAATAAAGAAACACTTGTGTTTTTTCAGAAAATCCCATTAAGGGGGGTGAAAAAATGGAGAAAAGGGGTTGATCACATTCTATGAGGAGACTTATATCTTAAAAAGTTAAGATGTTACAGACGTGAAAATTGGTATTTGGAATCTCCTTCGAAAATAAAGAAACACGTATTTTTTTGTTTTTGGATAATCCGGCGAATAGGGGGTAAATAGGAGTGACAAACGGGGTGAATTTTTAAAAAGACTATATCTGATAATTATCTAAGTTACGTAACATATTACAGATTTGAAAACTGGTATTTGGAATTTCCTGTAAAAGTAAAGAAACATTTTTTTTCTGAAAACCCACATAAGAGGAGGTGAAAAAAGGGAGTGAATTTTTAAAATTATCAGATCTACAGTATATCTGAAGAAGTTAAGATGTTGCAGACCTGAAGATTGGTATTTGGAATCTCCTTTAAAAATAAGGAAACACGTATTCTTTAGTTTTCGGAAAAAGACCTTGACGGGGGGGGGGGGGGGAGGGAAGAATTGAAAAATTAGTTGAATTATTTGTATATACCAAAATATCTAAAGATGTTACAAACGTGAAAACTGGTATTTGGAATCTCCTTTAAAAATAAACACGAATTTCATTTTCGGAATATACACTTAGATGGGGGTGGAAGTGGGGGAAGGACTGATCGAGGGGTTGAATTATTTCTATGGGGATACTTTTGTATATCTCAAAAACTGAAGATGTTACAGATGTAGAAATAGGTATTTGGAATCTCCTTTAAACATAAAGAAACATGTATTTTTTCTACTTAAGAGAAAACTGTTTCTCGCATGTACAGTTCTATGTCGCACGGTCGTATTAACCCCAAAAGGCAATACCACAAACATGGTTTACAAAGATTTTCTGGGGTAAATTAAACTCAATTTTTGGATGAGATTTTATGTTTTATGAATTTTCAGATAACGGTAATGTCTTAGTACAATGCCGAGGAACGATTACTTTGTTCAAATTACAAAATCCACGCGAGCGAATCCGGGGGTAATTGCTAGTAATATATATATATATATATATATAGGTTCAATTTAAAAAATATTTTTCAGATAAACACCTGATTACTCTGAGAAAGTTTTCAAGTTGAAATATGGAATACTTTCTATCATAAAAACTCTAACATAGTTCCATAAATTAGAACTGGATCTTGTTCACAATGACAATACAATAATTCAACAAAATCGGGACTAGCCCACTTGAAAGCCAGGAAAGACACGGTGGTTAGCACTTATAGCAACATCCATAAAATTCCGTCGCCTCCACGGTGACTAATTGGAACATAACTTTGCCTGCAGTGCAAAGCACAAAACCCAGACAGAAGGACCTATACAACTCATTTAAGTCAGAAATAACGCGATTTATCTATCATCGAAAACTTCCCACCTCACGTAAGCATTTAAAACCTATCCCCACAATATATGTAGATCAATTGAACACACGTAACTTGCGTTAGGAGCTGAAATTTAAATGCCATTTTACTCACAACAACGTACAAAAATCTAGACCATCTTTACTGAAGTTTTACCAATCTTGCCGAAATAACACCCGACGAAAGCAGTGGAAAGTTTATTATTAATTTCAAATTCGACATAGGACATGATATTGAACCCTTGAATTTACCGTTCCATCGTTGGTCGTCTGCCTCGGCTGCTTGAGTAGAGCAATACCGTACTCCTCGATCTTGGAGTCGTTGCGAGTTTTTTTTCTGTCACTTCATCGACCAAACGATAGGGTTCAGAGGAGAGCATAACTACTTCAAATGAGGAGCAAAAATGTGCTTACTAAAATATTTATTCAATGTAAATCACGATAATTCATTTATTTAATAGGCAAGAAACGTCACTTAAAATGTTCACAACATGTTTAACGCAGTCACAATGCAGAACGTGAGTGGTAAAGTTTTATTGAAATTGTTTCTTATTGTCTTTCAAAGAATGAAAAAATAATGAATAATGAATAGACAGCAAATACAAGAAAACGAGAATAAACCTGAAAATCGGGCACCATTGATCCAAACGATAATTGAGATTTAACCCACACGATCCGTGGAGAATTTGACTTTCAACAAGTATAATTTCAGATTTGCATTTAATTAAGGTTATCCACCAGTCGACTATCCTATCGGATATTGTAACATCCCCCGAATGGATCCTTAATCGAACCAAATCGACTATCAGTTGCTTTGGTTAGGTTATGAAATATTACTTGAAAGCATGGTGTTCATTACAAGTTAACACCAATAGTCACGTCCGCCTCCGTAGCTTAACGGTTAGTGTTATTAGCTGCCGTCCTCGGGGGCCCGGGTTCGATTCCCGGTACTGCCAGAAATTTAAGAATGGCAGGAGGGCTGGTATGTGGTTCAAATGGTACACGCAGCTCACCTCCAATGGGGGTGTGCCTGAAAAGAGCTGCACCACCTCGGGATGAGGACACGAGTTTACTTACTTTACCAATAGTCACAATCAAAAATAAAATTCCACCATGTATTGTCATCTCATGACATCCTTAAGTTACAGAGAAATCCCGATGCTAAATATGCATCACCCTGAACAGATGTTCAGAAGGAACCAACAACACTTGATCCGATGGTATGTTACGTTACATCGTTCTGAAGGAACAAAACTGCGAAATGCAAGAAAACATGAATTCATTATGCATTTAGAAGAAATGCCAAACACTGAAGTTAAAGAAAAGTGATAAATCACTTGAAAATGTTCTTACTAAACCAAGTGTCAGGTTATGAAACAATTGCGTCGTTAAATTTGTTAAAATACAAGTCCACAATATAAAAAAGGAAATATTTCCAACTTTCTATAACTATGATTACAGTTATACATCTGTCTACCTACACTTAACCCATTAAACCAAACTACAAGTGATCGGTAGACCAACTTCTCACCTAAATAATGTGAGTAACGAAAAAGTGAAATAAAATATATTAACAGCTGACGAATCGGAACCGCATTCGTAGTGAAAATCCTACAAAAATCGACTAAGTGTCAATACACGGCATTCTCATAATATACCAGACACCCGAACAATAAATCTTAAAGTAAAGTCAAAAATATAAAGGTAAAGTTCATCGAACTTGAACACGCGCGGCTCAGCAGTAATGATCAATCTCCATTAGCCAGGTTTTCACGTGGGACAGCCCTTACTGTCATGCCGCTACGTATGCAACGCTATTATAGGAGCACCTTCTGGCTAGTAAGAAATATACCGAAACATGGCCTAAATAGTACCTGCTGATATCTTTCACATTCGTAACCACTGCTGCAAACACTAAAATCGTTCAAGCCGATTCACAAAAATGCCTAACTTATGACTTGACTATGTACAGACGACGCCCTAATCCTGTCGTTGAGTCTGCGTTACTGTCTACTCATCCTTAAGTTACTCAATGCACGCAGCATCCTAAATCTGTCGTTGAGCCAACGTTATAGTATCTAGATATCATTCATACCGCCAGGCTAAATCGGAACTTGTAACACAATGTCCGGATATTCGAATCTGATTCTCGTTGAAACTCTAACACATGAAGTGAAATTCACTAAAGAAATTAACTCGAACCTGGAAATATTACTGTATTTCCTACAATAAAGCGTGAAATCAAATTAAACAAACATGTCCGAATAGTTTAATCAATTCCTCAATGCAGCCTCAACACATGCAGTAAAGTTCGCTAAATAAAAATAAACTCAAATCTCGTTTGATCTTGCGTTGTATCACTGAAAACATTAATCGCTACTATCACGATATGTACTGTACCCTGATGAGATAGGCCCTAGTTTCATGATTTGATTTTGATATGAGAAATACGGATATATTGGAATATTAAATAAATACAGTGTCAGTTTTGTGTGGACGGGAGAATTTCCACATGATCGCGACAGTCTGGCGCCACGGTAAGCTTGTCATTAAGGGGAAGAAGGTTTCCTGGTCAAAAGATAAGAGGATTTAAATCTAGAGCTCACAACAACAGAATAATGACTACAAGGAAGTGAAAGAGTATATATTTCGGACCAAGGCCGAGCAAGATGCATCGCCAATACCGAGAATATGACGTACGGGTTTTGTCCACGCCCGAGGCATTTGGTGTGGCCACGTTTCACAGGGAGAGATTTCAAACTAACCAAAGCGGTCCTGACCAATGAGAAAATGTATCGTAGGCCCGCAGATAAACCAACATAAGAAAAACTCAGAGTGAACTCCAGTTAGCTTCTCCGATAACAATAATTAAATTATTCCAACCACATAATTGAATAGAGGGGATTTTTGTGATATCGTTCCCATGTTGAATAATTTTAATCGTAATAAATTAAAGTAATGAATTCGTGGAAATGACCCACGCTATCTCGCCATTGGTCGAGATGAGCACGCCATGAGGGACGCCGAGTTAGCGCGCGAAAGGTGGAGGACAGAAATTAAGTGATATTTCCATGATCACCGAACGATAGGAGTTCAGAATACGACACATGAATGTGTATCGCCAGTGTATTAAGTAGGATAAAGCAAGAGATCCAAATCCACCTGCATATGCCAATTTAGGAAACCAACCCCCCCTCTCCAGGAAGTGATCGCGGATGACCCCGGCGGGAAATCAGATCGTCCATAAAAGTCCAGAAGCGGACCTCACATCACTCAGTTCCTACCAGTACTCAGTCGTTTGAAGACACCAGTTGTGACCGAGCGGACCTCACATCACTCAGTTCTTACCAGTCACCAGTCGTTATCGGTCACCAGTCGTGTCAGTCGTAATGAAGTAGTTGAGACTCTGACACGTTGACTCTGTAAGTCAGTACCTCGGGACGTATTCGAAGTCAGTTAGAGCTGAAAGTACGTGAATTATTAGGAGAATGAATACGAACAGTGAAATTATCCATAGTACCGAGTGTGTATAATCAGTACAATTGTAAGTTGAAATGAATGAATGTCATGTGTTTAAATAATAACTAACTAACGGAACGCCGATAGTACCTTTGGAAGGCAGTGTGCGGAGCCTGAAGTAAACACCTCAAGATAGACGGTGAATAACTATCCGAGCAGGGAATTATAGGAGCTAGGCGATGATCAAGATGGCTTGAAAATAAACTAGGAAGTGCCGGTTGAAGACGCGATACGCGCCGGTTCAAATGAACGACATTTCGTCGTAATGTGTCACGACGTGTGTTTCGGGCGTATATGAAGAGTATATTGTGCGAGTGTCAGGGGTCTAGGAGCACCTATAAGTGTTTTTTTTTTGTTATTAGTATTGTTGTGTAAAATAGTGTAATAAGGTATTAATCATGGGTAGTCACCCAGAAGTGTTTTATTGTGTAAAATTTGTATTGTGCGACATGATGGACGTGTAAATCACCATGGGGCCGTAAAGCCTATATCTCCTCCGCTACGAGACAATGGAATTCTACATAGGAATGAGTACACAATTTTGATATTTAGGGGATGTTATCGCGACTAAACGGGGTTCAGTGTAAATTAATTATGGTTACTTAACATGGTCCGCTTCCCGAGTCCATGATTTTTATTTTTTTGTTAGACGGACGAACTAATTTATATTAACGTAATAATGGGTTGGATTAATTAATTTGAGTAATTGTTTGTTGTATATAATGTAAATATGGGATATATTTCTTTCAATTAATGCATGCTGTTTATAATACTTTGAATTAAGTTCATTTCAAGTGTTAAATTCTTTTTTTGTGCTAACCCATTTATTTGAATTTCATTCACTGCGGTGATCATTTGTATTTTAATTAGGAATAATTTCTATTAGACAGCCAGATTATGAAAGAGCCAGAGTATGGAAGATTTGTGTTGCGTACGGAAGGTCATTAAAATACTAATAATAATCATGTTTGTGAGTCGACAAAGGAAAGTAAAATAATAATAATAATAATAATAATAATATTTGGGCGTGTAGAAGTTAAAGTATAATAATAATAATGACGGTGCTTCGCGAGTTAGCCAGTGCAAATATAATAATCAAAGTGGAGATGACATGTAGCGTTAAAGACTTTCATTCGCGTAGTCAGTTTGATTTTACGTAAAATTTTGATTTTACGTTTTTGGACTTTAATTTAACCATTAAAATTTTGTTTAAGAGCGATATAGGCACGTGAATTAGAATGGTCACGATACGTTAAAAGTCCAGAATGATTTGAGCCCATATTTAGAGTTGGAAGTCATGAGGGACGAATATCCGGCGTGAAATAAGTTGAGCCGTATTGTTTGTAATGACGAAATAGATGAATCTCAAGGCCTAAGATGATATAAATGCATATGCCGGTGTTCTTAGTGGTAGAATCCACGCACCGAGGATTATTTTATGAATTAAATGTTTGAAGAGTTCCGATGAAAGGAAATGGACTTCAAATTTGAAGGAATAGTTTAGCAATCGCCGGCATTGGAGGTATTTGCCCAGCCGCGATGTGCCATAGGTTGTGAGATGTGTCTTGGGAGGACAGGTGTCCCCATATAAAATTAACGGCAGTACGAAGTTGAAGGTACGGTCCCGAATACCGTGTTGTCCCGACCGATATAAAGCAGATCTTAGTGGTTCATAACGGGATTTAACATATGTGACTAAATTCTAAAGAGTGGAAAATAAAATATCATCTTTCCATTTTTAATAATAATAATAACAATAATCATACTCCAAGTGAATTTTGTCTTAAATCAAGTGCTTAGTGCCAAGATAAATCGGAATTGTAAAAGGGGTTATGCGTTAAACATAATAAGAGTGAACTTCCGTGTAACAGGCGAAATATAGTTTTTTTTAAAATAATAATAATAATAATAAATATTAAGAAAAGTACTTTTTTTGAAGAATTTACCTTTTTTTATTTTGGACATAATAATGAAGTTGGGAGATGAAATGAAAGATTTGAGATTTTTAACTAATAATAATAATAAATAAAATATTTGAAGAAGGAGAAGAAGAATAACCAATGAAGGTACTTTTTTTTAAACTTATTTTTTTTTGATGAAATTAATAAGAGCGAGAAGTTGAAGTATTATAGCGAGGTTGATTACGGGTTACGATAATCACGATTTCCACTATTAATAATAATAATAATAATAATAATAATAATAATAATAATAATAATAATAAAAATATTTATGAGGAAGCTGATCATTATATTGTGCGGATAATTTAGGAGGAAGAACTAACCTTCGTTTGAAACGTCGGCAAGGGTTGGCATATAATCATCCCGGATGACAAATGATAATAATCAAATACCGGATTATAATTGAAATTAATGATAATAATAAAATTAATTGATGGTAGTCAAAGTATATGCTAATGATCAGACAGAGAATGGTAATGATATTATTTGATAATCATAGGAGGGTATGCTAGGGACAGTCATCCTGTGTCGAACTGCTCCGAACCACATGTTGGGTTTTCACGGGGAGATAGCGGTAGATACGTAAATAACCCACGGACGGCACATGTTTGCAGGGTCAGAGCAGAGTAATGAACCTTTCCGTACGTCTTGTCGTATTGACAAGTGTAAATATTAAAGTAGCTTTTGAGTTAATGAACTCTACCTGGTGTGTTTGTGAATCTGGAAATGATAGGCTAGGGTTTGTCCGTATTATAAATTCCCGTTTTTTCGAGGCGATAACATTTTCTACGGTGGGTGTCCGGCTCACCAGAATGTACATACCGGAAGTGTCTCATGTCCAAACGGAACGAGGAGACGACAGTAAAAAGTTACTGTCGTGCCTTCGTTTCCGAAAGAAGATCTCCAGCGGTGAAACGTCCAATCATACGGATGTGAATTCGATCCCCAGTAACCAATTGGGACGAATTCACCAGATGTTTTACACTACCAGAGTAGTGAGGTAAAATCCAAGTATTATGTCAATTATTTTTCAGGATTAAAGTGTCACAATGTAAATTTGTCATCATGTGTAGTATGCAAAATAAGTGAATAAATTGCTCCTCATTGCAATTTCAATAGGAAACAGCTTCCATATCTTTTTATTGTAGTTAGTCTAGTATGCCCATGGAATTTAAGTTGTCACTTCCCATTCCTATTGTGGAGTCAGAATTTTGTATCCATGAATGAGTCGTCCCCCGTAACCTTAAATTTTCATGCCCCGTTCATCCCTGTGTTCATTTGATGCGCCGATATATATTTTTTTTTATATAATTTTTTTTATTCGTTTTCGAACTGATCACCCCTGAGATAAATGCTAGTCTGGGACTCAGGAGGTGGGCGGGTGCAGTACGTCACAACTCGAATTTGAGGCTCCAACTGACCTTCCATGCCACCACTCCAAACATGAATCACCGTGAATTATTCAGTGAAATAACTTCTCATCAATCTTCGCAAGCTAAACTCTCATTCTAATAAAATTCATTTTTCTCACCCGCAATGTTTCCAGTCAGCGATATTTTCGTCTTGTAAAGATACAGAATAGGATTAAATTTACAATAATCAAGTATTACTTTGATCGTGTGTCAGAAGGTATTTGGTTCGTGAGGTCGGCTATCACAAAATGCACGTCGCTGGTATCAAATAGAACCGTCATTTAGTCTTAATTGCCGTTACCTACCGTCTTACATAAAATAGTAATCATGGGAGAACATCAACTTGTACTTGAAGTAGGCGTTGAAACGCGCTCACTTGGATTTGGCAACCTTTACATTCATCGATCGTTCTGGGTTGCCACTGGACATCGTTCATCTCATATAGCCTGTCTCAGAAATATTACATCTCAACCTATACACCATGTCACAAAAGTTCCTCTCCATCGAAATACAGGGCCTCTTATCCTCAGCATCCTGCTTATTCTACATCACTCATAAAATACAGTCTTACTCTACCTTAAATCTTCGTAATTATTCTCATAATATTTAATTTCCATTAAAACTCAATCCATTTCCTACTTGCTTGAAATATTTTAAATACAAGCGATCCCATGATCAAACAACTTTATAATGATCTCACAATTAATTTCTCGAAACTTTTCCTGACCTCAGGAGCAAAATAGCATACCATGATTTTCTGTATCACAAATATAGGGTGTCACCAAATTTAAGTTTTCCAAAAATGTGTTTTATGTTTTCCTTCTATGGATTTCGGTATAAAACGCAAATCTCACTGGACAGTACTGCTGAACGCATAATTTATCATCTCAATTTTATCCTGACGTGAATAATAATAATAATAATAATATTATTATTATTATTGGATAATTTTATATTTAACTTTACCACACTCATAACGGTTATTATATCATTATCATTATTGTAACGTTTACCGGCCCGAACATTATTTCATTGATTTTCATTGCAATATTTAACTTCACATTTTATTTTTTTGAAGAAATTTAAACACATTTTAAAGTCTCTGGCGCTGGCATAAATAATAGACAATTCGCCTCCACACTAAAATAACGACAGGACATAACCTCGTAGTGGCAAAACTTAAATTTTACACACGCCACATATACAACGCGATGTAATGATTCATTAATTAATTAGTTTATAGCAACAAGCATTTACATTTCTAACTACAAAACATGATGTTTAAATTAGGCAGACCTGTAATTTCGTCGACGGCATGGCGTTATCTTGGCTTCATTTTATGTCAGCCACCTCGGACTTAGCCTCTCATAATTGCAGGACACATTCTCCCGTAAAACACTGTAAATACACAGATTCTGCACTTGGATTGTTGCAACACACATTACGTTTTTATATATAAAACACTTTATCATAAATTTTATTATATGTAAATATAACACTTAAATCGCATTGCTTCGCGTCGAGAACTCAAATAATACAGATTACGGAATCTTCCAACTCGTTCCTATCCAGATGTTTCACAGGTGTGACTGACCGTGAGACACAAGCTTATCTCCGCCAAATTACAGTCCTCCCTTACCGATTACCAAAAAAAAATACATCGTCCGCAGTAATTCATAATGAATTAATGAATCTGCTGTCTCCCTATGAGAAGTTGAGGAATCCTACAATTATTTAACTTATGATTTTCTTCCCCGACCCGGATCGATATCGTGGATACAATGTTATCAATATCTAATTTGTCTCTGTTCACCATTTAGCACTTGGTAATATATTTCTCCCTCAAGCCAACCCGGCTTCAGAGATTCTACAAGTCTACTTCGCCCACTTGAAGCCTTCTTCTTAATGTCGCTTGACGCAGATTCACACTCTCGGACCATGGAATGATGACTGACGCTCTTACCTGAGAGGTGGGTGTTTATGCATGTAGAAGGGACACTCTGCTTGGCGTTGTCTACTGTGGTGCAGTCATTCCAACTGATCACCACTGGACCGATTTCTTCGAGACTCACTCCAGAGATTACACCTGTTTTTCCAGTCATGATGGTGATGTTTGCTGATAGTTCCTGTTTCTTTAAACGGCGTAATTAATTTCGTGCACGGGGATTCCCGAGCATTTTGACTTCATGTCCTTGACACGTGTACTCCTCTCGGCCAAGATAGGTGTTACCTTATCTCCAAGCCTAATTAAATACATTTCCACCCTGTGGACTTTAGCTTCATCAAATATTTCCCTAAATTCTTAATTACTTATTTCTTCGTTAATGACAGTGCCGAAATCTCTCGCCAGTAGGGTTATTATCCAGAATTTCATTATTAATTACCCGCGGTCTTCCGAATTGTTCCGACCTCGTTCGAATTGGTGGGCCTCTTCCCGCTGTGCGTTGTCATGCCACGAAACGCGAGATGAGCTTGTAAAAATGTGGATGCACTTCACCTTGTAGTTGAACTTTCAGCAAGTTTGAGTTATGGGTTCAATATAAGAAACAAATTAGAGGCAAAAACACTCAATCCTGACACTGCTTGACCTAGAGAACGAAAATTACAATGCACTTGATCGTACCTTACATAATCTCAGGAAATCTCGTGATATGTAAATTTTCCACTTATAAGGAACGAAAACAGCTATTTTTTACACTTATAAAAATACTTTCGTATACACAGAAATATAGATACAATTTCTATAAACCTTATATTACAGCAAAATACGATGCTCCTGTCAGCCAGCGAGCCAGCATCCTCATGCGTTTAGTACGACATCGCACTACACATCGTTACTGTAGATTGATCCATTACTTCGTTAGGGATTGATAACTCTTCTAGCACATTTGCATATATCACTCACTTCACTGCACACGTAGTTATCACATAGGTATTTCTTATTGCTAAAATAAAATAACTAATTGGTTTAGCCAGCGCTCTTGGATTCATTCTTCTCTTGACCATGATTTCGGTCATCCACTTATCTGTAGACAAAATACTCAGACGCCTACAGCTGTACAAGTGTTCGCGCGCAAGACTATGAAGATACGGGTTCTATCTGCCAGACAGTTAACGTCTAAGGGTCGCGTTATGAAAATAACCTTCCCTAGAGAAGTACTATTATATACAGTTTCTAATACAGCCGAATTCCATCGGAAGTATCTTAGATTCAATCAACTCAGCTGCTGAAATGTTAGTAGAGGAACACTCACTTGAAATACCAGTTATGTGGTTGGCATTGAAAAAGATGAAAAATGTCAAAGTTCATTGTTGCCTCTTCACTGAAATAAGACCAAGTCCTGTCTAACTCCGCAGACTAAAATTAATCACATTCCCAACGTTCACTTCGCGGAACTCGATACTGTCAGTGACCATACGCTGTCCACGACAAAATACGAATGGTGAATATCACCTCTTTCTTCGATGGTCACCCATTTATAAAAATCTAAGTGACGCCTTTCATTGGCTTGTAAACATTGGGGAACTCACTACTTTCCCTCCAGAAACGACTCCACATAGATCATAGCTCATGAACCACAGTGTCCCACAACTTGAATTCAGTCTCAGAATGTAGACAAATGTGCAGCTATTTTATATCACGAAAGATACTGACGATAACAAAAATTTTAATAATTAATTTTCCGTAAGCGTCCCCAAAACGACTTCTTCCCCTTCCATGCTACCCGTCCATGTGTTGCACATGCGGTGTTTTGAGTGCAACGTTTCCACTCTATATTTTCGTCATCTAATACAGTCCACCAAAGTTTTAGGTCTTATGTCCATAAATTATCATATTTATTTTTTATTATATTCTGTAATCCCTGACGTTGTGACTTCATTTACTTTCTATTAATAGCGACATTCTGGGGATAGAAAATAGTTTACTACGCAGACAAAATGCATCAGGATTGCTGCCATTGGGTGTGTTGCAAACAAGGAGAACAGAATCCTGGATTATTATACAGTCAAAATGAGAGTAGGGGCTGCCTGGCCGAGGCGGTAAAGGTGTGCTCGGTTCGCCCGAAAGGACGTGGGTTCGAATCCCCGTCAGGAAGTCGTAAAATTTAAGAAACGAGATTTCCATTTCCGGAGGTGCGCATGGCCCTCAGGTTCACTCAGCCTACATCAAAAATGAGTATCAGGTTAATTACTGGGGGCAAAGGCGACCGGGCGTAGAGCTAACCACTCTACCCCAACAAGTGCCGAGGTTACGGACAGTGGAAGCCTTTACCTTCCACCCCTCCAAGGGCCGTCATGGCCTGTACGGATATGACTTTGCTTTGCTTTGCGAAATGAGGGTAAGGATTTTCTGTCTCTCTCTTACAAGTCCATACAGATTTGTGACATGCAATATTTACGTTGTCTCTCTCTCGCTGGTAGCTCGGAGACAATGAGAGCCGTATGTCAATTAAAGTGTCTGACTAATGATCCCAAATACGTGGGTTCAATCCCGGCCGAATTAGTTGATCTTTCCCGAACGCTCGAAAGTCTTGGCCCTCTATTTCATTCTTGTTGGTATGTTAAAGATCTCTGGTAGCTCACTCGGTACTAACAGACAGAATTAAATTACCGCAGCCACAGGAACCGTCCAGTAGAATTCCATTTTCATTGCTAAAGAGCAGAACAGTCAGAATGTCGATACTGGTAAGCAGACTACCTAAATGGCATCACTTCAGAAGGTCTGCAATCCGTTAGCTCGTGCTATTATTATTATTATTATTATTATGATTATTATTATTATTATTATTATTATTATTATTATTATTATTATTCAGCCTCCTACGCTCAGGAGGCAGCACGTCGGCCTCTCAACGTTGGGTTCCGTGGTTCAAATCCCCGTCACTCCATGTGAGATTTGTGCTAGACAAAGCGGAGGCGGGACAGGTTTTTCTCCGGGTACTCCGGTTTTCCCTGCCATATTTCATTCCTGCAACACTCTCCAATATCATTTCATTTCTGACACAGGTGTAGTATATATGGGAGTGGAAAGCATTTATGTAAGATTTTATTTGTAAACCTTGTTAAGTAGTACTTACTGTATGATCTGGAGCATTGTGCTAAAATATTTCATTTGTATTCCGTGTAACTATCTAACTTGTACAGTGTAAATACTTTTGGTAACATATTGTATGTGTAACTAGTAGGTTTCATTTCTATGTTTACTGGAACTGTCCAGAAAGTTGTCACATGAATTTTAGAACAGGGTGTGTTAGCCTTTGTTAGTTATGTATTCTAGAAGGTATGTTCTGACTATTCTGAAATTGAAAGATTCGCGATCGTATGTATTCGAGAAAATATTTAAACATCGCGACTGAAGTAAGTGTTATGATTGGTCAATCCGGGCAAGCTCCTTTGTTCTGATTGGCTACTCCAAGGCCAGGGTTCCCTTTAAAAGGGACTAGGCAGCATTTCGTGAGAGGTCTGAAGTCTGAGGTCTGAATGTTTCTGTGCAGTATTAGTCTTGACCTGCCGAGCCTCCCGAAGTTCTTGACGTCGTGAACGTCTCCTCGGTACCAGCATGGCCTGCCTTGGGGTAAGCCCTGTTTCTTTCTGTCCGGTTGTAAGTTCCATTTAGTTCTCGTTTGGTGTATCACAGGAGTTTGCTCTAATCGTCACTATTTATTCAGATGTGAAAAGCTAGTTTTGACTTCACTCTAGAATATTTTGTGCTTCCCCTTACCTTCAATATTGTATTTGTGGAATTTGATTTGTACTGAGATGCACTTGGTTAACTTTTGAACTTGTAGGAAGCTCTCGTCAAAGAATATATAACTTATGTGTCTCTTAGAACATGTATCTGTATCTTACGAAAGGTGTATCGGCATTTTCCACATTGACTGAAACTGTTTGTAATTTATTTATTTGGTAAAGTCCATTTTGTAAATAATATTTTGAAAATCAAAGATTCACTGTTAATTTTTCCGAACAGCAACCTAGACATATCCATGCCTCTGGTAGGTTCCCAGTTACGTCCCACGTTCCTTGTTTGTTACCGTCAAGTTGCCCTCAACGATATTTACTTCTGCTGTTTTCGCCACAGTTCATTACATGATTACGGTGTGCATAGTGTTTAGTTACCCTGTAATTTGATTTACTTTCCTCCCTTTATCTGTTTTTTTGTGTAGCCGCTGTGGTAACGGTTACAATTTCATCCGTCAGTCACTAATCATTGCCCCAGAGGAGTGCGACAGGCTTCGGCAGCCGGCACAATTCCTATCCTTGCCGCTAGATGGGGGCTTCATTCAATCCATTCCAGACCTGGTCGAATGACTGGAAACAGGCTGTGGATTTTCATTTTCAATATTATTATTATTATTATTATTATTATTATTATTATTATTATTATTATTATTATTATTATTATTATTATTATTATTATTATTATTAATCAAGGAGAAGCATACCCATAGCAGAGAAATGTGAACTGAAAGGACGAAGGCATCATACCGTCTTTAGACTGATGCTGAATGTGGGAAACCACCAACATTTTTGAAGTTTTTTTTTCGTTGTTACAGTTTGCTTTACATCGCACCGACACAGATACGACATTTTTGCTATTTGTTTTACGTCACACCGACACAGATAGGTCTAATGGCGATGATGGGATAGGAAAGGCCTACGAATGGGAAGGAAGCGACCGTGGCCTTAATTAAGGTACAGCCCCAGCATTTGCCTGGTGTGAAAATGGGAAACCACGGAAAACCATTTTCAGGGCTGCCGACAGTGGGGTTTGAACCCACTATCTCCCGGATGCAAGCTCACAGCTGCGCGCTCCTAATCGCACGGCCAACTCGCCCGGTCAGATAGGTCTTACGGAGAGGAGAGGAGAGGATTGGAAAGAGAGCTAGGGCTAGGAGTGAGAGGAAAGCGGCCATGGTTATGGTAATTACGGTAGAGCCCCAGCATTTTCCTAATGTGAAAATAAGAAACCACGGAAAACTATCTTCAGGGCTGCCAAAAGTGGGGTTCGAACCTCTTATATCCCGAATGCAAGCTGACAGCCACGTGATTCAAAATAGCTGCAGTCGGTTAAGTGCGGCCAGTATCCAGTAATCGGGAGATAGTGGGCTCGAACCCTACTGTCGGCAGTCCTGAAGATGGTTTTCCGTGGTTTCCCATTTTCACACCAGGCAAATGCTGGGGCTGTACCTTAATTAAGGCCACGGCCGCTTCCTTCCCATTCCTAGGCCTTTCCTATCCCATCGTCGCCGTAAGACTTATCTGTGTCGGTGCGAATAGCAAAAGAAAAAAAGCGTGATTCAAACTGCTTAGTCGCTCGTTAGGTAAACTCCTGAAGATAATTTCAGTGGCACTGACAGTGGAATTCGAACTAACGAACTTCCACGGTCCGACAAACTCATATATACGACCACCGCACTTTTTGAATGCTGACCTATATCTATTATATGACTAGACGACCGAAAAAAGTTACCATAAACCTCGATGTTTTCTTTATTTTTCCAGCCCTATACGAGTAAGTAGCCCACACGTTTTAAGACTACATTATACAATCTGAAATTACTTGTAGTTTGTCTGATCTTCTGCCCCTTGTTTCTTCTCACGTGGAATGCCGTGGCTTGTCTTTGGAAGACAACTCCTGGTTAACCGTTTCAATCTCACATTCCACTCTCTCAAAACGCGTGTTCTCTTCTGTTCTTTTTCTCACCGGAACACCGCCCTGTTAAAATGGTTCGGGTATCTGATTGCTACTAGGATCGTCAAGGCCTGGATTTTCCGCCCTCTCTCATCTTATACTTTGTCACGAGGTTGCAGAACGGGATTCACTCTGCCTACGGAGAACAATCCGGGAGCTATTGGGTACCGACGGTGAAAATAGCTATTTCGGTAACTCACAATAATGGTAGTAGAATGTATCATGTTGGCAAATTCGCACCCCTTTCTACCGAAATGTTCGTCAGGAACGCAGTTAAAAGTCTAAAAAATAATCAATAATCAACTTAAAATGAATCACCTCTGCTAGGTCACAATCGTTCAACATCAACTTCCCAGTTTTATAATGAAGTATACGTTATTAGCACTCTCAACTACTGATGTAATCTTAAAATGTTGGCAATAGATTCAAAATAACAATAGCAATAACAATAACAATGGCGCCACTAACTTCAGCCAAACATAGAAGTAAAGCAAAAATTCCATGACGTTCTTCAATAATAATAACCGGCTGTAACGTATATGTTTTCTCTACAATTTGTTTTACGTCGCACCGACACAGATAGGTCTTATGTCGACGGTGGGATAGGAAAGGACTAGGAGTGGGAAAGAAGCGGCCGTGGTATTAATTAAGGTACAGCCCCAGCATTTTTCTTGTGCGAAAGTAGGAAACCGCGGAAAACCGTGCGCCAGCTGGGCTCGAACCCACTGTCTCCGGGATGCAAGCTCACAGCTGCGCGCCGTTAAGCGCACAGCTAACCCGCCTGGTGTGTGCATAGGCCCTATGCCTGGAGAATGTAGTAGAAGTAACACTGGATCCACCTACCCGATCTGGTGGATAAAGCCACGGACGGCTGTTTAGCCAGGTGACCTCTCGATATTGCTGCGACACGTATTTCCATTAACTATTTCTCAACCGTACTGCTTAGCTTTCATGACCAGATTCACTGCCTTTTATACCAACAGATCCTCTGTTGACCTCGTAAGGCTGAGTTAACTTATTCCAATCCCCTGTCTAGATTAAATTCCACAGACGAGTGGGAACTCGAACACACAACCTCCCAGAAAGAGATACAAATGTTAACCTCTACAAATATACTACAACCTAATTGCTTGAAGTGTTCAAAATCAACATCCTCTACATGGTATCCTGTTCGATGCATGCTGATTTCAAAAGGTGGATTATAATGCAATATAAGCATCGAAATCCATTGTATTGTATTGTATTGTATTGTAAGTCCGCCTCTGTGGTGTAGTGGTTAGTGTGATTAGCTGCCACCCCCGATGGCCCGGATTCGATTCCCGCCTCTGCCACGAAATTTTAAAAGTGGTACGAGGGCTGGAACGGGGTCCACTCAGCCTCGGGAGGTCAAATGAGGAGAGGTGGGTAGGATTCCTACCTCAGCCATCCTGGAAGTGGTTTTCCGTGGTTTTCCACTTCCCCTCCAGGCAAATGCCGGGATGGTACCTAACTTAAGGCCACGGCCACTTCCTTCCTTCTTTCTTGTCTATCCCTTCCAATCTTCCCATCACCCCCAACAAGGACCCTGTTCAGCATAGCAGGTGAGGTCACCTGGGCGAGGTACTGGTCATTCTCCCCAGTTGTATCCTCCGACCCAATGTCTAGAGGTGGGATTCCTCGCTGAGTCCGAGGGACAAACCAAACCCGCATGGTAAACAGATTAAGAAGAAGAAGATAAGCATCGAAGAAGAATAAAGAATATTCATGAATTACTATTTAAGAAGCAGAATAAATTGTGGACTGGAAAGGAAATTACTTGCTGCTCCAACAGAAGGAGCAAGAAGGGCTGTTTCCTAAGCAAATCCGCTTTAGCTACTTAGCAACCAAATCAAGGTAATTTTGCTCCCATTTGTGAAAGTTACAGGCAGTAGTGAATATTCATAGAGAATGTGGAAGCGTTCCGCTTTACCGATCTACTTGTTGCTTGCAAGAAGACATATCCGCGACACAAATGCTCTCAACGAGTGTCAACCGATGTTATTAGTGTAGTTCGGCAAGTCTGCTCAAATACACCTTTATACCTATGTATACCGGTGGGCGTGCGGTTACGAGCGTGCAGCTGTGAGCTCGCATCCGGGAGATAGTGGGTTCGAACCCCACTGTCGGCAGCCTTGAAGATGGCTTTCCGCGGTTTCCCATTTTCACACCAGGCAAATGCTGGGGCTGTACCTTAATTAACGCCACGGCCGCTTCCTTCCCATTCCTAGGCCATTCCTGTCTTATCGTGCCATAAGACCTATCTGTGTCGGTGCGACGTAAAGCAAGTAGCAAAGAAAAATACCTATGTATACAAAAATTGAAGAGAGTGGAATAAGTGTTGCATACAGTAGACATTTTCGCTGAAAATAAAAACGTAAATGAGCATACACGTGTTCAGAATGACATGTAATCTCAATATATAACACTTTCATTAATTTCAAAGTACCCCTTCACGGAGTAAAATGAATGAATGGTTGAATGATTAATCATTCTTAAGCTTACATCTGAAATATGAAATAGTAGTTCTTTTAGATCTAATGGCAATTAATTGAACATTTTAACTGAAGAGTGACATTCCTTGAGCTTGTCTTATGTAGCCTGTAAATGGACACATGGATTTAGTTGGGTATCACTTCTGAGTTTCATTTTATAGGTCTCCTTCTTCACTAACCATAAAATGTTAATTATCAAAACAGTATTCATACACAGCTTTAAAAATGGAGACCTGCAGTGGGCAGGCATTAAGGATTTTGAATTGGCCTATGCAGCGCTCTTTTCAGAAGAAGCAATCCGTGTACAGTTTACCGCAGAATAGATTTCAATATTGTAGAATACCGTAAAAGAATCCCAGGTAGGAATTTAAAAAAAAATTGCTGGGAATTGTATCGTTGATAGCTTTCAAGAGATACTCTGCTCCTGATAGTTTACATAAAATGAAATAAAACTTAGTACTCCTTTTTCTGAATGATAACGTAGTGGCTGCTGTTTCACGAGGCTCCAGTTTCGATTCACGGCCTGGCTGGGAATTTTAGCCGCGTTTAGTTAATTCCCCTTGCACTGGGACTGCGTGGTTGTATTATCTTAAAACACATCTTAATTTACATACACCACGTCATACAAAGAATCGTCTGAGAAACGTGCAATACTGAATGAATTCCTGCGCATATAATTGGCGTCAGGAAGCACATCTCGCCGTTAAACTGGGCTTAATCGATATTGGTCATCCCCAAATAATTGGTAAGTGTCCACGAAAGAAAACTTTACTATGTACTCAAGTATGACTGAAAAATAGTAGATAATTAGAACTAATCCAGGAACCTCTTAATGACATTGACTATAAAGAAAGTAGGCCTACTCAAGTAGACGATAAGTAGGCGTAAACTGGACCGGTGAACAATATACCCACACAAAATCACTATATCAGAGGATCTAATGAAAACCTTCTTAGACCAATATTTAAGCTCAACCGGGCGATCATATTGACGACGGTAAACAGTTCTGATATTATCGTGCCAGTAACTTTTAATATACGTTATTATCACATAGATTTTTTTCTAATTAAAAGCAAATTGTAAAACCATCCCCGTACCGGCTATGGTGGCTCTTGTAGCGGACGAAAACTAGCGAACCCTAGCGATAACCTGGACACTAATTGAGATACAGATTTTAATTCTAGGCTTGCCACTCAGTTCTGGTGTTGACAGAGTTAGCGTCAGACCCATGAGCTGCTTCAGAGTTGGAAGTCTCAAAATGTTTTGACTTCCTGACGGGGAACTGAACCACGCCCGTCCGGAAGAGCCTAAAACATCAGTATAGATTCAGACAAACAGCCAACTTCTCTTTAAATAATTATCAAATACAGTCAACTCCGACTCCTTGTCCGAATGGTCAGAGCTGTGGACTTCAGTTCGATTCCTGGCCGGGTCGAGGATTTAAGCCATGCCTAATTCATTCTTTCGGCTCGTAGAGTGGATGTTTGTGTTTACGGTATTTTAATACATTCCACTTCATGTATACACAATACATCACACAGCCGACCACTGCAGAAACATGCGACAGAAAGAATTCATCCCTCCACATAAGGCCGGTCTCAAGAATGGCGTTCTGCCGCAAAATAGGAGGAAGTCCATGCGTACGACGCAATCCCTTAAGGTGTGGGAAAAGTGACAAAAGAGTGAAAATTGTATAATGGAGTGATAACCCCTATAAAGGTAAAACCACATTGTACGAAATATGTTGTATAATAATAATAATAATAATAATAATAATAATAATAATAATAATAATAATAATAATAATAATAATAATAATAATAATAATAATAATAAAGTCCGCATCTATGGTGTGGTGGTTAGAGTGATTAGCTGCCACCAACGGAGGCCAGGGTTCGATTCCCGGCTCTGCCGCGAAAATTTTAAATATGGTACGAGGGCTGGAACGGGTCCATTCAGCCTCGGGAGGTCAACTTAGTAGAGGTGGGTTCGATTCCCACCTCAGCCAACCTCGAAATGGTTTTCCGTGGTTTCCCACTTCACCTCCGGGCAAATGCCGGGATGGTACCTAACTTAACGCCACGGCCGCTTCCTTCCCTCTCCCTTGTCTATCCCTTCCAGTCTTCCCATCCTCCCACAAGGCCCCTGTTCAGCATAGCAGGTGAGGCCGTCTGGACTACATACTTGTCCTCCTCCCCAGTTGTATTCCACGACCCGATGTCTGACGCTCCAGGACACTGCCCTTGAGGCGGTAGAGGTGGAATCCCTCGCTGAGTCCGAGAGAAAAACCTACCATTGAGGGCAAACAGATAACGAATAATAATAATAATAATAATAATAATAATAATAATAATAATAATAATAATAATAATAATAGTAACGGAAGTATTCAATTATGCACAAACAAGTTGCGAAAAATAACAATCATCCATATTAGTTTCTTGAGAGCCTTGGGCATGTACAAATGCAGAAAGCTCTTCAGCCCGTAATCGTGACTAAAGGCAGCATATCAGTTACGCTCCGGTTGTCGCCGGCAGAAAGATCTGAAAAACCGATTTCGTATAGGTAGCTGAAAACGTAAGAAGATCTTTTATAATTTCGTTGCCTAAAAGTGAGCCCTTTTTTCGCTTTTTTTGAAAGGTAATGTATTAACCGCTTGTTGAATTATTTATTAAGAAATGTGACACCTTTATCACCCTCAATTTTAAGGAATCTGCTCGTAGGGACAAACAACGCCTGAAAATTATTCTTACTGGGTGAGTTAGCCATGCGGTTAGGGCCGCGGAGCTATGAGCTTGCATCCGGAAAATAGTGGGTTCGAACCCCACTGTCGACAGCCCTGAAGATGGTTTTCTGTGGTTTCCCATTTTCACACACCAGGTAAATGCTGGGGCTGTACCTTACTTAAGGCCACGGCTGCTTCCTTTCCATTCCTAGCACTTTCTTCCTATCCCATCGTCGCCATAAGACCCATCTGTGTCGGTGCGACGTAAATTCTGGCTCGATTTATAAGTTTAAATTTATTACTTTCAGAAATATTCTGTGCAATATTATCTGAGGGTTAACATATATCCTTTACTCCGACGAGAGGAGGTTTTGCAATGGGCGGACACGCGCTCGTTTGCCGCTGTATGTTGTTCACATATATGTGTTTGTGCGTGCGTGTTGAGACAAGCACAAACAACCTATCGTTGAGTACGACGCTAAAATCCATGATATGGTCGGGAATCAAACCTGCGACCCTCAAAACATGGAGTCTCGAAGCCGACCAGTCAGTTAACGAGTGAGAAAAAGCTGCGATATTTACCTAACTCCAAATAATTTACATCCCAAGGTCCTCCCAGTGAATAGACCCGATAATTACAGCAGATATCCACCGACATTCTGAAATGGGTTCATATACCTCTTCTATACAGGCCTTCCTTGAGAGAGATTGACTTCCTTCTACCTGACTGTGCGCTGTAGTATGCGGTGTGATATAGCAGCCTCTTCCAATATCGCTTGCTGCAATCCAACTAACGTGCACATGGTTATAGAGGTGCTATTACCCTGCAGGCGTACTGTATGGTACTAATCTTCAGTACGCACATTTTGCACACTATTCTGAACCCTAGCATCCGTTCGCAAAACACGATCCACCGAGCTCGATAGCTGCAGTTGCTTAAGTGCGGCCAGTATCCAGTATTCTATGGTTTTCAGTGGTTTCCCATTTTCACACCAGACAAATGTCGGGTCTGTACCTTAATTCAGGCCACGGTCGCTTCCTTCCCACTCCTAGCCCTTTCCTGTCCCATCCTCGCCATAAGACCTACCTGAGTCGGTGCGACGTAAAGCAACTTGTAAAAAAACATGACGCCTTGAAATCATGTAGCAACGGCCTTTTACCATGTAACTATGTTAATGTGTCGTGCCCCGTGACCGGGTGTAAAGAAAAGGGGAATAAATGCATAAAACTAGGTAACAGTGCAGTAATTAATGTCTTAAACACCAAACCGAATGAGGTATGTACACCCCTCTCGTCGTAGTACCCGGGTATTCCCAGCAGTGTTGCGTAGCGGATGAGGTTAGGCGTTCGCGCATCAATCGACGGAATGTGCCAGCGGTGGTTCGAATCCTGCGTCGTAAAATATTTTTTCATCGGTGTGATGTTTAAATAAATAACCACAGACCGACGTTTGCCACATTCAAACAGTAAAATGACTCTGTTATTCATCTTGTACCCTGCGCATACTCTGTTCTTTAGGGCCTGAATGTACTGTAATCTCTGCTGTCATTTGGCATTTTTTCCACAGAGGAATAGTTGACATACTCCTCATGTATGGAGAAGCAAGGCAAAACGCGTGCGAGGCACTACGTCTTCCAGGAACGGTATCCCGACAGGCGACACCCGGCTGCTACGACATTCCGCCTTGTTCAAAGACGCCTACGGAAAAACACGTGATTTCCAACCAGTCCGCGATAGGCCGGTTACATCGGGTGAAACAGAAGAGGCCGTTCTGGAGGCAGCTCGTAATAATCCACCCATCAGTACAAGAGCGACTGCACGACAAGGTGAACACCACCCAGCCAGCCGTCCGTCTGGCGAATACTGCATGAACATACATTTCACCCATACCTTCTTGAGCTACACCAAGAGCTCCATGGGAACGTCAATCGCCACAACATGCACTATTGGAGTTCGGACAATCCTCACTGGGTGCAACAGGCCGCCCATCAAGTACGATGGGGAGTGAATGTTTGGTGTGGAATCTTCGTAGATCGCCTGATTGGCCCTTAATTCTTCGAGAGCCATTGGACGAGCGCACGCTACCTGCACTTTCTGCGTCAGGAACTCCCACTGCTGCTGGAGGATGTGCCCCCGCACGTTCGTTTGACGATGGAGCTCCACCACATTCGACTTTGCCCGTCCGTTACCATCTGAACGAGGAACTGCCAGGGAAATGGTTAGGACGAGGAGGTCCTGTTTCTTGGGCCGCCAGATCACCGGATTTAACGCCGTTAGACTTATTCTTGTGAGGACATTTGAAGAATGTCGTTTACACTCAAGCGCCGGAAAACCCCGACGAGCTCCGGTAACTCATCACGGACTCCTGCCGAGCAATTACATCTGGAATGCTTCAGCGCGCAAGACCATCTACTGGACGCCGAGCCCGAATGTGCATAAACCAAAACGGTCATCATATCGAGCATTTGTTGCCATAAAACATTGTCAGGGCAATTGTTATTCTATTATTTCCGGTCTGTATGTGTTCGGCCTGCTAACTAATTGGCCCTTCTGAGGGCCAAAAACACATTCATTCACGAACAATTCGCATGAAAGCGGGTATTGAACTTACATTCCGTGCGGTACGTATGAAACGAATATTTCAAAACCACGCCTTTACAAACTACACTATGGTTCCGTACGGCAAACTGGGCAGCTTTATTTAAAATGCTATTTGTTCAGGGCGTCGACCTGTAGAGATCTCTTGCCCCTACTTGCAACATGTGATAAGAACTTGCGTGTAATTGGAATGGAGGAAGTGTAAAGTGTTGAATGTGAGGAAAGGAACGTTAAAGAGGACACAAACTCGCAGTCCCCAGGCCAGAGATATTAATCATTAACTTAAAAACCCCTGACCCAGCCGAGAATCTAACCCGGGGCCTCCGTGTGACAGGTGGACGCGTTGCCCCCTACACTGCGGGGCTGGACAACTGGGCACCTTACAGCAAGTATTAAGTTTACTGCGGTCACAATATCAATTTAGTGCTTCACCGGCCTCTCAGGTTCATATGATTAAGAAGGCACACGCATGTCTTCCAGTGTTTAATACGAGTATAACATTACCGCGTCCTATAATGATGAGGCAGTAAATACCAAGATATCATGTTGTGTTGTCTGAGCATACCGGCAGGGCAGATGTTTTCAGGACGGAATGATTACTGTGCCTGCCTCTGTGGTGTAGTGGTTAGCGTGATTAGCTGCCACCCCCGGAGGCCCGGGTTCGATTCCCGGCTCTGCCAGGAAATTTGAAAAGTGGTACGAGGGCTGGAACGGGGTCCACTCAGTCTCGGGAGGTCAACTGAGTAGAGGTGGGTTCGATTCCCACCTCAGCCATCCTGGAAGTGGTTTTCCGTGGTTTCCCACTTCTCCTCCAGGCGAATGCCGGGATGGTACCTAACTTAAGGCCACGGCCGCTTCCTTCCCTCTTCCTTGCCTATCCCTTCCCATCTTCCCATCCCTCCACAAGGCCCCTGTTCAGCATAGCAGGTGAGGCCGCCTGGGCGAGGTACTGGTCATACTCCCCAGTTGTATCCCCGACCAAGAGTCTGAAGCTCCAGGACACTGCCCTTGAGGCGGTAGAGGTGGGATCCCTCGCTAAGTCCGAGGGACAAACCGAACCTGGAGGGTAAACAGATGATGATGATGATGATGATGATGATTACTGTGGGTAGCATAAAACCAGATTGGAAGGAGCGGCAGAATCACGCTGTATAGTCGCTCACCTTCAACGTACATGGTTGTGGGATTGTACTCCACCATTTCGGCAGAGTAGCTGTATGTAATGACCCTTAAAGGGATTTAGATTTGTTGTCAAGTTTTATGAGGGATTAGCACATAATGATCAACAGCCTCGTGAACTTAATGTATCTGTCATATAATCTGTGTCGATGTATTTTTATTTACAGGGAGCAGCCGTGGCCAGTGTGTTAATAATAGTGTTATTGGTTTTATGTCCCACTAACTATATTTTCATGGTTTTCGTAGGCTCCGAAATGCCGGAGTTTTGTCCCGTAGAAGTTCTTTTACGCGCCATTAAATCTACCGACACGAAGCCGACGTATCTGAGCTCCTTTAAATATCGGGCTCAGCAATGATCGAACCTGCAAATAGGGCTCAGAAGGCCAGCGCTCTACAGCCTGAGCCACTCAGGCCGGTGGACAGTATGTTAGGCAACATCAGGGAATTTCTTGGAAATGAACTGAGGAACCACTTCTAGACGGCCGAAAATGGGATATTAACCCCTTGAAAGGATGATAATTGTGTTATAAGTTTTACGTCCACTAACTTCCATTAACATGTTTCTGAGACTCCAAGTCTTATGCATTTTGTCCTGAGGAGTTCTTTGATGTGCTAGTAAATCTACCGACACATTGCTGGCATATTTCAGCACCTTCCAATACCATTAGATTGAGCTGGGATTGAACCAGCCATTTTCGGCACAGCCCGAGGCACTCAGTCCATGCCATCTGAGAAAAATGTAGTCAATGGATATGCGGACCAGCGTTAACTTCTGAAACTACGCACACTCTCACGAAAGGGTATTGAATTCTGTACTGTTACCGCAAAATTAAAATTCCTTCATGTTTCCTTATGTGTATGTAAGATTTCCTCCCATTCTTTCCTGGTTTTGATACTGTTTCTCAGCACAGTTGTTGTAGTTTGGCAAAGAACTTTATCCCCGCCAACAGAACAACACCGAGAGAATTGATGACGTGAACATTCATGGAACAACACCACCGCTCCTATTCTGATAAAATAGTCGTAAAAATTTGATATTATATTTTATGATTTGATCCGTTATATACAGACGGAGTAGGAAATAAAAAAGTAGGGGAAAACACAGAGGGTTTATTATTATCATCATTTCTTTCTTAATCTGTTTACCCTCCAGGGTTGGTTCTTCAATTGGACTCAACGAGGGATCACACCTCTACCGACTCAAGGGCAGTGTCCTGCAGCTTCAGACTCTAGGTCGGGGGATACAACTGGGGAGGATGATGAGTACCTCACCGAGGCAGCCTCACCTGCTATTCTGAACAGGGGCCTTGTGGGGGGATGGCAAGATAGGAAGGGATAGACATGGAAGAGGGAAGGAAGCGGCCGTGGCCTTAAGTTAGGTACCATCCCGGCATTTGCCTGGAGGAGAAGTGGGAAACCACGGGAAACCACTTCTAGGATGGCTGAGGTGGGAATCCCACCCACCTCTACTCATTTGACCTCCCGAGGCTGAGTGGACCCCGTTCCAGCCCTCGTACCACTTTTCAAATTTCGTGGCAGAGCCAGGAATCGAACCTGGGCCTCCGGGGGTGGCAGCTAATCACACTAACCATTACACCACAGAGGCGTACTTTATTATTATTATTATTATTATTATTATTATTATTATTATTATTATTATTATTATTATTATTATTATTATTATTATCATCATCATCATCTGTTTACCCTCCAGGTTCGGTTTTTCCCTCGGACTTAGCGAGGGATCCCACCTCTACCGCCTCAAGGGCAGTGTCCTGGAGCTTCAGACTCTTGGTCGGGTGATACAACTGGGGAGTATGACCAGTACCTCGCCCAGGCGGCCTCACCTGCTATGCTGAACAGGGGCCTTGTGGAGGGATGGGAAGATTGGAAGGGATAGGCAAGGAAGAGGGAAGGAAGCGGCCGTGGCCTTAAGTTAGGTACCATCCCGGCATTCGCCTGGAGGAGAAGTGGGAAACCACGGAAAACCACTTCCAGGATGGCTGAGGTGGGAATCGAACCCACCTCTACTCAGTTGACCTCCCGAGGCTGAGTGGACCCCGTTCCAGCCCTCGTACCACTTTTCAAATTTCGTGGCAGAGCCGGGAATCGAACCCGGGCCTCCGGGGGTGGCAGCTAATCACACTAACCACTACACCACAGAGGCGGACATTATTATTATTATTATTATTATTATTATTATTATTATTATTATTATTATTATTATTATTATTATTATTATTATTATTATTATTGCCTTTACCCTCCAGGGTTGGCTTTTCCGTCGGACTCAGCGAGGGATCCCACCTCTACCGCCTCAAAGGCAGTGTCCTGGAGCGTGAGACTTTGGGTCGGGAAATACAAATGGGGAGGACGACCAGTATCTCGCCTATGCGTCCTCAGCTGCAATGCTGAACCGGGGCTTTTTGAGGTGATAGGAAATTTGGAAGGGATAGACAAGGAAGAGGGAAGGGAACAGCCGTGGCTTTAAGTTAGGTACCATCCGGGTATTTGCCTGGAGGAGAAGTGGGAGACAACGGAAATACACTTCCAGGATGGCTGAGGAGGGAATCGAGCCCCTTCTACTCAGTTGAATCGAACCCGAGCCTCCGCGGGTGGTAGCTAATCAGACTAACCATTACGCCACAGAGGGGAACTATTATTATTATTATTATTATTATTATTATTATTATTATTATTATTATTATTATTATTAGCCAGTCGCGTAAGTAGGGGTAGCGTTCCTGTCTATTGCCCAACGCTATGGGTTCTATTTACGGCCAGTCCAAGAATTTAAAATCTGGGCTAAGGGCTAGAACTGGGTTCATTCAGCCTCGTGAAACCAACAAAGGATGTGGTTGATATAAAAGGCCCGATCAGGGATGTCAAGCAATATGGCTGAGGATGTCGTTACGCTGATCACGTAGACTCAAAAACATGCCAGCCAAGGGCCTTAATGGCCTATTTGCGCCACGGGTAAACAATTATTCATTGTCACCCTGATCTGGAATCGATCCAATGATTCAAGAGAGAAGGAGAGTTTAGTCCGTGCAGTACTGTACTTACATTTGTCTTTGCTCTCTTATGACGTGAACCCCTCCGCTGCTCACTTGGTCAAGTAGTCAAATCAATTTGAAGATCCTTGCTAAGTGGGGGAGTGACCTCAATTACCCTGCACCAGCCTGTAGTGTATGGGTGACATGTCTGCTTCCTACCCGGAGACCACGGGTTCGATTGGACTAATTGATGGGCGAGGACTACAATGGTGTTGACTCAGCCTCATGAGACTGAGGTGCTTGCTGATGTGAGAGTCAGTGGACTCGGTCACGAAAAAGAAGCAGTACGGCTGAAGATACAGTCACATTCACCGCGTGGTACTCCAATATCTGCAGGTCATCTGGCTAGGCACGAACTGCCTTGGCGAGTCAAGATCGATAATCGACTGTATATGCTACGGAGGGAGAGGGGATTCTGAAGAAGATCGAATCTCTGTCTTTCCAACTAACTGTTGAGCCAATACAAGTTGTGTGTGGGAGAGGTGGAGGACATATTATCAAATACTGCAACAGTTCATTGATCTCCAACATATGTACCCCTTACGATCTTACATCATATAGATATTCAGATAGAGGTCTTCGTTACTGAAGCTCCATTGCTGCGCGGTCTATGTCTGTAACAGCTGCCAGGAAGCTGCCTCTTAAGTGATAAAGGGGTTGGAACAAGAAAGAGACCTTTTTATAGTCCATGTGGGCGTGAAGGGGAGCTAAAGTTTTCTGGTGGTGAGTGAGGATCGTAGCATGGAGGGAGGGGCATTGGATTGGAGAGCCATGCATACACTGGCTACATATATTTTAGTTCAAGACAGAGTTTGGCTGGTCGTAGACGTGTGCAAGCGTGAGTGAGCGTGTGTGTGTGTTTGTGTGTAAGGGTTCAGTCATAATTAATTTCTGCCGTTAATCATAGCATGCCAAAATCCCGTCGGACACGTTACATTATCCTTAGACGTGGAGAATGGAAGGGGAGGCTCTTTAAGCTAAGCGCTGAGCAGGACAGGCCGGTCAGCGACGACGGCAAAGGCGAAGAAATTCGTTCCACTCCCTGGTAAACATCTACTGTACTCTCAGAAGATCCTGAATATCAAAACGAAGCTCAGTTTTCAGAAAGGAACGAAAGCACCAAACAACATATAGTCACATTCTGCATGTTATTGTTTCCTTCCGTTAAAACCCAAATTTCACTGTTTTATCTACCTACAATACGCGTGTGTTCAACCCTTGCTCCATTTCTCTAAGGAGTCGTGTGTGAAGATAGATGAATCTTCGTTATCTACCTATAAATGAAAATAGTTTAATAATAATAATAATAATAATAATAATAATAATAATAATAATAATAATAATAATAATAATAATAATAATAATAATGTTATTTGATATAATGTCCTGTCAATAGGTATGGATTTTAAGAGGGTACTCAATGTCAGAATTATGCACTAAAGGTATTACTTAACCATGTTATCTGCATATTCCCCTCTAATAGAATAAAGTTTCGTCCCCGGAGGAAATGCAAAATGGACACTATTCTTAATAATGTTATTTTCTTTACGTCCCACTAACTACTTTTACTGTTTTCGGAGACGCCGAGGGGCCAGAATTTAGTACCGCTGGAGTTCTTTTACGTGCCAGTAAATCTACCGACACGAGGCTGACGTATTTGAGCACCTTCAAATACCACCAGACTGAGCCAGGATCGAACCTGCCAAGTCGGGGTCAGAAGGCCAGCGCCTCAACCGTCTGAGCCACTCAGCCCGGCGACACTTTTCTTAAAGAAATGTTTCCTTAATTGTTTTGGGTTTTATGACACAGCCAATTTCATGAATAATGTGACGAAAAAGTCACTGTCTATTTCCATCCTCTTAACACTATATAACATGAAAAAGGCCCATTAAATTACAATATAAATTTACATTAAAGTATCCATAGTACTGGGGAGATTAAATTTTTCTTACCTGGTGCATCGTCCACCATGTTTGCAAACTGAGGTTAATTTGTAATTTTTTCTGATATTTTCTTATTTTCCCTTTGTTTCCTTTTTATTTTCTATTTGATGACGATACACACATCCATTTCCCGAGTCAATGAAAAAAAAAAACAATTAAAGTTAAATCTCCGACCTGGCCGAGAATCGAAACCTTGAACCAAACGCCAGTACGCTAACCATTTAGCCACTGAGTCGGACTATTTTCACCAGGTTCTGATACATAATCATGTATGATCTATTGCAGAAGCTTAGAAGTCCATGAACAAGTGCAATCTATTCTTAAGTTGGAAATTGACATTAAGAGGTTTCAAATGGCTGTGAAAGGGACACTAGGCTTCACTGCTGACTGCTCGCCATCAAGGTGGGAAGGCTACAAACATGACCAACGGCAAATAATGTTGGAGCCACGTACTGTATATCACCTGGCGTTTGAGGGTTTAAACAGAACCATAGTGGACCAAGTTCATTTGATAATATTTGAAGAAATTAAGAATTAGAATTGTTTAATTAATTAATTAAATCGAGGAGGCAAAGGAAATATGGCAACACGCGGTGAAAACTATTAATTTATTACTGTTGTATATTTGAAATTTACTGAAACCGTTCAATACCATGATACTAGACATGTAGGAAAGCCTAGTAAGTTATATGTGCTGTTTTCCGCATCAATTTATGAAGTATTTAGTTGCAAATAGCATTAATGCCCTGTCCGGGATACGAACGACGCTGGGCGATTTCGTAAGCTGGAGCCCTAATTACGCTTAAGGAGAAAGAGAAGCTCTGAATACGGCGTGACCTTGGTATTACCCTCTCTATCGTACCAGACAGTTGACGATATGACGCGAGGCTTAGGGTGCTGCTTGTGTCAGAAGGCGTGGGTAATTTACAGGGTTTCACCCTAAGAACTGCGTATTACTATCACTTCCCTACCTATTTCGAGGATATCAAACAACAGATTTCGCGGGCTCACTAATAATAATAGTGATAATTCACCACAAGCCCAGGAAAACTACGTAAGAAGCATCAATTAACTTCGCATGATTTCCAGTATCCAGTGATGTAGAAATGTAGTTCACTTCTCGATGCAGTTTTAATGACGCTACTTAGAGCAGCATCGCAGGGATAAATACCAGGTGGCCCTTGGGGGTTTCTTAACTCAAACTTGGGGAGTCCCCCATCGCCCCCACCACGCGCGCCTAAAATCGAAAAATTATTCATTCATAATTACTATGAAGCGCACCATACGATTTGAATGAAAATAGTTCAGTAGATAGAGTGTGTAAAGAGCTAGAAATTGCGTATCCGTTCGACTATGGAAGATGATTTCGAATAGAGCGAATATGTAAAAGTGGGAAGGGGCGTACCCTTTCCCTAGCAAACTCACTAGGCGGCTATATAAGGCGTTTCGCCTTTTACACTTCAACTTATTCTATATCATGGTTTGTGCAATTCACGTCACAGTGCAGATTAAATGTTTCTTTGTGCACATATCTATAGTCATAGTGTGATAGGTGTGTGTGGTATCGACAATGTTACGTGTGATCAGTTCTCTTCTTGTGATGGAATGAATACACGATATTATCCCAAGTGACATTCTAGACAGGCTAAGCAAGTGAGCTCCATTTAGAGATCGGGTCACACTAGTTGTGCTCGTCAGTCCGTAGTTGATACTGTGATTAATGAGAACTAACTATCATAGTGTTTTAGTGAGCTCGTGTGACGCTACCAGAGGCTATACACACTATCAGATAACTTATTCATATTAGCCAAGGACGAGGAGTTGAATAGTGACGCTCAGTTTGTGGAATGGATAGATTATCAAGTATCGTTATCTCTAATGAACGGTGAGCGAGTGGCAATCTTCAGGAATATTAATCGCTATTCGTGGTAGTCCACCTCGAGCCTATTAGTGGTCACCACAATTATTGTACGTATTTAGATCTCAGATAAACATTACTTCCAATAACTCGACTTACATTTGTGTTTACATATATGCGAGTGCTCCTTGAACACAGTACCAGCGACGAGAAGGACGCACCTATGTACCAGCGGTATTGTTGAGTGGAAGGACGGCTTGGGATTTTCAACGACTTGGAGATAGCAGTTTCTCAATACATCATGAAGCCAGCGCGAAGTCACATGAACCCAGAATCTTCTACTTGAGAGATGGCGGTCATGGACAAATAAATCCATATCGGTATCGCCAGATGATTGCAGCTTACACACCAAAACTATAAGTACATTCACCGATTTCGGTAGCTGCAGTCACTAAAATGCGGCCAGTATCCGCTATTCGGGAGATAGTGGGTTCGAGCCCCACTGTCAGCTGTCCTAAAAATGGCTTTCCGTGGTTTCATATTTTCACACCAGGCAAATGTTGAATTAAAGTCAAGGCAGCTTTCTTCCCACTCCTACCCCTTTCCTCTCCCATCGTCGCGATAAGATCCATCTGTGTCGGTACAACGTGAATCAACTTCAAAAAAAATGAAAATCCGTCAAAGTTGCATTAATATGTTGACTTAATAGTGTAGATAAATTCAACAGCATGCATTTTGATTTCATGTCTAGTGTGTAGTTAAAGAGGTACGCGAGTCTCAAAGGGGTATAGTTTCTTGATTAGCTTTGTTCTACATGTCTTCAGGATGATAATTGCCTAATCAATAAATTTATCTCCGGAAATCTTCATGAATTTTGGTTTAATGCCCTATCTGTTGTAATGTGTGTTTATTGAAGCATTCTTATACGGGGTGGATTTAAATAATCGGCTGAATTTCATTATATTTCCATTTACATCAGCTGGTAGGATCTTCCTAAGTTCCGAATATTAATTGTGTGATGAAATGGTAGGTCGGTGCTTGACA